>NW_027212496.1:0-685000 GCF_947461875.1 Haliaeetus albicilla
ACACACCCCCACACCCCGAGGCAATCTGTGGCAGAGCGGAGCGGTTCAGGGGAGGAAGCCCCCATGGCCGTGTGTCGCAGGGGAGGCGAGGGACCCCCTTTTGTCTGCCGCCCCCCCCCGCCAGGGCAGCTCCCCAGGGCTTTGTGCGTGACGCCGCTGTCAGTCAGTCCCCCCCCCGCTGTGAGGGCAGCGCTGTCAGTCAGTCCCGGGGCGGACCAAGGGGGTCTTTCCTGGAGTGGGGAGACCAGGAGGGGACAGAGGAGTCCAGACATAGTTGCCAAAGTACCAAGTGAGGGAGAGGGAAAGCATTTTTACTGTTACTTTTTGTTCTATTGAGGTTTTTTTTAGTTTTTTGTTGCCCAATCTTGAAAAGAACTAACAAAGCGGCTAGAAGGGGCCTTAATGCTGAAAGCCAGCACTTCTTCCTGGCAGACCTGTAGTCTTCTGCTTCTCCAGAGGAATGGCTGTCTCTCCGACGTCTCCTCTTGATCTATTGCTGTTCTTTGTGTGCCACCGCGAAAGGTCTGGCTTCATCTCCAACCTCCGGTCAGGCAGCCTTCTCGTCCTCAGGCCGAAGAAACCCCACCTCCAGGCCCCAGGGACCTCGGTGGCCCTCCGAGGGACTTCTCCCGGTGCAGCAGCATGGCGGAAGCCATGTTGTCTCGTCCCCTTGTCTTGGGACTCAGAGCAGAGGAGATGGCACCCCTTCAGAAGGGGTGGGGGTAGGGGAGAGGGTGGACGGTGGGAAGGAAGAGCTCACAAGACCCATGGCCGTCAACAAAGTATTGTCGATGCCGGGGGGATGGAACACGTGAGCGTGCAGGCCGCCCAGGTGTGGAGGGTACTGGCCGGGCACTCCTCTAGCACCGTGTCGATGGTGTTCCAGGTGCTCCTCTAGCACCGTGTCAACGGCGGCGTTGTGGAGGGAAGCCCTGGGGCGTGACGTGGTGCTGCGTGGGGAGCTGTCCTGGAGGTGGATCCACCTCCATCGGCTCCTCCTCGTCTTCAGGTGGATCCACCTCCATCGGCTCCTCCTTGTCTTCAGGTGGATCCACCTCCATCGGCTCCACACCGTCAGCTGCGCGAGCGGTGGCCATCGCTAGCGTGTAGCTGACGGTGCCTCCCCTCCGACGCTGACGCTGCCTCCTCCGCGCCTTCCGCAATCGCTTCTCCGGTTGCCCACGCAGAAGCGGGCACTTGCTCGCTTTGCTGCTGTGGGTCCTCTTTCTGCCAGCCATCGTGGAAGTCGAGGGCCCAGAAGCTCAGCGAATGTGGGCCAGCTGCTGGGGGTTCGCAACAGGAGGCGGTGAGGTAGTTTGTGACATCAGGAGGCCACTGTGATTGTTCTGCGAATAACCATATACGGCTATTCTGGCAGCTGGGGGGCCTGTGGCCTTCAAGGTAGCCTTCTGTAGGAGGAAGAGGAGGCCTGGGGGGGGCTGAGGGCCCCTTTCCTGGGGATCGCTCCCCTGTGTCCATTCCTAATGGAGGGACATTTCAGGGATCGGGTCTGAAACACGGGCAAAGATTTTTCTGAGGAGGGCCAGAATTGTTTGGATTCTACCCACCCATCCTTTTCAGCATTTTAATGGCCGAGGGATTGTTAAAAATCTACGTGAGCCAGATGGAGACTTTCCATCAACTTCGGTGGAGTTTGGATCAGGCCCAAAGCGAGTGGGTCCTTACAGAGCTTGGGGAGAAGAGGGGGAAACTTTGCAATGTCTAACTGGTCCGGAGAAGCGAGGCAGAGGGTGAAGAGGATGAGTGCTATGAAGATGCTGTTACCATTGCGCTTCATTAGCTGAAGGATATGCTGCTGATTTCTCAGGGTGGATGGCAATAGAGCCCTGGACGCTATTCGCATTTGGCTACTGGGAAAATGAAGGGGAGCTTTACCAACTGTATGTGTGAAGCCACACAAGATCTTAAATCACAGCAGCTATGAATCCATCCCAAAACCCAAGTGCTTTGTGCAGAGCACTGCTTACAGACTCATTTCTCAGCCTCTCCCAGTCCTGGCCAGACAGGGAACAGCAAGAACCTGTTGCAGTTTTGGCAGTCCTGGGAATGGATCAGATCCCACTGCTCCAGTCCTAGAATGCTTCATCTCCATCCAAGAGCTACAACTGCCCATCCCAGCGCTGTTCCTGGATGCATCTTTCCACTAGAGGAAACTTCAGCTGGAGAAGATGGTCTTCCTAACCTTTGTATCCAAAAAGATGCGATTACTCCTCGGTTTCCGGAGATCTTGTAGAGAGGGTTGGGATGTCTTTGCAGACTAGGTGGCCTCTGAATTGGATGGATAGTCCAAAATATCCCTTTTTTGGCTATTCAGAACTGCCAGTGGATTGGTGCCTTTCATCCAAATGGTGCTTTCCAGCCTTACATTCCCGACTTTGGGCCAAAGCCCTTCCCAGTTGGCTTCTCAAGCCCCAGAGCTGCCTTATAAGCTACACTGGATCTTAGTAATTTGAATCCGTGCCACCCCCTTTTCTCATTTACCACTTACTGCAGGGGGCTTTGGTTGCATGTGTGTCAGCATCAGGATGCTGTGAGTTCAAGGCTCTTGCCTTACATTGGCTGAACTCTGCTGCCTCTGCAGATTGGGACTGGCCTGGCATTTTTCAGGCAGGAGAAAGGTATTTCTGATACTCTGGCACTGTCGAAAAGCATCAGCATTTGCGTTATAGCAGCACCTCAGAGTCCTGCACTAATGGTCTGGAAGTTCACTCCCAAACAACTGCAGGATCCTAATGAAGGGATAGACTGTTTAAAAAAAAATAAAATGCTGTGGCTACTCCAGAGAGGCACAACTTACCGCACTGGACTGGGCCCTGGCCAACATCTACCGAACACTGCTCAATATTATGCAGCACCCTCAAAGAGAAGAGAGGGGAAACATACCAACAGACACTATGGCTAAACCAGACACTATATCAGTTGCCCCTATAACTAAAAAGAAACAATGGAAGCAGAAGTCAACTCATTTAGCAAGGGATGAATAAACTTCTGATCCTCTCCCCCATCCCACCAGGGGGGAGTGAGCGAGCAGCTGTGGGCTGCTTAGTTGTTGGGTGGGTTTAAACCATGAGAACAGGCCAGGACAGCTGAGTACAGGGGATGAGGCCCACCAAGGATATAGCACCCTTCTAAACTTGGTTCCTCCCTAACCTGAAACGGAGCCAAGACCAATCAGTCCCCTGCACTGGAGTGCCTGTCCTGGTTTCAGCTGGGATAGAGTTAACTGTCTTCCTAGTAGCTGGTACAGCGCTATGTTTTGAGTTCAGTATGCGAAGAATGTTGATAACACTGATGTTTTCAGTTGTTGCTAAGTAGCGTTTAGACTATAGTCAAGGATTTTTCAGCTTCTCATGCCCAGCCAGGGCACAAGAAGTTGGCACAGGACACAGCCAGGGCACCTGACCCAAACTGGCCAACGGTGTATTCCATACCATGCGACGTCCCATCTAGTATAGGAACTGGGAAGTGGGGGCAGGGAATCGCCGCTCGGGGACTGGCGGGGTGTCGGTCGGTGGGTGCTGAGCAATTGCCCTGCGCATCATTTGTACATTCCAATCCTTTTATTACTACTGTTGTCATTTTATTAGTGTTATCATTATCATTATTAGTTTCTTCTTTTCTGTTCTAGTAAACCGTTCTTATCTCAACCCACGAGTTTTACTTCTTGTTCCCGATTTTCTCCCCCATCCCACTGGATGGGGGGGAGTGAGTGAGCGGCTGCGTGGTGCTTAGTTGCTGGCTGGGGTTAAACCACGACGGTGCCCCAGCCAAAAAATGACCACAGCAGAAGCGCTGGTGATACCGCTCAACCACCACAAGCATAGCCCAATGATTCAGCTCCATTCTGCTGGTACCGTGGCATCACACACCAGGAAACAGGCAGGCATTCAGGGCAGGGGAAAGCAGACTCTGACACCCCTTCGCACGCAGGATTGACCTGAAGAGTTGTGCGTCCCAAAGCGCCTCAGGCCCCACTGAAGGAGGCAGTGGCAGGGATGCAGCCAGCCACACCTCTGGTGGGGATCCGTCTGCATCCTTCCCCTCAGCTCCCCTCTGCTCTGGACTGCCTTGCAGCTCCTGATGACAAATCCCCTCCAGAACCAACAGGACCAAGCCGCCACTCACACGCTGCCCGACCCGGGCAGGAGGGGGTGCGGGGGGCACGCTGCAGCCATCGGGAGCACAAGGCATGGCTGTCGGGGGGGGGGGTGTCACGCAGGGCCTGGCCTGGTTTGGCGCGGGTCCTCTGCTGTGCAGGGCAGCGTGCCGAATGGGAAGCTCGACTGTTTGAGATGGTGAGCGCTTTCTTGCCCAAAATTGCGTCATCCTGGACCCTGATTCAAGCTGAAGTCTAGTGAAATCCAGAAATCCAGTGCTGCTTCAGTAGGTTGGTAATGGGCAGGTACTGCAGCTTCACTTCCTTCTTTCAGGTGTACTGCTAACTCCCCTGGCTGCGCTCCAGGTAAAAGTGCCAGTTTTACGTCAGGTTTTTATTATAGAACTACTCTCCCCATTCCCAACCCAGCATGTCTAAGAAGCTTGGCTGAAATTTTAGCATCGTTAACACCCCGTCAATGCTGTGTGAAACCCGCCTGTAGGCCAGCACTGGGGAAGTGTCCATCTGGAATCCATCCCTGGCATGGATCAAAGACACATGAGAGCCTGTCCCTGGACATTTGGGAGACTCTGCTGTGGGGAGAGGAGGCCTGCGGTAGTCCTAAGCATTTGAGACTTCTGATCAAGTGTCAGTAGCCCAGACACTCTGTCCACGAATTATGCTCCGGCTGGTGGAGGGGATGTAGAGGAGAACCCTGTTGCAAAGGGAGCTTGCTCATCTTTGACCAGAACGAGCCAGGTGAACCCTCACTGCTTTGCAAGATGAAACAAAGCTGAAGCTTCCAGCAAAGAGCAAGCACCAGCTGAAGAAGTCTGAACTCTTGCAGTTAATCTGAGCAGGAAGCAGAAGAGCAGGCATTCAGCAGCTGGCCGAACTAAGGACCAAATCAGTGCAGAGATGGGACAGGGAAAGAAGATCTTCATATACAAAAAGTCTGCTTTGTTCCTCTCATACTTCGTGTCAAGGAATCAGAGAAGGAACTGTAAAATCTCGGACGACTTTTTTCAGAGCCGTATGCTCTGCTTGACTGATAGAAAAAAAAGCAGGCCATAAATGTATTACATCAATAATACACATCTGCTGTGCATTCAGGGCCTACACGAAAGTGAATAGGCACACCTATCCAGCTGGGAACATAGCCGCTGTGCACAGTTTTCCTTATCGGCCTGGAACAAATTCTGAACATCTCCGAAGAGAGATGTGGGGTTTCCGCTGATCAGAGCAGCACAGAGGAAGGGAGTTTCTTTTGAGATAGTGCCTGATAGGTTCCCACACAGCAAGCTGGCTGAAGTTTAAATTACCTACTTCAGAGCAGTGAAGGACTGATATGCTTGAACTCTCTAAGGTTTGCATTACTCAAACACCTCCTCTGACTTCAAGACTTTGAAAATAAATCAGAAGGGGGCTGATTAATGCCAAGCTGACACCGTGCTCCCTCTAAAGGCTCAAGGATGCAGGCATGGCATCTTTGGTCCAAAAGAAGACCTTGCAGTTGTCTCTGCTGTGCCTGTCTCTCAACACATGGCCTCCTCTTCCCAGAAATTTTCACTCTGGCAGCACTTGGCCCTCAACACATATCAATTGATATATAGTGCTTGTCTGGCCACATTTGGACCCGTTCTGATTCTCTGCCCCTTTCTTCTCTCCCCTGCTTTCCAAATAGCCATCCACGACTGTTTACTTTGGCAACGCCTACAAAAAAAAATAGTCTCAATGAAAAGGAAAAATCCATTAGGAAGAGCCATCTGAGTGCTAAAAGGCCCCTAATCAGTGGAAAGTTTAAAGAGCACTGCTCTGAGAGAGGCTGCGGTGCCTTTCCAACACCTTCACAGCAATGTGTGAGGCTATGACATGTCAAAGTGAAGCCCCAAACGCAGGCACTGTGCCAAAAGAACTGGTTTCATTAGGGCTGAGGAGAGCGTTTATGTCCGGGTGGGTGGTGGGGAGGGAGTTGCTTATGTGGAAACAACTGCATCAGAGCAAATAACTGCAATCAAATTAATAAGATTGCCCCTAGCTGGTTACAGCACACAGCCTTGGCTATTCTTCTCAGTCAAAAGTGAAATGAGAGAAGTTTATCTACAGCTCAGAATTACACCTTGACCAAAGCGGGAACTTGAATTTTAAGAACCAATGCAGGTGAAAGTAAGGGGATCTCAGCAAAGCCAGCTGGGGCAGAAAGGCAGTGCTAGGAAGAGGATCTAGTGCTGTCGAGAAAGAAAGGCCTTCCAAATTGTTGTCTTCCTTGATGTCTGAAACAATAAATTCAGCCAACAGCTGGAGAAAGCAGGGAATATAGTTTAAGATAAAATGCAGCTGCCCAAGAAACACCTCTCAGCTACTGATCCCAAAGTGAGAAATGACTGTTCACTTAAGCTATATGAGGTATGTAGTGCTCCCGTGTCTGGGTAGACTAGTTGCTTTGGGTTGCAGGACCCTCTGTATTTCAGACCACCATTATCTAACATTTCACAAGTCCACCAAATTACAGATTTCAAAGCATCACACAGAAGTCAATGAACTGCTCCTTTCAGTTCCCCTATGAAGAAGAAAGATGCATGTTTTTCTTATAGGGAGGGATCAAAATATTTGTAATGAATCTGCTGCTCTATCAACTGTTTTTTTAAAGCTTGATAGAAACAGTCAGAATTAGGTTTAGTCCATTCTCCTTCATCTTCTACACTTTTTAATCCAGCATGTAAGGAAACTCAGTCACAATTTAGCCTCTAAAAAGTCTATGCCATAAAAGTATGTGTACATTGCAGTCCAAAGCTGAACTTACAGATCAGGAAAATCTACTCCAGCTAATTGTATACTGCCAGCTCAGCCTTTTGCGTGCCCTGTACAACCCTGTCTTCAACTCCGGGTAATCGTGTTGTATCTACAGCCTAAATCACTGCCATGACGTCTTTCAGAATCTGTGCTATCTAGCTGAAGATAGCTCAGTGCATGTACGTAATATCCAAACATGGACAATAATACAGACCAGCCCTTATTCGCATGCCGTAGCAAGCGCAGCAGTTTCAAATTGCTGCAGGAGGAATATACTCTTGGAAGGTGCTTTGATTATTGAAACCAAAACCTTTAATTTTCCACAGAAGAGAAAAAGGACTGGGTGAAGGGCTTGGACTGTGGTACAGTGTACTTTTACAGTAAATGTGATCTCTTCTGCTGCTCAGGATGAAGAATAGGTAATCAAATTTGTCTACTTGAGGCAGAGGCAAAATGGAGATGCTAAAGAGAAGGATGTTTTGGTACGCCACTTCGAGGTATTCTTTATCTTTCACATAAGATACATAGACACCCCCCCCCCCACTCCACACAAAATTCTAAGGCATACCTAAAAAAGTGACAATAATTTAAATTATGTTGGGCTACATTTAAAGCCATACGAGAGGTAGAAGTCCCATTATGTAAGAGGCTTCTGAAGGGGAACAAACTTGCTTCCTCCTCGGATCTATTTGGAAATTTTCAGTGAAGGAAACTTAGAAGTCCCACATTGTTTTGGGATATTCAAAATGTCTTAGCATCAACTTTTAAGAATTTTGCATTTATACAGAAAAACAAAAAGGTATTTCTGGTGCTTTTAGAAGTCTTCCCATAACTCCAATTTTATTACAGAATAAAACTCTAGTGAAACATCCTAAACTGAGAAAGCCATGCAATTTCAGAGAAGTACCTATCACACTATGAAAATTTAATCACCAAACCCTAGATGAGATCCATACAGCCAGGAAGGACTGAAGTACAAAGACTGCAGCATAACCTGAACTTCCCTTCTAGCAATTAGAAAATAAACTGATATGGAAGAATAAAAACAGCTGTGCCTGGAACCTTCTGTCATCTATAACAGACAGCTGTAGAAAGACCCATTACCCTCAAATGGGCAGAAGCAGCAGGTAGAGATGAAATGTCTTTGAATTAAGTGATTACACTTTTTGGAATAGCCTCCCTCCAAACAACACAATCTGGAGATATCCAGCATGCCTGCTGGAGCAGAAACAACACGCAGTCTGGGCTTTCCCAAGAACGACTGTACTGTTGGCAATGTGTAGATATGTACACACAGATAGTAAAACATCCCTATCTGGGCAAGGCTCAGCCCACTTCAATTATCTTCTTGTTCGAGGACTTGATTCATTCAGTATTTTCACCTGTCTCTGCTGTCAGCCAATCCTAAATTACCATCTGTCCCTCTTGCTGACCAATCCCACTCAGCCTTTCAGGTATACATAGATAGATATGCACACAGCTGCTCCCTTCCTGTAGCTCTCTAAGCCTTATATGAGGCCTTTGTGTTTAGGTTGTGGGTTCTTTGTTGTTTTGTTTTTTTTAAAAAAGCTGTTTGGGGGTTTCTGAAGCAGTCCCTGTGTAAGGATCTGTTGCTAATCTCTGGAGTTAGTTTCTAGCTACAGCAGCATGCAAGGTAAGAATAATTCTCTTGTGCTGATAAACTTTTCATGTATGTGTTGCTATTTTTTTCTGCTGTTCTACATGGTGATTTGGTTTGGGGGTTGTTGTTGTTTTATTATTATTATTTGAAAGGACACATGCCAGACAAAAGTGGAGCAGGCTTGCTCTCTCACAGGGAGCTGTATAAGGGTTGTAGAACTATACCTGGTTGCTAATAGTTGGTTGTTTCCTGGTTAAGGGACTGGTTTGGTTTGGATCACCACTGTCTGCTTCTAGGCCTAAGGCTCTTTTTCTGATGTAAAACCACATGTCTGAAGGGCAAGCCCTAAGTTCATGTGGGCTTATAGAAACAGTCTTTGCTCCTGAATCTGTGGAAGTAAACAGTTCCTGTGCCCTCCATGCTGTTTTGCCTAGGAAGGTATTATTAAAAGTACTTGTGAATCTTGTGGGTTGATAAATAGAGTAGTCTTGGAAACCTCTCCCTGAATTCTGGGGGAGGAATTGAGAATAAAACCTAAGCTAGAGCACTGTACTACCCTATGCTAAGTAATCTGATTTGCTGACTGGTCTTTTTGTCTAGATCCCTGCCTAAGAGGCATCTTGCATATCCTTGGCACACTCTGTTCTTGCTGGGTATTCTCTCGATGAATCCTCATATTTTCTGTTTAGCTGCCATAAATACACTTCAAGGACAGCCAGCAAGAACTTCAATGGGTCGGTGGTCGCAGAAGCAGCCCTTCGACTCAAAGGGATCCTTCATTGCGCATGATCGGATGTAGGCAGTACTAAGATAATCAGTTGTGATCATTTTTATGTATATGTGTACTAATCTGATTAATATGCAATTACTTATTCTATATAACCTGTTTGTGCTATAGCTGTGGTATGGATGCTACGTGGAACGATCCCCCGTGCATCCAGCGCTGCAATAAAGAATGCCTGCTTTCTAAAACTCCAAAATGAGACTTAGAGAGTTTCTTTGACCGGCTTTTCGGTATCACTATAGAATAAGTAAGTAGTTGCCGGCTGACCGGCAACCTCAAGGAAAGGCCAAAGCCGACCATCATCAGTGACCCTAGACCTCCTGAAGAAAGCTTAGCGGATGAACTACCAGCAGTGGACAGTCCTGAGGCATTGGTGAAAACATCTTTCAGGTCTGGCGGATATGAGCTTACTTTGTTTGTCCTTGAGGGGATATGTTTTTAAGATTAAGTCTGCAGTGTGGGTTTGGTGGGAGAAATCAGTCCCGAAGGATTCCGCAATGCTGCGTATCTGTACTGAACAACAGTGAAAGAAGAGGTCCATAAATAATACTGGCTGGACTTGTCCTTTACTTCTCCGACCTCATTAGCCTTCCTAAAAGATGAAGAACTAGACAGATATAAAGTCTGTACCTAGTCAAAATGGTCAGGAAAGACAGCTCCTTCTAGGAAGATGTCTTTGAAGGTTGGCACTGTTTCTTCTGAAAGTGGTTTAGTGATGAAGACTTGCACTTTAGGTCAGATGATGTGCTTTATTGATGTGAGGGAGAGCTAGCCCTTTTCCTGTTGATGTGATGTCTTGAGAACTGTCTAGCATTAACTTATTTTGCTAAGGAGAAGGATTCTGGCCAGGGGCTTGCAAGCAAGCTGTTGCTGCTGTTGTAAAGTGTGTGATAGACCTATTGCTGGGTTTGTCTACCTCTTATTTAATCATGTGGACGTACAGTTGTCCGATGTTTCTTGGAGGCATGTTTTCTGAAAATGATTTTCTCAAAGTGAAGTAAACTGGAGAAGCCGAGTGATCTTTGACCAAAATGTGAAAATCGGTGTGCCCAGCAAAAGCGGAGTGAGTGGCAGAATTTATTTTTTCCAGGTGTTTTTCGAGCCTTTTTGTGGTCGTTGTTGAAAACCTATGCTCTACTTTTCTTTTACAGTAAACATACATGTGTGCAAGCATGAAATGGTTTTTGCTTTGGATAAATTTCTCTTGACTACAGTGATTTTGATTATACCTCAGTCTGTCAAACTTATTTCAGTCTTGGTATAATTGTGATTTTGAAGGCGCTGAAGTTCCAGTCATTGTATTAGGTGGTAATTTCAGCTACCTTGTTTATACTGCTTGACATTTAAAAACACGTTACCACAAAGTGAGTTTGTCAGTCTATATAAATGAATCCTGTAATTCCATGGGGCATTTTCATCCTTTAATATTCCCATTGAAATGATTCAGGACAAGTGTTTCAGAACCTTTTATGGTTTTATGGTGAGCCGTGGTATTGAATGGCTTTTAAACGCTTTGTGTCTCTAGTATTTCAAATGTGTAATTTCAAGAGATCTAACTCTTTTTCAGCTTTCACTTCTCATACCAGATTCTGGGTATCTGCAGTCCTTAGGTTGCCGTTGTCACGATAATTTCAACCTTTTTATATGCCAAGATAATGTCAGAGCGTTTCAAGTGGCATGATTTGATCATGTGAGTAGGGGTGACTCTTGGAAGAAGTGAGCTTGTACATAGCATGAAGGGTTGGAAAATGTAATTAAGCAAAATAGTTTTGCTCATGCAGTTTAAATGGCTTTATAAACATTACCGAACCTTTGTACTTCACCAGTAGAGCAATTACTGTACAGTGTGGCATTTTTGGAGGCTTTTATAGATGGGAATCCAAACAAATTGTTGTTACAAAGTAGATTTTAATTGTCTAGTTTCATAAAGAAAGGAAGCCCCGTGCGCGCTTGAGCTGTGCAGGGGAGTGGAAGAGAAGAGGGTACGTTGCAATTACTGTCTAAAGACGCGAGAAAATAAAAACGCTGTGGTTTTTTACTGAGTTTGGGATCTCTGTTGATATTATGGTGCAAACTGGGGCTTAGGAGGCAGTAGCATCTTTTGTATGATGGGCTGCATGTTTGATTCATCAAGGTCTTCTGTGGGTGGTGATCTTCAAGTGCTTCCGTGACAGAGTTTGCCTGGTGTGTCTGAGGGCAAGTGATTGCCTGGCAAGCATGGGCTTTCCTTGTTTCTTGTTTAGTAGACGCTAGTGGAAGATCTTGCTACCCTGTTGCCTTTTGGGGACTGAAATGTGCTTTCCAGGTTGTCCAGTTCAGCATGTCCTAATTGGGAATCTGGTGGCTGAATCTCAGGGGGTGCGTGGGGCCACGTTGGGCTTGCATGAACTGATTTTACAGAGAGAAAAACCAGGCCTTGCTTTCGAACGTGAGTGCTACGAACTGTAAAATGCAGCGACTCCCTTACTAGTTGTGATTCACTGCTGTTAGAGCAGTGTATGGCGAAACTATCCCTTCCATGCACAGCTAGAGAGAGAATGCCTCTCCAGTGTCAAATGAGTGACGCTTGCTTGTGATTGCATGTCTTTTTATGTGAATACATACAAGCAGCATGAAATCCCAGCTGCCACCTCTTGTATTAGATCTTGTTTTCTACTGTGCGGTACTTATTGTTCTGTAGCTTGGAAAATTAGGAAGAGATCTATGTTTGATTTTGTTCCGCTTCCAGATATGAGCTTGAAACGCATTTAAACCTTATGGAAGGAGGAATGTGACTATTTCACTCATTTCGGTTGTACTTTTCCTGCGGTAATAATCCATCTGTAAGATGTAAAGCAAAACCCAGATGGAACCAACCCCCTCTCTATACCCGGCATAAGTCTAGTGCGTGATCCCTCCCTAATGAAAAAGTGTTCGGATGGGTCTTGATTGTCTTATACAATTATTTTACTATCTCTTTTCTGAAGATACCAAGAACCAGCACCAGATTGGTCTAAACAAGGCTGATTACCTTTCTAAAGAGAGAGTTGAAAGAGTTTATAGTATCATCTTGTCTGGAATATTGCAGTGAGCGAGCAGTTGTAAGTAATTTTGTGTCTTGACTAGTTCTGCTACTCCAGTGCTTAAAATGTAGATTTAAAATCCATTCTCACTGGCATTTAGTCTATTTGCCTAGTAAAGGCAGGGGAGGCCCCAACTTGAATTACATTTGAAAATACAGTGGGATATGGAGAATGGTGGATTATCCCCTTTTGACAAGGGAAAAAAGTATCATGAGACACATAGAAGTGATGAGCTTCTTGGCCCACACTTTATGCAACAAACCCGATATATCGGCTGTCTTTCTTTGCACCAAGATGCAAGTTCACAATTACAGGGGCTGTGATCCCTTTCTTTTTGAATAGCTGTGCGTGGGTCAGCATCCATGTACGTACAATCGTTGGCAGTGGCTGTGGACTGATGCCAGTGTGGAATATTAGGTGGTGGGCGTACGGCCTTGGCAGGGCTGCGTGATCTGGCTGTTGGCTGGAGATGTCAGCGGTTGCTGACACTGAAGCCTGTAACTCAGAAGCTCTCTTCCCGGATCTGCTTTTTGATCTGCTTGGTCCCTGTAAAGAGTAGTGGTGCTATTGGTCTTGGTAAGAATTAACAGTGGTAATTACTGAGCTCTTTGGGAGACTGTGTAGTAACTTTACAGCCTGCTTTAGCTTCTGTGTGCCTGGCAGTGCTACCCAAGCAGGCATTTTGATAATGCTGGGCTGGCACCCAGCAGAGGGAGCAGAGAAATGAGGGACAGTTTGGGTGCTGTTCTGCCAATACCACCTAGAAGTTTGTGGAAGTGCTTTATATTTGAGGACAGGAGAGAAACTGCTGCATTTGTTCCCAGACTGCTGCCTGGAGTGAACCAAGTCACCAGGGTGGCACTGTTCCAGCTGAAAACTCGATGTGTCCAAGACGTCATCATTTCTGCTAGAGTTGATTGGTTTTGATGTACGGGAGAGACGGGCTGTTCTTTTGAGTCCGAAGACCTGGGACACTGGATTGGGGTATATGACTGTGGTGGTGCTTATGGGATGTAATGGCTGTGCTGGATCTTGTGGCAGGAGAGATCCCATGGTACAAGGTGTCGGTGACATCCAGGGAGGAGTGGAGATGCTCGTCTGAGACAAAATGTTCAGTGCAACCTGCCATCCTGGTCCAGGGCCTGTGTGACAGCTGAAGTTGGTCTGGAATCGTGGAGTAGTCCAGCTGGCTCCATCTAGCACGTGGGGGCTTAGGGCAGCAGTGATTCCAAAGTGATCAGCCAGGGTAGCAGGCAGCTGAACAGTCAGCAGGTGAGGCAAAGACCCTCTGTCCTGTACCAGACAAGCCTTATGGGATACCTATGTAGCTATACTGAACTAGGAAGTGATGTATATCCTCTGTTACTGAGGCCATATGTCCTGGGAACCAGCAAGGCAGATTGAGTTCCTTCAAGGTCAGAGTGTTTTTAAGCTCAAGGCTTGCATGGGTTCTTAATTGCTGTCACCTTTCAAAATACTTTTAGCTTGAGACTGGTAACACCCCTGCTTACCTTAATAGCTGCTTTTCCTGTGTCAGCTGCAAAGTTTCTTTATCTTTCCAAGGATGGTTTGCTTTGCTTTCCTTATCTGGTTCTGTTCTGCTTTGGGAGTCTTAAATCACCCTGGCAGCTAATCTTCCTGTATTTCGGGTTCGGTTGTGAGTGATGTAAACTGTTGCTCGTGCCAGCGACTGGCCATTTGATCGACAGGAAAGAGAGGATCCTGCAGCGCTCCAAATGCGAAAACTTCAGTCACAGCAGCACGTGCTGGGAGTCAGCCCACGAGGCTCAATCATGTGGGTCAAGGTGGCTTCAGTGGGAATAAGGGGTATGAGCCAGCCTTCCCCCTCCCTTGCCTGAGTCCTAGCAAGAGCGCATCTCTAGTGACCTGGTGGAGAGGGACCTACAGGACTCCTTGAGCACCTCTCACGTTTTGACACTCTCTGGGCAGCACCGAAGCTTGGCTGTAGCTACCT
Organism: Haliaeetus albicilla; assembly: GCF_947461875.1. Lineage (NCBI taxonomy): Eukaryota > Metazoa > Chordata > Aves > Accipitriformes > Accipitridae > Haliaeetus > Haliaeetus albicilla. The sequence goes on from NW_027212496.1 coordinate 14,353, forward strand.
AAGCTAGTATGTGAGGTCTGAAAATCAGAGAGGGAGGTGATGCTATGCAGGAGAGCTGTGAGCATGACCGCAGAAGAACAGGAGCTGAGGGCTAGTCGTGGGGTAGAATAAAGCCCGCCTTCCCTGCCAGGTCTCAGTATTTGTTTATTGCCTTTTTCATTTGGATTTTCTTCTTGTTTTTTTAAAGAACACACAAAAATGAGAGATGAATCTCACTTGCCCTAACTTGGTAAAAAAAAAAGACATTTTCTCATTGTTTTTTGTACCCGTCTACTGCAGATTCAGGTCTCGCTAAACATTAAAATGTAAGCAGTCTCTCTGAAAACCACCCTTCTCAACATCTTTTTCAATCCAGACTTGTTATAAGGCACTTCACTTGCATTAAACTTAAATTCATCGGTGTTGTATTCAAACCTGTTGCTTCTTCCTGTTATTTATTGGTAGTCCTTATGACGAATAAGAAGGGAAAAGTGTTCTGTTCATTAAGGAAATGGCTCCCATATCGTTTGTCTGTCTTGTCTCTTCTTTTAATTGTGCCTCCCTTCTAGGTGCATGTCATGCTTTGTGAGAGCTGTGCACTATTTTCTTGGTAGATTGAGACTTATGAGTCAGAGGGGGAATGATCAGAGGAGAAAGATTTATCCCAGTTACTGTTCAAAGGCTGCATTCTCTCTTTCTTTGGGTATATGCACAGGGGTGCAGGAGGAAAGTGTTTTTTCAGGCGGTTGAAAGAGAAATGGACTTCTGTGTCTTTTGGGTTGGGGTTTTTTTTGGTGTCCCAGTCTTCTTGTTCTTCATAGGATAGATGTATTATTGATGGCAAGCAAAGCCAGAGATTCTGTCCCTGTAAATATCAGACACATGAAAAGACCCAAGTTGAGAAATTCAGACGGCCTGTGGGTGTCCTAACAGAGCTGTGCCTCGGAAAGGTAGGGAAGAAATCCACTTCCAAAATGGGAATGAGAGTTTGAGCTGAAGCTCCATGGCTAAACAAAGTCCTGGTAGTAAAGAAGTCCTGCTTTGAGGACTGCCCCATGCCTGTCCTTGACCACCCTTCTCCGCCTGATGTACGTCACGTGCATCTGGTACCATAATAAACTCTGAGCATTTGTTTTGCAGTTGTGCAAGGCTTCCAGGTCTGTCTTTGTAAGCATGCAGATCACCCCCAGTCCTTGACATGGACTACAGTACCCCCACCACACACAGAGGACAAACATATTTTTAAATCCAGATGGTGGTATACCTCTGTAGGGTTCGGCGTTCGGAAGATCTCGCGATGTCACGGAAAGTTAGAGGGTTAGTCACAGCCTTATGACGTATCTGTAATCCCGCCTACCCTTGTTAGTGTAAAAGGAATTGACTGCGCAATAAAAGGCGGAAGTTGGCGCTCACACTGTGTGTGTTATCTGTCTCTTTCCCTGGTCTGGGGGTGATCAGTGATCTAATCGTGGCACCCTGATATGTGGCAAACGCTACATACCTCTCCAAGCCCGTGAGTCTCAAATGTCCGTGTGGCACTCCTGTGGGTATACAAGGCTGTTCCTGGGTCTGTGCTTAGTTGCTTGGCTTACCGAAGTTGCTAGCCCAGTCTTCCTTCCTTTTCAGAAGAAACTGTATATGATCAGGGAGTTACATATAGGAAAAGACACTAATTTAAGGATAGCCTTTATTCTGATAAGGAAGTGTTTAAGAATGCACTATTTAGTTGTCTCCACCATGAGCGATGAAAAGCCTCTACATACTAATATCAAACTGGGATGCCTTGCAATTCCTGTTGACATAATTTTTAGCCTGGTTTCCTAAGGAAAACTGGCTATCCTTTTCCAAAGGAAATTGCTGTATATCTCTCAGTCAGCCTTCCCGTTAAGTTCTTAAGCATAGCTGAACTTGATCAGTAGCTTAACAGAATGGTAGACATCTCAAAGGTATTGTTGTGGTTTAACCCCAGCCAGCAACTAAGCACCACGCAGCCGCTCACTCACTCCCTGCCCCCCCATCCAGTGGGATGGGGGAGAAAATTGGGAAAAGAAGTAAAACTCGTGGGTTGAGATAAGAACGGTTTACTAGAACAGAAAGGAAGAGACTAATAATGATAATGATAACACTAATAAAATGACAACAGCAATAATAAAAGGATTGGAATGTACAAATGATGCGCAGTGCAATCGCTCACCACCCGCCGATCGACACCCAGCTAGTCCCCGAGCAGCGATTTCCCTCCCCAGTTCCTATACTAGATGGGACGTCGCATGGTATGGAATAGCCTGTTGGCCAGTTTGGGTCAGGTGCCCTGGCTGTGTCCTGTGCCAACTTCTTGTGCCCCTCCAGCTTTCTCGCTGGCTGGGCATGAGAAGCTGAAAAATCCTTGACTTTAGACTAAACACTACTGAGCAACAACTGCAAACATCAGTGTTATCAAGGTTCTTTGCATACTGAACTCAAAACCTAGCACTGTACCAGCTACTAGGAAGACAGTTAACTCTATCCCAGCTGAAACCAGGACAGGCATTTAGTTTGTCTCTGCTTTGTGAAAACTGATGGTAGGATAAGAAAGGGTCCCGGTGAAGGAATGGATAGGAGAGAGAGAAGCTGACTTCCCAGAGTTGCTGTCTGGCTGAGCAGTGCTAACATCCTCTCTATGTAATCAGCACATCTGTAGCTGTGAACGAGGCGCCATATGTGACCACACAAGCAGGCAGGGCGCTATTTGGAGGAAAAGCCCAAGGAGAGCAGAGCAGCAGGAGACACAGCAGATCAGAGAATGTGTTGCTGTGGGGAAGGTAGGAAAGATGTAAAGCACAAGTGCCTAAGAAACCAGTCACAGCTTGTGCTGCAGCTTTGAGTACTCGAAGTGCTGCTAATGAAAGGTACTCTTGTCACTACTGTTATGCTATAAATCGTGTGTAATCACCCTGGTGGAGTGGACCACATATCTTATTTGGGTTAATTCTATGCCATGACCCCCTGGCCTCTTGGCATGTGGTGACACCCAGCGTGGTCTTTCTGTGCACATGCAGAGGTCGAGGGTTTCCTGCTGTGAACTGAGTGTCCTGGCGTGTCACCTAATGGGGAGGAGCAGCTGGGTTTTCAGGCAGAATAGCACTGGAAAGGGGCTGGTGGCCACCTGGCCTATTCCTCCAGCCTGCAGCTTGCCCTTGAAGGGCAGTTGGGAGGAGGGGAATGTGGGCTCTGGAAGAGATTTATTGTCCTGGCAGTCTGTGCATGTCCTGTGGTCCATAAGTTGCTCATCCTGTTATTGAATTAAGGCTGTCATGGTGTATCTTTGATTCCCAATGAGAAAATGGGATAGTGGCTTTCTTAGTCTTGGCAGTCGGAGAGAGTGTGATGAGCTGAGCTAAGTGTCTTTGAATTGCTGAAGCTTTGAGTTCTTTAATTTGCATAAGCAAGAAGCCTTAAGAAGGCACTCCAAAGGAAATTCCTATACAGTTTCATCTGCTTTTAAATGGCTGGCTGATGGCAATGAAGTTACGTGGTACGTTGTACTGTGATGCTTTCCTAAAGGATGTGGTAAAACATTCTCCAGATCCAATCCAATCAAGGACAGATTTGGTTTGGTTTTGAGACCACAAAACCTGCAAGTAAGAGTTCAGGAATATTTTGAAGGGAATAACAACAATAGCAATCATGCAATGACCCAAAATAGTCTTAAGGCTGATGGGTAAGAGCTTAATCTTTGCTAACGTCCTGCGTTTCTTCTTTGTGTGAAGAGCTTTGAAGGAGGAGGAAAAAGGGATACTTAGCTCCAGTTAATTGAGTATGACAATCAGATCTGGAGAGAAAACTGTGTTCCGTCTTGGGAAAACACTAGCCATTTATGGCTTGAAAGATCAATTTGAGATTTGTTTTTTTGATGAAACCCAAGAGAGAATCTATGCTAAACCTTTCCCTGGGACACATTGGAAATCCCCATAGCTGTTGCAGGTGTCATGCATCCAATGGATTGAATTGTTGATTCCCCCAGGAATGCTATGACTCCCAGCTATGGGTTGCTGGGAGTCCCCTGTTTGCACCCCCTGCTCTGTGTATCTCTCTTTTGACCCTGTGCTTTCTGATGAAGGTTTTGTCTGGTTTGCCTCCCCATGCAGAATGATGTTTGGTAACTGCTGTATTTTGCTGGAGATTCTTTTGCCAGAAATTCTAAAGCCCAGCCTAGCAGTGCCTTTGCAGATAGATAGCAAGGTGTAGGTAAGCTGCCGTGAAGTGTCAACACCCCTTACCCACCTAACTTGCTAATGGCTGTTCTTTATCTGGTTTTTGCCTGTTAGGCTGCCAACTGGCAACTTCTAGAAACTCTTTTACGTAATAGAAAGGTCTGATTTGGAAATTATCACACTATCTATCTGAGTACTCAGGACATGCTGATGTCAGAGCTGCTGTGCCTGTAGTTTGCGGATTGGGACATTTATTTGTAGTTGTAATAATTTTTGGATCTGAATCCACTAAGTGTTCACAGCAAGACTGCTAAAGCTATCATGTGTTAGCTGGTTTCCACGTGAACTTTATAAATGGATCTAAACTTCATAAATTGACTCTGGTTGTTTTGAAACCAGGCCTGTAGTTTAAATTTGCTGTCAGTGCAGCACCAGTCCTCTGGCAAGGAGCAATCTTGTATCTTGTTTTGGTGGAAAGGCCTTTATTCTGAGGTGTGGCAATTGACCCAGGAATGTGGGCTTTGGGTCCCCATTAGTGCCCAGGGCTTCCTTCTGTTATGTATGTAGCTTTGATCTGTCTCTTCTTTCACGTGAGCTCTTGCAGTTCCTTGTCAGAGCAACTTTTCTCTCAGCTCAGCTGAGAAAGGGCTAGACCTGAAGTTGTCTTTCTTTTAAATGAGAGCTACTGAAGAGCATTTCTTGTAAACAGGAAAGCTCTCAGAAGCTTCTTTTGCTTCCTCTTAAATGATGTGCGCAAGCAGCATTTAGATCAGTGTGAGCATCTGTAGTTGGAGTTTCTAAGAAGGTGGTAACATTTCTCTTTGCAGTACTTGGAACCTCAAGGCTGATTTTTGTCATGTAATTGTCACCAGTAGTATCTGGTCCTGAATCAAAAAGATGCTTGTTATCCTACCGGCTGCTTGTAGCAGTTACAATTAAGTCTGCCCTAATTCCAAACAGTATTACTCAAATAAAGTAATACTCAGATTCATTCTGAAGATGTTGAGAAAGTTGGATTCCTCTTCTGGCACTGTACCTCCTTGTGAGAGTTTCTTTGCTTCCTAAAGAGTTTTAAAGTTGCTTCTAATGTGATTACCTGCAATGTCTGCAGTACTTGAGTAAAAGAATGAGAGAGTGTAGTAGTGTAAATGGGGTGGGCCAAAATTGGTGTAAATTGGCATAAAACTCAGTTGACTTCTGTGGAGTTATACTGATTTACTGCAGGTGAGTGTGTGGCTTGGTATTTCAAAGCAGCGCTCGTGCACTGAAAGGTGCCTCTTTGTGGATTAATGTTAGAAATCTGCTAAACTTGGCAGAGTGTTTTTGCTGAATCATGAGCGATGCTGTTGAATGATGTGTTAGTCAAAGTGGCCTGGGCTAGATACAGCAAATTCCCGTCTGCGGAATGCCCGCTGGCTTTCACAAAAACTCCGTGAAGCTTGCAGACTTGGAATCAGTATGGCCTTTAACTGTTGACCTTTTTTCTCCACTGCTTTAATGCTGATTCTAATGTAGCCAAGGCACTTTCTGAGCACCTGAGGATGGTGTTGGCAAGCCATGAGCTGACATGTAGGTTTTCTTTGTGTTGCTTGGGCTTTGCGTGTTTGCTCATTGCATTAGTTCTCAGAAAAAAAAATGTGCTTAGTGCTTTTCTGCTTTATAATTCATTATGTAATATAAATAATTGTGTTCTCCTGATACATCAGCTCTTCTGCTAGCAAAAGTGTCTTAATTTCTTACAAAACCTGCTGGTTGGTATCAACAGAATACAGGCTCCTTAGTTTTGTGCTGCAGCAGAATATCAGCCATATTGCTCTCTTTTTTCCAAACTCATTTCATTTTTTTCTGAATTGAGGTTAAACTCAGATTTGTCATCTTCTGTATGTCATTCTTTTTGAAGCAGCGGTACAATAATGACTGAAAATTTTATAATAGCAGAAATTGATTCAATCTATTTTACACAGATTGGTTTCCGCCCCGGTCGCCCGTGCCCCAGCATGGCTGTGTTATGGCCTATACAACTGTGGTTTGTGCTGTTTAACATTAATGACCTGGATGATGGGGCACAGCGCACCCTCAGCAAGTTTGTAGATGAACACACACACACACACACCCCCAACCCCCCCCCCCCCTCAAAAGAGGGGGTGTGGTTGTTAGACCTGGTGGGTGTGTTGCCATCCAGAGGGACCTCCACAGGCTGGAGAACTGGGCTGAGAGGAACCTCATGCAGTTCAGCAAGGGGAGGCACAAAGTCCTGCTCCGCGGCAGGGAAAAACCCCACGCCCCAGTATGTGCTGGGGGCTGACTGACTGGAAAGCAGCTTTGCTGAGAAGAAGCTTGGTGTCCTGGTGGACAACAACTTAGACCATGAGCTGGCAATGTGACCTTGCAGCAAAGGCGGCGGCCAACAGCATCCTGGGTGGCATTAGGAAGAGCGTCACCAGCAGGTCCATCTTCTGCTCTGCTCAGCACTGGTGAGGCCACATGTGGAGTGCTGGGTCCAGTTCTGGATTCTGCAGTGCAAGAGAGACAGGGATGTACTGGAAAGAGTCCAGCAAAGGATCATGAAGAAGATGAAGAGACTGGAGCATCTGACATAGAAGGGGAGGCCAGGAGAGCTGGGACTGCTCAGGCTGGAGGCGAGAAGGCTTGGGGGAAGCTTATCAATATAAATACCTGACGGAAGGGAGCACACAAGATGGGGCCAGGCTCTTCTCGGTAGTGCCCAGTGATAGGCCAAGAGGCAGAGGGCAAAAATGGAAATTCAAGAAATACCGTTCAAACATAAGAAGCAGCTCTTTTTTTTTTTTTTTTCTTAAATGGTTTTTGGGTTGGATTTTTTTTGGTTTTGGGGTTTTTTTTACTGGGAGGGGTAGCCAGACCCTGGCAGAGGTTGTCTAGAAAAGTTGTGGAATCTGCATCCTTGGAGATATTCAGAACATCATGGGACAGAGTCCTGGGCAACCTGCTGTAGCTGACGCTGCTTTGAGCAAGGGGGTTGGACTAGATGATCTCCAGAGGCCCCCTCCAGCCTCAGCATTTCTGTGATTCTGTAGTGGGAACAGCGAAGTTGAATTATCACCCTGTGAGTAAAATCCTAGCATCTGATCCGCATTGCGGATCTGTTGTCTGCATTGCAGATTTTTGTTGCATTGTCTGCACGCATCTGCTGGGTGGAACTCCCTCTAACATCAGTACGAAGTAGAGGTCTGCAGTGCAGATTGACAGCTGGGATTTTTCTCTGGAGCGTTTCCCTATCTGTGTTTGAGACAAACCAGGATAACATATTTTAACTTTTTTCCTCTGTAAACGGAGTGTTTTGTGAGTTGAGTGTTCCATAGAGAAGTTTATTAAAAGGCAAGCTTCATCTCCCAGTCCTGGAAAAGAAGTGGCACTGAGTTCACAGCTCAGATGATAGGAAAGAAGAAACTCATGTGACGAGATACTAATACAGGTCCGCAAGTGTAATTTAAATTTGTCTGAACAAGTTTCCTCTAAGGAGGGAGGGGAAGTGCAAATGACAGAGACAACTTCCATAGAGAAGCAGTGAAAACTTTTTTATCAGTTCATTGTGAGTTGGGTAATGGTCTTAGTGAGATTATCTGTAGCCTTAGAAAGCATTAGTTTATTTCCAGGGTCAGCCAAATGCTTTGATCTGTTTTGAATCAAAGCCTGGTCGCAGAGGTTGCTGCTTGTTGCTTCTGCAGAAGCATTTCTGGGGGTCCTGCTGAGCTTTCTCTAGGTCTTAAAAAATACTGCTTAAATTTTGATCTTTGCAGAGATACTAGACTAAGGTGGCATCTATTTGTAACCAGTACTCTCTACTAATGTTGATGTCAACAGAGAACTTGGCCTAAAATACTACATGGGAAATTTTCTAGTGTATTTCCTCCAGCCCTGAGATAAGACAAAGTGATAGGAAAGCAAATAAGCAATTAATCTTTCAATTGCTGAATTTGTGTGTCTATTGATGTGCAAAATGTGATTCTACTTTTCCTTTGTCTTGTCGAAGGTGAAGTCATCTTAGTGACACTCCTCTGTCCACAGACACTTTCTTGGGAACTACCTGTTAAATCCTTTCAGTAGCTGGCTTCTAAAATTCTCTATTTTTGTTTGGTTTTGTTGGCCCAGGCATGGCCTCAGATGTGAGAGCAGATTCTCTGCCAGTTTTATCCATGCAGTTTTATCAGAGTACCTGCCTTTAGCAGGGCTGTACCAGTATATGCCTAAGGCAACTAAGATGTCACAAGCTGAATGGCATTAGCTAATGGAGTGCAATTCAGATGGAGAGCAAGGTAATCAATCAACCAGTTCTCTGTTCTCTTCTGAGAGCCTTCATACTTCTGTGGGAATTTCAAGGACTCTGGTGATAGAAACAAAGCACCAAAAGCTAACTTGACTCAAAATTTCAGATGGGTAGCATGAACAGCGACCATCTGTGGTGGTTTTTTTTTTTTCGAACAGGAGATATTTTGTGGAGAGGAGGTGAAAGAAACAGGTTTGCTATGTGACCAGATTGAGATAAACAGTGGCTTTGTTGAACTCTGAGACAAAATGCTGGCTTTTGAGGGCCAAGTATGTGCAATTTGTAGAGTAAGTCCCCATGGCTGTAGCTCTGGCTAGACAACTGCACCCATGTTCATGCTGTTTGACATCCCCAGTACAGAAAGGCTGAGTGCTGCGAGGGATCCTTGCTATTCCACAGCACCTGACTAGGGTCTGCCTAGTCTTGGAGAGCATTTGTGCCATACTTGACTTCTCTGTAACCATGCAGACCCCAGGGCCACCTCACTGTTACCTTTGTAAGTGGCTCTGCCCCGTGTCCTCCTTGGCTGTTCTCTGGTGACCACGGAGGGATTATTTTTCAGTGGGATGTTACTAACAAGACAGGAAAGGCAGGAGGGGTTCAGCTGTTTTGTGCGGGACAGCCAGAGCTGCAGGTAAGAGAGCTGAGGTGACCTGCGGTGACCTCCTCGTGGTCATGGATAACCAGCTGGTTCACATGCAGGGGTCTAGCTCCTGTGCCAGTTTTATGTTGTTGCATCGTGAGATTTTGTGTGATTTTTTTGTTGTTGTTGTTGTTGTTGTTTTTGGGTTTGTTTTTTTTTGCGATTCTTACTGAACCAAGGCCTGTCACCTCAGGCTGTTTCTGGCAGAGTGACACCAGCATCCCTTGGTAGGACTGGATTTGCAGGACTGGGCTGTGGGCTAACTGAGCTGGCAGAAAGTCTGGAGTAGTGCCAGGTCTGGGATGAGCTGCCCAGTCCAGGAGGAGAGGGTGGTGGTCATCATCCTCTGCCTGCACTAAACTCGCATTACCTTGTGGCCTTCCTCGCTTGGCACCAGCCTGTTCAATGTCAGCATTGGAGCGTGCAGGTGTGTGAAACTACAGCCATCTGGCTTGTCCTCGACTTAGCGATGAAACTAACAGTCGCTTTCTGACAGAAGGCCATCCTTGGCTGGGCTGGGCATGTCCACGGGTTCCCTGTTGTGTAGCATCTACTGGAGGATAGTGTCCATTTGTGTGGCACTTAGCATTTTCCTGGGATGACTGCCATAAGCATTCCATTTATGCTAGTGTCGCTGATCAGGTCTACGATTTCTGCGTGTTTTAGGGCTTTTGTCTGTCCCGAACTTGTAAGCAGTCAAGACCCAGGTGTTAGTTTAGTCTTGTGAAGCCCAGTGGCAGTTACCTGATCAGCAACCTCCTTGCTTGGTGCCTGTGTTGAGATGACATCATGACTGGTTACGGTGAGGCATCGTTGCCTCTAGTTTTCTGGGCCACACTGGCTATAGCATCGTGCTGACCTGGCCATGTAACTACAGTGTTTTGGGCTATGCCTCTTCTCCAGGGGTACATTGACTAGCGATGCTTCAGGTGGCTTGCATCCAGAAGATGCATCCAAACTACATATGAGTGCCAACTGGAAAGTGCATCAAAAGCCCACTATTTTCAAAGCGTTACTGCTTGTTGAACAAAGGCTGGTGCCTTGCTGCAGCCTAGGCAGTGTGGACATATGGCCAACTTAGCCTGCGAAGCGGCTTTGAGAAGATCATCTCAATAGAACCAATGGAGAGTTGAGAGAGGATCGCTGAGTTCATTTTATACCTATTTCCTGAAATTTCTTCTTCTCAGCTTTATTCTTCTTGGTCATATATTTTTAAAATGAAACTCTTCTTTACGGGGAAAAAAAAAAAGAAAAAAAATTCTGGCTCTGTAGTTTCCAGGCAGCATGGATTATAAAATGAAATAACCCAACTGTATATTTAGAAGCATGCAAGTAAATGTCTCATAGCTAAACTTAATATAAAGGTACAGCTAATTGGAAGTAGTATGTTAACACAGAGAATAACGGTGTACTTATTTCCCATTTCACAAGGTAGGAAACAGACTTCAGTTAAATGAAATTGCAGTGAAAATCATTATTATTTTGTTGTATTTCTGAGGAAGAAAGTAAACCTTGGAAATTTCTCAGGTGATTTTGGAACTTTCTTCTATTGTGGGTGTTCTTTCAACTTTAAAACATTTTCATCAGCATTTTTTGATGCCTGTAAAAATAGTAATAACGTAGGAGACTAGCAATATTAGATAAACAATTGCCAATTAAATCAATCTCACTGTTAAAACACAATATGAAAATGTACACTGCAAAGCAGCATGGAAAAAATGCATAGAAAAATGGTAATGCATGATTTTCAGAATCACGTGCTTTGTGTTTTTTACATGCCTGTTTAGTGGTTTGTCATAGTCCTTACCGAAGAGTCGTGTAAGGAACCAGCTTTGCCAAGGACCTTCCTTGCAACACTGTCCTTGGGATACCTAGTTTGTGACAGCAAAAATGGGAATGCCATGGAAAGGAAAATGAGGAATGAGAGTAGATGGATGGTTTTCCGTGTGTGTGCATGTGTAGGTAGGGAGAGCCCTGGACCATTTCATGAATGTCAGGCCAGGATCCTGCTGAGAGATGCTGGTGGTCCTGCAGGATAACTCAGCCCCGGATTGTCTTCCTTCTTCAAGTGCTGTGCTCTGTGAGAAGCCTGAAAAAGGTGGCATATGTTGGAAAAGCAGGGCGTGTGGTACCAAGTACCTGCTTTTTTTTACCCTGATAGGAGAGGAGGATTTGTGGCCTGTCACAGACTGCAAGTTTCCTCTCTAGTGTCAGCAAGTGGGAATTTTGGTCCTTCCAGGGCAATATCGTAGGTTGAGACCTATGAACACAGTGCAACAACTCAGCCAGGTGGGAAGCCTGAAACCATACTGAGGGACAAAACTTAGCTGCTAGAAGAAGCATTAGAAACTGGCAGTGAAGTTTGTCATGAACAGGTCCAGTGAGGAACCCGCTATGTTGTGCTCATCTCTGAGGAGATGCAAAACCCACAGCTGAATACTAAGCAAAAAGGGGGGGAGAAAAGGAGGAGGAAGAAAAAACGAAGCAGCATCGTTTGGAGGAAAGCACGTATTTTTCACTCTCGTGTAGAATACAGGAAGTTGGTTTCAAAAGTTTTGTTGTTGTCATTACCTCTTTGATAGGAGTAGTTCATGCTGCTGCAGGAGAATCACAATTAAAACTGATGACGGTGTGAGGGTAGCGTCCATGATAGGAGGCAGCGCATTCCCCTCTCTCTGTGTTGGCTTGCAGAGCCTCGCTCCTCAGTGAGGGGGGCGGGCTGCCACACCGCTCTGAGCGTGGAGGCGGGTGATTTTGATGCTGAAGGTCATGCCCAGCTCCTCTTTCATGTGCCACAGGTCTGTGACTAGCTGATGAGTGTAGCTGCCCATTATGTATATGCAACGGGAGAGAAGAGGGCTGTTTTGCTGTGGCTCTACAAAAGCTGTGGACAAGAAGACCCAATGACAGAGGAGCGATAGCTCTGATAAGCCAGACCTCTACGCAGTGTCTAATGTTAGTGTTTATCTGACCAGTGGGTAACTGGAAGTGTTGTCAAATGGCAGATAAAACCCTAAAAACGTGCACTGTGACCATCCTTTTACCATTCGTTGCAAGTAACCATGGGGCTAGGGATGCAAGAAGTCCGTTTTTGTTTCCCCGTTGTTCAGTTCAAGAGTGAAATCAGGAATAACTTTTAAGTGAGAGTCAAATGGACTCCAAGCCTGTAGATGAGACGAAATACAGGGATGGAGACTCTGACCTTGCCTATCCACAAAATGGCAGTGATTTAGAGATCAGTTTATGAACTTCTTACTTGCATCTATTTAATTTAATTCAGTAACTGATGTGTGCAGCATTCCCTTCCTGGCACACCTGGGTGGAAGAAGATGTTATCCTGCCAGTTCAGGCACTCATGCAGCAGCAGGAAATCATGAATAGAATAGCTGTTGTTTTCTTCCTTCCCTTCCTCTAGATGAACATCTGAAGTAAGGCAGAGGGGCATCTTTCCACACTGTCATTCTGTGCATTTCTCTTTCTTCAGCCTGTTTCCATTGTACTTTAATTTTGTGCAGAAGTGATGGCTTGCCCATGACACCTGGCTGATGGTTGTTCTCTCATTTGGCCCTTGTCATGGCAGAAGCAGGCGTACTGTGATTGCTTTACTCACCACGTTAGGCTATCAACCAGCATTTGTTGATCACTTGTGTGCTTGCAGATTTGAAGCTGTCATTCTTTCCATTTGCCACAGGTCTCTTTTCTCTTTTCTTCTTCTTTTTCTTTTTTTTTTTTTTTAAAGCTTCTGGCACGGGACACAGCCCTCGCTATACTTTAAGTAATCCTCTCTGCACCCTTCCCAAAATTCGTCATGGCTATTATTCAAGAAAGCAAAGAAGGGTTCAATGAACAATACTGAGACAGAAAGAATGAAGTCCTGACAGTTTATATTTAATGGATGGCATTTTTTAAAATTCCTAATGAAATACCACAACCTTTTCTCATTTCAATTGTTGGCAATAGTTTTGCAGTAGCCCGGTGTGAATTTACCGCTCTCAGGCAAGAGAGGAGCCCTGTTGGTGGGAGAATTGTGCGGGTGGTGTAACACATAGAGCTTCCAGCTCACCTTCCTGTTATTCAGATGCCAGAGTCTGTGATCAGTTGTATACAGCAAGTTGCCTATATTTGTGTTTCACATTTTGGTGGCACTTGCAAGATACCTACTGCTATGTATTAGTCTTGTATTTTGCCACTAGTAGGAGATTGCTGCTGAGCTGATTCATCCTTGTGGAGAATGAAGTCATATATGTAAAAAGTAAATTATTTGGCATGTGCTTGACTTACTACCCTGACTTTTTATGATGTTGTGAGTCCAATTCAGAGTGTTTGTCCTCACCTTCAGTGATCTGGATTGGCTGTAGTTGAAGCTGCAAACGAAGGCTGTGGTCAACAGCCTTCTGGACAGTGGAGCTTTTTCTACAAGCGTACCGGTCTGTATGGAGGATGGAAACAACTTTAGCTTTCAAGGTTTTTCTGCATTTTAATGGAAACTTACAATTCTGAACGAATCCTGTGTGCAAAGGTGGCTGGGTTAAAATCTAAGAGTGACTCCTAGGCACACAAGAACAAGGGGAAGTTTGACAGAAACTGGTCCAAATTCATGCAAGCATTTGGACGAGCTAGCACAACTTTTTTTTTTTAATAAACTTGAGGAGATCTTCTTGGCCTCGTTAAGGTATCTTTCAAGGTTGTTAGTTCCTGCAACAGAGAGGTTTCCGTAGTCATCCTGAGCCCTTTCAAGCATGGGATGTTTGGCTGAGCAACATTAATTGAGGAGTGAGGAGTTTGTGGAGTCTGCTACTAATAGATGAGTACTAATAAGGTGATCCAGGAGAATGTAATAGTTTATGAGGTTGCGGGGGGGTATAAAAGAGGTAGGTTTCTGTTTTTAACAAAGGCTGCCAAATGTCAGTGTGTAATTTATGATCATTTCAATAAAGGCTGCTTTTAGATTGAATACAAAGGGGAAACAGGCATGCCTGTGTGGCAGATTTATGCCCGAAGTCCTGTACTTTCAAGTGAAATTTGAGAACCAGTAATTCTTAAACCATATTTACTCTGTCCGCTGTAAGTTAGGAGTAAGTAGGTGTGTATCAGGCTGATAAAGGAGAAGTCAGATGCTGTCATCTGATTTTACTGAATGAACCTAGTCTACAGCGTCTCTCTTGGTTCTTCTCCTAGAGACAACCTAGTGCTCTCTTTTTGGCATCTGCATGGAGATACTGTTGCATTTGTTTTTTCCTTGATGGCAATTTTGTTGCCCAGTTGACAGCTTAAGAAGATTTCTTCTCTAAGCAAATTACCTGCAGTTTGCCAAGGGCAGGACTGAGGTTTGTGTGGGAAACCATCTTGGTTGTTGTTCATTGCTGATTTTGTTTGGTGTCAGAGGTCTTTGCTGTGCTGGAGGTCTCAATTTCAGGACAGAGTGACAATTAGAGCAGTCAAAAATTCCCTCCTCCTTTTGAGGTTCCTTGCATGTTGATGCAGCTCCCCAAACGTTTTCCAGAGGCAGCCAGCCATATAATTTGCTGGAACAGCAGTAAGGTAACCTTCCAGGTGCTGTCTGCATTGCTTGTCTTCTCATATCTCTGAGAAGGGATTTGATGGTGGGGAAAAGAAAGCAGACTAGAAGCAGAGAGTACGTGTCATTTTTGTATAGCTTTTTTTCGTTACCGTGGTTCTAGAAGAGGGCAGGGTGTGGTGTGTCAAAGCCAGGGCAGATAAAACGTTAGTACACAAACTTCCTACTTTGTCTTTCCTTCCTGTACAAATAAGCCAGTACTTTATCATGCATGAACACAGCTAATGTTGATGAATGGTGAAACCATGTAGCATGGAGGCAGCAGTGTTCTGGGATTACCATATTCCCCAGTGGATATCTGCAAGTGCTGCAAAAGAAAGAAACAACACGGAGAAAATGTAGGATGTGACTGATGCGCAGTTATCCCACGTGCTGCCGAGCAGAGAGAGTCTGTGACTTCTGTGTCCAGAGGGACTGTTTATTAAGGAGAAAATGTACAATTGTTTTGTGTCTCCTTCAAGTGGCTTGGATTATGCGGCTTTGCGTGCTCACAGCAGCATAATTCCTCTGGGAATGTCCACCCAAGGAGAACCGATGTGGATGTGCAGAGCTCTGAGGTGTCCTGGGAGTTGTAGAGTGGCAGGGCTGCAAGGCAGCAGGAGCATTTCTTTGCTCCTGCAGAATGCAGAGGCTGCATGCAGAAACATAATAGCAAATTATAGATCTTTGTGGGTCCCAAGCAGTGTGAAAAATCTGCCCGTTGTCCTTTTAGGCAGTAGTGGGGTGGAGGAAGAGATCTCCATAGCCATACCTGGTCTATGGGGTTTTTTCCATGTGGGCAATGAAAGGATATGCCTTGGCATTTTTGAAATCAGCATTTTCTACTTGTGTGGTTTTCCATCCAGCCTGAATTTTCAGTGATATTAAAGCATCTTTTTACCTTCCCTGGTAATGGAAAAGAGTCTACACTGGCACATATCGCATTGTACCCACCTCAGGAACATTGCGCTCGGTGAAAGACCTATGATGTAAATGAGCATCAGACTGGTGGATTTACAGGCGAGGGATGTTTTGGAGTTGCACATACAACTGGACTGCTGTAAAACTTAGAGATGTTTTAAAACTAAAAAAGTGTTTTTAAAACCTGAAATCAGTTGTTTGTTTTGAGTGGGCCCATGTTTAGAGATGGAAATATTGAGTAGAGTGTAAAACAGTTGGAATTACAGAAATGAAGGATCTCACCCAACTGGCTTACCAGTGGTGGAGATGTAAGGATAAAAATGAAACAAATTGCAAGTTAACCTCTTAACACTTTGTTGTACGTGTGACAGACAAATCACTGATCTACCTGTGCTGATTCCCATTTCTCTATGATTCATGTACAAAACCTCACACTCTGCAGAGTGTGTGAAAGATGGTCAGCCTTTCAAGCCGTATCACTGTGTAAGCTTTGTATTAATCACAGAGCAATAACTTGAAATAACATTCAGGGTAGGCGAAAGCAGCATTGGACTCTAGCCTTTCTGTTGTCATCTTCACCTCTGAAAAGAAACTAAAACTATAAGGTGTGTTGCAGTGAAGCTTACAACTTGCAGTTGAGTGAGTAGGTGTATCCTTGTTTTCTCATGTTGAGATATGTTTCTTCAGCTATGACATAAATAACTGATCATTTGAAATGAACACATGCATATGTATTTTATAATCTGAGGTATGTAGTTACAGGACAGTAAGTTCCATGCTGGTGGATAGCAGTGTAAAGATAATATACGGCAGGTTTTTCCAATAGCTCAGCTAAGTTTATGACTAGAAAACTTGCTTCCAACAATTACGAACTGAGATTCAGAAAAAAAAAAGCCATCAGTACAGTGTGAAGTATTTTCAATGCTAAACTGTGTGCATGTGTTTTTCTTTTGGAGGCAGGGCTACAAACCATGCAGAAACACACAAGCATACTTGAAGAGCTGCCGACATTTACTACTCCCTGGTAATTTCTTCTGGAGAAACAAACAAATCCCCCATCAAGCCAAAACACACCCTAAGGGGCAAGACACTTGCATTTGTCAAGTATGTCCAAGTGGAGAAGGACTGTTAAGTACTCAGCTCAAAGGAGTCCTCTTAGCTGCAGATTTTTGAAAACAGTTAATAAAAGCAGCAGTTCTTGCTCTTGAGAAGAGTACTGTCCAGTTTCAGAAGGCAAATCCTCTTCCGCTTTCTCCCTTCTCACCCAGTAAATTCACTGTATCGCGTGCATCTTAGTCCTGTGTTTGTCTACGCTGTGGATAGAGGATGCAGCACCCATCCTGGATGCAGCAAATGAGACTGTTTTACCCACCTCGTTAGCCTTTGCACAGGCATTGTCTCAGGAATGCCAGATTCTGTATGTGCGGGTACCTGTGGGAATCCTACGTATACCTAAGGGTTGACCAGTTGATGTTGCCAATGAGACGGCATTCAAAGCAAGCTGTGATGAAAATAGCCCTAGTAAGATAAGTTGCTTTAAATGAGTATGCCTGTATGAACGAGTGAATATTGATAAGCAATGCAGGTAGTTAAGAAAGTGTATAAGAAAGGTCTCTGTGCATACAGAGTGTCTGGCACAGGATGCACGTTAGGCACCTATCCATCAGGTAATTTTAGCAGAGCTTGAACTGAAGCAGACTCTTTTTATTTTCTTTGAAACACTGAGCTTTATTTTTGTTAATACATCTGCCAAGGTTTTGATTAATTTTAGAAGTCCTGATCTCTAACTTGCCTAGTTTCTCAAGCTAAGGAGAACAAGCTTAATCTATGAATATTTACCTTCTGCAACGTGGTAATACTTTCTACATCAGCTTTTATGGTATGCAATTTAATTATGGAACAGCTGCATAACAGCTTGACTTAAAATCAGTTTTACATAAAGAGGACAACTTTAGGAATACAGATACGTAGAGCGTATCAATGATGTTTTGCTAACTGAAGGGGACATGCAAGAGCATGCTGTGAAATATCATTCACAAAGATATTTCTAAGTGTACTAAGGCGAAATCGTACTGTACTCTGTGAGCAACCTCAAGTAGGATCCATGGTTCTAGTGCGAGGCAGAGGGGCATATGTGTAAAAGCAATGAAACCGTACCCCAAGAAGTTATAAATAATAGGGAAGTTTGGTTAATTGGTGTAAACGGTGAATATTGGCAAACATAACTGCAATACTCTTTCTTGGGAAATGGAGAATGAAAGTAGCTCTGGTGCGATTTCGTTGCGAGTTTCTTTGACCTGTGAATCAGCCTGTTGAGCCACAAGACAGCTCTGGAGTAAGTTCTTGGAATTAAGTTTTTTCAGTTTTTCCCTGGTCCTGTTCAGAGCAGAAGGGATGAGATATATACATAGGTATTTATGTTACAGTTTTGATAACAGACTCAAGATTTAAATGCATTTTAAAACATTTGGTCTCGTGGGGAGCAAAGCTTGGGTCAGTTAATGGGTTCTTGGGTTAGATGATGTCTGTCTGGCATTTGATAGCATTACTTGAAAACCAAATGCATGATTTATTTATCCGCTTTAGAGAAGGAGACATATAGGAACATAGGAAGGCCGAGAATGACATGGACTGCGAAGTATTTTATTTGGGCTTTTGTCCAAAAAACCCCTGCCTTTTCAGCAAACTGGTAAGATGTAAGGGCTCAAAAAATCATCGGCAGAGTAAGTCGACCAGACTGAGTGGAATTCTACCAACGATGCGTTCTGTGGTAACTCTAGTAATATAAGAGGTAGTTGTACCCATTTAGCAGTGCTCTTTTTATTTCTTTAAAAAGATACTGTTGCCTCGTAATGGGAGGAATCCAAGTCCCATAATGGCCCAACATTCCGAAAGTCGGCAGTGGGGAAGATCTGCTAGTGCAAGTAATTAATCAACAGGCAATACCTGGTGAGGGTGTGTTGGTACGGCTGGTGGAAAGCGCTCTCTCTGTGTGCAGTGGACAGTCTCAGCAGTACCCCGCTTCTTTGGAGGCAGAGAGTTACACTGTCGCTCGTGGCATCTGTTTTGTCTGGGATGTTTTTAGAGGCAACGCGTCTCAAAGTGTACTGCCCTGCTTGCACGTGCTGGAGAGGTAGCTTATGGCTGTTGCTTCCTTGGTAAGGAGAAGGAGGCAGCAGTGCTGTGCGTGGGGTAGGTGTGTAAGCAGGGGGTGAGCTGGCAGCAGGGCTCCTGCCTGCGTACTCCAGCCCCAAGTGTAGCCCTGGCCACAGGTGTCCAGATGTAAGTGTGGGGGCACAGCACGGAGGGCAAGGCCTTGCCCCTGTTGCCGCGAGCTCCTGATGCACCACTGCCTCGGCAGCCTCTGCTGCTCGCTCAGAGCCCTTCTGCAAACCCCACGTCTCCCCCACGTCCTGTCCCAGACTGCTTCCCACAGGGAGAATCTTCCTGCCCCGCTCCTTCCAGAAGGTGGAAGGGGAGTGATAACGGAGACTATAGTCGCTAATACAGACTTGCCCAGTGAGTCGTCATCGCAGGCGTCTTTGCGCCTCGCCCTGTTTGGCAGCCCCTCGCTGCAGAGCCCCTCGCCCTGCTGCAGAGCCCCTCTTCTGCCGCCTCCCAGGCCCCCGCGCCTTCCAGCTCAAAAATCCTGTCTTCTCTTCCAGCCCCAGCTCCTGGCACCGATTTCCAACACTCATCTACCAGCTGTACTTAGAAAAATGTCATTCAGAAAAGAGCCCCGCAGCTTAAAAAAGAGGACAAGGCTGAGAAAGATGGACCCATTGTAGACTTTGTCAGGCCCTTTATTTATCCTGTGATTAAGGTTGGGGTGACAGAGGTGTCGAACTCTGCAGAAGAACATTGCTGCTGTGGCAGAAGGTGCTTCAGAGGTAGGAGACAGCTGGAGCCCGCACGGGCAGCGTTTGGAGGGGGCCAAGGGAAAAGGTGCTGGGGAAAGAAGGATGTGTTTCTGCATATGGTGACCTCTGTGGGATTGTGCTTGTTGTCACAGGGTCATTTACTGTGTTGTTTCAAGGATGGGGTCTTCGTGCTTTTAGTCGGTTAGGAAACCAGCGGTACTTGGGCTTACATTTCACCTCTTGTTTTTTCTTTCATACTGTCTGCGCAGAGAAAGCGCAGGCTGGATTTAAACTGGGGCTGCTGTTTTCTTCTCCTGGAGATTGGTGAAACTTTCCTTGAACAGAGAGCAAAAGGAATTTGTTGGAGCTTTTGCAATAGCAGTGATGTGTCAAGGTCAGAAAAAGTCTAACCATGCATGAGGCTCCAGGGTCTGGTGGTACAGGAGAAAAAAGTTTGCCTGAAAATCAAAGCTGTTGTCTCTAGAGTGCAGGAATGCATTTTCCTTGTGACTGTCGTGGGAAATGCAAAGCCAGGAACTGGCCCAGCAGTAAACTGATTTGGGGCTTGATTTCTTCACCCTTACACTGAGCACCTTATTTCAGAGGGCCTATTCGTGAAAGCAGCAGTAGTGCTCACGCAGGAGGATGCTGTTCTGTTCAGTAGAGGGGGCAGAACCATCCCTTCTGAGGCTGCTTGAGCTACTGCTTGCTTTGGAAAGCAGCACAGCAACCTTCCTTCCCCTCTGCTATTTTCTTTGTGGGATTTATTTATTAAAAGTGAACCGAAGGATGTGCTGTGAACACCAGATTAACATGGCTATGCAAACGAAGACCCCTGGTATTTGATAGCTTACTGAGTGAGTGTGATTGCCTGGTCACCAGCTGTTAGAGTGAATCCTGGCGGAGAACAGGCAAAGGGGAAAGTCATCACTAGATTAAATAAGAAAAAAGCAAATAAAACCATCAATAACTCGCTAACAAAATACTTACCTCCCTGTCATCCTCAGGAATCCATTTCTTGTAGTTCTGCAATTCCCTGTTTTCTCTAGCTGAAGAAATGGTGTCATTATATTAAAAAAAAAATGCTGAAAGGATATATCCATTAAATAAAATTTACATAGAATGTCTTCGTATATAATGTTTTTTTTACCCAGGAAGATGAAAGGTACCTTCTTCTAAAACAGCATGGTTGTAGCTTAGTTCATGTATTCCTAAATACAGCTAAGTAAGCTGTCAACTTAAAGATTTGTCTAAGTTAATAGCATTTCTCTTAAATACAGCCTGTTAATGTTAGCATAAATGAACGGAAGGAGATAAGGAATGCTGTGCGCAACTGTGACACAAGCTATGTTCAAGTGAGACTACTAAAAGAATTAGTAGCCTCGAACAGAAAGGGGGGAATTGATAGCGTATTTCCATACATTCTGTATGGTATGTCTAAATATTTTGATGGTTTTAATATTTTGTACCAGCTGTGGAAACTGGTTTGCTGCTAGGTGACTGTAAAAGTGAGATTTGGTAAATAATTGAAGTTTGATTTCACCGGAGCTCTGATTCTTAAAGTCGCTTTCCCTCGCCGTTTTTTTAAACGATGGCTGCATCAGCCGGACGGATGGCACTGTCGAGGGGCTGCAGCTGAGCACCCCCGGTGCTGCTCCAAGCCTGGATGTCTCATCTCTCCAAGGAAGCTGCACCCAGGAGCACTCTGCCACCTGCTCTTCCAGACCCGGCGTTTCTCATTCAAACTGAGATGACCCGTCGTGTTGAGCCGCGTGCAAGTAATTTCTATAGGATTGGCTTAACATGCAGTAGCGCCGTCTGCCTGTGCACGGTTGGCTTCCACTGCTGGTCAATGGGAGTCTCTGCTGACAAATAAAAATGGAATTGAATAGAAGGGAGTTGAAAGTCAAAAGGGCCCTGTAATAATTTTAGAGTGCCTGAGGCACCACGCTGAAGCCCTGGCATTATAAATAAGGGTACTGTACTAGAGACTGAATTGCAATCAAAGCAGCTGTAAGAACGTGGAGTGTGCGCTGAGCTTCTTTAAGGTGCGTGGAGTTAGATTACGATCTGTAGGCAGTGCAGGCAAATCAATATTTGCTCACTGACTTATGTAGGGACCTTAAAGCCTGTGATTAGAAAGGCCGAAGGGATGTGGGGAATGTGAGATGAAGGCTCCAGAGCCAGGAGTGAGAGAGCTGTATTGGAGCAGCCCGACCCTCTGGTTGTCTCAAAATGTTTCCAGGGGCTGACTGTCCTCCCGGCTCACCACGGCTCATCTCCTGGACCATCTGCGTGATGATGTAGTCTGCTGACCTCTTGCTGCATTTCACGGTAATTACATCTACCTAAAATACTCTGTTTAAAAAAAAAAACCAAACAAACCCCTGTTTATGAATAAGGTTGGTGGGAGGATGGGAAGAATCCGAATGTCCTGGCTGAGCTCACTGATCCTGACATAAACTGGAGTAAATCCAGTACTGTCACTGGGCCCGTGAGTGTTAATAGCAGCTCATGGCAAGTTGCACGGGCTGCCCCAGAAGGGCTGGAGCTGAGTCAGGGTCAGGCAGGGGAAGCGTAAGGGTTGGCCTTGGTGCCTGCTGAAGCTGGGCAGATGCTGTGGGCCACCCTTGGGACAGCTGGTACAATGGCATGGCTTTAATAGCTGGATGGTGAGGTGTGATGGCAGGGAGGAGAGCGAGCGCTTCTTGAGTTGGGACTCACTGTCTGATTTCAAGTGCTGGTGGCTGAATTTACCAGCTCAATGCATTTATTCCCTTATAACCCTCTCAGCCACCATGGGCTGCGTGTGTCCTGCTTTGTGCCATGTGCAGGAAGACAATCCCTTTTTCTGCAAAGGTGAATGGGCTTGGGAAGAACACCAGTTAAAGGGTGCCACATACTGCTGCGTTTTGGGTGCAGACATACCCACAAATCTTGCTCCCACCAAATTGCAGCATGCAGGGAGAGTTTTACTGGTAAATGGGTGTAAATCTTCAAGCCCCCAAGCTGAAATGTACCATTTGATAAAGTTTCCAGGCACTTTCTGGCTGGTGCAGTGTTTTGGTTTTTTTTTTTTTTTCCTTCTGATTTTTTTCTCCCCCCTTGCTGGTCTTGCGGCTGCCCAAGGTACAGCCAGACAAGGGGAGGAGGGTCCCTGCGTGGCCTGCAGCTCCCTCCCTCGCCATTCTTGGGGTGATTTGGGGTTATTTTGGTGTGTCAGTGAGGCAAAGCTGGGCTCTCCGGGGCTGAGGTCAGTGGGACCCGAGGAAGGCCGTGATGGTCTTGAGGCTTTGAAGGGCTTTGCACCGAGCCCTGTCCCCACTGGAGGGGACGCTGGTGGTGTTCAAGACGAAGGCCTTGCAGCCCTTGCTGTCGTGTGTGCCCGTGTCCCCCCCGGCCCCCGAGGTCTGTCCTTGTCGCAGGGGCTCTGTGCTGCTTTCTGCGTGGGGCCGTGTCCGTGAGTCCTGCAGGGAGCTGTCTGTCCTGGCTTCCCCACCAAAGGGCTGCTCCCCCTGGGGAAGGGGAGAGGGGAGTCGTCCGCGTCCCGCCCCACCGTTGCCTGCCCCGCTGGTGGTGACTCGGCCCTGGGGGTGGCTCGGTTCCCCTCGGGGCTTTCCCCGGCTCGGATCTGGGGCTCAGCGGGGCTTTTGCACCTCTTGGGTGCTGTTTCTTGGTGCCCCCTGCTCTCCCTCCCCCTCCCACACAGGCACGGAGCGGTTCTGGAGAAGGAGCTTTTAATTGAAAAGACAAGAGGAAAGGTCCCATCCAAGTTGGTCTAACCCCTCCCTACCCCCCTCCCCGGCCCCCCCTTCAACAAGTACCCCCCCTCCTCTCCCACCCCCCACTCCCCCCATCTCCATCCCTCTCACCCCTGTCTAATCCCCGCCCCCCCCTCACACCCCCACGTTGGCTGCAAGAGCCCTGCGCTTGCTGGGTGGCATTGGCAAGGAGCTCTGCGCCTGCCTCTTCCTCCGCTTGCCTGCCGTGGCAGGTGGGGATGGTGGCAGGTCCATCCCCGCATCCTGCCACGGCTCCTGGGGCTCCATCCCGCCGCCGTTGACTATTTTGAGGCTCAGCATGGCGTCGCTGAGCTCGGGGATGCAGTAGTCAGGGGTGAGCATCTCCTCAGGCAGCGAGAGCGAGCTGAAGTCGCGGTGGGGGGTGGCTGCGCCGGTGCCACCAGCGTCCCCAGGCATGGGGCTGCTGCTGGGAGCATGCTGGCTGACCGCCAGCCCGCCCAGGGAGCAATCAAAGAGCATTAGGGCCTCTTGGAGAGCCACTTTCTGAGCCACGGCAAGGGCATTTCCAAGGGCTTGGCTGTGGGGGACGTCGCTCCCCGGGGGGATGTTGCTGCCCGGGGGTGCCCCCGCAGGGGTGGCCGTGCTGGAGATGTTGATCTTTGCCAGCTGCCCCTCGATGTGCTGGTAGCCGTGGATGGCTGTCAGCAGCACCGGAGGGGCTGGGGCCACCCCACTCCTCTGATTTTTGTAGGGTGCGAGGTATCGTGGTTGGCCCTGGGGGGTCCCTGGGGCTGCCCAGGCCAGGGGGGCCCCGCAGCCCCCGGGACCCCACAGGGCAGCACCCGGCAGAGAAGCGGCGCCTTGGCCGAGCGTGGCGGTGGCCGGCGGAGGCAGGTGGGTGGTTGTCCACTGGATGCGGAAGACGCGGGGGTCGAAGAGGCAGCCACATGGAGCCCTCTGCAGCCCTGTGTGGGTGAGGGGGAGCCGTGCTGGGGCGGGGAGACTCTCCAGGGGCACCCGCCGAGCCGGCCCCGATGGCCGACATCCCCCAGCTCTGGGCCAGGGGCGTGGGGAGCTTGTGGCCGGGGCGATCCCCACGGGGTGAGCTGCTGTGCCGGTGGGACGGGGTTGCAAATCGGGGAGGAGACTCGCATCTAGGAGGTGAAACGGGAGAGGTGGCCCCAAATATTTGGGGAATTCTCTGCAGATGGGCTTTCCTGGGCACGTGCTGCCCGGGCGAGGGCAAGGATGCTCACCGGGGCTTGCTGAACCCCCATGTGAAAAGTGCCGGGGGAAAGGGTGTGATGGGGATGGGGAAGGTGCCAGAGCAGACTGGGGTGCCATACCTGCTGGTGGTGCCTGGGGGGCCTGGGGTGGCCGGGCTGCAGGGAAGGGCTGCTCCCGCGCGGGCAGGCGGCACAGGTTGGCTGAGCCTAAGAGAGAGAGGAGCGATGGCCAGCGGTCACCTCTGCTCTTGCCCCCCAAGAGCGTCCCTGGGCTGCAGGGGTTGGGGTCGGTCCCTACCTCGGGGGTAGAAGGTTTTGGGGAGCGTGAATGGCTGGAAAAGCTGGGGCGCCGGGGGGCCCCAGGGCCCAGGCAGTGGGAGCTGCACTGGTGGCCGCGCCATGGTCCCTTCTGGCTGTTGGCTGCCAAGGACTCTTTGGCGTCTCCCCGGAAGGAATGCGGGGGCTCCCTGTGTTCCGCCCCACCCCCAAGAGCCTCCCCAGCTCCTCCTGGGGAGGGAAAGGGTTAAGGGAGGCTGGGGTGCCCCCGGGGCCTACAGGCGGCTCTCAGGGTCTGCGGGTGCAAATCCTCTTTGCTTTCAACAGTATTTTTCCGGTGGGGGAAGAAGAACAAGTTGATTCAGCCGAGCCGAGCGGGGACCAAGCTGCAGCCGCAGCCTCCTTGCGCCAGATGGCAAATGCGTTTGCGACTGTTGCCCGTGCTTCTGTTCGCTGCGTTGACCGGAGCGAGGCAGAAATAGGAAAAAGGACCTCGAGGGCGCGAAGGAAGGTCACGCGGTGTCGCTCGGTGGCACGCTTTCCCCCAGCCCTCGCTCCAGTAGTGCTGTCAGGTCTTTTAGTCTCCTGATGGGAAAAGCAGCAGCTCTGGATCCCCCTCGGAGGGGGCGGCGCTTTCCCTGGGTGCGTGACACCCAGGAGGAGACGGTACCCGCCGCCGCGTGCTCCCAGAAAAGGACTGGATTCTGCCCAACGTCCGGTGTCGGGGCGCTGGGGCTGTTTGCGCTCTACGGGACCCCAGGGATGGGGTTAGTACATCCCCTCCTCGTGCTTGGAGGATTCGGCACTAGCAAGGACCCCCTGGTACCAAGGACACAGGCCTCTCGCTCCCGCTGTGTGAACAGTGTGTGGCCTGGGGGAGTCAGGACAACTGCCGTGAACCGGAGGCCAAAGATCTCTCCTGGCCTGTATCCTGTTAATTAAAGAGATGGCGCTCTGTTGGTGAGGCACCTCTGGCTGCAAGATTGTGCAAGGCCATCTGCTGCGTAACTTGTGGCAGGGACCGATGCTGGGGGCGTGAAGGCAAGCGCGCTTCTAAAACCATAAAACTCCGTTTCATTTCAGAGCGCAGCTGAGCCACCCCGCTCCTCAACACTCTGCCATCTGCACCGCTGTGGCTGGGACCGGGCAGTGCTGCACATCCCAAAGGCCACCAAGTCACACCCGTGTCCCTGCTGCTTTGCCGGGAGCTTCTGCGATGCGAGCGATGTTCTGGGGGCTGATCTCTTGGACTGCAGCTACTCTGTCCCTGACCGGCAGCTGGTCAGGAGGGTTGCGTCCCAGGTGGAATTCCACCTCTCTGACAAGAACCTGGCCAAGGATGCTTTCCTCCTGAAACATGTCCAGAAGAACAAGATGGGCTTCGTCAGCATCAAACTGCTGACGTCCTTGAAGAAGGTAGGCAGCCCGTTGCATTGGCCAGCCGGGGTGGGAAGTGGCCTCCACGTGGAGGATGCCTGGGTGTCTGGGTGTGCTCTGGCTGTCTGCGGTGAGGTGCTCGGGGAGGTCCAGGCTCTGCTCAGGCTGCCTGTGTCCCGGCAAAGCGCTGGTGGTGCAGAGCTGGGCCCTGCTGTCTGCCTTCAACGTGCTGCAGCAGTTCTCCACCCAGGGAGAGTGGCTGGGGAAGCGGTGAGGGGTCCTCAAACCCCAAGCCCAGGGCTGGGTTCACCTCTTCTGCCCGTGGTTCCCCCAGGCTGCTTTGAGAGAGGAGAGCTCGTCCTCCGGCGCTGAGGCTCCTTTACATTTGGGTTTGGGGCTTTCTCTTTTCTTTTGTTTTTCATCACAACTAGATGAATGAGCAGCGCAGTTTATTAACGCAACGGTACAGGTGCTGTTGGATTGCCTATGATAGACTGTCTGCAAAGCGCGTGCAGGTGACAATACAGTCGCCTACAAGCGCGTTAGATGATGAAAGAAAAGGGCTCTAAAGAATTCTAAGTTTCCCAGAGAAGCACTCGGTACAGCCGAGTGTTCGAATCTCACACAGTAGGCAACCCTATGGCGGGGGGGAGAGAGGCTCAGTCCATTGACTGATCCCAGAAGTTAGCGATGTCCTCCCGACTTGTCTGTGATGGTGTCTTCCCTGGCATTTCTCCTCTCTTAAGCCCTTTTATGTTTTCTGAGTTTTTCGGTGGAGCTTGAGTGACTCTAGTCACACATACCTTTCCTTTGATTGGTATAAAGTTCTCTCGCTTTGCTTTTAAAGGCATACGCTAGAGAAAATTCAGAGCGCGTGCTCAGTGGGGGGTTGGTCGCACCTTGGAGGTGAGTACCTTTGGGGATGGAGGTGTGTTTTGGTGTTGTAATGAGCAAAGTTCACCCAAAGGACCTGCTGTTGCGTGTGAGTACCCCAGAAGTGGGCACGTGTGATAGAAACCAGAAGTGTAGGGCGTTAGCTCGACAGAACCGCCATTATTTTACCTCCTTGCTTCAGTGGATTCAATGCAGGGAGCAAGCGTTCTCGTTCCGATCGTTCCAATCGTTCCGGTTGCCTACCCCTGCGATCACAGAGCCTGGCCACGAGGTCTCAGCTCCGCTCCACCCTCTGTGTTCCTTTTCAGAGTCAGCGTACCAAGCTCCCCTGGTGTTGCTGACGTCTAAAGTTGCAGGTCACGTTGCTTGGGGAGCTACCACGGAACCGATTCTTTACGTGTGTACTGCGTTCCTCCCTGGAGGTTCACCTTCCCTTGAGGGGTGGCGGGGGGACGTGTGTCATACCGACAAGTCATCTCCAGCAATCATTCCACGGGCTGTGGCTGTGCCCGGGAGGCCCGGGGGTCTCTCCCTGCCCTTGGCGGCCATGCCCTGGTGTCCTGGGTTCAGCTGGGATAGAGTTAATTTTTACAGGAACCTGGGAGGTGGGGGGCATAGCCGGGGCAGCTGACCTGAACTGGCCAAGGAGCTATTCCATACCATGTGACATCATGCTCAGTATATAAAGGGGGAGCGGGCCGGGGGGTGGGCTCTTCTTTTCGGTGGGGGAAGTGGCAGAGCGTCGGGTCCCGGGTGGTGAGCAGTTGCACTGTGCATCACTCTTTTTGTATACTTTTTCATTAGTACCGTTGTTGTTGTTGCAATTTCTTTGTGTTGTTCCAGTAAACTGCCTTTATCTCAACCCTCGAGGTTCCAGGTTTGGTTTTTTTTTCTCTCCTCCGTCTTCCCCCCATCCCACCGGAGGGGGGCGGGAGGAGTGAGCGAGCAGCCGCGTGGTCCTTTGTTACCGGCTGGGCTGAAACCACGACAGTCCTTTTTGGCGCCCAACGTGGGGCACGAAGGGTTGAGATAACGACAGATCTGGCCAGAGCGTGTTGAAACAAATTTGTCATACGCATTTCTTATACTAGATAAATAGATGTTAGTCACAATGTTGATTCAGCTGTTTACATGGTGGCGTTTTGTAAGTTCTTATATGCTTTATGTATTGCCTGTAGTTGCGTATCTCATCTCTGGGAGAGTGATTGGGATTATCATTTTGCTGTACTGGGCAATGTCGACTTGTGAAATGATTACATCACTGGTCATGAGGTTAAGCTGTTATCTGTATGAGGCAGTGATATCATTTCCAGACTTTGGGCACCTTCTGTCGGATTTTATTGGTAATTACACCCAACCCATGGGGAAGTCAGGGGGGGATACTTCCCCCCATCCGTTCCCCTCCCTTTTCTCTTTCCAACTAATTACAACAGTTTTCGAGAATTTTGAATATCCTTGGGATGCGCAAGCCTGTGTGCTGTTAGTGCTATGCCTCCTGACTATGTTTCAGGTCTTGTCTAGGGCTACAAAGAGGCTCTTTAAGAGTACCACCCAGAGATCTGTCCCAAAGCTGGATATTCATGGGTGGCACGGCGTGTGGGAGGATGTGGGCAGGTATCTAGAGAACTTCTCACCTCCAGTGACTTGGAAGTTCACTCCCGAACAACTGCAGAACCCTCATGAAGTGATAGAATTTTTGAAAGGAAAATGCTGTGGCTATCCCAGAGACACACAACTCACTACACTGTGCTGGGCCCTGGCCGGTATCTACCAAACCCTGCTTGATACTATGCAGCACCCCCAGGGGGAAAAGCGGGAAAAGATGGAAAACAAGACAACATGCACTGTGGCC
Organism: Haliaeetus albicilla; assembly: GCF_947461875.1. Lineage (NCBI taxonomy): Eukaryota > Metazoa > Chordata > Aves > Accipitriformes > Accipitridae > Haliaeetus > Haliaeetus albicilla. The sequence goes on from NW_027212496.1 coordinate 43,180, forward strand.
GCCCCAACCCCGACAACATGCACTGTGGCCGCCCCAACCCCGACAACATGCACCGTGGCCGCCCCTACCACGACAACAGGTAGCATGGCTGCCCCTACCCCGGTGACAGATACTGCCACTAAACCAGAGAACCAACCTGTGCCAGTATCAGTCGCCCCTGTACAGAAAAAGAAACACACAAAGAAATCAGTTCGCTCAGTGAGAGATGAAGATGAACCAGGGTCATCGCGAGAACAGGAGGAAGAGGCAGAACCTGAAATAATTACCCGATCTCTATCCCTGAGTGAGTTGCGTGACATGCGAAAAGATTTTAGCCACCACCCAGGTGAGCACATTGTTACCTGGCTGCTCCGATGCTGGGATAATGGGGCTAGTAGTGTGGAATTAGAGGGTAAGGAAGCCAAGCAGTTGGGATCTCTGTCTAGAGAAGGGGGTATCGACAAGGCGATTGGGAGAAAAACACAAGTCCTCAGCCTCTGGAGGCGACTTCTGTTAGGTGTAAAGGAAAGATACCCTTTCAGGGATGAAGTTACATGTCACCAAGGCAAGTGGACCACCATGGAGAGAGGTATCCAGTACCTGAGGGAATTAGCCGTGCTGGAGGTGATTTATAATGATCCAGAAAATGCGCAGTCACCCACAGATCCAGATGAAGTCCAATGCACACAACCGATGTGGCGGAAGTTTCTACGAAGTGCACCACCAACCTATGCCAACTCATTGGCAGTAATGTCCTGGAAAGAAGGCTATGGACAAACGGTGGATGAATTGGCTGTCCAACTCCGGCAATATGAAGGAAGTCTCTCTTCCTCCCTACGGGCCTGTGTCTCAGCTGTAGAGGAATTGTCCCGAGAGTTCCAGCAATTCAAAGTAGATATGTCCTCCTCCTCACCTGTACAGGCCCGCATTGCAGTTATTGGGAGTAAGCGTTCCTCTGCCCAAGAGAGAGGAGAGAGAAAGTACACACGACGGGCTAACCTGTGGTTTTACCTGCGTGACCATGGAGAGGACATGAGGAAGTGGGATGGAAAACCTACCTCAGTCTTGGATTCACGGGTACGGGAGTTGCGAGAAAAAGCAACCAGAAAAGAAGATTCTTCTTGGAAAACTGCTGCTCCAGTTTCCCGTGAGCAGTCCCCCGGGCGCAGTAGATGGGCCGATCTCATTTCTGATCCTCTTGAAGGGACTTCTGATTCACATGTGCAAAAAGTGGGTAACAGATATTCTAACCAGGATTAGAGGGGCCCTGCCTCCAGCCAGGTGGAGGAGAGGGACAACCGAGTCTACTGGACAGTGTGGATTCGATGGCCTGGCACGTCAGACCCACAGGAATATAAGGCTCTAGTAGACACTGGTGCACAATGTACCCTAATGCCATCAAGTTATAAAGGGGCAGAACCCATCTGTATCTCTGGTGTGACAGGGGGATCCCAAGAGCTAACCGTATTGGAAGCCGAAATGAGTCTAACCGGGAATGAGTGGCATAAACACCCCATTGCAACTGGCCCAGAGGCCCCGTGCATCCTTGGTATAGATTATCTCAGAAGGGGGTATTTCAAGGACCCAAAAGGGTACCGTTGGGCCTTTGGTATAGCTGCATTGGAGACGGAGGAGATTGAACAGCTGTCTACCCTGCCTGGTCTCTCCCAGGACCCTTCGGTTGTGGGGTTGCTGAAGGTTGAAGAACAACAGGTGCCAATTGCTACCACGACGGTGCACCGGCGGCAATATCGCACCAACCGAGACTCCCTGATCCCCATCCATAAGCTGATTTGCCAGTTGGAGAGCCAAGGAGTGATCAGCAAGACTCACTCACCCTTTAATAGTCCCATATGGCCCGTGCGGAAATCTAATGGGGATTGGAGACTAACAGTAGATTATCGTGGGCTGAATGAAGTCACGCCACCGCTGAGCGCTGCTGTGCCAGATATGTTAGAGCTTCAATATGAACTGGAATCAAAGACAGCTAAGTGGTATGCCACAATTGACATTGCTAATGCATTTTTCTCCATTCCTTTGGCAGCGGAGTGCAGGCCACAGTTTGCTTTCACTTGGAGGGGTGTCCAGTACACCTGGAATCGACTGCCCCAGGGGTGGAAACACAGCCCCACTATTTGCCATGGACTGATCCAGACTGCACTAGAAAAAGGTGAAGCTCCAGAGCACCTGCAATATATTGATGACATCATCATATGGGGCAGCACGGCAGAAGAAGTTTTTGAGAAAGGGAAGAAAATAATCCAAATCCTTTTGAAGGCTGGCTTTGCCATAAAAGAAAGTAAGGTCAAGGGACCTGCGCAGGAAATCCACTTCTTAGGAGTAAAATGGCAAGACGGGCGTCGTCAGATCCCTGCGGACGTGATCAACAAAATAGCAGCTATGTCCTCACCGACTAATAAAAAGGAAACACAGGCTTTCTTAGGTGTTGTGGGCTTTTGGAGAATGCATATTCCAAATTACAGTCAAATTGTAAGTCCTCTCTACCAAGTTACCCGGAAGAAGAACGATTTTAAATGGGGGCCTGAGCAACGACAAGCCTTTGAACAAATTAAGCGGGAGATTGTTCATGCAGTAGCTCTTGGGCCAGTCCGGACAGGACCAGATGTTAAAAATGTGCTCTACACTGCAGCTGGGGAGAATGGCCCTACCTGGAGCCTTTGGCAGAAAGCACCTGGAGAGACCCGAGGCCGACCCCTGGGGTTTTGGAGTCGGGGATATCGAGGATCCGAGGCTCGCTATACTCCAACTGAAAAAGAGATATTGGCAGCATATGAAGGAGTTCGAGCCGCTTCAGAAGTGGTTGGTACTGAAACACAGCTCTTCTTAGCACCCCGACTGCCAGTGCTGGGCTGGATGTTCAAAGGGAAAGTTTCCTCTACACATCACGCGACTGATGCCACGTGGAGTAAGTGGATTGCACTGATCACACAACGGGCTCGCATAGGAAACCCCAGTCGCCCAGGAATTTTAGAAGTGATCACGGACTGGCCAGAAGACAAAGACTTTGGAATGTTGCCAGAGGAGGAGGTGACACGGGCTGAAGAGGCCCCGCTGTATAATAAACTGCCAGAAAATGAGAGGCAATATGCCCTGTTCACTGATGGGTCCTGTCGCATCGTGGGAAAACATCGGAGGTGGAAGGCTGCTGTATGGAGTCCTACACGACTAGTTGCAGAAACTGCTGAAGGAGAAGGTGAATCGAGTCAGTTTGCGGAGGTGAAAGCCATCCAGCTAGCATTAGATATTGCTGAAAGAGAAAAGTGGCCAGTGCTCTATCTCTATACTGACTCATGGATGGTGGCAAATGCCCTATGGGGGTGGCTACAGCAATGGAAGAAGGGCAACTGGCAACGCAGAGGTAAACCCATTTGGGCTGCCGCACTGTGGCAAGATATCGCTGTTCGGATAGAGAAGCTAGTGGTAAAAGTACGTCATGTAGATGCTCATGTACCCAAGAGTCGGGCCACTGAAGAACATCAAAACAATCAGCAGGCAGATCAGGCCGCCAAGATTGAAGTGTCTCAGGTGGACCTGGACTGGCAACGTAGGGGTGAGCTATTTATGGCTCGGTGGGCCCACGATACCTCAGGCCATCAGGGGAGAGATGCAACATATAGATGGGCTCGAGATCGAGGGGTGGACTTGACCATGGACACTATCGCACAGGTCATCCACGAATGTGAAACATGTGCCGCAATTAAGCAAGCCAAGCGGCAAAAACCCCTGTCGCATGGGGGGCGATGGCTGAAATATAAACAGTGGGAGGCCTGGCAGATTGACTATATCACACTCCCACGAACACGCCAAGGCAAGTGCCATGTGCTTACAATGGTGGAAGCAACCACTGGATGGCTGGAAACATACCCTGTGTCCCATGCCACTGCCCAGAACACTATTCTGGGCCTTGAAGAGAAAATTTTATGGCAACACGGCACCCCAGAAAGAATCGAGTCAGACAACGGGACTCACTTCCGAAACAACCTCGTAGATACCTGGGCCAAAGAACACGGCATTGAGTGGGTATATCACATCCCTTATCACGCACCAGCCTCCGGAAAAATCGAACGATACAACGGACTGCTGAAAACTACATTGAGAGCGATGGGGGGTGGGACTTTCAAACATTGGGATACACATTTAACAAAAGCCACCTGGTTAGTTAATACTAGAGGATCCGCCAATCGGGCTGGCCCCGCCCAACCAAGACTTCCACATACTGTAGAAGGCGATAAAGTCCCTGTAGTGCGCATGAGGAGTATGTTAGGAAAGACAGTCTGGGTTAGTCCTCCCTCAAGCAGAGGCAAACCCATTCAAGGGGTTGTTTTTGCTCAGGGACCTGGGTACACCTGGTGGGTGATGCAGAAGGATGGGGAAGTTCGATGTGTACCTCAGGGAGATTTGATTTTGGGAGAGAATAGCCAGTGAATTGGGCTGTATGATACCTAACTGCTAAATACCCTGCCAATGCATGTCATTGTATCTATAGTGTCTATATGCCATATCAAGGGTATTACTGTAAGAATTACCCAAATGACTGCGGGATGGACTTTGAAACTAAGCCAAGTACAACAGCGACAGAACTTGAACTGACACCCAGCAATTTCCTCAAGATCAACATCCTCGACCTGCAGAACAAGGGCGTGAGTTGCACCAAATGTACTAGCCACAAGTTCCAGAGGCAGCATACAACAACCCACCATCTCACACCATCTCTCTTATCCTGAAGAACTGTTACAACAGATGGAGCCCCAAAGTCATGGACTAAATAAAATCAATGGACACATTAGAGGAATAGCCCATACGCTAAAGGAATACCATTCGCGTGTGTGTGTGTGCGCGGGGGGACGACGGGGACGGACGCAAGTCCATATACTTATATATATAAGACAAGGAAGTGGTAGTGGTCGATTGGAAAATGTAAGATCTGGGCATGATGTAGATGGTATAGAATAAGGGGTGGATAATGTCCTGGGTTCAGCTGGGATAGAGTTAATTTTTACAGGAACCTGGGAGGTGGGGGGCATAGCCGGGGCAGCTGACCTGAACTGGCCAAGGAGCTATTCCATACCATGTGACATCATGCTCAGTATATAAAGGGGGAGCGGGCCGGGGGGTGGGCTCTTCTTTTCGGTGGGGGAAGTGGCAGAGCGTCGGGTCCCGGGTGGTGAGCAGTTGCACTGTGCATCACTCTTTTTGTATACTTTTTCATTAGTACCGTTGTTGTTGTTGCAATTTCTTTGTGTTGTTCCAGTAAACTGCCTTTATCTCAACCCTCGAGGTTCCAGGTTTGGTTTTTTTTTCTCTCCTCCGTCTTCCCCCCATCCCACCGGAGGGGGGCGGGAGGAGTGAGCGAGCGGCCGCGTGGTCCTTTGTTACCGGCTGGGCTGAAACCACGACACCTGGGCCCAGCTGCTGGGTGTCCCTGGCGCCTGCTCTGCCACTCGGCTCGCAAGGAGAAGCCTGGTGCTGTTCCTCTTCTCTCGGGCCATGGCAGGAACCAAGCGTGCAGCGCAGAGACCGCCCCTATTAGCCGTCCCCTCTCTGCGCCAGAGCTAAAGCCTGTGCGGCCCCACAGCCAGGAGGAGCAGGGACTTGATGTGGCTGGACACAACCCCTTTTCGTGGGGCGTAAGGGGGGTGATTTCGGCAGCCGCAGCCTGGAGGCAAGCCAAAGTGTAACCAGAGCCATAGGTTGGGATGGTGGGTGCCAAGAGCCCGCCACGGAAGTAAGCCAGGCTTTGAGGAACAAGTGCGCGGAGGTGACCCCGGTGCGGTGGAAGGAAAGGTTGGTCGTATTCAGACGTGGACCATTTGGATCCGTGACCAAAGCCCAGCCAGGCAAAGGACAGACAGCTCTTCCAAACTGTCAAAATAGCCCATTGCTGCTATTGCTGTCACATCCCCTTGTCCCACTGAAACCCAGCTGCGCAGCCTTTCTATTAAACACGCGCGTTGGCCATGTTTATATGGGATGCCAAAGGCGCTTCAGCCATGGGTGAAACTTCCACAGCTCACCTGTGACTTGAACCTTTCTGAGAGTTCTTTGCCTACCTCGGTTTGTGGGAAGATGTTCGGATCTTACCTCAAACCCTGGCAAGTCTCCTTTTCCTTTAGGATTTAGTATTTTGAGTACTGAGAGATTAAGAGAGGTACTCTCCTTGCCATTTTGTGCGTTGGTGCCAAAATGGATCTGTACCTTCAGACTATGTAAATAAGGGCATGTAGGCCACAGACATTCCTTTGGTTGTGGTGATGCCAGAGGTGAAAGACAGGGGTTTGGTTCCCTCTGCAGGAACTCTGCAGAGATGTAGAGAGCATGCACGGTTTCCTCACCGTTCCTTACCAAGGGACACTTGCTACCACACTGTCAGGGGAGGTTTGGACTTGACATGAGGAGACATTTCTTTGCCAAGAGGGTGGTCACACCCTGAAACAGGCTTCCTGGAGAGGTGGTGGATGCCCCACGCCTGTCAGTGTTGAAGAGGCATTTGGACAATGCCCTTAATACCATGCTTGAACTTTTGGTCAGCCATGAAGCGGTCAGGCAGGAGGACTAGTAGGAACTTGTAGGTCCCTTCCAGCTGAACTATTCTATTCTCATTCAGAATGTGAATAGAGAAGAAGAAATAGTTTTTCCCACTTTGTTGGAATTTGACAGAAAGTAAATTAAAGATGCCTTGTCCAAAGTTGCACAGCAGTTTAGCAATTGCATTTCAAAACGGTGTTTTGGCGGTTGAAGAAATTACACTGCCAATAGAGCTGTTTAGGAAAAAAAAGGAGTAGTTTTGCAGAGGATGTGTGAAGGCCTCTAGAAAAACATCTTTAAAGAGCCTGTGGATGTTTCCCATGGAAAGCACTGATTTTGTTTGAAAGCTAAGGCTCTTTCAGCTTGGGCATCTTTTAGTTTTAGAGCAAAAACTTAGTATTTCTCAGAGGAAACAGGAACTCGTACAAATTGAGTTGAATCCTCAGCTTCCTATTTAAAAATGTCTTTAAGGGAAGCGTACCATCAGGCCACAACTGTGCAATGGCATTAGTCCCTAAATTAATCCCAGATGCATACCAGTTCACAAGGAAGCCACCTACTTGGTTGTCTGACTCATGAAATCTCCCCTGGCATGTAAGGCTCACATTGAATCCCATCCTACCATCACCTTTAACACACTTGTTTTACCCACGCTTTTATGCTTCATAAAATGAGCTTCCATAAGTGTTAGCAACTCCAAGTCAGCACCCATTCTTTTGATAAAAATAACCTGCTACGAGTGTCTGAGCAATCATAGTTAAATTATACCACCACTTCCATGCAGTTCTGTAACAATATTCCTCTAGTGGTTCTGATACAACAGAGCTTCTCTATCTAATAGTTAATGGTAACACACTTTAAGTAAGGAACACATAGATCAATATACTTTTCCAGGGGAAAATATTTTAAAGACTGTACATTAGTATAAATCAGAAGGCAAAACCCCTCAAAGTCTGGAGGAAGATGCAAAAGTGCTTCTTTGCAAGAGGGTTTTTGTCCACTCTTACTTAAGTCAACTGAAGGGAAGATCTGAATAAAGCCACGGTGCCTTCTCCCACCCGACTCTGGCCATTCACCGAGATCCAGTGCTTAGCGCTGTTCCCAAACAGTTTCCACTGAGACCGGATGAACTGTCAGATGCTACCATGATTTATAAACTTAAGCTCCCAGTCTCTCCTGCCATTTCCACATCCACTTCTTCCCTTTCTGATAAGGCATGAATCATCATCAGAAATCCCTCTCCAGTCCATTAACAAACTAAACATTGCACAGGCTCATGGAAGTACACGGGTGACTATCGTTACATCTGCCTCCGTGTTAGAGGGATCAGCACTGTAAAAATACCTGCAGTCAGCAAATATTCGTGTTGCATTTATGAGCATTTTCATTCCAGTACACACATTATGAAACAATCTTATGGTGGTAGGAAGGCTAGGTAGGTATTCCAGCAAGGAAGACTGCTTTGCTGCTATATTAATACCTTATATTATAGTGCAATAATCCTGTGCTCTACAGAGTCTCAGACTGGTTCATTGGAGCGGGGCGGGGGGGAAGTGTATGGCTTTAAACAGCTTGCAGTATTGGGTCAAAAAAGGCACAGATGTTGCAGCAAATCCTTGAAACAACATAAACTCACCATGCTCATCTGAGCCTATCCAAAAAAGTATTCACCGTGGCCAGACCAAGGGTTCTGTGCTGTGCCTGGCTAATTCAACAGCAGGGCACCCTGCGTGGGAGAACCACTAATCCTGAAACGTAGCATTAAAGAAGACGAGACCAAGGCTACAGAGACTTTTGTGAAACTGAGCATAAGAAAAGAATCATACCTTCCTGAGCCTCAAAAGAATTTCTACAAAATCTTAGATATTTCTGCGATGACTTCAGGAGATAATCTTACAGCAAGTGACTCCTAACAGAATTTTCAGATGCCTTTAGGAATAAGGAAGGACTCTAGTAATCTCTCACCCTCATAGGCAGTCTCGAGAAAGCATATGCCTGAGAAACAGAGGAAAACCAGAGTGAGGAGATGGGGAAGTCGAGAACATTATTCGCAGTAGCTGCTCTCATTCGACCAGATCAAGACTGGCACAGTGTTAGCAGAGGTACGGAATAGATGTGAAAGCCTCAGACGTTTCTGCCCAGCGGGTAACACTGTGGGATGTAAATGGTAAGACTGCATGCATTTTTTTTTCGCAACACAGTAAAAAGTGAAGTTAAAAATACCAAATCCACCAGACCAAAAAGCTTCCCATCCTCCTCAAGTTATGAGAGGAAAAAATCCTCTCAGGAGATTGAAAGAGAGGTACTCCATAAACACGCACATCTGTGGTTCCCAAGCCCATCGTTCAAAACTTCTGTCATCAGTTTATTTTCTCCCATGGGTCTTCTCCAGTTCAGTAGCTGTCACTCCAGTGAAAACCACAACACAAAGCTGACATTTATTGAAGGTGGGCAGGGCCCCGTGAACTCTACTGTGGCAGTGCAGACAAATCTAAACATCATCTTTACTCACAAATTTCCATTCAGTTCAGTGAAAGCAGAATTGCCTCTGAGGTGTGGGAATAATAAAGAGAAAATTCTCCTTTTGGTTGCACCTAAGAACAGGCTTGCAGAGGCGCTGGTGGGAAGCCTGCTGGAAACCAAGGGGCCGCGTGGGAGTCAGGGAAAGCAGAATATGCTTTCCACCACCTAGAAAAGGAGCATGTGGATGGGGGAGGAGGAGCGAGCAAGAGAGAAGGAGCTGAGACTTTGCCAGAAGAAATAGGAAGGCCCCATGGTGCTGACCGCCCAGGAGTGCTCCGGGATGTCACGGGGAGGCTGGCACGCTGGTTCGAAGCACAGACCGCTTGCCCCTGCTCCTTTTCCATGCGGGCACCAGGACACGGTAAAGCAAAACCCGGGCAAGGTCAAGCTGGACTTGAGTGGCACGAGTGAAAGGGACAGGTGCCCGAGCGATCTTCTCTTCTGTCCTGCCAGTCAGAGGTAGGGGTGCATAACCGAAAAAGCTGGTTGAAGAAACTCTCTGAGGCTCGATTTTGGAGTTTTAGAAAGCAGGCATTCTTTATTGCAGCACTGGATGCACGGGGGATCGTTCTGCCTGTCGTGCATACTGTTACCTACAGCAAGGCAAGCTTATATTGTTCTAATCATATACTTATTTATGTTATCCTTGACATAGTGTCCGCCCTTTGGGCATGTGCAGTGTGGCTCATCTCTTTTTCCTAGTTAGCTGGCCTTGGCAGGTTTTAATGGCTGGATGCACCAATGTCTGTCCCAACAGCAGGTGGGGGACAGGGCTCTGCCCTTCGTGAGTCCCCCAGCCCCTGGAGTGGCGGCTGGAAGATGGCTGTAGGCCAAAGGACCCTGATGGGAGCCCTGCAGGGCCTCATCCATTGGACCGACGGGCACCTTCCCTTGTCACACAGAGCATCTCATGGGCTGGAAAAGGGATGCTCTGGAGAGCTTCTGGCAAATCTCTGGAGAAGAGCTTCTCCCCGCCCCTCTCCCAGGGGCTTTCTTGGCTCTGGTGCCCTTCCCAAGGACAGCCCCACAGGTGGGTGCAGCCAGCATGGCAGGAAAGAACAGGCAGCAGCCACAGTGGTCAGCACGGCGGGAAAGCCAAGGATAAAGCCTTATCACCCAAGTGGGATAAAGCCTTAATAACCAAGTGTGCTGCTCCTCGGACAGGAGTATTCCTGCCTAAGCTCACCACACTTTTCCTGCATTTCCCTGTGGCTTTCGGCAGGATATGAATCGCTCTTCAGTGCCGGTGGTCGCTCCCCTCTTTCAGTAACAATTGCAAATTTTCTTCCTGTTGGACCCGCCTCAGTTCCAGTCTCTTGGGGATTGAAAGCTGGCACAGCATGGGTGCCAGAGACGTTCCCACAGCTTGGCTGGTGTCCACAATGAGGAGTCTGTCTTTAGCCATGATGGTCATTTGCAGGGAAAACAGCTTGTTGTATTGACCAGGACCCTACGCGGACAACAGAAGAGCAGGGATGCGGCCATTTGCCACAAGTCCAGTGGAGCAGGCTGCTCAAACACAGCCCACGGTGACTTTCTGTGCTGCTGGGCCTGTGGGGACAAAGGATTAAGCCTGAATTACCTACATGAAATAGAGCTATCGCTAGCCTCGTGCAACGGCACCCAGGAGCTGGTCCTGAAAACCACCAATCCAGGACACGGAAAGCTTTTAACCGCTGTGGCTATTCTGGAATAGACTGTGCCGTGTGCATCCATTTCTATTAGCAACGCTTCTCCTGCAGCCCAAAAGGAGTTTGAGAGCTTGCTTATGGCTAAAGGGGGTTGGTGGCCTCGGGCGGTGGCTGAGGCTTGGGGCTTGCGTTGTCCATGACCAGCTATGATCACAGAGTGAGAGAGGAAAGACTTTCCCTGGGGAAGAGGCACCAGGGAGTGGTTGAGGTGGAGGAAGACTTCACCACGGTTTTGCTTGTAGGTGGAAAGTTCTGGATCAGAGAGGAATTCTACATCTTCCGTAGCATGGCACAAGTAGAGTCTTCTGTTGGTACCAAGTAGAGGTAGAATGTCAGGCAAAGTGGCTCATTGAATGGGAATGATCTGGGGAAATTTACTTGGCTATTAAAAGCCCCATTGCTCTAGCAGTTGAATCTTTTTTCTCTAGTCCTTTTTTTTTTTGGAAGGGGGTGGTGGGAGGGGCATGGATAATTTATCGTCATACCTACAAAAACAGGCATTGTAGCAGTCAAGATGGAATACGCCTTTCTCACGTACCTTTTCTTTTTTGAACATGCTGAATTCAATCTGCTGATCAGTAGCCCACTGAGTTCAATAGACGCCTTGGATTTTTATCCTTCGGCTCAAGAGCTAGACCCAACCTCCTGTCGTTGGTGTTAGCGCAATTAATACAGATAATCTGCTATCTTCTACCTAATAATCTAGGCTACATCCTACCTAACGATCTACGCGAGAGTACAACCCGATCCAACGTTACACGTAACATCAGCACTGTGAAGAGCTGTGACATTCAAATGAAAAAGGAGACATTTTGAACACCTTTTAAGAGCTTGCAGGAATACAAAGGGGAAGCACTGTATAAATAATACCCAAACCAATATGGATTTTCCTCCTAAATTTCTGAACCTCCTGTGACAAGTGATGGCCTATCAAAGTGCATGTCTGCCACCCCTGCACTGCACCACGCGGGACCTGTTCACATTCCCTGGTCTGGGAGATGGGGCAGAGCGGACCCTCCGGCAGCTTGTGGCACACAACCGGGAGGAGAGGCTCACGTGCCGGAGGGTCCTGCTGTCAACCCGGGGGATCTTGACAGGCTGGAGAAAGGGGCTGACGGGAACCTCCTGTAGTTCCCCAAGGGGAAGAGCTAAGTCCTGGAGACCTGGGGAGGAAGAAGCCCTTGCGCCAGTAAATGCTGGGGGACACCCAGCTGGAAAGCAGCTGTGCAGACACCTGGGGTGATGGTGGACGCCAAGTGGACCGATTTCGAGCCAGAAAAGTGCCCCTGGGGCAAAGGCGGCTCAGTGCCTCCTGGGCTGCAGTAGGCAAAGCGTTGGCAAGAGGTGGAGGGAGACGGTCCTTCCCCTCTGCTGGGTCCGTCCAGCCCGCCCGGGGCTCCCCAGTGCCAGGTAGAGACGGCCATACTGGAGAGAACTCTCGCCCCGGTGCCCCTCCCACTTTCCGTTGGGCTCAGAATGTTGGTCCGTTGGGCTCGGAATGTTGGTCAGTTGGAGGCCACAGCCACCAGAGACAGCAGCACGGAGCTGTGCTGGCACGCAGGAGCGCTGGGAGGAGGCAGGATCTGGCCGAGCAGCACCTCGCCGGCACCGGCACCTCGCCTCCCATCCCCGCTGTCGCCGACTGGCCCGCGTCCTTGGTCCACGGCGAGGGTCCTCCTCTCCCGGGCAGGATGGGCCAGGCCAACTGCTGCTGCGGCTCCAGGTGGGCTCTCCCTGTGCCTCGGGGGCACGGCCGGGACCCGCGGCAGCGGCGGCGGCCTTTCTCATGCCCGCCGCTCTCTGCTCTGCAGGGAGGCTCTCACTGACGCCGAGCCGGTGCTGAGCACGGACGTGCGGCTGACCCGGGGCCGCAAGAGGAGCGAGAGACGCCTTCTCCTCCTCCAGGAGGAACTGGTGATCGCCAAGTTGCAGTAAGACCCTCAGAGCCCAGCTGCCTTTCCCCCAGCCCTGGCCCTGGCCCTGGGGCAGGGACACCCCGGCACCAGCCCCAGGCCCCAGGACCGTGGTGCTGGATGCACTCATTGATGTCCGTCCCAAGGGCAGGTGGGGGACGGGGCTCTGCCCTGGGGGACCCCCAGGAGGCCACCTCTAGCTCACCGCCTGCCTCTGCTCTCTGCAGACGCGGCACCAGCGTGCACCCACAGCTCCGCCTGGCCCTGGACCAGCTGTGGGTGCTGAGCGGTGGACAGGAGGCGGCGGGGGAGGAAAAAGAGGAGGAGGAAGGCAGCGATGAGGACAGGACCTCCATCATCCTTATCTGGCCCACTGGCTCCTGCGTTGCCGCTTTCGGGTGAGTCATGGTGCCACGTCCCATGGCCGGGCAGGAGAGGTTCCCAACCGTGCCCACGTCATCCTGTGAACGGCCTCTGCCCTGCATGCAGAGCCTGGGCAGGGAGCGGGAAGCACGCCGGCAGGGAGGGATGGGGGCGTTGCCAGGTCCTGCATCCCCTGGTGCCCTTTGGGTCCCCAGAAGAGAAGGGCAAAAGCAGCTGCTCTGGCAGGACACGGGGAGCCAGGGCTTGGGCAGCGTCTCTGTCCTCCCCCGCGGGGCTTCGTCCTGCCCCTGTGTCCTTCCCCACGGGGCAGGGCTGCGCAGGCGCCCGCCTCTGCCCATGGGCTGTGGGGCAGCGGGGCCTGACGCTGGTTCTCCTCTCTTTCTGCAGCTCCCAGGCACTGAAGGAGCTGTGGGTGGGCACACTGCTGGGGTAAGCCGGGGGGGATGCTGCAGGCGCAGCCGGGTGGGGGAACACAGCTCCCCAGCTGGGGAGAGGTGCCCTCACGGCTGCGGGTAGCTCTCGGGCAGAGCTGCCTCACAGGAGAGAAGGGGCAGCTTGGGGCTCAGCTAGCTCTCTCCCTGTCCCTTGCCGGTGCACAGGACACCAGGAGGAGCAAAGAGAGCCCGCGTGACCTGTCTCCCCTCCCTCAGACCCCTGGAGAAGGAGCTGAGCCGCCGCCACGCCGTGAGTGCCTGCCCGGTCTGGGCTCTGTCCCCGAGCCCTGGTCCTCCAGCCGAGCAGCAGAGGCATCGCTGCTCACCTTCCTCCGCTCCTTCTCTCTTGCCCAGTGGAGGACATTCAGCGCCAGGAGCCTGGAGAGGCTGATGGAGGACCAGGCCGAGGTGAGAAGGGCTGCCTTTCACCCGCCTCTGGCTGTGCCGGCGTCTGCGGCCAGCGGGGTGAGCTTGTAAGGCAGAGATGGAGGGAGGGAGCGTCCCCCGGTGCCACTCGGGGAGCGTAGAGGGTTGGGGAGGCACCAGGCATGCCAGCACATCCTCGCTGGCGGCGCTGGGGGGAAACCTGCCGTGTGGGTCAGAGAGCCCAGGAGGGCAGAGGGTCCCAGCTCTGCCGCGCTCAGGCTGCTGGTGCCGGGTGGCAGCTTGCCGGTGGCCCTTTCTGCTGCGGGGCTGCTCTCTAAGCGCAGCCTGCTTCTTGCAGGATCATCCCAAGCAAGGGCCACCGATAGCCCCGTCTATCAAAGCTGGGGGACTTTGCCGCTCACCAGGTGAGTTCTGGAAAGAAACGCATTGTCCTGCAAATGGTTGAGCTGTGCTCACTTGTCCCTTGAGTGTCGCCATGCAGGTGCGGCACCCTAAGGGAGGACGTCACCTGGACGAGCAAGGACACCCGCTGGGCAGCAGCCGCTGGACGTGGTTCCGCGGGGACCCAGAGCCTCTCCTGCTGCCCACAGCTTGGAGGAGGGCAGGGCGAGGGCTGGGACAGGTTGTCCCGGTGGCACGCCAGCTCTCAGGAGCCTCCGAGCTGGAGCCGCTGAGCTGGAGCTGTGGTTCCAGCTGCTGGCTCCCTGCCCATCCTGCCGCACCGCTCAGCACCGTGCTGCAGGCAGGGCAGGCTCCGGGAGTGCTGGCCCGGCTGTCTCCATTGACGCGCTCTTGCTCCGTTTTCCTTTTCAGAAGGAGGGAACAGCATCAGCAGCAGGAGGAGGAGGAGGAGGATGGGGCTGCCCTGGCCCTTTGCTCTGCAGAGGACCCCAGCTGCTGCCCAGGCGCCAGGGCAGACGGGCTCCGGCTGCAGCAGGGCGCTCTTTGGCCAGCCCCTGGCAGCCCTCTGCGGGGAGGATGGCTCCCTGCCCCAGTCCATCCAGGTAAACCAGCCTGGCCGGGGGGTCCCCAGCCCTCCCTCCAGCTGCTCCAGAGGGGAGGTGGGTGTCCCCAGGAGCTCCGGGGATGGGGGATTGGGCCCTTCACCCCCAGAAGATGCTTCTGGTGCCAGCCCCCTTTGCAGGGGGAAAGGAGCAGGATCTGGGGCAGTGCTTTGGTCACTGCTGTTGGAAGGCAGCTTCTCAGCCAAGCAGCTGTTCTCCTGCTGCTCCTGCAGGAGATGCTGGCTCTCCTGCACAAGGAAGGACCGTTGACAGAAGGGGTATTCCGAAGAGCTGTCGGCGGGACAGAGTTTCGTGAGCTGCGGGAGGCCCTGGACCACGGTGCGGATGTCGACCTGGGCAGCCAGCCTGCGCTGCTGCTGGCCGTCATCTTGAAGGTGAGCGCTTCTGACCTGCAGCTGGAAGAGCTCCTGCCTGGCCTGGAGTGTTCAGAGGCTCACCTGGAGCCCCTGGCATTGCAGGACTTCCTCCGAAGCATCCCCGCCAAGCTCCTCGTGACAGACCTCTACGAGGACTGGATGGCAGCGATGCAGAAGAGCGGCAAGGAGGAGAAAGTTGAAGAGCTGAAAGCGTAAGTGTGGGCAGCAGCCTGCCTGTTGAGGAGGGCCTGGTAGAGGCCTGGGACTTGCCTGAAAAGGGACGGTCTCCTTAAAAAGCTGTGTCTTCTGACAGCTTGCTTTTGCTGGGGTGGGCTTAGATTTTGGGGGAAAGGGCATGGACAGGGAGCCTTCCCTTGCCTGGGCTTGGGTGAAATGAGGAGCTGGGAAGCAAGGCCGTGCTTCCTTCCTGAAGCGCAGGAGCACTGACCGCTGGCTGAGAGCACCCGGAAAGCCGCGCAACCCCCCTGCGTTGGGCAACCTTTGGGGACGGCTGTGGGCAGCATCTTCTCTATTAACGTTGAGTTCCTGTTCCCTCAGGGTGGCCGAGAAGTTGCCTGGAGCCAATCTCCTCCTCCTCAAGCGGCTGCTGGCCCTCCTCCAGCACATCAGCCACAACGCCTCCAGCAGCAGAATGACCGCCAGCAACCTGGCCATCTGCCTTGGGCCAAATCTGCTGAGCGCACCTCACGAGGACCTGCTCCCCCTCGAGGCCATGCTGGCTGTGACTGAGAAGGTGCGCTGTACTGAGCAGCCGGCTGCAGCCTTGCCGGCCCATCCGAGCTTGGCTGCTCAGAGGTCCCTGGCTGCCTCCTCTCTTGAGCAAATGCCGGTGGGGTAGCTGCCTGCAAGAGCAGCCCCACAACCACAGCCGCCTGCGCAGAGGCAAGGGTCGGGAGTGGGAAAGGCTGCGTGATACATTTTCAGGCACCTGGGTTGAGCCCAAGGGTTTGATGTGTGCAGGTGAACGTGCTGGTGGCGTTTCTCATTGAAAACTGCGGTGACATCTTTGTGGAGGAGATGGCTGGCCGCTCCTGTCCATCAGCCGGGGAGTCGCCAGCACCCATGGACAGAGCCACAGGTACGAGGAGGAACTGAGGGCTGTCCCGGGCTGGGGCTTGGGGTACCAGAAACCTCAACGTCAAGAAGACAGCTGGTGTAGGGCTTTGGGTGGGTTTTGCTTTAGGTGTGCTTTACTTCCAAGGAGTCACTTTGCTGCACGTGCTTTTCCTTTCTAGAGCTGCATTTGGAAGAGCAAAGTGGCCCTGCAGGCAGAGCAGACAAGGACCACCAGGCAGAAGCCTTGCTGCACACACCACCCGCCTCTCTGCTGGACGTCCTCAAAGAAGCTGGGGGAGACGCGGTGGTGGAGTCCGAAACGGCAGAGGTATGGCAGCTCCATCAGGAGCTACCCTCCTACCCGAGACACAGTATCCCCGTGTTTGTTGAGCTGCCAGAAACAAACCGAGTGTCACACACCCGTGTGAACCCTGTGTTCCAAAGTGAGGCCCTTGGAAGAAAGGGCTAATGCAAACCAGCCGAAGGGATCTTCTCTGTAGGGCTAAGGCAGCATTTTGCCAAACAGTCACCTGCTACTCCAGGGTGTCCCTTGCCACCTGCTGACTCTGACATTTCTGTTGTAGGCACCCGTTGCTTTGGCTGCAACCACCCCAGGGACCACAGTAGACTCCCTGGGATGCACAGAAGGACTAAAGAGCGTTTCAGAGGAAAGAAGGTAAAATGAGTCAGCTTTGGGTAAATCAAGAACTGATTCTAGTTGATCCTGGCTTTACCTACCTAATCATACTGTGGGATGGAAAGGTTTGCAGGCTCCCCCCAGGAAAAGGAAAATGGAAAGAAAAGAAAGAGAAAACAGGCCTGGGCAGAGGAGAAGGAATGCCAACGAGAAAAGAAAAGAAGGAAGAGAGAAAGTGATGGGGACTTAAAAGAAGCAGGAAGGTCCAGCAGGTCAAGAAGCCCAGGTGTGTACCAGGCTCTGCTGCCCATCTTTCCCAACTCTCAGCGCTGCTCCAAGTCAGTCCGACTCGCTGGTGAGGGACTGTGCTGCGCAGGGCTTGGAAATAACTCCATGGCCGCTCCCCAGGGGCTCCCCATCGAGCCCTGCTGCGTGGCACAGGGGCCCTGTGCATCTGTGCACGCACGCAGGTCTCTAAGGGCATTACCCATGGGGATAAGGCGCCAGAGCCGTCCCCTGGTTGATGCCAGCCATAGCTCTCTCTTCTGGGCTATGAGCAATTCCTCATCAACGGTGTTCCCTAAAGAAAGGGGAACCAAGTCCTGCCTATTCCTGCCTTCATGGGTTTATCAGTGCTCTCTGACTCTGTTGTTGTAGGTGCCGTTTCCCTGTTACTGGCTGAAGCCCTGTGACTCCTGGGCCCGCCCCCCGCTGCAGTTGATGTTTGCAATAAAAGGATCTTTTCTCTCTTCTGAGTGTGTCTGCCATATGATATTCTGGACTAGGTAGATGGGGTTTTGTGATGAACCCTCGGGAAGGAGTCTGGGATCGTGCCTTGCCCCAGCACCCTTTCCAGTAGGCATCAGGGCTGAGTTCAGGTGCTTTAGGAGTGAAACCAAAGCACAGACTCACACAGGAGGGTGGAGGCTGGAAGGGACCTGTAGAGTTCCTCTGGTCCAACCGGCCTGCTCAAGCAGGCTCACCTAGAGCAGGTTGCCCGGGACAGTGTGCCCTTGGGTTTTGAACATCACCAAGGACGGAGACTCTGCAAACTCCCTGGGCAACCTGTGCCAGTGTTTGACCACGTGGACAGGAAAAAGTTGTTTTCTCATGTGCAGCTGGAGCATATCATGTGTTTTAATTTGTGCCTGTTGCCTCTGGTGCTCTCAGTGGGCACTCTTGAGAAGAGCCTGGCTCCCTCATCTTCATTCCCTCCCAGCAGCTTTAGACAGATTAGTATAGATAGATAGGTAAGACACCCCCCCACACCCCCAGGCTTTCTCTTCTCCCCACGGAAGTGTACCAGCTTAAAAGCAGCAGGGAAGAGTCGGCTTCCTTGAGGCTCCTTGTTTTGCAGGTGACCTGGAGACGTGGAGGTCTGTGAGGTTCCCCTGCCAAGCTGGCCCAGGGAAGAGAGGCGGAGGGCTGGAGGGCACAGCTGGACTCCTGCTCCTGCGACAGCAGGGACTCGCTGGCCAGAAATGGCCCCGAGGACCCCGGCAAGGGGCTGTGCTCAGTGCTGCAGAGGAAGGCGAACCCCCCCGGGACCTGTGGCAATCTGCCTGGGGGAAAAAACTCCTTCCTGAGCCCAGCCCTGGTGGCCCGAGCAGGGTCCGGGGAGCTCCTGCGGGGGAGCGCGTTTGGGGTTGGCAGCCAGGGAGCTAGAGAGTGGTTTTATGAGTGTGAGTGAATTTGCTTTTGCAATGAGATGTGTACAGGCATTGCCAGGGCCTGGCTTTACTCTGGAAGTGACTGTTGTTAGCTGCTGCAGAATTGAAGAGACTGTGCTATGAACACCACGCGAATTAGGCTGTCTCCAGACCTGAAGCTGCATTAAATCTCATGCCACACTAGTCTCCTTTTTCCTTTGGAGAAGTAGGATGAGTCTTTGAAATTCTGCTGCATGACTTTATTTTGGGTTGAATTGAAATGCAGTTGTTTCTTTAGCTTTCCTTATTAGCATTCTGCTGGAATAGTGTCAGATCCAGGAGGATTAACCTTCCTCCTTGTTTTGTTCTCTGTGTTGATTTTGGAGAGGAAGGTGTGTTGTCTGTCTTGTGGTGTTGTGTGGTGTTCAGAAGATGCTTGAAACGTTGCTCTTGTCTGTGATCAAGCTCTTTCCCTCAGTGTAATCCCTTTGGACAGCACTGCCAGTAGTGTGCGTACGTTTCTGAGCAGCCTGCAGGTGTTTGATCTCCTCATGGTAGAGAGAGCACTGCATGGGTGCTGCTCCCAGGAGGAACGCGGTGGGATCCAGGATTTCTGATGGCAAGCGAGATGCTGCAAACTGCCTCCACGTCTCGAGAGGGCCAGAAACTTGCCGCAGTCCCAAGGTGGCAACCTTTCCCTTTTATTTTGCAGTTCTTTGATCGCTTGAAGCTGTTTTGGATGCCGGCGAAACACCAGCCGGATTTCATCTACCTGCGGCACGTGCCCTTGCGAAAGGTGCATTTGTTCACGGTGATCCAGCTGACCTGCCTTGTCCTGCTCTGGACCATCAAGGTGTCCTGTGCCGCCATCATCTTTCCCATGATGGTAAGAGCTGCTGCCGCTCGGCAGCGGGGTGTTTGCAGCGTTGGAGCGAGAGGTGGCATCGTCTCTGAGCTCACCGCATCTTCCCTCTTATTCGTGAAGGTTTTGGCTCTCGTCTTTGTCCGGAAAGCGATGGATTTCTGCTTCTCAAAGCGAGAGCTCGGCTTTCTGGATGACCTTATGCCAGAAAGGAAGAAGAAGTTGGACGATGCCAGAAATGAAGCCGGAGAAGAAGAAGAGGTAAGGCTTGCTGGGTCCTCGGGGCTGGACATCTCCGTCGGGCTGTGAGATTGCCTGTTTCTCTTACAGCTTGCCTGGAAACGTTGGGGGAAGATCAGCACTCAGTCGAAATAGATCCCAATAGCCTGGATCCCACGTTGTAACCTTTGTTTCCTCAAGTAGCAGTGAGCTGAACAGTTGAATACAGGTGTAATTTTTAAAACGAGTTGTTTTTCACAAAGGTCATTATCATTATGACGATTATTATTAGATGGTAATGCTGCTGCTGCTGCTGCTGCTGGCAAGATTTGCTCGTAATCGTGTTTTGAACACACAATCCCCCTGCCCCGAAATCTTTGGAGTGAACGGTTTCTCCCCTGCTGCACTAATACCTATAGCTGCCAAGGGGCAGAAGGGGAGGGCAGACTGCTAAGCTTGTGCTGGGCATTCAGCTTATCTCCACTTTGACCAAAGACAGAGAACGTGATTTGTCCCTTTTTAACATCAGGAGTCCAGGAGGGCGATGGAAGCTGCTGCTGCTGCAAGTTCAGTTCAGCTGAACGTGGGGAAGACCAGTGACGTGGATATCCCAAAGCAAGGCAGTGACAGGTAAAGCCCCACCAAGCGCCAGGACCCCCGGCAAGATTAGCTTGAAGGTGTTTGGCAGAGTTTTCTCCACTTGCCTCTTTGTGGGGCATCCCACAGAAACCAGCAGGCAGCTTGGTGGGAAAATCAAATTCGGGGGCAGGGCTGCAGGAGGTGATCGCAGGGCTCTGACCCCAAGCAGAGGGGCTGCAGCGCTCGCGTTTGACCCCCAAAGCTTGCATCATCAGTGCCTTTACGGTAGCTGGAGATCCTCATGCTTACACATGTGGAGTTGCAGGCGTGATCTGTACCAGCAGTGGCTTAGGAACCCGGACCGGGGCTAAACCCCAGCAAGAGCCTTTGCACAGAGCTGTTGCTCTGCGGCTCCCCGGCTTGCCTCCCAAAACTCCTCATCCAGCAAAACCTCCCACGCTTATGCGGAGCTTTGATTCTCGGGGCTCCGCTGTTCCTCTTGCTGATGCTAATGCCCTTGGTGGCATCAGTTCCCATAATCACGGATTGCTATGTAAAATATTTATTGCAGGACTGATCTTTCTGAGATTATTACCCTGGATGAAATGTCACAAACGACCGTATGGAAGGCTCTCACTTTGAAGACAGAAACCCTTTGAATCCAGGGAGGAAAAAGGTAAAGGATTGCACGTGAACGTGACCGTGCTCCTCTGCAAGCGACGGCGCACGCCTATGCTTTTCCCACGCTTTGGCCGGCAAGGCTGAGCAAACGGCCTGTCCCTGGGAACAGGCAGTGAGGACCGTGGCATGCAAACCAGCTCCTCTCTGCTGGGGTGGTCCCCCGAACAGGGCTGAATCAGCAGCAGCTGGCAGGTCTTCCACTGATGATGCTCTCCTTCTTTTTCTCTTCCCTTCGCCTTTCCCCACTCCCGCTTTTCACGTTTAGGAATCTTGACTTTGAAGGAGAGGAGTGAGAGCGTGACTTGGGGATGTGCCAACGGAGACGGAGGGAGAAAGCGCTTTGTTTCAGTTGGAGGATTCCCATTAAAGCCATGCAGACGTTTTCAGTTATCCTTGGTGTGCTTCAGGCATTCAGTATCTCTAGACCAGCAAGCTGAGGTGAACGTCACAGTCAATGGGAGTTTGGTGGTGTTAAGTCTGCGTGCGTACGTGCATGTGGGGGTGTGGGTTTGTAGTGGTAGAGGGACTGCTACTGCTTTATCATTCAGTGCTGCTCTTTTAATACCTAATTCCTCTTCTTTTTTTTTTTCTCTTTTTTCCAAATGTAAACTGGGAACGTCCAAAATAATTTTCTGTTATATTTGATGCATTCTCCACTTTCTTCTTCATCACGACCGGGTTTTTGTTCTGGTTTGGGGTCCTGGCTTTAATTCACTCTTATGTCTCTTACTGGTACGAGAGGGATGCCCTCTGTGGCAGGGCAGCATAGAGAGCGTCTGAGCAGTTGGCCTAAGGTGAAAGAAAAGCATTTGCTCCCTGCGCTCCAGTTTTACCTCTCTTGGTTTGGTTTGGTTTGGTTTCTTTTTTTTTTTTGCTTTGGCTCTGCCATCAGCCTGGAAGCTGCAAAATGCAGAACTGCCACTTTCTTGTCCCCGGGCTGTAAACTGCATCTAAGGGAGCACTTCAGGTATTTGATTTTGAATACACCGTATGGTCACAGGAGCGGCCAGATGAGACCTGGGGCTCTGTGTCCCTGGGCTGCCCCCTCTGTTGTTCCTCCACTTTCCTTCTGTATTGGGTCTGGCTGAGTTGGAGTTCCTTTACCCCACAGCAGCCCTCGTAGTGCTGTGCTCTGTACTGGTAGCTAGAAAGCTGTTGATAACACAGCAGTGTTTTGGCCATGGCTGAGCAGTGCTGGCACAGCATCGAGGCTGTCTCTCTAACATTCCCCCCCTCCCCAGTAGGCGGGGGGTGGGCAAGATCTTGGGAGGCGAGGTAGCCAGGAAGAAGGCGTACAGGCAGCAAGAAGAGGCATCTAGGTAGCAAGTAAATCTTAGGTCCCTTCAGATGCTGGGGACCCTGCGTTCATGCAGCATTGGGCAGACCCCAGATGGATTTTCCCTTGGCACACTGTACAGATCCTGCCTGTGGAGAAGTTCCTCCTTTTGGTCATTCACGGTGTTATACAACTTTTCTTAGAAGAAAACAACTCTATGCATAAAGGATGTTCACGCGCGGACTTCTTGCTGTACTTTAGATAACGGCAGGGCCGCGCAGGTGGTGTACTCGCTGGTACCAAGCAGGAGCTGCCTGGAGGCTCCTCTGTTACAGTCAACGAGCTCCGTTTATCCTGCGGCCAAGGGACATGTGTAGGGACACAGCCTGAAGGCCACGCTGTAGGTACAGCGCGGCACAGACCTGCACCCGCTCAGGTTAACTGTTAGGTGGATCCCTAAGTCCTGGAGGTACAGTGATCTCCCAGTCAGGATCTCTGCACCAGGCTGTTAAACTGCACGGTAACTCGGGAAGCAGAGAAGGTCCAGAACTGGAGGGGATGGTTAAGCACAGGGCCTCATGTTGAACCTCCTCCTCTAAGCTTGTCCTGTGCTTACAGGGTTCTCGAGCCTCTCGGGCATCTCCCAGACTGGCCGGTTACTCCCAGCTCCCTCGTTCCTGCCTTCCCCTGCCTGCCTGCCTGCCCCACTTTGGCCCCTGCAGCAGCACTCAGCTGAGCACCCTCCGTTGCTCCTGGGGAAAGAGCATCCTCCTTGCTCTCCGTGGCGTTCCCCCAGCACACGGTGCTGTAGCAAGGACAAGGCAGTCAGAGACAGACACAGCCTGTTGAGCAGAGCGTCCTGCACGCAGTGCTTCCGATAGAGCAGCTCAGGAGCAAGGAGGTGAGCTGGGTGTGCTGCCTCTCACAAAGAGCATTGTACATCGGCGACCTTCCCCGCTGGACCCTCTGCAGCCTCTCTTTTTCCCGGCGTTGTAGGTGTTAGGTTGTGTGGTTAAAGGTTCATCTCCACAAACACAGAGGAGGACAAAGGAGCAATGGCAGGCAGGGGAACCCCAGTGACCTAGGCAGAGGCAAGGGAGCACCCTGCTGTGGCTTTTGCCAGGGCTGTCGCAGGAGAGGGATCGCCCACATTGCCTGGGTATGAGGCTCACCAGACAAGTATTGAGTCTCCCTTGCTCAGCTCACAGACTGACGGGGGGGATGCGCTTCTGTGGCCATGCCCTGCCTCTGAAGCCCGGCCGTAGACAAAAAACTGGCTCAAACTGTGAAGGTTACCAGGCAAGACGTGACGGGGTGCACGTGTGTGGCAAGGTCTGTGCGTGTGAATGTCTGAAACTGAATTCTGAGCTGTCAAGCAGAAGCCTGCTTCTTGCTACACGCAGCCAGCGTGGGCTGGTTGTAAATTTGGGTAACACCTGGAATAAGCAAAAGTGGCATGTCCCGAATCCTACAGTTAATACAGAGCTAGGAGCCAGAAGCCTTAATTCGGAGGCTGATCAGGCCTCGTACTGCTCACATAGACAACTTAGATTGGGAAAAGTGGGGGCGTGGGGTTCCAGAAAGAAGAGGTGGTGGCAAAAAGAAGGGTTCCCAGCAAGAAGAAGGGATCTTGAAGAGAAGAAAGGGACCCAGGAAGGAAAAGGTGAAGATCCTGGCTGGAGGAAATATCCTGGAAGTGGCGGAAGATCTTGGAGACCAGAGAGCCGCGTGGAGACAAGTGCCAGGGGATGCCCAGGGACCTTGACCAGCACCCTGCGAAACTGGTAACGGCGAGCAGCTGCACAGCAGGAACCAAGGTGACGTTCTGCCTGACCTTCCCGGGCCTGCAGTAGCCTCCCTGCTGGGAAGGGGAGTTGGATCAAGCAACTGCAGGATTCAATAGGAATGCATTTCACGAAGGTAAAGAGGACACAGCAGTGGCTTGGAAACGCTGGTTGGTTTAATGGTAAAACTGGAATTATTCTGTGAACTGTGCATTCCTTTTAATATGGACTTAATTTAAAATAGCTGCTTTGAAGTTGTTCTGACTTCACCTTAATCGACACCTGCAATCTTCATCATCTTATCTTCTCCAACAGCGACACCACACCCTGCCCCTCCCCACCCCCTGCAAAAAGAACCCAAAACCAACCCAGGAAAAGAAGGACTTCAAGGGCAAGCTAGGCAGCAAAGTTGTGCGAGATTGGTCAAACTGCTCAAAGTTTGCAGAGAGATTGGAGCTTGCAATTCAGATGTACGTCGCTCAGCATGGGGAGGGTAGTACGCACCTTTCACTGGAGTCAGAGGGAAAAACAGGGAGAAGGGAGCTGCAGCGTAAAGAGTAAAGAAGGACACAACATTCTTAGGAAAACTCTCCTTTTTCTTTCCTTTTCCTTGCTCCTTCGCTTCCAGAACTCCGTGGTCGCAGTTTGTGCTGCCTCACCTCCAGCACAGCGTGCAGAATGAAACGACCGTCACAGAATTCGTCCTCCTGGGGTTCTGCAGCACCCCAGCCCTGCAGCGCTGCCTCTTTGGCCTTTTCTCTGCCCTCTGCTCTGCCACTCTGATGGGAAACGCACTTGTCTTTCTGCTTATCTGCCTGGACTACTGCCTCCACAGCCCCGTGTACTTCTTCCTCTGCCACTTCTCCATCGGGGACATCTGCTACGCCTCCAGCAATGTCCCCCGTATGCTAAGGAGCCTCCTTGGACAAGGCAGAACCCTCTCCGTTGCTGGGTGTGGGGCACAGATCCATCTGTATTTAATCTTTGCACTTACAGCGTGCGTGCTGCTGGCCGTGATGTCTTATGTTCGCTACGTGGCAATCTGCCGCCCCCCGCGCTATGCCCTCATCATGATCTGGAGGCTGCGCCTCAGCCTTGCCACGGTTTTGTGGGCTTTGGCGTTCGTATTTGGTACACTGCAAGCCTCTCTGGCTTTACACCTGCCTTTCTGCGGCCCCTGCGAGGTTGTCCACTTCTCCTGTGAAGTTCTTGCTGTCTTAAAGCTGGCCTGCACTGCCGCTCCTGCCAATAAAGTCCTGATCTTTGCTGTTTGTGTGTGCTTCTTCCTCTTGCCTTTAGCCTTAATCCTGATTTCCTCCCTGGACACCCCGGCCACCGATCTGCGCATCCGCTCTGTGCCAGGATGGCACGAAACCTTGTCCACGTGTGGCTCCCACCCGACCGTGGTGGGTGTCTTTTATGGAAACGCCATCTTCATGTACGCGGGGCCCGGGAGCGGTAACTCCTCTGGGAGGGAGAAAGTTCTTTCCCTTTTCTGCAGTCTCGTCAGCCCCAGTTTGAACCCCGTCATTTACAGTCGGAGGAACAAGCAGGTGAAGGAAGCCTTGCTGAAGCTTCAGAGAAGGAAGAGGGTCTTTCATTCCGTCTAGCTGGTGCTCTAGGCTTTCACCTGTCTCCTGTCTTTCTGCTCTTTCTTCTTGAGCTCTTGGGGTATTTCTCATGGAATGTTAAGTGGTTAAAACGTAACACAAGACATGGTTATTCAAATGCATTTGTCTCTTGTTTCTCTGTGCAGTCTGATGAATATCATGACACAAAATGACTCATTGTTATTCCTTGTATTGCAGATAACTAATTCTTGTTCCTCAGATGCAGCCGTCCTAGACGGGTAGTATGTTCCACCGGAACCAGGTGGAGAAAGCAGTCTTCTCGGTTCTAGCTAGCAGTCAGGATAAACTACTGTGTAGCAGGGTTTTTTTCTGAATCTACCCATTGATCCAGTAAGATATTCTTTTTCCCTACCGTATTTGTACCTCCTGTTATCCTCAGGATGCTAGAGCTTCAGCTCTACTGTTAGAAAGAAAAAGAGAGAAAACATGCTGCTGCTAATGGGCTTTGCTTCTCAGGAGGGCGAACGAGCCTGTGAAGGGTTTTCCTTCTGCACACTTTTGAGCCTGATACCTCTCATGCAGGAAGTTTCTCTGTTCTGGAGAGTTTTTGCTCAAAGCAGAGCTGGCTTCTCCCCAGGCACTAAGTTTTCCAAGCGGGAAGGGTCTAGGGGTGCGTGGCTTTAAGTAGCTGCCTGGATCCGCATCATAGCTTGTGATTTCATAATGGTCCCTATTGTGTCTCTGGAGTTGGTGCACACTGGGTGCCGCTTAGCTCCTCCCGTGAGGGCTACTCCATCAGTCCCTGGGGAATCGGGCCCCCTGACTGACCTGGAGGTTCAGTTGTCCCCAAAACCCAGTGACTGACGTGAGGATGAACCCCAACGGGGGTTACAAAATGACACTTCTGGAAGAGTTACAGGTAGCACGGCCGGGGCTCAAAAGTGCAGTTTTGTGGGTTGGGGTTTTTTTTTCCAGTTTGGAAATCACTTTTTTAGACAGGAACCTCAAGATCAAAGCAGGAGGTGGGTTTGTTTGGTCTGAAACACTCATCCCTCTCCTGCTGTATTAAATACGTCCAGACTCTCGTGGTATACAGTACAGGTGATGTTATGGGCTGTTTTATTTGCATATGGGAAGAAAAACCTCCTACAAGTCCGTGGTTTTAGGGCTGTGCCTGAAGGAGGAGGAGGCACGCAGAGGCGTGATGGCTCGTGGACTCGCGTGGACGCAGGGGTGGATGATGGCTGGGAGGACGTAAGGGAGCTCTCCACCCCCAGCCCCAACTTTTCCCTTCTTGTCGTTGCTAAACAGAGACATGACGAGGAGGCAGTGATTGACCGGGGAAGAAGGAGCAACGCTGTCAGTGTTCGCTATGAGAAGGAGGAGTTGGAAGGTGAGTCTCTGCTGAGATCCTGGTAGAGGAGCCACCAGCCCAGTGCGTTTTCCCATTGCACAAAGTCTCTCCTGTGTGCCTTGTTGGGTGTCACATCATGTGCAGCAAAACGTGCCGCGCTTCTCAATAAAGCAGCACAGTTATTGTCACGTTTTTTACTATTACGGCTTTTTAAACGGAGGGAAGAAGCCCCCCGGGAGGCCACGGTGTGAGTTGTAGCCATGGGGCTCGATAATTCACGGCTTTTTTTCCTCGCAGAGGCTGCTTCTGGCTTGGAGAGGTCAGGAGAATCATGTCAGGAGAATCATTTCAGGGCTGCAGACGCGGGGCTGTGATTTTCTTTTTTTGTCCTGGAGTTCATTACGATGGGACTGATTTGATCGTCTCTTGTCGCCTCGTGCCGTACAGCGATTTTGAAAAGAATTAGCTTGTGTTGCTGCTTAATGAGCAAGTCTGAGTGTTGTCCAGCCGAAGCTGGAATTTGAGAAGAGGTCCGATACTCTGGGGGCACTTTTAGATGACCCGGAGCCAACACTTGTTGTTGCTGTGCTGTTGCAAAGCTCGAGTAAAATAGGCTTGGAAAAAAGGAGGTCCAGTGAAAATAACATTAAGGGAAGCTGGCGTTGCTCCTGGGATTTAACCGTGGCTTAGCAAGGCACCGGCCACCTCAACCATTGCCGCAATGCCGAGAGTGCTGCAAAAAACGCTGCTTTTTCGCAGGCCACCGGACCCTGTACGTGGGCGCGCGGATGCCACTGGTTAGGCAGAGCCACCGGCATCACCGACGCCACAGCCAGAAGCATCGGGAAGGGGAATGGGAGAAGGACTCTGCCCCGACGGAGCAGGGCTACCACTGTAAGTCCCACCGCGGCATTCGCTAAACTCCTGGGGGCAGCGTGGGCGCTGGGGCCTTCTGCAAGCAGGTCCCCGTGGCTAGTTTGAGTGAGTTGCTGTTCTTCCGAGGGAAAGTAGTGGCCTTATTGCGCAACGCCCTCTTTTTCCTAAGTTTTACTTTTTTTTTTTTTTTTTTTTTTTTTTTTTTAATGCAGTTAAATGCCTAATGGGTTTAGGCTCGTCTTCCTTAGAGGGATCCTGGCTTTAAAAATGGCAATGTGGGGAAGGAAAGCAGCCCATCCTTATGCAGAGGTGGACTAGATGCTTCTCCTTCTCCACGGCTCTGTGCAAGCCCAGACAGACGCAGGGGAGAGGGGCCAGCCCAGTGTTTATGGCTGCACTGGTGCTGATGGCCACTTTGCACGTGAGCGTGACGAGCTGTGTTCAGGCGCGGTAACGGGATGGGTCTTTGCCTTCTGCCCCCAGGCTCCCCGTCCCAGCGGGTGCAGTTCATTCTCAGGACCAAGGAGGACGAGCAGCACGTCCCTCACCACTTGTTCTCCGAGCTGGATGAGATCTGCGTAAAAGAGGGCCGAGATGCCGAGTGGAAGGAAACGGCAAGGTAAATCCCCGCTGCTTGGCTGCGGTGGGAGAGGAGTCCCCGCACCGGCAGCGCCCGTGGGCTCTGCTTTCTCCTCTCCAGGACGCGAAGCTTTTGCAGCTGCAGGTGGCGGCACGAGGAGCCTTGTCCTCTTGCCACCCCGTGGCTCTGTCAAAGGGGTTGCAGAGCTGGGGCTGTTTTCTTGCAATGGGGCTGATCGCACCCGATGTCCGCAGGTGGCTGAAGTTTGAGGAGGACGTGGAAGACGGCGGCGAGCGCTGGAGCAAGCCCTACGTTGGCACGCTGTCCTTGCACAGCCTCTCCGAGCTGAGGAGCTGCATCAGCAAGGGGTCGGTGCTGCTGGACATTTGTGCCAACAGCATCGAAGAGATTGCAGGTACCGTGGGCGCTGCATCCCTCCGGGAACAGCCGAGCTCAGCTCGCCACGGTGCTCTTCACTCCCAAATCAAACCCTGCCCCAATGGCACGTCCTTTTCCAGAAGTGCCACTGTGTTTTTCTCATGAGCTGTTTTTGGATGTAGACTGGGCGTGCAACATCGCACCCTTTTTTTATTCCAATACGGGGTCCTTTTGAAAGCAGTCTGTGGGGTTGGAGAAGCCACTAGAGAATATTCTGCAGCCAAAAAGGAGCGTGTGTCAGGGCTTAGCAGGCTGCTCTTAGAAATACGGAGTCTGCGTAAGAGCTGAACCTCCTTAAAGGAACTATTTCTTACAAGCTGTTTCCTCACATTCTTTTTTTTACTTTTGCCTTAACATCCAGCTTTTAAGAGTTTTAAGGCAGAGTTTATCTGGCGATGACCAAGCAGTGTATTTCTGTGGGGAAGATACTTGAAGTTAATTGTAAAAGCCGCTTTGGAGAAGTTATCTTTGACTGGCGGCAGGTCTCCATTCAGCCCTTTCAAGGGCTGGAGAAGTCGGAGCCGTTCTTAGCACGTTTCTCCCTGGGCTCGGCAAATTGCACTCGATCAGCACGGGAAACTCTGGGAACGTCTGTGCTATAGATTGCTTATAATTTGGGTAAACGTGTAGAGTCAGAAAGGCCAGGTCGGGCAAGAAAATTGCGTTATTTAGAATGGGAAATATTTATCTTAGCGGAATGATGAATAAGCACTTGGGTGATGTTTCTTAGCAAAAGAAAATTCTCGTTTTCGCTGCAAAGGCTGAACATTATTAAAAAGCCTTGCTATGCAAGGCTGAGCCAGCATTAGGGTACAGCCTGTGTGGCACAGCCTTCCCTGGGGGCTTTGGGGGTCGGGACTTGTTGGGGTTTCTGCTCTGATGGCTTTGTTTCCCTTTGCCATCCTCAGATATGATCCTGGCCCAGCAAGAACAGTCCACGGAGTTTGACGAGCACACGCGGGCGCGAGTTCGAGAAGTCCTTTTGAGGAAGCACCACCATCAGAACGAGAAGACAACCACCCTTCTCCCCGCTGTCTGCTCGTTTGCTGATGTGAGCAAGAGGCAGTCAGACCTGCACCTCCTCTACAAGCCAGGTGAGGGTTTCTGCAGGGCTGTGGCCCCATTAGACTTGTCCGGGCAAAGGAGAAGCGTCCCAGTTGCTCCTTGTCCATCTTTCTGAGTGTCTTTCTTTTTCCTACCAGCCCAAACAATCACCCCTTGTCCTTCTCCCACCGCTGCGGAAGCTAAAGATGGGGTGAACCCTGAGAGCGGAGCAATGGATTTAAGCAAGGTGAGACACTCGTAGCTTTCTTACGCCTTTAGGGCCAGATTTGCTCTTGCAAACTTGGCTGCAGAGTGTGCTGCAGAGTGCTGTGGGCTTTGCTTTTGGGATAATTGCCTGAAAATCGCTTGTCGTGCCCAGGCGGAGCTGCACTTCATGAAGAAAATCCCCACCGGGGCTGAAGCATCCAACGTGCTCGTAGGAGAGCTGGATTTCCTTCACCAGCCCATCGTGGCATTTGTCCGCCTGAGCCCGGCTGTCCTCCTCTCAGGCATGACGGAAGTTCCCATCCCAACAAGGTGCGAATGAGAAGCGCAAATTTTTTCCGTAAAAAAGACACCCAACCAAACATCAAGTTGCAGGCATCAGTTTGGTGTCCCAAGGGAACAAGGCTAGTGGGAGGGGGAGCAAGCACGTTTCCCCCACCCACATCTCCTCGCCTTCGTTTCTCCATTCCCTGCTGTAGCTTTTAAACCCATTGGCCAACTGTAATGAAAGTTGGCCCCCAAATTAAATTTGCCGTCGGTTTTGAAGAATTTCAAATTCATCGCGGCGTCGCTGAGCCTACGTGTCCCGTCTTGAGCCACGCTCTGAGCTGGGAGCTGCCAGGGCTTTCCTTGGGTGCTCTTGGAGCAAGGACACCTTCTTCTCTCTCTCATTTTGTTTTTCTTGCCCAGGTTCCTGTTTGTTTTGCTTGGACCAGAAGGAAAAGCCCATCAGTACCATGAGATCGGCAGGTCCATGGCCACTATCATGACGGATGAGGTGCGACAAGATGAGATAGCTCCGGGTCATTTTTGCCTTTCTTCAGCTCTCCCTGTCTCTGAAGTAGTGAGGAAGAGGATTTGCTGTCCCAGCTGCCCGCAGCTCTCCAAATAGCCCAGCCCTCTTTCTCACCCCAAAGCAAACACGCAGCTTTGCATCACCCCACATCCTGGAGGCTGAAATCCCACCCGGGGTGCATCCTGCACCTCATCCTTCTCGCCGGGTTCCCCAGCACGCTGTCCCCAGTGGTGGCATTGCCAGGGCCAGTAAAACTTCTCTTGCTCTTTAAGCAGAAGGGTATGGTGTGCCATGGGGGATGGGGGCCTCGTGGGGGAGATGATTACAAATGCCCCGATGCACAGATTTTTCCTTTTGGGGGCATATTTCCTGCCCTTTCCAGCAGGAAATTTTGGGGAGAAAGCCTTGCGTTTAGCCAAGAGCTTATTGCACTGGTTAGGACATCCGAGCTGGGTTGTCCTCTCACCAGGTTGTCTTCTATTGGCAGGTTTTCCGTGACGTTGCCTATAAAGCCAAGAACGGGGCTGACCTCGTGGCTGGCATCGACGAGTTTCTGGATCAGGTCACGGTCTTGCCGCCAGGAGAGTGGGATCCATCGATCCGAATCGAGCCCCCGAAAAACGTCCCTTCGCAGGTGGGAGGCGCGAGGGGGACGGGCAGGACGGCTGGGGATGCTGTTCAGGGGCCCAAATTCACAAGGTCCCACTCTGACACAGTCACAGAGCCAGACCAGACGCAAGACAAGCCAGTGGTTACAAGTCCATAGCTTTATCTTACTTCCATTTTAACAGGAAAAAAGGAAGATGCCAGGAGCTCTTGATGACAGTGCTTCTCACAGCACGCTGGAGAAACACAGTGGCCCTGAACTGCAGCGGACGGGAAGGTGGGAGCTTTAACAGTTTGGGGTTTTTTTTCTGTTTGCCTCTCAAATCTGAGCAGGCACCTTCCCTTCTAGCAGGTCTTTGGGGTTAGCTGGTTCAGTGAAGGGGCTCCACATTGCCAGCTTGGTCCCCTGGGCTGGGCAGGGGGGAGATCTGGGCGGCTGGGCTCAGCCCCAGCCATCACCATTGCATGCAGGTTTCCTTGATTTGGGATGAAGGAGGGTGCTTCTTTTTAGCCACGAAAGTTACTCTGTGCTTGTGATTGCCCTTCTGCAGCAAAGCAAAGTCAACGTGTTCCTCCAAGAGAACAGACTCTCTTCTTTTTCCTTCCTGCAGGCTCTTTGGAGGTTTGAGCCTGGATGTGAAGCGGAAAGCCCCGTGGTTCTGGAGCGACTTCCGGGATGGTCTGAGCCTGCAGTGCCTGGCGTCCTTCCTCTTCCTCTACTGTGCCTGCATGTCCCCTGTCATCACCTTTGGGGGACTGCTGGGGGAGGCGACCAATGGCCACATAGTGAGCACCTCTCTCTGTTGGGGGGCATGGGGGAGGATCAAACTCAGGCCAAAGTCCTTGCTGCAGTGAATTGGCTTTGGTTTTTGTTTCTCCCTAACGCTTTATTTACTCACGGCTGCCTCTCTTCCCCGGACAGAGTGCCATGGAGTCACTGCTGGGCGCGTCCATGGCCGGCGTGGTGTATTGCCTCTTTGCCGGCCAACCTCTCACCATCCTCGGCAGCACCGGACCCGTCCTCGTGTTTGAGAAGATCCTCTACAAGTTCTGCAAGTAAGGCTGGCTGCCGCAGCTGGGTGCTGCGAGAGCCTTCAGAAGGGGGCAGTGATGGAGAAAAGATGCTTTTCTTTTCTTTTTCTTAGGGGTAGTTGCTAGATTTTAGTGACAGTCCTTTTGTTGCGATGGCTTTGGTGGGAGATAAACCACCCTTGTTGCCATAAGGTTTATTATTAAGCCCCAGCTTGCTGGCAGCAGGTGACTGGGTGCAAACCCAGCTGGTTTCAGTGTTAGGGCGTCAGGGTGATGTGGGAGAACACCACCTGGCCCAAGAGGGACCTGACCTCAAGCAGCCTCCAAGGTGTTAACACAAGATCCTTGTTAAACAGTGGTAACTAAATAATTGGCCTCTCCTCCTGTGGGTCTACCCCCTGCACCACAGCCCCGAGGCTCTCTGTAGTAGTACGTGGAAACTGCATTTCCCATCCGCAGCCTTGACACGCTCCAAAATTGCTCCCCGCTTTCCCCGAAGGCAGGCATGGCTCAGGGCCTCTTGCTGGCCTTTCCAGCCTTTGTTTCATTTTGCTTTCCCAGGGAGTACACGCTCTCCTATCTGTCTCTGCGGGCGTGCATTGGGCTGTGGACCGCCTTCTTGTGCATAGTGCTGGTGGCCACCGACGCCAGCTGTTTGGTGTGCTACGTCACCCGCTTCACGGAAGAAGCCTTTGCCTCCCTCATCTGCATCATCTTCATCTACGAGGCTCTGGAGAAGCTGAGTCACCTGCGAGACACCTACCCTGTGCACATGCACAGCAAGCTGGACTTCCTCACCAGCTACTAGTGGGTTTCTTTCCCCCTGAGAAAGCTGCTGCCCCTTGGCAGGAGCTCCGGGCTGCACCTCCATCGCCTTTCCCTTACCCCTGTCTTGGCTTCTCTCCTGCCAGCTGTAAGTGTGAGGCACCGACCCATCCCAGCAACGAAACGCTGCGTTTCTGGGCGAGCAACAAGATCAACGTGTCTGGCATCGCCTGGGAAAACCTCACGGTGACCGTAAGTGCCCCGAGCCACTGCTTCCTCGCGCCGCGGCCATGGGGTCCAGGGGCATTTGCATGGTGCAGAAGTCAGAGCCCTTCAGGGAATGATGGGCTTCAAACTGTGCTAGTGCTGCTCGGAAAAGTCCTTGCTTAAATCTAGCGTGTGGTTTTAACCCGCTTGGTCCTGGGGAGGAGAGTCCACCTTGTCCCAGTCTACCTGGTCCCCAACGTTGTGGGTAGCAAGCGTCCCCCTCAGGCCTGTTGCAGGACAGTATTTCTGACTGGGAGGAAGGTTAAGTAGTGGGTGGTTTGATTATTGTAGAAGTTGTAGGACTTAAGTTGATGCTTGAAAGATAGTAATTGGCCTCCTTAATGGGTTCCTAGTATCTCCAGGCCTTGCTTTCTCGTTCAGTGCTGTCTGTAGGTACATGCATAAATTTGCATGTCTGAGCAGCCTCTCAGGCTGTTGTTGCTGGAAGCAGAGCCCGGGCCTAGGGCGGCAGGCTCTTATGGTGGCCTTCAGGCCCTCTTGGCCAGGTTCTGCGAGCCCTCCCCTGGGACGGGACGATTTGTCTCTTCTCCTCCTTTCCTACCATGGTTGTCTTTAGCCCTCCTTCCCTCTTCCCTCTCTCTCTATCCCCAAGAGTTTCCAGTGTTTCCTCTTCCCTCTGGTGTCTTCTCTAGCCACGATTGCTCAAATGGCAGGCAGAGGACGTGCCGAGGGTGTGTGGTATGGTGTCCCCTCACATCTCATTTCTCCGCTCTGTAGTTCGATGTGTCACTTGTTCAGCTGCTGCTGCTGCTCATTAAATATAATGAGCAGGAGCTCATATAATAAATTAAATATAATTGGCAGGAGCAGTTACAGGGTCGTGGATCTTGGACCAAGATCCTCAAAACCCCCTAGCTATGCGAGGTTTCCCTGCCGCACGTGCACTGCCTTTGTGTCCTGACGCTCTGTTTCTCCAGGAATGTCGGTATTTGCGTGGGGAGTTTCAAGGACCTGCCTGTGGACGCGACGGCCCCTACACGCCTGACGTGTTCCTCTGGTGCTGCATCCTCTTCTTCGCCACCTTTGCCCTGTCAAGCTTCTTGAAGAAGTTTAAAACCAGCCACTACTTTCCAACCAGAGTAAGCAGAAGATGGTGGCCAGCGTCCATCTCCACACTCGTTTCCCAAAATGGCTTTCCTGGAGCACTAAGCAGTATTTGCCCCGCCTTGGTCAAGCTGGGAAACGTTGGCCTTTGCAGGCCAAGCTCTCCAAGAGCTTGGATGTCCCGCACTCATTTCCATGAGTGCAAAATCATCGTAGCATTTCCCACCTGCCTCGTGACCTGCCCCAGATTGAAGATTTTGGGGGTTTGATTTTTTTTTAATTTTTTTTTTTTCCTCCTCAGGTAGTAGGAAGTCAGGTTTCCCAAAGTTTTGGGGTTTGGGGTTTTTTTTCCTTACCTTCTGTGCATTATGTGCTCGAGCGGAAAGTAGAGTCAAATGAGGAGCTTCCTTTTGAGGACTAAAGGATGCCTCAGTGCCTTGTTGCCATTGTAGCTGTGAGTGTAGCTGTAGTGGCAGGCATCTGTTTTCTTATTTTTAATGTTATTTTTATTATTTTTAGGTTTTGACTTAAACCAACCCTTGTCCGCCTAATTAAGCTTTTTTTATTGTCTGACACCAGATCTCACAGGGACAAACACAGCAACAGTATCTAAGCAAGGGATCAGGCTGCACGTGCTCAGAGGGGTGGTGGGATCTGGTTAACCAGCCTTAATGTTGTGGATGTCTGCAACTCTTGCATCTCACGTTACGGCCCTGTTTGTCATGCCCCTTTCACCTCTGGTTCCTTGCCCCAGGTACGGTCCACAGTGAGCGACTTTGCTGTTTTCCTCACCATCGTCATCATGGTGCTCCTTGACTTTGTGGTTGGGATCCCATCGCCGAAGCTCCAGGTCCCCCATGCGTTCAAGGTAATGGGGTGTTTTGGCAGGTGGGGGTGCCACAAGGTGATGCCGGGGCAGGGCAGGGCTGAGTCTGGAGGAGATGCTGGTGGTGTGACCATCTCCTCTTCCACCTCCAAGTGCCTTGCTTCCTCCTGGAAAGGAGAAGATGGCCCCAAAACTAGATGCCTACAGGAGAAGTATCTAGAGGTGCTTGCAAAGAGGAGACTGGCACTGCTGAAGCCCACGGGAGAGGGGGACATGAAGCCAGGGCTGGGAGGTGCTCTGACACAGGGAGGGAGGGGAAAATGAAAGCCAGTGGAGTGCCTGGGCTGGGAGACGATGCTGATGTGTGGGCTTTGTTGCAGCCTACCAGAGACGACCGCGGGTGGTTCATCAACCCCATAGGACCCAACCCTTGGTGGACGGTGTTGGCTGCGCTCGTCCCAGCTCTGCTCTGCACCATCTTGATATTCATGGACCAGCAGATCAGTGCCGTTATTGTGAACAGGAAGGAGCACAAGCTGAAGGTAAGGGCCTGTGAGAGATGACGCCAGCCCCAGCCCCTTCTGGGCCGCAGGTCTGGGGAGAAGCTCTTATTCCCGATGCTTTCTGAAGGCATTGGTTTGGGACAAGGTCAGGCTGCGTGGCAGGATGCTCTCCTGGATTAACGATGATGCAGGGAGCAAGTGACAGGGCAGTTCAGATGAGCAACCTTTTGGAGGAGCAAATTAATCTTGGAGCAATATAGAAGCGCATTTTTGTTTTAAAATGGCAGCAGCAGCAGGTGCGGGGAATGAATTGTTTTGATGCGCTGCCAGGGATAACTCAGAGTCACACCTTCCTTGCAAGTGGTAGAATTTTCTTTGTGAGTGAAAAAAATGGTTTGGTGGTTTTGGGTTGTGGGGTTCTTTTTTTGGAGAAGTATGTATCGCACAAGCTCCCCATATCCCTTGTGTCTGAACTCCTGCCAGATTTTCACGCCAGGTGCTTGTGCAAAGCCTGCATACACCCTTACTCGTTTCCATTTCTTGTTTTAAATTCTGAAGAAGTTGACTTGTGCTCGAGCAGGGTTTGAGTCTGACTTGCGACGTTCTCCTTGCTCTTGTGCTATGGGATGCTCTGTTTCTTGTTTTCCTGCCTGCAGAAAGGATGCGGGTACCACCTGGACCTTTTTGTGGTGGCCGTGATGCTCGGGGTGTGCTCTGTGATGGGGCTGCCCTGGTTTGTGGCTGCGACCGTCCTGTCCATCACCCACGTGAATAGCCTCAAAGTAGAGTCTGACTGCTCAGCTCCAGGAGAACAACCCAAGTTTCTGGGGATACGAGAGCAGAGAGTCACTGGCTTGCTGATCTTTGTGCTCATGGGCTGCTCCGTCTTCTTCACTTCCGTGTTAAAGGTGAGAGGAAAATGCAAACCACCCAACAACCGCGAGCTTGTTGGAGGTTACCGAAAAACAGTCCCCTCTCTGCAGGCCTGAGTAGTTAGTTGTGGAGCGGAGGAGGAGGAGGTGATCCCAACCCTTGGGGCTTGACCCACGGTGGGAACCAGCCTCCGTTAGGCTTTGCAGCCCTTCAGGCCCCCGTTTGGTGTGCTCGAGGCGAGCGAGCAACGCAACTGCTTGAATTTTCGGGTGCCTTTCAGGCCCGCCCATGTTTATGGGTTACAGTTGAGCATATTCAGACCAGCACATCTGCTCTCTTTCAAACAGGCAGCCCTTTACTGGCTGCAATTTGCTCCCCAAACGCCCCGGAGCAGCCGTTCCCAGGAGCTAAACACACTGAGGTCATCCCCGTGGGCTTCCTTGCACGTTCCTCCCACAAAGTAATCTCGTCTCTAGGCTAAAAGGAGGCCTGTGGCCTTTGCCTGTTGCCCCAAGAATAGGCAGAAGTGTTTTTCTACCGCCACAGAATGCGGCATAGGGTAGCACGGGTGAAATCGCCTATTTTCCTCCAACCTTTCTGGAAAATAGGATTATTCTGAGGAGAGGTAACTCCCAAGTTCAGCCTAAAGCAGAGCCTTAGCTCACTCGTGCGCACAAAATCTTTAATGGTTAAAATCTGACCCATCTCTAAGCCTGAACGGAAGCTGGAAAGCTTCAAGCAATTTTAGGCAGTGCCTGTGGAAGAGGGTGGTAATACTGAAAATGCAATATAGAAAAAGAAACGATTGCATTCTTTTCTTTTTTTTTCTTTTCCCCCCCAGTTTATACCAATGCCTGTGCTTTATGGCGTCTTTCTCTACATGGGTGTGTCGTCGCTCAGAGGAATTCAGGTACGGACTCTTTTACAGCGTGCAGCATGTCGGCTCCCTGGTATTTTGTCTCCGTAGCAGCAGGGAAAAAAGCAGTGGCATGGGAAGAACTTCTCGCAGAGCAAGCAATGAAACTCTTTTGTGTAAGAAAAAGATTGGTGGAGGCACAGGAGGTATATAGGGCTGGGAGGACCAGGCAAGTTCAGCGCTCTCTGTTTCAGGGTTTAGGGCCGGTCAGTGTTTGGTTACGTGAAAGCGGGGGAATTCAGTGCAAAGGGAAGGCAGTTTCTACCACTGGTGGAAATCCTCGCTGGGGGATTCAGTGGGCCAAGAAATGCTAATAATGGAATGGCATGGAATAGTTGCCGTTTGGTGGGCATCTCTCAGGGGCAAGCCGGTTGATAGATGGAGCGAAGGGAAAATGGGTGCTGCTCCCAGGAGGAACGCGGTGGGATCCAGGATTTCTGACGGCAAGCGAGATGCTGCAAACTGCCTCCACGTCTCGAGAGGGCCAGAAACTTGCCGCAGTCCCAAGGTGGCAACCTTTCCCTTTTATTTTGCAGTTCTTTGATCGCTTGAAGCTGTTTTGGATGCCGGCGAAACACCAGCCGGATTTCATCTACCTGCGGCACGTGCCCTTGCGAAAGGTGCATTTGTTCACGGTGATCCAGCTGACCTGCCTCGTCCTGCTCTGGACCATCAAGGTGTCCCGTGCCGCCATCATCTTTCCCATGATGGTAAGAGCTGCCGCCGCTCGGCAGCGGGGTGTTTGCAGCGTTGGAGCGAGAGGTGGCATCGTCTCTGAGCTCACCGCATCTTCCCTCTTATTCGTGAAGGTTTTGGCTCTCGTCTTTGTCCGGAAAGCGATGGATTTCTGCTTCTCAAAGCGAGAGCTCGGCTTTCTGGATGACCTTATGCCAGAAAGGAAGAAGAAGTTGGACGATGCCAGAAATGAAGCCGGAGAAGAAGAAGAAGAGGTAAGGCTTGCTGGGTCCTCGGGGCTGGACATCTCCGTCGGGCTGTGAGATTGCCTGTTTCTCTTACAGCTTGTCTGGAAACGTTGGGGGAAGATCAGCACTCAGTCGAAATAGATCCCAATAGCCTGGATCCCACGTTGTAACCTTTGTTTCCTCAAGTAGCAGTGAGCTGAACAGTTGAATACAGGTGTAATTTTTAAAACGAGTTGTTTTTCACAAAGGTCATTATCATTATGATGATTATTATTAGATGGTGATGCTGCTGCTGCTGCTGCTGGCAAGATTTGCTCATAATCGTGTTTTGAACACACAATCCCCCTGCCCCGAAATCTTTGGAGTGAACGGTTTCTCCCCTGCTGCACTAATACCTATAGCTGCCAAGGGGCAGAAGGGGAGGGCAGACTGCTAAGTTTGTGCTGGGCATTCAGCTTATCTCCACTTTGACCAAAGACAGAGAACGTGATTTGTCCCTTTTTAACATCAGGAGTCCAGGAGGGCGATGGAAGCTGCTGCTGCTGCAAGTTCAGTTCAGCTGAACGTGGGGAAGACCAGTGACGTGGATATCCCAAAGCAAGGCAGTGACAGGTAAAGCCCCACCAAGCGCCAGGACCCCCGGCAAGATTAGCTTGAAGGTGTTTGGCAGAGTTTTCTCCACTTGCCTCTTTGTGGGGCATCCCACAGAAACCAGCAGGCAGCTTGGTGGGAAAATCAAATTCGGGGGCAGGGCTGCAGGAGGTGATCGCAGGGCTCTGACCCCAAGCAGAGGGGCTGCAGCACTCGCGTTTGACCCCCAAAGCTTGCATCATCAGTGCCTTTACGGTAGCTGGAGATCCTCATGCTTACACATGCGGAGTTGCAGGCGTGATCTGTACCAGCAGTGGCTTAGGAACCCGGACCGGGGCTAAACCCCAGCAAGAGCCTTTGCACAGAGCTGTTGCTCTGCGGCTCCCCGGCTTGCCTCCCAAAACTCCTCATCCAGCAAAACCTCCCACGCTTATGCGGAGCTTTGATTCTCGGGGCTCTGCTGTTCCTCTTGCTGATGCTAATGCCCTTGGTGGCATCAGTTCCCATAATCACGGATTGCTATGTAAAATATTTATTGCAGGACTGATCTTTCTGAGATTATTATCCTGGATGAAATGTCACAAACGACCGTATGGAAGGCTCTCACTTTGAAGACAGAAACCCTTTGAATCCAGGGAGGAAAAAGGTAAAGGATTGCACGTGAACGTGACCGTGCTCCTCTGCAAGTGACGGCGCACGCCTACGCTTTTCCCACGCTTTGGCCGGCAAGGCTGAGCAAACGGCCTGTCCCTGGGAACAGGCAGTGAGGACTGTGGCATGCAAACCAGCTGCTCTCTGCTGGGGTGGTCCCCCGAACAGGGCTGAATCAGCAGCAGCTGGCAGGTCTTCCACTGATGATGCTCTCCCTCTTTTTCTCTTCCCTTCGCCTTTCCCCACTCCCGCTTTTCACGTTTAGGAATCTTGACTTTGAAGGAGAGGAGTGAGAGCGTGACTTGGGGATGTGCCAACGGAGACGGAGGGAGAAAGCGCTTTGTTTCAGTTGGAGGATTCCCATTAAAGCCATGCAGACGTTTTCAGTTATCCTTGGTGTGCTTCAGGCATTCAGTATCTCTAGACCAGCAAGCTGAGGTGAACGTCACAGTCAATGGGAGTTTGGTGGTGTTAAGTCTGCGTGCGTACGTGCGTGTGGGGGTGTGGGTTTGTAGTGGTAGAGGGACTGCTACTGCTTTATCATTCAGTGCTGCTCTTTTAATACCTAATTCCTCTTCTTTTTTTTTTTCTCTTTTTTCCAAATGTAAACTGGGAACGTCCAAAATAATTTTCTGTTATATTTGATGCATTCTCCACTTTCTTCTTCATCACGACCGGGTTTTTGTTCTGGTTTGGGGTCCTGGCTTTAATTCACTCTTATGTCTCTTACTGGTACGAGAGGGATGCCCTCTGTGGCAGGGCAGCATAGAGAGCGTCTGAGCAGTTGGCCTAAGGTGAAAGAAAAGCATTTGCTCCCTGCGCTCCAGTTTTACCTCTCTTGGTTTGGTTTGGTTTGGTTACTTTTTTTTTTTTGCTTTGGCTCTGCCATCAGCCTGGAAGCTGCAAAATGCAGAACTGCCACCTTCTTGTCCCCGGGCTGTAAACTGCATCTAAGGGAGCACTTCAGGTATTTGATTTTGAATACACCGTATGGTCACAGGAGCGGCCAGATGAGACCTGGGGCTCTGTGTCCCTGGGCTGCCCCCTCTGTTGTTCCTCCACTTCCCTTCTGTATTGGGTCTGGCTGAGTTGGAGTTCCTTTACCCCACAGCAGCCCTCGTAGTGCTGTGCTCTGTACTGGTAGCTAGAAAGCTGTTGATAACACAGCAGTGTTTTGGCCATGGCTGAGCAGTGCTGGCACAGCATCGAGGCTGTCTCTCTAACATTCCCCCCCTCCCCAGTAGGCGGGGGGTGGGCAAGATCTTGGGAGGCGAGGTAGCCAGGAAGAAGGCGTACAGGCAGCAAGAAGAGGCATCTAGGTAGCAAGTAAATCTTAGGTCCCTTCAGACGCTGGGGACCCTGCGTTCATGCAGCATTGGGCAGACCCCAGATGGATTTTCCCTTGGCACACTGTACAGATCCTGCCTGTGGAGAAGTTCCTCCTTTTGGTCATTCACGGTGTTATACAACTTTTCTTAGAAGAAAACAACTCTATGCGTAAAGGATGTTCACGCGCGGACTTCTTGCTGTACTTTAGATAACGGCAGGGCCGCGCAGGTGGTGTACTCGCTGGTACCAAGCAGGAGCTGCCTGGAGGCTCCTCTGTTACAGTCAACGAGCTCCGTTTATCCTGCGGCCAAGGGACATGTGTAGGGACACAGCCTGAAGGCCACGCTGTAGGTACAGCGCGGCACAGACCTGCACCCGCTCAGGTTAACTGTTAGGTGGATCCCTAAGTCCTGGAGGTACAGTGATCTCCCAGTCAGGATCTCTGCACCAGGCTGTTAAACTGCACGGTAACTCGGGAAGCAGAGAAGGTCCAGAACTGGAGGGGATGGTTAAGCACAGGGCCTCATGTTGAACCTCCTCCTCTAAGCTTGTCCTGTGCTTACAGGGTTCTCGAGCCTCTCGGGCATCTCC
This sequence comes from Haliaeetus albicilla, assembly GCF_947461875.1. NCBI lineage: Eukaryota > Metazoa > Chordata > Aves > Accipitriformes > Accipitridae > Haliaeetus > Haliaeetus albicilla. The sequence continues at coordinate 85,004 of NW_027212496.1, forward strand.
CAGACTGGCCGGTTACTCCCAGCTCCCTCGTTCCTGCCTTCCCCTGCCTGCCTGCCTGCCCCACTTTGGCCCCTGCAGCAGCACTCAGCTGAGCACCCTCCGTTGCTCCTGGGGAAAGAGCATCCTCCTTGCTCTCCGTGGCGTTCCCCCAGCACACGGTGCTGTAGCAAGGACAAGGCAGTCAGAGACAGACACAGCCTGTTGAGCAGAGCGTCCTGCACGCAGTGCTTCCGATAGAGCAGCTCAGGAGCAAGGAGGTGAGCTGGGTGTGCTGCCTCTCACAAAGAGCATTGTACATCGGCGACCTTCCCCGCTGGACCCTCTGCAGCCTCTCTTTTTCCCGGCGTTGTAGGTGTTAGGTTGTGTGGTTAAAGGTTCATCTCCACAAACACAGAGGAGGACAAAGGAGCAATGGCAGGCAGGGGAACCCCAGTGACCTAGGCAGAGGCAAGGGAGCACCCTGCTGTGGCTTTTGCCAGGGCTGTCGCAGGAGAGGGATCGCCCACATTGCCTGGGTATGAGGCTCACCAGACAAGTATTGAGTCTCCCTTGCTCAGCTCACAGACTGACGGGGGGGATGCGCTTCTGTGGCCATGCCCTGCCTCTGAAGCCCGGCCGTAGACAAAAAACTGGCTCAAACTGTGAAGGTTACCAGGCAAGACGTGACGGGGTGCACGTGTGTGGCAAGGTCTGTGCGTGTGAATGTCTGAAACTGAATTCTGAGCTGTCAAGCAGAAGCCTGCTTCTTGCTACACGCAGCCAGCGTGGGCTGGTTGTAAATTTGGGTAACACCTGGAATAAGCAAAAGTGGCATGTCCCGAATCCTACAGTTAATACAGAGCTAGGAGCCAGAAGCCTTAATTCGGAGGCTGATCAGGCCTCGTACTGCTCACATAGACAACTTAGATTGGGAAAAGTGGGGGCGTGGGGTTCCAGAAAGAAGAGGTGGTGGCAAAAAGAAGGGTTCCCAGCAAGAAGAAGGGATCTTGAAGAGAAGAAAGGGACCCAGGAAGGAAAAGGTGAAGATCCTGGCTGGAGGAAATATCCTGGAAGTGGCGGAAGATCTTGGAGACCAGAGAGCCGCGTGGAGACAAGTGCCAGGGGATGCCCAGGGACCTTGACCAGCACCCTGCGAAACTGGTAACGGCGAGCAGCTGCACAGCAGGAACCAAGGTGACGTTCTGCCTGACCTTCCCGGGCCTGCAGTAGCCTCCCTGCTGGGAAGGGGAGTTGGATCAAGCAACTGCAGGATTCAATAGGAATGCATTTCACGAAGGTAAAGAGGACACAGCAGTGGCTTGGAAATGCTGGTTGGTTTAATGATAAAACTGGAATTATTCTGTGAACTGTGCATTCCTTTTAATATGGACTTAATTTAAAATAGCTGCTTTGAAGTTGTTCTGACTTCACCTTAATCGACACCTGCAATCTTCATCATCTTATCTTCTCCAACAGCGACACCACACCCTGCCCCTCCCCACCCCCTGCAAAAAAAACCCAAACCCAACCCAGGAAAAGAAGGACTTCAAGGGCAAGCTAGGCAGCAAAGTTGTGCGAGATTGGTCAAACTGCTCAAAGTTTGCAGAGAGATTGGAGCTTGCAATTCAGATGTGCGTCGCTCAGCATGGGGAGGGTGGTACGCACCTTTCACTGGAGTCAGAGGGAAAAACAGGGAGAAGGGAGCTGCAGCGTAAAAAGTAAAGAAGGACACAACATTCTTAGGAAAACTCTCCTTTTTCTTTCCTTTTCCTTGCTCCTTCGCTTCCAGAACTCCGTGGTCGCAGTTTGTGCTGCCTCACCTCCAGCACAGCGTGCAGAATGAAACGACCGTCACAGAATTCGTCCTCCTGGGGTTCTGCAGCACCCCAGCCCTGCAGCGCTGCCTCTGGCCTTTTCTCTGCCCTCTGCTCTGCCACTCTGATGGGAAACGCACTTGTCTTTCTGCTTATCTGCCTGGACTACTGCCTCCACAGCCCCATGTACTTCTTCCTCTGCCACTTCTCCATCGGGGACATCTGCTACGCCTCCAGCAATGTCCCCCGTATGCTAAGGAGCCTCCTTGGACAAGGCAGAACCCTCTCCGTTGCTGGGTGTGGGGCACAGATCCATCTTTATTTAATCTTTGCACTTACAGCGTGCGTGCTGCTGGCCGTGATGTCTCATGTTCGCTACGTGGCAATCTGCCGTCCCCCGCGCTATGCCCTCATCATGATCTGGAGGCTGCGCCTCAGCCTTGCCACGGTTTTGTGGGCTTTGGCGTTCGTATTTGGTACACTGCAAGCCTCTCTGGCTTTACACCTGCCTTTCTGCGGCCCCTGCGAGGTTGTCCACTTCTCCTGTGAAGTTCTTGCTGTCTTAAAGCTGGCTTGCACTGCCGCTCCTGCCAATAAAGTCCTGATCTTTGCTATTTGTGTGTGCTTCTTCCTCTTGCCTTTAGCCTTAATCCTGATTTCCTCCCTGGACACCCCGGCCACCGATCTGCGCATCCGCTCTGTGCCAGGATGGCACGAAACCTTGTCCACGTGTGGCTCCCACCCGACCGTGGTGGGTGTCTTTTATGGAAACGCCATCTTCATGTACGCGGGGCCCGGGAGCGGTAACTCCTCTGGGAGGGAGAAAGTTCTTTCCCTTTTCTGCAGTCTCGTCAGCCCCAGTTTGAACCCCGTCATTTACAGTCGGAGGAACAAGCAGGTGAAGGAAGCCTTGCTGAAGCTTCAGAGAAGGAAGAGGGTCTTTCATTCCGTCTAGCTGGTGCTCTAGGCTTTCACCTGTCTCCTGTCTTTCTGCTCTTTCTTCTTGAGCTCTTGGGGTATTTCTCATGGAATGTTAAGTGGTTCAAAGTGTCCTGGTTTCAGCTGGGATAGAGTTAACTGTCTTCCTAGTAGCTGGTACAGTGCTATGTTTTGAGTTCAGTATGCAAAGAACCTTGATAACACTGATGTTTGCAGTTGTTGCTAAGTAGCGTTTAGACTAAAGTCAAGGATTTTTTAGCTTCTCATGCCCAGCCAGCGAGAAAGCTGGAGGGGCACAAGAAGTTGGCACAGGACACAGCCAGGGCACCTGACCCAAACTGGCCAACAGGGTATTCCATACTATGCGACGTTCCATCTAGTATAGGAACTGAGGAGTGTGGGGGGGAATCGCTGCTCGGGGACTAGCTGGGTGTCGATCGGCAGGTGGTGAGCGATTGCACTGCGCATCATTTGTACATTCCAATCCTTTTATTATTGCTGTTGTCATTTCATTAGTGTTATCATTATTAGTTTCTCCTTTTCTGTTCTATTAAACCATTCTTATCTCAACCCACGAGTTTTACTTCTTTTTCCAGATTTTCTCCCCCATCCCACTGGATGGGGGGGAGTGAGTGAGCGGCTGCGTGGTGCTTAGTTGCTGGCTGGGGTTAAACCACGGCGGAGACAGAGTCACAGCAGCACAGAATGGATGCTGAAAGGGACCTCTAGAGATCATCCAGCCCACCTCAGCTGCGCGAGCAGGGTCAGCTGCAGCAGGCTGTGAGTCTGGTTCTCGAAGGTGCCGTTGGCTGCGTTGCTCCCAGGTTGTGGAGCTCGCATGGGAAATGGGCAATAAAGAGGGATGAAGTTTCCAGGCACTTTCTGGCTGGTGCAGTGATTTTTTTTTTTTTTTTTTTTCCTTCTGATTTTTTCTCTCCCCTTCATGGTCTTGCAGCTGCCCAAGGTGCAGCCAGACAAGGGGAGGAGGGTCCCTGCGTGGCCTGCAGCTCCCTCCCTCGCCATTCTTGGGGTGATTTGGGGTTATTTTGCTGTGTCAGTGAGGCAAAGCTGGGCTCTCCGGGGCTGAGGTCAGTGGGACCCGAGGAAGGCCGTGATGGTCTTGAGGCTTTGAAGGGCTTTGCACCGAGCCCTGTCCCCGCTGGAGGGGACGCTGGTGGTGTTCAAGACGAAGGCCTTGCAGCCCTTGCTGTCGTGTGTGCCCGTGTCCCCCCCGGCCCCCGAGGTCTGTCCTTGTCGCAGGGGCTCTGTGCTGCTTTCTGCGTGGGGCCGTGTCCGTGAGTCCTGCAGGGAGCTGTCTGTCCTGGCTTCCCCACCAAAGGGCTGCTCCCCCTGGGGAAGGGGAGAGGGGAGTCGTCCGCGTCCCGCCCCACCGTTGCCTGCCCCGCTGGTGGTGACTCGGCCCTGGGGGTGGCTCGGTTCCCCTCGGGGCTTTCCCCGGCTCGGATCTGGGGCTCAGCGGGGCTTTTGCACCTCTTGGGTGCTGTTTCTTGGTGCCCCCTGCTCTCCCTCCCCCTCCCACACAGGCACGGAGCGGTTCTGGAGAAGGAGCTTTTAATTGAAAAGACAAGAGGAAAGGTCCCATCCAAGCTGGTCTAACCCCTCCCTACCCCCCTCCCCGGCGCCCCCTTCAACAAGTACCCCCCCTCCTCTCCCACCCCCCACTCCCCCCATCTCCATCCCTCTCACCCCTGTCTAATCCCCGCCCCCCCCTCACACCCCCACGTTGGCCGCAAGAGCCCTGCGCTTGCTGGGTGGCATTGGCAAGGAGCTCTGCGCCTGCCTCTTCCTCCGCTTGCCTGCCGTGGCAGGTGGGGATGGTGGCAGGTCCATCCCGGCATCCTCCCACAGCTCCTGGGGCTCCATCCCGATGATGTTGAATATTTCTAGGCTCAGCATGGCGTCGCTGAGCTCGGGGATGCAGTAGTCAGGGGTGAGCATCTCCTCAGGCAGCGAGAGCGAGCTGAAGTCGCGGTGGGGGGTGGCTGCACCGGTGCCACCAGCGTCCCCGGGCATGGAGCTCCTGCTGGGAGCATGCTGGCTGATGCCAACTCCATCCGGGGAGCAACCAAAGAGCACTAGGGCCTCTTGCAGAGGCACTTTCTCAGACGCTGCAAGTTCACCTACAGGCTCCCCAAGGGCTTGATTGTGGGGGTCAGCACAGGGGCTGGGGGGGACGTCACTGCCTGGGCGTGCCCCCACAGGGGTGGCCATGCCACAGGTGTTGATCTTGGCCAACGGCCCCTCGATGTTCTCGTAGCTGGGGATGGGTGTTGGCATCGCTGGGGGGCTGGGGCCATCCCTCTCTCCGCTCCGCTGGTGCCAGCAGGGTCCCCAGACATGGGGCTGCTGCTGGGACCATCCTGGCTGACCCCCACTCCATCCAGGGAGCAACTGAAGAGCCTTAGGGCCTCTTCCAGGAGCATCTCCTCGGACACTGCAAGGTCGCCTGCAGTGTCCCCAACGGCTTGGTTGTGGCTGGCAGCGCAGGGGCTGGGGGGGACATTGCTGCCCAGGGGTGCCCCCACAGGGGTGGCCATGCTGGGGATGTTGATCTGTGCCAACTGCCCCTCGCTGTGCTGGTAGCCGGGGATGGACAGTGGCAGCTCCAGAGGGGCTGGGGCCACGCCACTCCTCTGATTTTCACAGGGTGTGAGGTATTATGGTTGGCCCTGGGGGGTCCCTGGGGCTGTCCAGGCCAGGGGGGCCCCGCAGCCCCCGGGACCCCACAGGGCAGCACCCGGCAGAGAAGCGGCGCCTTGGCCGAGCGTGGCAGTGGCTGGCGGAGGCAGGTGGGTGGTTGTCCACTGGATGCGGAAGACGCGGGGGTCGAAGAGGCAGCCACATGGAGCCCTCTGCAGCCCTGTGTGGGTGAGGGGGAGCCGTGCTGGTGCGGGGAGACTCTCCAGGGGCACCCGCCGAGCCGGCCCCGATGGCTGACATCCCCCAGCTCTGGGCCAGGGGCGTGGGGAGCTTGTGGCCGGGGCGATCCCCACAGGGTGAGCTGCTGTGCCGGTGGGACGGGGTTGCAAATCGGGGAGGAGACTCGTATCTAGGAGGTGAAATGGGAGAGGTGGCCCCAAATATGTGGGAAATTCTCTGCAGATGGGCTTTCCTGGGCATGCGTCACCCAGGCGAGGGCAAGGATGCTCACCGGGGCTTGCTGAACCCCCATGTGAAAAGTGCCGGGGGAAGGGGTGTGATGGGGATGGGGAAGGTGCCAGAGCAGACTGGGGTGCCATACCTGCTGGTGGTGCCTGGGGGGCCTGGGGTGTCCCCCCTGCCAGGGGTGCCCGGGCTGCAGGGAAGGGCTGCTCCCGCGCGGGCAGGCGGCACAGGTTGGCTGAGCCTAAGAGAGAGAGGAGCGATGGCCGGCGGTCACCTCTGCTCTTGCCCCCCAAGAGCGTCCCTGGGCTGCAGGGGTTGGGGTTGGCGTCGGTCCCTACCTTGAGGGTAGAAGGTTTTGGGGAGCGTGAATGGCTGGAAAAGCTGGGGCACCGGGGGGCCCCAGGGCCCAGGCAGTGGGAGCTGCACTGGTGGCCGCGCCATGGTCCCTTCTGGCTGTTGGCTGCCAAGGACTCTTTGGCGTCTCCCTGGAAGGAATGCGGGGGCTCCCTGTGTTCCGCCCCACCCCCAAGAGCCTCCCCAGCTCCTCCTGGGGAGGGAAAGGGTTAAGGGAGGCTGGGGTGCCCCCGGGGCCTACAGGCGGCTCTCAGGGTCTGCGGGTGCAAATCCTCTTTGCTTTCAACAGTATTTTTCCGGTGGGGGAAGAAGAACAAGTTGATTCAGCCGAGCCGAGCGGGGACCAAGCTGCAGCCGCAGCCTCCTTGCGCCAGATGGCAAATGCGTTTGTGACTGTTGCCCGTGCTTCTGTTCGCTGCGTTGACCGGAGCGAGGCAGAAATAGGAAAAAGGACCTCGAGGGCGCGAAGGAAGGTCACGCGGTGTCGCTCGGTGGCACGCTTTCCCCCAGCCCTCGCTCCAGTAGTGCTGTCAGGTCTTTTAGTCTCCTGATGGGAAAAGCAGCAGCTCTGGATCCCCCTCGGAGGGGGCGGCGCTTTCCCTGGGTGCGTGACACCCAGGAGGAGACGGTACCCGCCGCCGCGTGCTCCCAGAAAAGGACTGGATTCTGCCCAACGTCCGGTGTCGGGGTGCTGGGGCTGTTTGCGCTCTACGGGACCCCAGGGATGGGGTTAGTGCATCCCCTCCTCGTGCTTGGAGGATTCGGCACTAGCAAGGACCCCCTGGTACCAAGGACACAGGCCTCTCGCTCCCGCTGTGTGAACAGTGTGTGGCCTGGGGGAGTCGGGACAACTGCCGTGAACCGGAGGCCAAAGATCTCTCCTGGCCTGTATCCTGTTAATTAAAGAGATGGCGCTCTGTTGGTGAGGCACCTCTGGCTGCAAGATTGCGCAAGGCCATCTGCTGCGTAACTTGTGGCAGGGACCGATGCTGGGGGCGTGAAGGCATGCTCAAGGAGAGTTGGGGGGGTAAGTCTTTTTGGTGTGGAATTGAGTTGGTGGTCGTGATCTCCCCCTGCCACCTTTCTTTACAGTTTTCGAAGATTTTTCTGACTTCATGCCTATTAGCAATTATTCAACTTTTTGGCGCCTCCTGGGGTAGGATGTTCCCTTCTTCTCAGTCTTTTAGTTCTTCTTCAGGGGCACAGTTGTTAGCAAGGCATGCATTGGTTATACAAAGGGGATCTTGTTTCACAAGACCTTTGTGGCCTTTTTCGTGTGGCTTAAGTACATAATTTCTTAAGTACATCATTTCCCCCTGTGGTGGGTTGACCCTGGCTGGACGCCAGGTGCCCACCAAAGCCGTTCTATCACTCCCCCTCCTCAGCTGGACAGGGGAGAGAAAATATAACAAAGAGCTTGTGGGTCGAGATAAGGACAGGAGAGATCACTCACCAATTACCATCACTGGCAAAAGAGACTCCGCTTGGGGAAAATTAACTCAATTTATTACAAATCAACCAGAGTAGGGTAATGAGAAATAAACCCAAATCTCAGAACACCTTCCCTCCACCCCTCCCTTCTTCCTGGGCACAACTTCACTCCCGGATTCCCTACCAACCCCCCCCAGTGGCACAGGGGGACGGGCAATGGGGTTTACGGTCAGTTCATCACACGTTATTTTCTGCCGCTTCATCCTCCTCAGGGGAAGGACTCATCACATTCTTCCCCTGCTCCAGCGTGGGGTCCCTCCCACGGGAGACAGTCCTCCATGAACTTCTCCAACATGGGTCCCTCCCACGGGCTGCAGTTCTTCACGAACTGCTCCAGCATGGGTCCCTTCCACAGCGTGCAGTCCTTCAGGAGCACACTGCTCCAGCGTGGGTCCTCCATGGGGTCACAAGTCCTGCCAGAAAAACTGCTCCAACGTGGGCTCCTCTCTCCACAGATCCGCAGGTCCTGCCAGGAGCCTGCTCCAGTGCGGGCTTCCCACAGGGTCACAGCCTCCTTCAGGCACCCACCTGCTCCGGCATGGGGTCCTCCACAGGCTGCAGGTGGAGATCTGCTCCACCGTGGACCTCCATGGACTGCAGGAGTACAGCCTGCCTCACCATGGTCTTCCCCACGGGCTGCAGGGGAATCTCTGCTCCGGCGCCTGGAGCATCTCCTCCCCCTCCTTCTTCACTGACCTGGGGGTCTGCAGGGTTGTTTCTCTTACATGTTCTCACTCCTCTCTCGGGCTGCCATTTCTGTCTGTCCCAGCAACTTTTTTTTCCTTCTTAAATATGTTATCACAGAGGTGCTGCCTTGGCCGGCGGCAGGTCCGTCTTAGAGCCGACTGATATTGCCTCTGTCGGACACAGGGGAAGCTTCCAGCAGCTTCTCACAGAAGCCACCCCTGTAACCCCTCCCCGCTACCAAAGCCTTGCCACACAAAGCCAATACACCCCCCTTTGAGACTATGAGATCTCTTCATATGAGTCTCATAAGTCTCACTACTTCATTTTATCGTTACATATGCTCTAGCCATGGCTTGTAAAACCAGTCTCTTGATAGAACTTAAAACAACACAAAGTATGATTGTAATAATGACAACAGTGGTCGAAGTTTAAATTAGGTTTGCCAGCCATCCAGTAAGGGAGGATCCTGTTCCATGTAATATTTTATTTAACCACCCTATTTCCATTGTTGTTCTTCTTCTTTCTTAGAAAGGTAATATTCCCCAATTTAAAGGATTGTCTGCCAGCTCAGATGGAGGGAGACAAGCGGTTACACTAACATTCTGGATTTGCCCAAAGGACTGGATAAGCTGTAAAACCAAATTCTCTTGACCTACTGCTAGTACCAAATGGGATATTATAATATTCAGGTTCTTCATTCTCTCAAAGTTCAATGGTCTCAGATATTAGCTGAAATTTGAGTTTCCCAGTCTGTGGCTGTCCACTTTCCCTGATCTGGTTCTGGTGCTCTTTTCACTCGCGTGTAATGAATCCAGGAGTCCATTCCTTCTACTCTGGCTGCAGTACAGGTTTTCAATAACATGGTGTGAGGTCCTTTCCACCTTTATCCAACAGGAGAGAGGCCTTCTGATTTAGATACCTGTGTAGTGAAGATAAAGTATGCGAAAGAGAAATCAAATACTCTTTAACATCAGCCTGCCCTTTTATATGCATTTGGTCTCCTGTGATGTTAGAAAGACTCATGGGATATGCTTTCCCATAAACAACCTTAAAAGGACTTACTTTCCCTTTGACCCTAGGAGTTACTCGAATTCGTAAAAGAGCTATAGGTAAAATTTCTACCCATTTAAGGTGTGTTTTCTTGACACAGTTTAGCAAGTTGCCTTTTAAGAGTTTGATTCATTCTTTCTAGCTTCCCACTTGATTGTGGCCTCCGAGGGGTGTGTAATTCCCACTTAATCTGTAAAAATTTAGAAATCTCTTGCATGACTTCTGCAAGAAAATGAGGCCCATTATTAGAGGAGATTCCTTCTGGAATACCAAATCGGGGTATTATTTCCTTCAATAAGATTCTAATTACCTCTCTAGCTCTGTTGGCATGGCAAGGGAAAGCCTCTGGCCAGCCAGAAAAGGTATCTACCAATGTCAATAAATATTTATATTCGTTATACCTAGGTAGCTCTGAAAAATCTATTTGCCAGTATTCCCCAGGAATTATTCCTTGTTTCACAATTCCTCCTATAACTTTTTTCCCAATTTTTGGATTATTAGCACAGCAGATGGTACACTTTTTTTACTACCATGTCTGCTACCCTTTGTATCTTTGGTCCAAAAAAAATTTCTTTTTGCAGTTATTGTCAATGCATCTTCTCCTGGATGCATCTCCTGATGTAATCTCTTGAGCGAAGTTTCCATCATTCTTTCAGGAATCAATAATGGCGTTAGCGGTGTTATCCACCAACCTTGTCCATTTTTGGAGCAGTCTATCTGTTCTGCTAATTCATCTTCCTTCTCAGTATATTTTGGTGGTGGTAATTCTAATCGAGGCCCTGGAATTAAAGCTTCTTCAAATTTCGGCTTCTTTAGAACTGCCTTTTTAGCAAGACAATCAGCCTTCCAATTTCCTTTTATAATTTCACTATTTCCTTTTTGGTGGGCTTTGCAATGCATTATTGCAACCTTTGGTAAGAGAACCGCTTGCAGCAGTCTCATAACTTCAGTCCCATATTTTACTGGAGTTCCCTGTGAGTTTAACAGTCCTCTTTCCTTCCAAATTGCCCCCAAAGTGCATGCACCACCCCAAATGCATATTCAGAATCTGTGTGTGTATATATATTTAGTCTTTTTCCATGACTTAGTTCTAGAGCTCGCATCAATGCTATTAATTCAGCCCTTTGAGCGGATGTGTTGCTAGGCAGTGCCTTAGTCTCTAGTGGTTGGGCATTTGTTACCACTGCATATCCAGCTCTTCGTTTTCCTTCCAGCATAGAGCTGCTGCCATCAGTGAAGAGCTCTACTTCTGCATCAGGCAGGGGTTCATCCTGTAGGTGTGGTCTGCTGGAATACACTTGTTCAGTCCATCTGTGAGCATGGTCGGCACGTGACTGCTGGATTATGACAATATGCCACGTGTACAAAGCCCATGAACCAATAGACAAGGTGGCTACGGCTCGCGCAGCGTGCCTGGCCAGTGAGCGCATGCGTCATAGGCTCCCTATGTTGCAACTGAGGCGTGTTTTGGCACCCGCTGGCCACGTGTGCCGAAACCCATTCCTCTGCAAATGTGTAAATACCGGGATTTTTCTGGAGAGCATGGGGCTGGTGTACGGCGAGGCCACCATTGCCTCCGTGGGGACGCCCACGTAAAGCCGGCACCTACCGATTGCTGGGCTGAGCTCGTGGTGCAAGACAGCACAAGAATGTACGGATGGTCCATCTTCCTCACAGTCCTCGGGTCGGTATGTTAATTTGCTTTACAAGATACCCTTAGCATAATGCATGTCTGTAGTTAATAAATGCTTGCTTTTCCCCTTCTAGTCAGTGTGTGTGTTCACCTTCTCGGGAATCTGCGAAATCACCCTAAAACAGCAGCCCTGTTTTATGGAATGAAATTTTTTTAATGAAAACTATCAGGAAATTTGTAACTTTGTTCCCCAGCTTTATGGGAACCAGGGGATCGGCTGGGGAAATCTCAATATTCTCCCCAGTCCCCTTTACTCAGTATCAGATGTCCCTAGCATAATTAGGTTAGTAGTTGATTCTGGCCCCCTTTTCCTTGAGGATTCAGCAAATAATTTTTCTTTCTGTGGGCATTGTGTCCGCATTTTCTCGATAGGACCCCACTGATTGCTTCCAGTTGAATAGATCTGAGGTCGTGAACGGGACATGTACAAATACTGGCTGTCCCTCCAGCCCTATTGCCCGTCTCAAGGGAGCTTGTATAATGGGATGCTGTCCCCTTGTTCTCCCTGAGATTGGGCTAAGATTCTTACTCCCTGCTCTTGACCTGGAAGTGGGCTGGTCTTCCTTACAACAAATTTAATTTTCCAAGCAGTTTTCTATTCTTATCCCTTTCAGAATTTAATTCATCTTTCAAAAATGTCTTTTCAACCTCCAGTTGTCCATTATGAACACTGAAGGCTGCACTTATTTTCCATCCTGCCTCTAAAGCAGTTTTGGTCACTTCAGTTTCTAGTGCACTGAATTTTGTAGCTTCAATGAGATCGGCTGCACCCATTATCTTTGCCGTATCAGATTTCAGTGCCTCCTCCTGTGCACAAGTTAGACATGCTCCAAAAATAGTGCACAGGATACCTTTCCCTTTCCCTTTTGGGTTTTTGTTGTTGTTGTTGGGTTTTGTTCCTTCGGGCAACTGAATAGTGGCTGGATAGAGACTCAGGGCATACTATTTGTTAAGGGATTTCAAGGCTCAGTTCAGGTTTTGGTTCTTTGAATGGTGCAGCCACCGCCCTGTTTAGTTTAGGGCTTATCAGACAACCCAGGGCTAAGCTGTCTACACAGCTCCCCGTGAGTGAGTCATCTCTGCAGAGAGACAGGGCCTCAAGGCAACCCAAGGCTGGGTCGCTTTTGTAACCCCCCATGAGTCGCCTGTGTGCACTAGACATGGTGAAACTTGTTTGGGAGCTATGAGCCAGACAATCCATACAATCCACCCCGTGACCTGCGTCACAATTCAACCACATGTATGTCCTCCTTGACCGATGTATTGGTATAAGTTGTGTCTGTCTGCTTTGGTAGAGTTATGTATTCCTCAGTTTCTGGGTGAACCCTTACCTGAGAGTTTCTGGGTGAACCCTTACCTGAGAGATAGATCTTACAATCATTCTTTTAACACAACTAATGGCAATGCATACTACAATAATAGAAAGGATAATCACTACTATCCTGCGATTTCCTTTTCTCATCCCTTCCTTCTACATTTACCAGATTCCCCTCTGGGACCAACATCTGCACATCTTCAGCCTCCCCACCGTCCTTAACACACTGCCTTTTACATTCTTTTCCAATACAACAGTTCTTTTTCTTTCCCTTTCCATTAATACTTTCTGCTAATACGTTCCATAAGCATCATCCACCAACAATCTACGTTTTTACAGTTTTCATGATCACATCTTAAAAAACAAATCAACATACGCAACTTCACCCCATTTATCATCTTTCTACAAAACAACGTCAATTGTAAAACAGTGTTATAATTCAGCAATCCATTCTCTGGCCATTTTCTCCATCCTCCAATTCATACATCAGCCACCATTGTGCACAATAAGCTTTTAATTTATCTTTCTTTAGGGGATCCTCTCCAAACTTGTTCCAATTTTTCAGGATGCATCCTAAGGGAGAACAAAGGGGAGTCTCCTGGGAAGTCGCATTGCCCATATCGGTACCGATTCTAAACCAGCGTTCTGTCCAGCAAATGAGGGATGTCTCCCTTCATTACAGAAACAATGTGTAGAATCGAACCCAGTGTTTCATACACCAAAACGAGGGACATCTCCCTTTGTTACAAATCAATGTGTAGGAAGGAAATTATGCTCCTGCTGCATAACTTTCCTGATGCATCTTACACAGAGCCCAAAGAGGACAAAATGTCCCCAAATGCTTGCTACTCCCCCTGAGACTTTTCCTTCTTCCCTTATTTATCTATCAGAAAATATCTCTTTTCCAATAGCGTTGCACCATTGTGCGCTTACCGCCTGACTGCAGGAGAGGAGCCGATGGAGTCCCCGATCAACGGGTCGGTGCGTGCTGGAGTCCACTCAGTTCTCCTCTCCCCATCGGGTGCGGCAAGACTGTTAGCGAAAAAGCCGGTCAAAGAAACTCTCTAAGACTCAATTTTGGAGTTTTAGAAAGCAGGCATTCTTTATTGCAGCGCTGGGTGCATGGGGGATCGCTCCACCTAGCTTGCACACCATTACCTACAGCAAGCAAAATTTATATTGTTCCAGTCATATACAAATTCCTATTATCATTTACATAGTGCCCGCCCTTTGGTCATGCGCGGGGCAGGTCATCTCTTCTTCCTAGTTAGCTGGCCTTGGCAAGTTTTAATTACAAAAATTCAGCAGAACTCAAAGCTTATCATCAAGGCCCAAGACGTCTTCTCTGTTGACGCATATCAGGCCCGAGGCCTCCTGTCTGTTGGCGACTTTAGCACATACCATTGACAAAGCTCAAGGTTTTCTTATCTAATTAGTACATACCAAAATTTCAAAGTTATTCAAGCAAGCAAATGTCCGTCACTGCAGCAATACAGTGAAGTTTTCCAGCGATACAGTGAAGTTTTCCTTCTCATGCCTTTATTCAAGGCATCAACTCCCCCCCCTTTTATTGAGACTTTGGACCTACAAATCCAAAGCCTCAATACCCAATCTTAATTTTCATGTACACTTGATTATAACAGCTACAGCACTGAATCATTATGCAGGCTAAGATGCACACACAGATTACGATTATTGCAATAATGAATAGATTTTTCAACCAAATCCAATTAGGTAGCCATGAGGTAAGTTTGTGCCATAAGTCCTCAAATCCCCAGGATGTATTGTCCTTTGTAACCTGATGTAAGATCTTTGTTTGTTTCCAAATCTCTGCTAGATGAGTAGAAATTCTGCCACTTTGATCTATGTATGTACAGCAGCTCGTATTAACAATTGTACAAACACCTCCCTGTGAAGCCAGTAGTTAAGTCAAGAGCCATTTGATTCTGCATTACTACATGAGACAAACTAGATATTTCGATTTGTAATGCCTGTATGGCACCGGCGGTTCTGTTTTCAATGTCCTCTATAACAGGTGATGTATTTACTATTGCCTTTTCCAATTCACTAACTCCAATTCAAGGGATAAACCATCTGGCAAAACTATGGTATCCTGAGGAATGATCTATAATGGGATTATGAACCCTCCTGGTTTGTTTGAGAAAAGTTTTTACCCATCCGCTCTGTTCATGCAATCTGTCAATTATTGTTACATTGGGGACTACGGCTCCTAGTGGGCATGCTCCTTGCCAATTGGGAGGCAGTACTTTTCGAGCACATGTTCCGCATAACCAATACCAACCGCTTCCTTCTGGGACTTGGAGGCCAAAGTGATTTGATGTGTCCGTATGACTTAGTGCGGGCCTCCAGCATGATCTGGTCCTGTTACATCCTGGGAAACATCCTACAAAAGTTTTGTCATTTCGTCTAGCAGTGTAATCATCACACCCATCTTCTCCAGACTTAAGGGTGTAGGAGCTTAGAGAGTCATTATCTGGCCCATATAAGCATACAGTGGAATTTAGGTTATCTTTTGTGATGGTAACTTGTAACCTTCCTTCTTGTCTTTTTCCGGAGAGGCTTGGCCACCATGCATTGTCTGATGTCCTTTACCATATTGTGGATTGTTAAATAATGATACATTTATTGGCAGTGGCACTCCTATCAAGGGTAGGACTTAGCTTTGTCCAGAGCCTGGCATTTGGGTAGAAATCCAACAATCACTTTTGTGGAGTATTTGAGCTATATTCTGTGTTAAAATTAAATGGAGGTTCTGATCCCAAGATGGTATCTGGCACAATTGCTACCGTAATTGTTACAAACAAATCATAAAAATCAGTCATAACTTTTTCAATTTCCATTTAAGGGGAGACTCTTGTTCAACTGTCCATGAGGTTGGAGCCCTTTTCATCTTGGAATAATGAATCCACGGGCCTTTCCCTTGGACCTTGAGAGCTGTATAAGTAGTCAGGAGCCCCTGGAATGGCCCCTTCCACTTCTCAGTTAGCGGCTCCAAATTCCACGACTTGATGTAGACCAAGTTTCCAGGTTGAAATGGATGGGCTGGTGTATCCAGTTCCAAGGGCCTGCTTGTCGTCACGTACTCGTGCAATTCCTGTACAGTCTTTCCCAAAGACATTAAGTAATTATTCAAGTCCATTTCCCCTTTAATGTGAATTGTTCCTGGTCTATGTGGGGCCTGGTAAGGCCTTCCATAAAGTAAGTTGCAAGGGCTCAAGCTGTTTCTACCACGAGGTTGTATTCTAATTCTTAACGGCGCTCAAGGTAGCGCTTGTATCCAAGTCATTGATGCTTCCTGACATATTTTCCCGATCTGCAATGTAAGTGTATAGTTCATTCTTTCTACTTTTCCACTTCATTGTGGCCTATAAGGGGTATGGAGACCTCATGTTATGGCTAAGTTTTTACTCAACTGTTTTATAACTTCAGCAACAAAATGTGGTCCTCTGCCTGAGGACATTCCTAAAGGGATACTGAACCTCGGGATAATTTCTTTCAACAAGATTTTAGTTACTTCTCTAGCTTAATTGGTGTGACAGGGAAAAGCTTCTGGCCATCCAGTAAAAGTATCAACTAGAAGAAGAATGTATCTATATCCCCCTTTTCTAGGCAGTTCTGTAAAATCAATTTGCCAGTAGTCTCCTGGGGAATTTCCTCCTTTTGTAACCCCCAATATTAATTTATTACTGGTATTTGGGTTATTTTTACAACAAATTTCACATTTTTCCATGATAGATCGGATAATTTCTGTCATTGCTCGGCTTATAACTATCTTTTGAAGATGTTTTACTAAATTTTCAGTTCCCCGATGTTCTTTATTTAGCAATGTTCTCATTTAGCAATTTCTCTCACTAATGAGGGTGGGATTATTATTTGCCCTGTGGGTGTGACAGCCCACCCATCTGTTTGTTTGTTCTTGTGCCTGTAAGGACTTTATTGTTAGCATCTTTACTATCATATTTAGGTGGTGTTTCTGGTAAAGTTATTTCTTTTTCTGGTAATAATGCCATGATGCCTGTTTCTGCAGCCTCTTTGGCAGCTTCATGTGCCAATTGATTACCTATTTCTGGTGGGTTTTTTCCTGTTCGGTGGGCTTTGCAATGCATTATTGCTACCGCCATTGGCTTTTGAATGCTCTGTAATAGTTCTTGTATTTGTGCAGCACGCTTGATTTCAGTTCCTTGTGCTGATAGTAGTCCTCTCTCTTTCCAGATGGCTCCATGGGCATGTACAACTCCAAAAGCATACTTAGACTCTGTCCAGATATTAACCTTTGTCCCTTCACTCAGTTCCAATGCTCGAGTTAAGGCTATTAGTTCTGCCTTTCGGGCTGATGTTTTGGGAGATAAGGCTCATGCCTCTACTATGCCATCTAAGGTCGTCACGGCGTATCCTGACAGTCTCTTCCCATCGCGAACTAAACCACCGCCGTCAGTATATAACTCCCAGACTGGATTTTCTAACAGAACGTCTTTAAGATCTGGATGGCTAGCATATATTTCCTCTACAGTTTGTAAGCAATCGTGTTCTGGTGAACTCTCCGCTCAATCAGTGGAGAGGAACACTGCAGGATTTGTAACTGAAGTGGTCTTGAGATCGATGTCATCTTGTTCTAGTAGTACCACTTGGTATTTCAGCATACGGCTGAGGGACAACCAATGCCCCCCTTTTTGTTCCGAAACTGTGACTACCGTATGTGGTACATACACAGTAATTTCCCGAGATTCCGCTGGAGTTAAGATGTCATCTACATATTGTAATACAGTTCCCTGTCCATTTTCTTTTCTCCAAATCTCTAATTCATTCACCAGCTGATTTCCAAAAATAGTTGGGCTATTCTTGAAGCCTTGTGGTAGAACTGTCCAAGTATATTGTGTCTTTCGCCCTGGTTCAGGATTTTCCCACTCAAAAGCAAAAAGCTTTGTTCACTGGTGAGGGTAGTTAGTAACGTACACAGCTTTGCAACAACTGGATGTATATCTTGTACTCTCTGATTTATTGCTCTAAGATCCTGGACTAAACGGTAATCTTTTCCGTTAGCTTTCTTTACTGGTGAGATAGGTGTATTATATTTTGGCTCACATTCTGTTAGCAAGTTATATTTTCAGAATTTTTGAACTATTGGTACCAAGCCAGTTCTCGCTTCTGATTTTAAAGGGTATTGTTTAATTCTTACCGGTGATGATCCTAGATTTAGATCAATTCTTACTGGTTCCACTCCCTTAGACCTTCTTGGAACTTCTCCTGACCAAACGATGGGGATCACTGCATCTTCTATTTCTCAAGGTATCTTGTCCCTTTTGGGATTTGTATCCTGTAACAACAAGGCTATGGCTTCGACATATTTAGATTCTGGGATTAAAATTTCAACTTCCCCATCTTTGAATCTGATTTCAGCTTCTACCTTTTCAAGTAAATCTCTACCCAGAAAAGTTTTCAGAGAAGTTGGAAAATATAAAAACTGGTGAGTAACCCATTGTTTTCCAAGTTTAAATTTCAGGGATTTGAAAAATGGCCAGGTCTCACGAGTCCCTGTCGCACCAATGACATTTATGCTTTTGTTACTTAAATTTCCTTCTGGTGTATTTAAGACCGAATACGTAGCCCCGGTGTTGACTAAAAATTCTGTTTCCTCATCTCCCAGCTTTGCTTTAACCAGAGGTTCTGCTGGGAGAGGTTGCTCTGGTCCCCATCAGTCCTCTCCCCCTGCTTACTTCAAAGGCTTCTCTCAGCACAGCCACAAATACACTTGATTCCTCTTTCCTTTAACATCCCTCTTCCTTAACCCTTTCCTCTTCTTGACCACTGTAGCCAAACACACTACCTCATCCATTAACTTCCCTGGTCATTCAGGGAGATGTTTAGAAAAATATGTTTATTGGTGCACATATCCCAGGTTTCCACAATAGTAACATTTTCTTCTAGTGTTCCTTCACATTCTCCTTCTCTTTTTCTAGGTCTTAGTTCAGACCCTGTACCTGATCATCTTTCTTCCTAATCCTTATCTCACTTGTAAACTCCTTGCAAAAGCAACTGCCAATAAATCAGCCTCTTGTTGCTTTGCTCCTCTTCTTTTTTTCTCTTTCTTTTTCTTTTTCTTTTTCTTTTTTTTTTTTTTTGTTTCTGCTATCAGGGGCCATTTGACCCACAAGGACACTAATTGCAAGTGCATCATTAAAATTTTGTTAGCAGAGCTTGTCTGAGTCCCCCAAAATCACTGGGACGCTCATCAGGTCTCTGCCTGCATTCTTGCACTTTTAGTCCAGTTTACCAATTTACCCCTAGTTCTCCACATGCCCTAATGGCTTCTATGAAATTTCAGAGCCCTGTCTGAGAAACGGCTCAGTCTCCTACACCGTTACAGTCCCAGTTTCGATTTTTTTTTTTTTTTTCCCCCCTAGACTGTTGTGCTAGTTCTGCTCAGGGAAATTTAACATTCACCCTTCTCCTTTTCTTACAGGGACATCAGATCCCAGGTAGCAGCCGCAGCCTCTTCCAAGGAAGCTATCCTTGAGATTTTTTTTTCTTTTTTGGAGGAAGCTCTCCCCTCCAGGATCCACCTGTGACTCCTCCCAGCAACCATGAGAGGCTTTTAACCTCCCTTTTAGGCACCTGAGATCCCGGGTAGCAGCCCCAGACTTCCCTAAGGCACCCACCCAAGATGATTTTTCTCCTTTGGAGGAAGCTCTTTCCTCCAGGGTCCACCTGAGGCTCCCCGGAGGCATCTCCCAGAGTCTTTTGGCCTTTTCTTATAGGGACCTCAGATCCCAGGTAGCAGCCCTGGATTCTCCAAGGCAGGTACACAAGATGATTTTTCTCTTTTGCAGGAAACTGTCTCCTCCAGGATCAACCCAAGACTCCTCCCAGTTATCTCTCAGAGTCTTCCGACCTCTGCTTTCGGTACCGGAGATCGCAGCTACCTGCCTCAGACTCCTCCAAGTAAGTTACTCGAAATATTTTTTCTCCTTTAGATAAATCTCTCAACTCTGCCAGCCACCTGAGACTCCTCCCAGGCATCTCCCAGAGTCTTTTGACCTCTGCTTTCAGGACCAGAGATCCCAGGTAGCAGCCCCAGACTCCTCCAAGTAAGTTACTCCAGGTATTTTTTTTCTCCTTTAGATACAGCTCAACTCCGGCAGCTGCCTGAGCCTCCTCCCAGTCATCTCCCAGAGGCTTTTGTCCTCTGCTTTACTTACATAAGATCTCAGGTATCAGCCCCAGACTCCTCCAAGGAAGCTACCCTTGAGGTTTTTTTCTTTTTTGGAGGAAGCTCTCCCCTCCGGGATCCACCTGTGACTCCCAGGCATCTCCCAGTCTTTTGACCTCTGCTTTCAGTATCGAAGATCACAGATCAGATTCAACAAGGGTGTAAAGAGGGTCCCGCCGGAGGACATTTTGGAATCAGTCCTCCCAAGAGCAGCGGATCTGCAGTCAGGGACTCCCCCTTGGGTTGGGACGCCACCCAAGGTAACTCCTCAAGGTAGAGAGCCCTCAACTTTTAGGTGAGTGATACGCGCATTTTGAGTCATCATTTTAAATCTTAAGAGTTCTTAAGTCGGCTGTGTAGTATTAATTCCCCTTACATCACTGAGCCTGTGGTTTACAAAATGTTACTGGAGTTCTAACTAACTTTTTACGAAAGAATAAAGCTGAGCTTTAACTCCTGTTGGATTTGACTGTGTGTGCCTCCATAACATCCCTTCGAGTGTAGGTTAAAGCTCTGCCAATGAGCCCCGCTAGCTCGTGAGCCAAGACCCCCTTCCCCCTTTGAGAAAGGCGAATCCCATCTGACACCAGCAGGCCTGGGGCCGTGCCGGCCACCCCACTATCGAAAAACCCAAAACTCTGGTGGGGACACCAGCCACGACCCACGTATTAACAGACCGGGTCCGTCTCTTTCTTCCAGTGTCGCTGCCCGCAGCTGGAAGGAGAGAGGGAAAAATAAGCCGTGTTCCAGATTCCCCTCCCAACCATCCCAAGGCCCCCAAGTCTCTTTCAATCGCCCTTGGACCACGCGTTGCAGCTTCGTCGCCACCCAGGCGGAAGAGCAGTAGTGGGCAATAGCCCGTGGGCCGTCCCAGGCTGGGAAGTTTCCCAGTGCTGCCCTGAACCCGGGCCCCAGGGAGGCAGCAGGCTTCCCTAAGAGGAGGCTCTGTCCGGCATCTCGGCCCCTCTGTTCCCCTCAGAAGGGAGTCACCCACACCCCTAAGCCGTCTTGGCTTCCTCGGGGAGGTGGTCGTGATACGGGGGTAGGCCTTTCTGACCGTGGCAACACCTCTGGCGCAGCTGGCCCGAGCTCCACATCCTCCCTGGACTGGCCTTCTGCCTCCGGAGCCTCACGCCTCTTGTTGAGAGGCACCTGGGAAGGCGAGGAGGGGGTTCGCCTGCTGCCCCCAGCCTGGCCTCCTTTTTCTTTTTTCCTTTTTCCTTTTCCCTTTCCTTTCCTTTCCCTTTTCCTTTTTTCTTTCCTTTTCCCTTTTTTCCCTTTCCTTTTCCCTTTTTTCCCTTTCCTTTCCCTTTCCTTTTCCCTTTCCTTTTTCCTTTCCTTTTGTCTTTCCTTTGCCTTTCCCTTTCCTTTTCCCTTTCCTTTCCCCTTCCTTTTCCCTTTTTTCCATTTCCTTTTCCCCTTTCCTTTTCCCTTTCCCTTTCCCCTTCCTTTTCCCTTTTTTCCGTTTCCTTTTCCCCTTTCCTTTTCCCTTTCCCTTTCCTTTCCTTTTCCCTTTTCCCTTTCCTTTTTCCTTTCCCTTTTCCTTTTTTCTTTCCTTTTCCCTTTTCCCTTTCCCTTTCCCTTTTTTCCTTTTCCCTCTTTTCCTTTCCTTTTTTCCTTTTCCCTCTTTTCCTTTCCCTTTTTTCCTTTTCCCTTTTTTCCTTTCCCTTTCCCTTTCCCTTTTTTCCTTTCCCTTTTTTCCTTTTCCCTCTTTTCCTTTTCCCTTTTTTCCTTTTCCCTTTTTTCCCTTTTTCCTTTCCCCCGGCGGCGGGAGGATCCAGGGCCCCCCGGCTCGCGGGTGCTTTCTGGCGCCCGTTGCCGCCTCGGGGAGGGCAGAGCACGGGTCCAGCAGCCGGAGGCTCTCAGAGTCCCTGGTGCGCCTTCCCCTTCCTGCTGCCTCCCGGAGCGCTGCCGGCGGGCTGAGCTGAGCTGAGCTGAGCTGAGCTGAGCAGGTCGTCCCCTCGGTCCCACCTCACAGGGCTGGTCCCGCTCCTGCCAGCCCTTCCCAGGGCCAGGCTCTCGCACGCCCTGAGGCTGCGTGGGAGCTCTCTCCGGGTCGCCACGTCCCTGCTGGCGAGCGCAGAGGACGTGGCTTTCTGCTACCGTCGCCCGGCTCCTTCCCCCGGCCGAACTCCCCTCTGGAGCGGGCAGGGGCACGCCGCCCTTCCCCGCCAACTGCCGCCCCCGGCTCTCTTTGCCCGCTCTGGCCGCGGCGCTCCCCAGGCCGCTTCGGAAAGGGCTGGGGGTGGCGCGGCCCCTGGGCCGAGACCTGCCGCTCCGCTCCGCTCCGCTCCGCTCCGCTGCGGGCCGGGCCGGCTCCGGGCAGCTCGCCTCGGCGACCGACTGCCAGTCGCAGTGACAGCCGGGCAGCGGCCCCAGGCTGCTCCAGGGAAGCTCCCGGAGACGAGGGCTCTCCTCTGGAGGAAGCTCTCTCCGCCGGGAGCCACCCGCCGCTCCGTCCGTCCGTCCGTCCGTCCGTCCTCGGGTCCCCCTTGTCCCGGCAGGCTGCGCTGGTGCCCGGGAAGGGCAGCGGGAGAGCCCCAGGGCTGGGCCGGGGCCGGGGCCGGGGCCGGGGCCGGCTCTGTCCTGGCGGCGACCCCCCTGTGGCGGGGGCACGGGAGGACCCCCTTTGGTCCGCCCCGGGACTGACTGACAGCGCTGCCCTCACAGCGGGGGGGGGACTGACTGACAGCGGCGTCACGCACAAAGCCCTGGGGAGCTGCCCCGGCGGGGGGGGGCGAGGCGGCAGACAAAAGGGGGTCCCTCGCCTCCCCTGCGACACACGGCCATGGGGGCTTCCTCCCCTGAACCGCTCCGCTCTGCCACAGATTGCCTCGGGGTGTGGGGGTGGGTGGGAGCGTGTGCGTGTCTGCGGGGGGGGGGACCGGGGACGACGCGGACACTGTAGCTCTCTCTCTCTCTAGTGCAACTGTAATTGCCAACAAGCCGTAACAGCAACCATCGATCGGAGGAGCACCCGGTGTCTATACAGTATTTTCATACAAACTTATCCTCCCCAAGAAAGTCAATCGCTAATAAAGCAAAGCCAGCAGCAGGACAAGCAACACCGGGGCAGAGGAGATCCCCCCTTTTGGGGAGGGAGCGGGTAAGTAGCACAAAAACGTCCTGCGGGAGGAGGAAAAACGGAGAAGCCTTTCCCAGTTCCGACTTCCCTCACCCACGAGCTCTCCGGCCTGATCACGCTGACTTCAGCAGCTAGGAGCATCAAGGTCCACAGTCACCAGTGCCAGCAATACGGCACCGGTGCCGCTGGAAGTGATGTCAGATACAGAAAACCCTGTGGTAGGTTAGAGAGTCCTGGTTTAAATTTAGTCACTTAGCCAAGATCAGTCTGATCTGTTCTAGTCTTCCTGTTTAACGGTGCCTCACCTGGAGCACCACTGCTGATCCCTTCTGCTCTTCCTCATGGATGGTGCGTCCCTCTTGGCAGGAAAACGGACCGCTGACCCGATACAGAGCGACTGAGCGGTCAAAGCGAGGAGGGGATACATCCTCAAAAGACCACCAAAGGCCAGCCAAGACCCCCGCGCGTGCAGAGAGGGCATCTGATGCGTCAGGGTTATGCAATGCTAGGCACATGCATCAGATAGTTTGAATATGTATTAGGTAGGAGTAGTTTAATAAATTAGATGCAATTGTTACTGTATAAAAGGGACACAACTGATGAATCTGGCCTGCTTGATTTGTGCAAAGTCCATGGAGCACGCTGCGCAGAATAAAACAGTATCTCTCCCGCCTGTGTGAGATTGTTCTCTTGCACACCGTGTACCGAATCCGCTTTTAGGACAACAGATGCAAGCGTGTGGCTTTTTCCAGGGTTTATGGGGTGCCAAGGGGAAGAGAGGGAAGAGCTTGCTTGTTTCTGCTTGTTCTTTTTTTAAGTACCTTTCCCTTTCCTTTTAGCAGGCGGGCACTGCTTTAAAGAACAAGATGCTTTCTCAAAGTTAAAAGAATGCCTATCATCTCAGTTAAAATAAAAACCATTTTTGTTTAGATTTCATTAACCCATGTTCTTTATGATTTTCTAAAATCATGTTCTAAAATGATTTTCCAAAATGGATGCGCATCTTGCCCGTAATTCCGTAATGGCATTTTCCGGACTGAGACATCAAAATGTCTTTGTGTGTAGGTTGTAGCCTCAGCCAGCCCAGCTCTTGCAGGGTAAAGGCCCTTTCTTATGCAGCTGCATCTAAGATCAGGGAAGTGGGACATCCTCCTGCTCCTGACAGAACCAGTGCTAAAGAAGATCAGCTCATGGATATCTTCCCTGATTTATGGCTTGTTCTCCATCTGGTCAACTCTCTAGCCCTTCCCTGGTCCTCACCGCTGCCCATCTCATTGTACAGCCCCCCAGCAGAAGGGACCGAACCCTGGTGCACTCAGCCTGTACCACGGTTTGTGGGACAGGACTGAGGAGAATGCCGTAAATGGAACCAGTTTCTCAACCCCATTTCTTCTTGGAGGGAAAGCATTCTTTCACTGCTGATGGGAGTCCGGGAATGAATACAGAGGCAGATAGGGTGGATAATCCGTGCACCATGGTGGGAACAAGCCAAACAGATCCCGTGTTGCATTATCATCTGACTCTTTTAGAACATCGCCTCATTCTGCCAGACACGTTACCCCGTCAGACGGCCGCACGTCACTACTGCTAAAGTAACAACCAGTAACACAGTGTTATGTGCTAGACCAGCATTGTGCGTGTAGGTGCTGACGGTGCCTCAGCTCAGGAGAGGGCTGAAGAATGATGGTTTATTGCAAATGCGCTAGCGTGATGGCAAAAAGCTGCCTGAGCATGCCCTAGGCACATCTGAAATCTTAACTCCCAGCCTCATCCCACTACCTATCAAAGGCATAAATAATTACACAACTTGTAGCAGAGTGGTAAAATCTAATCCAAAACATTTTCACCAATTTTGACCTTTTTAATGCTCTGAAGCATAGGGCAGCAGTCCATCCAAGACTAGAAACCTCTACTTCTTCTTCTTGGAGGAAAGGAGTGTTTTCTGCCAGGGTAAGACTGATTAAAATAACACACAGTGCCAAGCTGATGCTTGCTTTATTAGAGTCTCATACAATGATTTTCAAATGTAAAATTCCCGACTTATGACACTCAAGGATCAACATCGTAAAGCTTGTTGCTCTTTTTCCAAAACCTCTAGGTTGTGAAGAAAAAGACATTCTAACCCAACATCTTCAGTATGTTAATTTGAAAACGTAAACAAAGTAGAATTTCATTTTAAAGCATTTAATAGTAGAGACAAGCAATGTGTAAAGCTGAATTACAAAAGAAACAATACAACCCGACACTCATGCTACAAGTTTACCTTTCCACAACCATTAGTACTTCCAGGTCAGTTCTTTCCAACAAAGAGATGCTGTAGTGGCGAGAAGATTATGCTGGGGAAACAACAACAACAACCCCCCCACGTTGTACCTAAAGTACTTCTCTGAGAATTGTAACAACAAGGTAATTTCTGTCCACCAGAAAGACACAACCCCAGCACAAAATAATACAGAGGAAGACCGAAAAAGTAGAGGAAACATAGAGAACAACCTGTGCCGTAACGGTCTAGTCTCAATACTTAAGGGGACTAGCATACATTATGATTAACAAGGAGCTTTATTCCTTCCAAAACTAATCCACCTATCAAACAGTTACTGCCGAGGTTCAACACGTGCTGTGCAGTGAACAGACCACTCTTGCGGCACACAGCTTTGACAGCTTTAGAGCACTCCTTTAGTCAGCAATGCCCAGCAACTGTTGGCGGGGCTACTTTCATTTTGGTTTAAAATGGTGTCTTTGGGAGTCAAAGTTACAAAGGCCACAGTTGCTAAGCGGGCAAATAAAGGCCATACTTGCCTTAAGGGGACTGCAGGTCCCTCCCAGGAAGGCCCCTCGAGAAGGGGGAGTGTGTAAAAGTCCTTTAGAAACTGGGCTGGAGACGGCACTCCACAGCTGATAAAAGCCACATCCTATGAGGGCTGTGACTGAGGTCAGTAACACCCCCCCAACCCCCCCCCCCTTCCATTCCCCCCCCCCCCCCGTGAGGAGTTTTTTCCCCAAAGACAGCCCAGAAGAGGAACATTTCCTGGGAATGCTGCACCTTACCACAAGACAAAAGGACACCCCTGAATGCTCCTTTGCCTTGGCACACTTTTTTGTTTAAACACAGAAAAGAGGGACCCATTCTTCAAGAGAACGTAGAATCGCCTGAACTGCCAGAATCAGGCACAGGCTCGGACAGAGCCAGGACTGCATCTGCTCGTAGCTGCAGTAGTCGTACCTTCTCCAGAACCTGGACAGGCCTCTTCCTTCTGACTCCACGTTTCCTTTGTTTACCATTTGGTCCAGTTGCTGCAGGAGCTGCACCGCACCCTCAGCCTGACCGGTTCCTGTTCTTTGTTCAAGGTTAGATCCCACAGGCGCCCCTGTCAGAAACAGCAGCAAGAACAAAAACACAAGCTCGCTCTCTCCACACTCCCTGCACACCCAACGGCAGACCCTGAAACCCAGAGGTCGGTCCAGACTCTGACTGACATCACGCCTGGGAGCTTTCAAAGCAATCACAGTGCAGACTGGTTTGGAGGTAGGCTCCCATCTCACAGCCCAGCTCTGAAAGAGCTATGTAGCCCGGCTCTGTGGGTGGGAATTGCTTACAGCCAAAATCATTGCTGACCTGCCGCTCTATGGTGCTTCTAATTCCTAGTCTCACGTGCTGGAAAATACCAAACACCACTTTTAAAGGAAAACTATTACCGATGTCATCCTTGCAGCTTTTGACTTCATATGACCAATTCGAATGAAACAAGCCAGGAATTCCTTACTTACACAAACTCACCCGGTTAGAGCCCACAGTAAGGGACGCTGGACTAAACTCACGCTCATCTTCTTTGCAGGAATTCTGAAAGGAAAAGGAACCCAAGAACTTTCACACCATGTAAAATTCTATTCTACAGGAGATCTTTGTTTCTTTGCTTGCTTGCTTGAAGAACTAAAAGGCAAGGTCTGCTCTCTTGTTCTGTGACTTTATTTTCTTGCCTGCTACTACGAGGACTTTCTTCACCAATAGCTTTCTGCCCCTCCCTCCTCAGGACATTCCCAGGCCTAACATAAAGCTGGAATTCATTGACTAGGCTTTAATATAGCAGATAGTGAAAGAGGAACACCAGCTATGGCACAGACAGAGGTTTTAAAAAACATCGACAGAGGTGCTGTGGGAAATAACAGCCGCTGGACAATACAGGCCCCTAGCCATCAGCCCTGCTAAGACACACTCATAGGAAGCAGAGTAACAGGGCAGGGACAAAAGTGAAAAGTGCCAGAAGCAAGAGGTGAGCCAGGAATACCCATTCGCAAGGCTATCAGCAATACAAAGGACCACAAACAACAAAACCACCCTGGAAGCTTCTTTAGGAGAAAGTGAAACAACTTTGTCACAGAGATAAGAGAAGAGAAGAATAGATCCCTCCCTGATGGTGCTTCTCTTGCACTAAGCTCAGGTTCACGTGAAATTCCAAACTTTAGATGGCCAGAGATCTTGGCAGTTTAGTCTCAGAGCATTAACTAAGGTAGGAAAATTATCTGCAGTGACAGGCTGAGCGTCTCCCAGTTCCTTCTTCCTTGGACTTCTACTGGTGCTCTTGGTAAGCAGAAAGATGCACAGGCTCAACTCCAGTCATCCTGACCAGACAGCCTCCTGTCAAAATCGCAGGCCTGGAAGGCATTTGGATGAGAGCTGAAAAGGCAATCTATTCAACAGCCATGCGACTGTGGCACTTCCATGCTCCTCCTTCTGAATTGAGTGCCGATGCTGTAAAGTCAGTCCTACGTGTATACTAAGCAGACAGATTTCCTTCATGTTTTAACAAGAGCCTTCCCTTTCGAGATGCACTCTAAAACACCAGCTGGATTTGGATCCAAAGTCATACACTGCTCATAAACTGAACAAGAGCCCTGGAGGAATGACCAGAAGAATCCTGAGAAAGCACAGGCGCTACTGAGATGGTTTTTTCCTAAACCTGATCTTTCTTCTCATCCTGAATACCAAAAGAAAACAAATGGAAAGCAAACCAAATGGAAGGCATGTCAGAGAAGCACCTGGCTCTGATCTCCTAAAAAAGCACACGAGGGAGAGGTCATCTGCTCAGGATTCCATGCGGTGCTCCTGACATCTGGTCTGGTATTCATGAAGACACCAGTTTGTGTCTGGAGCTCCCTCTCAGTGTAACAGTGCCCTGACTAGTGCAAATTGCAGGTACGAGTCATGGTGGCACAGGCATCTCTTCTGGAGAAGGTTCTTCTCACCTGAACTGGTATTTGCCGACTTGATGATTCACTCATCATAGTTCCAGACTACCTGGAAAGAGCTCAGGACATGTCCTCCCACATCAGTTAACACACTAGGAGGTTACGGTGATGGCTACAACCTACCGCATCATTTCTCAGGGTCCAACATGCTAACCCGGAGCTCCAGCTTCCAAGGACCCTAATGTTTGGGAAATTCAGCCACTGTACAAGGAGCGGAGGCATTCTGGGGACAGCGATTATAGCAAAGAGGGGAATTTAAAAAAGCATCTTTCAGAGGATGACCTTATCCCACCAAGAGAGTGTTTGGAGCACCTGAGGAAAGAAGCCAGAAAGGGCATGTGTAGAGAGACCTGTCATTAATCCTGCAAAGGTGAGCTGAGGGGAAAAAAAGGGATACAGGTTTTAGACACAAATCAGCCTACTTGTTTTAGAGAAGTTCTTCTGTACTGAAGGCTCCCGAGGAGTTACCAGGCAGTGTCCTTCCTATCTTGGAAATCCAACAAACCTGCCAAAAACCGCTCTTCTGAAAGAAAGTTTTGGGCTTACAACAAGGTGAGGGCTGTTTCAATACAGGAGTTTACCTGTGCAGGCTGAAGGTAACCATGCAACTAGCAGCACCTGAAATTGCAGGCCACTGTACATGCAGGGAATCCCTGCAGAGCAATTATGCTGAGACTGGCCCTTTGAAACCAGGCCTACAGCAGCAAGCAGGCAGCATGCCCTGGCCAGCAGGCAGCAAGCCCACTGACGATATTTGCGTAAAGGCTCAGCCAGTTGTGGAGAGGTCCAAAAGGTTTCTGAAATGAGGGCAGCACGTCATCATGCAGAAGCACGCAGAAACCTGGGCATCTGATGCAACTGTTCACCTCCCAAGGAACACTGGGAGAAGAAGCTGTTCCTTTTATACTACCAGGCAACTTCCTTTGTGGACAACCCCAAGAGGAATAAGTTTGCCTCCTCAGAAAAGACTCTCTCCAAAGAGCTGGAGAGGGAAGGCGGCCAGGAAGGCAATAGCACGGCAGGGGTTTGAACTACATGCAGAATGGCTATCAGGATCCAGAAAATGGATGAAATGCACTGGGAGGATGGGCAACAGCCAGGACGAGGAGAACAGGGGGGTGAGGGAAGACCCTCTTACCTAAAGGGTGTGCCTAACAGCAGCTCTGTCAGAGCAGCCTTTTAGCTTGTGGGCTACAAGAGAAAGCATCTTGCCCTCCTGACAAAGTCTCTGGAGAACAGTAGGTTTAGAAAGCAACTGCCAATCCCTCTGGAACAATCCTGTCGTAAATCTGCCTTCTGATGACATAGCGAGAAAAAAACATGACACTGTGTCAAGAAGAGGGAGATGCCTGCAAGGCCATCTGCACAGAGAAAGGACACTGCTGAGGAGTGGCAAGTACTCGCACCGAAGCCAGTGTCAAGGTGTCAGCACCCACTGTTGGCCCTTCACGGAGTTCTGCACAAAGGAGCATGTGAGGTAAAAGAGGACTGGAGTCTCTTGAGGACAAGGCAGGGCAACCTTCAGGTTCAGCTCCGAGAGGCTGAGTTCACCCCTAGAGCTTGTAGCTTCACAGTCAGAAAAGCCTCTGTTGGGTCCCGGTAAAACTCATCCCGTGGCTAAGTTTGATGAGCAGGAATCACAAAGGTCTCCATGCAGGTGATGCAGGTGAAAAGGGAAAAAAAGTTACCTGAAGGCATTTTTATGCTTGCCACTTGAAGAACCTAGGACTAAACAGATGCTATTGTCTCTTTCTGAATATTCTGTAGCTTACCGTTTCAAATCCATGCTTTGCTTTACTCGTATGGCAAACACGCTCGGCTCCAGTTCTAAAAATAAGTCAAACGGGTAAGAACTGAGTTTACCAAAAGTCACAAAAAGGAAGCAAGCTTGTAAATGGCTGCTCAAGTATTTCATTAGAAAGCAGGGTTTTAGTACCTCCCTCTAAGCCAACAAGATAGATACCCTTCATCTGTATTTGTACTCATGTTTCAAAGTCTCATTTAAAAAAATGACAATAGGCACTCACTCCAGTATTAGGCTTTCTGCTTTTCTAGTAAGCTCAACAAGCAGTTGAAGAGAAAAACAGCGTGACGTGACAGGGAAAGGGGCATGAGCAGCAAGGTGAGAAAGCTTGCAAAGCCTACAAGATTACTGACACAAGGAGAAGGGCAGGTAGCAAAGAACCATAGAAAGATCTTACGAGACTCGGCCGCGGAGCAATAAAATGGCAGAGAGGTACAAAGTGGTGCACGTGGGGAAAAACAGTCCTGGCTTCACACACAAAGGCTCTAGAGCTTCTCAGCTGAACGCTTTAAACAAAACTGCAAAACACCGTCAGCAAAACCAGCCTCTTTTCCCACTGAAGCACGAAATCCACGCACGGCAGTGAAACAGGAGCGCTTTTTACAGCTCCCATTACTCGATGCTCAGCCCGTGCAAGCGCAGTAGCCACTCGGAAGCGACCGCTTTCACGGTCAGTGAAAGAAGGCAGGAAAAGAGCAGCCCCCCCCCTCGGAATTTAGGGTCTCCTAGGAACTCACGGCTACCGGCAGGCACCACACTGCAGGCTGTAGCTTCAACACGCTCACCTGCCGATTCTAAGTCCGTACACACGCCTGCCTGCATGAAGAAACCTGGCTTCAGGCAACCGACAGGTACCTGCTTTCGAGGACGTCCTCCTTTCTCCCAGCCTAGGGAAGGAAGCAGGAGAGCCAACGGGACGCGACTGCTCTGGAAACGCCGCTGCCGACCTCCCTGAAGCTTGACAGGCCTCTTGCCCCGGGGGCTGCCAAGAACGCCCGGGCAGGACTGCGTCGCAGCCCGCCACCGACGCCAGGCTGTGAGGGACACCCCCGGCGGCTGCGGGTCCCTGCGGGGACAGCCGGCAGAAACTCCTTTCTCTCCACAGCCGCACGTCTCCGCGGTGCCCGCCGGCCTCCGCCGGACAGCCACCAGCGGCAGGCAGTCCCCTGCTGCCCCCGCAGCCCCGGGGGCGGCAGGGAGGGGCCGGGGCTGGCCGGGCCTGCGGGGGGAAGGCCGGGACCCGGCGCCCCGGCCTGCCGCGAGGGGAGATGCCGCCACCGCCGCCGCCGCCGCCTCAGCCCCGCTGCCGGCCTGCGAGGCCCCCGGGCAGCCCCGGCGCTGGCGCCCGCCGGGCAGCCCACCGCTCCACGGACGGGGAGGAGCCCCCGCCACGGCCACCGGCCCCGCCGCGCCCGCCGCCCGCCCTTGCCTCAGGCGGGGCCGGGCCGGGGCTGCGGCCGGAGCGGAGCCGAGGGCAGCCGAGCCCAAACGAGATGAGCCCAAACGAGAGGAGCCGAACCGAGCCGAGCGGAGCCGAGCCCAAACGAGATGAGCCGAACGGAGCCGAAGGGAGCCGAGCCCAAACGAGAGGAGCCGAACCGAGCCGAGCGGAGCCGAGCCCAAACGAGATGAGCCGAACGGAGCCGAAGGGAGCCGAGCCCAAACGAGATGAGCCGAACGGAGCCGAAGGGAGCCGAGCCCAAACGAGATGAGCCGAGCCCGGCCCGGGCGCCCCCTCCCTCTGCTCCAGCTCCCCACGCTGCTCTGCACTGGCTGCTGCTGCTGTGCTGCAGAGGCGGCTGCATTTTGGGGCTTGGAGCACTTTGGGTTCCAGCGTGAGCCCGAAGCATCAGAGGAGTTGGCCTGTACCTCGTGGCAGGTCTTGCAGCTGCTTTCGGGGGGTCTGGGCTCTGCCCAGGCCTCTCGAGTCAACGTTGACTCTGGTGCCTAATGACAGGATGCTGGCAGTGGCCCTGGTAGCTCAGCCCTTTCTCTCCCCAGTTGCGATGATGTCAGCAAAAAAGGACTGTTGTGGTTTCAGCCCAGGCGGCGACCAAGCACCACGAGGCTGCTCGCTCACTCCCCCGCCGCCACCATCTTTGTCCAGAAACAGGACCGAAGCCTCTCCCCGAGAGTCACGTCCCGACGGTGCTCCGCGAAATCTAGAGTCCCCTCGGACGCTGGCGGCAGCAAGCTAGGAAAATCCGAGTGCCAAAGCCCACGGAGTTTCTGCTCTCAGCTCCAGGAAAGAGTCCTGTTCATCCGTAAGAGGGAAGCCAGCGTCACCCTTGCAGGGCGGGAAACAAGGCTTATCCGATCGAGGCCGGAGCGCCGCGTGAAGCCAGAGCGCAAAGCTGGACAGAACCGGGGGGGCAGGGGGGAAAGCCCGGCCCGGCCCCTTGGGAGCCCCGAGGGCCCCCGGGGAGCGCAAAGCCGGGCAGCTGCCCTTCCTCACGCTCCCGGCCAGCTCCTCCCTGGAAAAGCGGGCACCGGCCTCCTCAGCCATCCCGGGGGCCCGGCCGGGAAGACCCCCGCCAGGGACAGCCCCGGGCGGTGCTGCCCAGAGCCCACCCAGCCCCGCCGTCCTCCCCTCCGCGGCACCCACCCCTTCTCCCCCGTGGGTTTGTCCCCGCGGCAGCTGCAGCAGGATCGCGCCGCTTTCCATCCCCAGCGTGCGGGGCAGGGCTGCCCAAACGGAGCCCGAGGGGTCGCGGCCCGCGGGCCGAGACCAGCGGAGAGCCGCCAGGGAAACCGCCGCCTCCGTCCATCGCACGGACGGGAGCCGCAGCAGCCGGAGAACGCTCCCGAGTCGTGCCGCTCCCAGGGCAAGCCCAGGCACCGCTTCACGCGTGGGACGTGCCGTCCCGAGAGCGGGGCTAGCCCAGGGGCGGCGGGGACAGGCTGGCCAGCAGCGCCGAGCCCGAGGCAAAGTCTGCCGTGGGTGCAGCCGAGGGCTGGCGCGGCCTGAGTCCTGGCTGGCCCTCGGCGCCGCTGCGGAGCGCCGGAGCCACGAGAACCGGCTCGGTCCCTTCGCGTCGGTGTCCTTGCCACCGGCTCGGTCCCTTCGCGTCGGTGTCCTTGGAACCGGCTCGGTCCCTTCGCGTCGGTGTCCTTGCCACCGGCTCGGTCCCTTCGCGTCGGTGTCCTTGCCACCGGGGCAATCGCTGCCAGAGACGCGGGGCCCCCCGGGCCGCTCCCCGGCCCCTGGCAGTGTCCCTCTCCATCTGCCCGCCCGCCCCTGCCGTGGGCAGGAGGTCTCCGCGCCCGCGCTCCCCCGGACGAGGAGCTGCAGCGCCCGGTGCGCGGTGCCGAGGGGCCGGCTCCTGCCCACCATCACCTGCGGCTGGAGGAGCCGCACCGCGCCCGCAGGCAGCGCTGCCCGCCCTGCCCGCCCATGCCGCTGCGCCCGACCGCCTCCGCTCGGCTCGGCTCGGTACGGCTCGGCAAAGCTCGGCTCGGCTTCGGCTCGGTACGGCTCGGCAAAGCTCCGCTCGCCTTCGGCTCGGTACGGCTCGGCAAAGCTCCGCTCGGCTTCGGCACTTTTTTAGGTAGCTCCGGGTTTTCAGGTAGCTCAGCCCTGGGCTCCCAGACCTCGCCTGGGCTATGCTGTAGTTGGGCCTGTCTCCAGCCCTGTCTCTGGCCCCGTCTTCTGGGTGGACCTTGGACCCATGTTGTAGCCCTACCTCCTGCTGCTCCGACTGGGTGGGCCCTGGACCTGGTTCATCCCCTGGCTGTGTCTGGGGCTGTCGATGGACCCCATTACCAGCACCCAGCCCTGCTGAGACCCTGTGGGACTGTGCCCTGATGGGTGAGGGCACAGCCCCGGTTCCCCTCACTGGCTTCCTCTCTGTTCTTTGTGAAGTTCAAACCCCTCGTCTTGTTTTTCCTCACCATACGTCCCGATTCTCGGTTTTTCCTGCACCCTACCTTTCTTCTATATTCTCCCCAGGGCAACCCTCTTCCAGCTGCTTTGGGGTTTTTTTCAGGTTTGAATTATCTTTTTACGACACCTTAGCCTCCCATTTTTCCCCATTCATGTCCAGTTGTCTTTTAAACCCCTTCTCAAAGCCCCACTTATTGACTTTATCCTTTGCCAGGCCCAGCTGCTTTTCATTCTGAGGGTTGTTCTCCATGAGGCCTTTTGAGTTTAGGCTATAAAATCCAAAGACAAGAAAGCATCTTGCCACACTTGGTCATCTCTTACATAGTCCGCCCTAACCATGGCCTGAAAATTTTCATCTTCTAATTAATTTTTTATGTTCCTGGAAAAAAACCCACTGCTACCTTCTGGAATTTCTTCACCTGCAATTAATTTTCTGTGATGTGTCACTGGACCTAAAAACAGAGAGGCTGGCATTGATCTGATCTGTCTTACTGTTAAGAAATACTTGCTCCCAGTATGAAAAGAAGTATCTCTGCTCCTGATTTCTGACTCAAGACATTTCGTAGCCCACATGCTGCTCACCAAAGACGCATCAATCATCACACATCAGGCAGGAGTGACCTCCGCGGGTAGTTACGAATTCCCACACTGAGATATCGCTACGTGGTGTGAGGCGTATGGCTTGACCTGAAGATCTCTCCCACTCACAAAGCATGCCGGTCCTCCACGCATTTAGACCTACTGCTCTCATAAAATGCAGCATCTTGTGCCCTATCAGCATCATGTTGAAACTAGGCACGGTTATAGAAATGATAACTTTATACTGTTTTGTTAAAGTTAAGATTAAATAAAGGGCTAAAGGACTTAGATACAATAGTTTAAAAGGATAAATGCCAACCTCATGTTTAGTAGCTGTCTTAAGAAGGGACAGGCAACTTCCCCCTTAGCCCAGATATTACTCCGCCATTAAGAGAAGGACCAATGTCACTTATTATCCCTTGTCGAAGCAGTCTCCTGGAGGAGCAACCTGAATGTTTTGCTATGCTAGGATTAGGCTTGCCCGAGTAAGCACAACTGCACGTACTCCACGTGCCACTCAGAAAGGAGCTGTGATAAAGGACAGAGCCTACACACCACATGAACACATTCACATACATAAACATACCCTGGGCTTTAGATTAAATGGAAACAGAGGGTTGAAGGATTCTTCTAGGGACTTCACTCTTCTTCCTGCCTAGCTAATTCATTTCTGTTGCAAGTTTAAGCTTGATTTCCTAAACTCAGTTGACAAGGGACTTTCTCAGAAAAAATGCCAACTAGGCAATACGTTATCAATTGTGCCTTATTCTCTAAGGGAAATAGAAAAGCTGAGCTCCTCTCACACGTCCAGCACTTCATAAAACAATCCACCCTACAGCTTAATTGACGCCTTACTAGACATAATGCCTTATGACTCAGCTACCTTAATGAAAATAACTATATATGCATATGTCCTTGTACATCTTAAAACTCAGCATGTTTCCTATGTCACAGATACAATTATGCATACAGTACACCGCATAAGCCTAACTGGAAATGGAGTGAAGATTGAGGTAAAATGACTGGATCCCATGGAAAAATTGAGGAAACCGATACTTCTCAAAGCCTTTGTATGCATTTGTGGCTTGAAACACCTCAGCTTTCTCTTAGGTGGCAAGGGATGCTGTCTCAACTTTATCAGGTGTTCTACATGGTATGGAGGAAGTACAAG
This sequence comes from Haliaeetus albicilla, assembly GCF_947461875.1. Taxonomy (NCBI): domain Eukaryota; kingdom Metazoa; phylum Chordata; class Aves; order Accipitriformes; family Accipitridae; genus Haliaeetus; species Haliaeetus albicilla. The sequence continues at coordinate 120,449 of NW_027212496.1, forward strand.
AACAGATACTCCAAATATGGATGAATTCAGCATTTTTTAAATTTTATTTAATCAGTAATCAGGCAAACTTAATCTGACACCAAAACCCACATCTTGTCACACTTACTTTTGAAATACAGCATACCCAAAGGAGGGAGGAAATTGTTTTAGTGTGATTTATAACAGTAACGAAGAGTTATATTCTTTTTGGTAATGACACTGTGCAACACATTTTCTGTTTGGGGAGTAAGCTTCTGAAGTATTTTAATCTGCCTCATCTACCGTTACAGATTTCAGCAAAACTGCACAATCCTCACAAGAATTAGGACTGTATATAAATCCAGTAATAACCCACAATCATCTCTCCATTTTGGTTGTATTTATGCTGTAGATGCTAGGCTTCTTCAAACTTCCACCAACCAGTGGAAATTTGCCAAATATATAACCCAGTGGGCCATTTAAAGGGATTTTGCTGTGAATTATGACTGCTACATTTGTGGGCAGCTTTCAGTACCAGAGACTGGAAAGGGAGAGGCAGAGTGTGAAGAGCAGGGAGCGCAGCTTTCACCCTGAGACCTTCCACGTATTTGTTCATGATCTACAGAAAATGGATGAGCTGGACGGCATAAGCTCTCTGTGCGCAGATGGAACGGCACTACTTAAAACCAGTCCTTGCTTTGGCAACTGGGGGAGACGTCGATCCTGGCTCTTAAGCTGGCAGAGGCTGCCTGAAGCCTTGTTTAAGCTGGTGTCTGTACAATCAAGCCATTGTGGTTTACCTAGGTAGTGCGTGGCAGCTGAGCTGCAGCAACAGACTGTGCACGCTCTTTGCCCATGAGATGAAATGCATTAGCTTTAACTTCTTGCATCCAGACTACTTGCCAGATGGATTCCTAACAAAGAGCAGAACCGAACTGCTGAATTACTTTACATATGCTTGGAAAGCCTGGGAAAAAATAAACACGAAAGAAGTAACTAATGGGAACTGAGAGATGCATTTCTGAGTGCAACAGACTCCATCTTTATTTCAAAATATCTCTGTACATTACAATTCTATTTAAAAAAAAAGAAGTCAAAAGTCAAAGCAGTTTCCCACGCTAAGTGAAATATCAGGTCTAATTTTTCAGATAATCAAAAAGAGAGGCTGTGTTTTCACTCAGCAGATCTCATGGCCTGTTCCTATCTGAGCATACTGCTCAATAGCAACATAGAACGTGTTAAATTAAAGCTCTTATTGTGCTCATCACCATGAAGCAGGATTTTTTGAAGAACCACTGTTAGAAGCAAACTGATCTTCCTTGCAAAGTCAGGTTGTCCCTTCTTCAGGTGGAGTTTGCTCTCAGGCAACCTGGCCATCCTGGGAACAACACCAGGTCAGCCTCCTACCTGCTGGTCCCCTCTTCTCTGACAAGAAGAAGCCATCCTGTGTATAACTAAGAACCCGACGATTTCCTTCCCATGGGTTGCACACTAAAATATCAAAGAACTCTGATGGTGGTCTTAGCCCATAGCTGAAACATTAGGAAGTTCATTTCTGGAAATTCAAACACATTCTTTAGCTTGCGTAACATTTATATAAAAACAAAAGGACACTCAAGGCAGGCAAAGCTAAGAATGTGAGCAAGAAGTGGACCATCTGTGGGCTGGTGTGTGGCCGCCTCTGTGGCTGCTAACACTCAATTCCAGCTGGACCTGTCAGCTCCTTCCTTGTAAGCATGCTGTCAGTGCAAATTGACAGGAGTCCCTGGGATTCAAGCCTCAGAATGTATTCCCTTATGCAACGCTAATTGTTCACCACAGGACAGATATCGCAGGAGAAGATGTTTGACTAATTGCATATCAAATTGCACCCAAGCCAAAAACCCGTCGCAGAGGAGGCAGTATGTAATTTCAGATAGGGTGAAATGGGATCACGTCTATGCATGAACTCAGCCACATAGGTTCTGCTTAAATTCTCACCGTAAATACTCAGCAGAATTTGCAAGGCCATAAGGCAGTGCTCTGCGTGAATGTGAATTGCATCCATAGCATGTAGGGGACTGTGTCTTGTATAATTCATGGGAATAGCCACACGGGGTCATACCAAAGGTTCGTTCAGCTCGGCGTCCTGTCTCTGAATCTGAACAGTGAAAGATGTGTAGGAAAAAAGCATAAGAAATGCAATAAGCATAGCATGCTCCTTCCCCTGCTGTACCCTCTATACCGACAGTCACTAGTTCAGGGATTTCTGGAGGCTGTTCCTGCTTCCTAGAGCTTAATGGCCCACGAGAGACCTTCCTTCCCTGATTCTGTCTAATTGCTTCTTCAACCCATTCATACTTGTGCTATCCAAAACATCCTGTGGCAAGGAGGTGCACAATTTAATTACGTATTGTGTGCAGATGTTCTTCTTTTCCTTTATTGTGATTAATAATTTCATGTGTTGCCTGCTAATTCCCGTGTATAAGAAAGAGCAAACAATCTTTCCTTACTCATTTTTGCAGTTTTCACTTCCTCCCGTAGATTGCTGTATATTATTTGGAGAAAATGAAAACTCAAACTGACTCATCTCAGATATTAAGGTGATAAGAGATCACACCTATTTGTTAACTTCCAGCTGTATCTTCATAGTGGGTCTGTTCTGAATTCCAGGTACAAGAAATGGTCTCTCTGTAGTATTCAGGCTTTGAATACAAATTACAGCATGAACCTGCCTCCAGCGTTATTATCCATTGGGCTACTGGGATTTAGAAACTCTTTGTGTCTTGTCTGGTTACTATGGCCATTCTCAAAGTCTGTTATTTCTATGCTTTGTACCAGATATGTAAGTATAAGGCTATGCTTTGGGTTGCCCTCAAAGGTATACAGCATTTCAACGAAAATCTCTCCATGTTCAGACACAGAGGTTTCAACAGACCCCCAGATGCAAAGACCAAAAAGAACCCCAAAACCATGGAAGAAAATCAACCCTGCCCCCCCCTTTCTCCTTGTCTTCACATGTAATATTGTGCAAAATGCTGCTATGAAGGTCTCCCTCTGCAACTGCTCCACCCGTCACTGGATTCTCCATCTTATTCAAAGTCTCACATATATCTAGTCTCATTTTATCCCATGTACCCGTCTCCTAATAGTGTACCAGATGCATCCTTCTGATTGCTTGTCATGGGCAACAGTCATTTTTTCTTTCTCAAGGGAAAGCTGTATTCATACATCAATTCTCCACCTTCATGCCAGAGACTCTCTCCCTTAATTCTTGTTTTCGAAGCCCCTCATACAAAATGCACAATGGGCAGGGAATGCCAGAGAATCACAGCACCTGTGTTTTGTATTCAGCCAGCACTAGCTTGAGTGGATGTGCAAAAGCACAAGCCTAGACTTTTGAGGTCCCCAGCCCTCAGCACCCTCATAGCTCTGTTTCTGCTACATACTTTTTTCCCCTTGCCATGTCTGACTATCACTGTTAAGTTCTTAAAGGCAGGAAAGGAGTGATATTTACAGTGCTTTGTTTCCTATTGCCAGTGTCTGCGACAATTAACATGAAAATGCACCCTGTCAGTGGTTCACTTCAAGTGTGGAGCATTGCTGTTCCTGTCAAGGGGAAAGAACCTAGTGCAGTTCCAAAGAGCTTGGGTTTTTTAAGCCCCTTTTTAAAATTGCATTTCCATAGACAGCAGAATATTTAGTTGAGTTATTCTGTGCAAACTGAATCAAACCTTCCTGTTGTTGCTCTCTGTGATCAATAAGAGGTGCATCATTTGAGAGGAGTAGTTATAGTGCCCAGTGTGGAAGTTTGGTTTATACCATTTATATATTATTTATATATTATCGGTGTGAGCGAGGGGGTTCTGAAGAAACTACCAGACAATCGGTATGCAAGGATGACAGCCACAGGGGACAACAAGCTGCAGGTGACCATGGCTGCATAAGGAGCTTTAGCCCTTCTTGGCCAACCTGCTGTACCTACATGTTGCCCTCTACCTGAGATAATGGCATGGCTCCAAGCATACGGCAGGCCTTAGCACAAGATGAGTATTAGCCAAAATCTGAGCAGGAGCTGGGTGACCAGTTGCAGCTCCATGGGTCCCTTCCAACCTCCAGCCTCCTGTGCAACTCTGTGCCTTGCTTTCACTCCTAAAGCACCTGAACTCAGCCCTCATGCCCGCCAGCAAGGATGCTGGGACAAGGCACGATCCCAAACTCCTCCCCGAGGGGTCATCCCCAAACAGCAGCTCCCCGCTCCAGAACAGCCGATGGCGGACACACTCAGAAGAGAGAAAATATCGTTTTATTGAGAACATCAACTGCGGTGGGGGGTGGGCCCAGGACTCACAGGGGTTCAGCCGGTAACAGGAAAACGGCACCTACAAGGACAGAGTCAGAGAGCACTGCTGAATGCACAGCGGCAGGAAGAGGCAGGGTTTGGTTGCCCTCTCTTTGGGGAACACCGTTGACGAGGAATTGCTCATAGCCCAGAAGAGAGCGAGCTATGGCTGGCATTGCCGAGGGGAGGGCTCTGGTGCCTTATCCCCACGGGGAATGCCCCTAGAGAGCTGTGCGCGCGCAGAGATGCACAGGGCCCCTGTGCCACGCAGCAGGGCTCGATGGGGAGCCCCTGGGGAGCGGCCACGGGGTTCTTGCCAGACCCTGCGCAGCAGCAGAGCCTGGTACGCACCTGGGCTTCTCGACCTGCCGGACCTTCCTGCATCTTTTCCGTTTGCGATCCCCCAATACGTTTTCTCTCTTCCTCCTCTTTTTTTCTGCACAGCTTTCATCTCCCCAGGCCTGTTTCCTCCTTCGGTTTCTTCTCTTTTCCTTGTCCCGAGGAGAGCCTGCAAACCTTTCCATCCCACAGTGTGCTTAGATAGGTAAGGCCACGATCCAGCGGAGACAGTTCTGATTTTAACCCAAAGTGACTCGTTTTACCTTCTTTCCTCTGAAACGCTGCCCAGTTGTTGCGGGCGTGGCAGGGGCTCTGCTGTGCTCTTGAGGGTGGCTGGAGGCAAAGCTGGAGGTGCCTAAACCAGAATTGTTGGAGTTAAGGGGTGGCAAGGGACGGCCTGGAGTAGTAAGGGACTGCTTGCCAAATTGCCACCTTAGCTCTCCAGGGAAGATGCTGCTTCGCATCGTCCACATTTTGCACAGTCCACCCACCCCAAAACAGACTTGATGAAACTGTGATGAAGTAGGATCTGAGCAAAAGCCCTCTCAAGTTGACAGCTACTCCCCGCTGTCTTTTTGTAGGTATTTGGTTGGATTAAGCACATGCCTAATGCATTTGAGAAAGGACCTTTCCAGTTTTCCGTACAATGTATGATTCCGTGGGGGAGGAGGAGGAACCCCAAACGCACAAGCCATCGGCTGGCCGGAGGAGGCCCAGCAGCTACTTGGCCTCCTCAGAAACTACCCTCCTACCCGAGAGACGCTGTCACGGTGCTTGTGGAGCAGAGCTGACATACCTCTGTCGTTTTGGACTCCGCCACCATGTCTCCCCCAGCTCCTTTGAGGACGTCCAGAGAGGGGGATGCATGCAGAATGGCTTCTGCCTGGTGGCCCTGGTCTCCTCTGCCTGCAGGGCCACTTTGCTCTTCCAAACGCAGGTCTAGAAAGCAAAACCATGTGCAGCAATGAAGCCTTTGGAAGTAAGGCACACCTAAAGCAAAACCCACCCCAAGCCCTACGCCGGTTTTCTTCTTGACGTTGAGGTTTCTGGTATCCAGAGCCCCAGCCTGGGACAGCCCTCAGTTCCTCCTCATACCTCTGGCTCCGTCCGTGGGGGCTGGCGACTCCCCAGCTGATGGACAGGAGCGGCCAGCCACCTCCTCCCCAACGATGTCGCCGCAATTTTCAATCATAAACAGCACCAGCGTGTTCACCTGCACACATCAAACCCTTGGTCTCAACCCAGCTGCCTGAAGTTGTACCAAGCAGCCTTTCTCACTCCCGACCCTTGCCTCTGCACAGATGGCTGTGGCTGTGGGGCTGCCTTTGCGGGCAGCCACCCCACCGGCATTTGCTCAAGGGAGGAGGCAGCCAGGGACCTCTGAGCAGCCAAGCTCGGATGGGCCGGCAAGGCTGCAGCCGGCTTGCCAACACAGCGCACCTTCTCGGTCACCTCCAGCATGGCCTGGAGCGGGAGCAGGTCCTCGTTGGGTGGGCTCAGCAGGTTTGGCCCAAGGCAGATGGCCAGGTTGCTGCAGCTCATCCTGCTGGTGGCTGCGTTGTGGCCGATGTGCTGGAGGAGGGACAGCAGCCGCTTGAGGAGGAAGAGGTTGGCTGCAGGCAACTTCTCGGCCACCCTGAGGGAACAGGGACACCAGGTTGACAAAGCAGATTTTGCCCAGGCCTGTTGTCCAAGGCAGGGGGGAGCCAGCGGCTGAGTTGCGCAGCTTTCCAGGTGCTCTCAGCCAGCGGTCAGGGCTCCTGCTCAACAGGCAGGCTGCTGCCCGCACTTACGCTTTCAGCTTGGAGACCTTCTCCTCCTTGCTGGTCCTCTCCATGGCTGCCACCCAGTCCTCGTAGAGGTGGGTCACCAGCAGCTTGTCGGGGATGCTTCGGAGGAAGTCCTGCAATGCCAAGGGCTCCGGGTGAGCCTTTGAAGTTTCCAGGCCAGCCAGGAGCTCCTCCAGCCGCAGGTCAGCAGCGCTCACCTTCAAGACGGCGGCCAGCAGGAGTGCAGGCTGGCTTCCCAGGTCAACATTGGCGTCGCGGTCCAGGGCCTCCCGCAGCTCCCGAAGTTCCGTCCCGCTGGCGGCTTTTCGGAATATCCCCTCCGTCGACGGTCCTTCCCGGTGCAGGACAGCCAGCAGCTCCTGCAGGAGAGGCAGGAGGACAGTTGCTTGGCTGAGGAGCTGCCTTCCGACAGCGGTGGCCAGAGCACTGCCCCAGAGCGGGCTCCTTGCTGGGGGTGAAGAGCCCAAGCCGCCATCCCCGGAGCTCCTGGGGACGCCCGTGTCCCCTGTGCAGCAGCCGGAGGGAGGGCTCCCACCGCCTCTACGGAGCATCTGGAGGGCTGGGGACCCCCCTGGCCAGGCTGGCTTACCTGGATGGGCCGGGGCAGGGAGCCGTCCTCCCCGCAGAGGGCTGCCAGGGGCTGGCCAAAGAGCGCCCTGCTGCAGCCGGAGCCCGCCTGCCCTGGCGCCTGGGCAGTGGCCGGGGTCCTCCGATGAGCAAAGGGCCAGGGCAGCCCCCTCCTCTTCCTCCTCCTGCTGCTGCTCCCTCCTGCTGCAAAGGAAAGCAGAGTAAGAGCCTGTCAACAGAGACCGCCAGGCCAGCGCTCCCGGGGCCTGCCCTGCCCGCAGCGTGGTGCTGAGCGGTGCAGCAGGACGGGCAGGGAGCCAGCAGCTGGAACTCTGAGCTCCGGCTCAGCAGCTCCAGTTGGGAGGCTCCTGAGAGCCGGCTCGCCACCAGGAGAGGAGAGCCTGGCCCAGCCCTCGCCCTGTCCTCCTCCAAGCCATGGGCAGCAGCAGAGGCTCCGTGTCCCCGCAGAACCACGTCCAGCGGCCGCTGCCCAGCGGGTGTCCTTCCTCCTGGAGGTGACGTCCTGCCTCGGGCTGCCCAACCTGCATGGCGACACTCGAGGGACAAGTGAGCACAGCTCCAGCGCTTGCAGGAGCTTACCGTTCTTCCCGAAACTCACCCGGTGCGTGGCAAAGTCCCCCTCCGTTGCTCGGTGGGACCGTCGGAGGCCCTTGCTTGGGACCAGCCTGCAAGAACCAGGCCGCGCTCAGAGAGCAGCCCCGCAGCGCAAAGGGCCGCCGGCGAGCTGCCAGCTGGCACCAGCAGCCTGAGCGCGGCAGAGCCGGGACCCTCTGCCCTCCTGGGCTCTCTGCCCCGCGGGGCAGGTTTCCCCCCAGCACCGCCGGCGAGGATGTGCCGACATTCCCGGTGGCTCCCCAACCCTCTCCGCTCCCCGAGTGGCACCACCCTTCCCTCCATCCCTCACCCCACTGGCCGCACGTGCCGGCACAGCCAGAGGTGGGCGAAAGGCAGCCCTTCTCACCTCGGCCTGGCCCTCCATCAGCCTCTCCAGGCTCCCGGCGCTGAATGTCCTCCACTGGGCAAGAGAGAAGGAGCGGAGGCAGGTGAGCAGCGATGCCTCTGCCGCTCGCTCGGATGGAGGACCAGGGCTCGGGGGCAGAGCCCAGACCGGGCAGGCACTCACGGCGTGGCGGCGGCCCAGCTCCTTCTCCAGGAGCCTGACTGACGGGACAGGCGTCACCCGGGCTCTCTTGGCTCCTTCTGGTGTCCTGTGCGCCGGGAAGGCACAGGGAGAGAGCTGGCTGAGCCCCAAGCCGCCTCTTCTCCCTTGTGCGGCAGCTCTGCCCGAGCGAGAGCTGCCGGCAGCCGCGGGGGCACCTCTCCCCAGCTGGGGAGCTGTGTTCCCCCATCCGGCTGCACCTGCAGCATCCCCGCGGCTTACCCCAGCAGCGTGCCCACCCACAGCTCCTTCAGCGCCCGGGAGCTGCAGAAAGAGAGGAGAACCAACGTCAGGCCCCGCTGCCCCCCAGCCCGTGGGCAGAGGCGGGCGCCTGCGCAGCCCTGCCCCGTGGGGAAGGACGCTGGAGCGGGACGAAGCCCCGTGGGGCAGGACAGAGGCACTGCCCGAGCCCTGGCTCCCCGTGTCCTGCCAGAGCAGCTGCTTTCGCCCTCCCCTTCTGGGGACCCAAAGGGGATGCGGGACCTGCCCATGCCCCCATCCCTCCCTGCCGGCGTGCTGCTTGCTCCCTGCCCAGGCTCTGCACGCAGGGCAAAGGCCGTTCTCACGATGGCGTGGGCGTGCTTGGGAACGTCTCCCGCCCGGCCGTGGCACTCACGGGAAAGTGGCAACGCAGGAGCCGCTGGGCCAGACGAGGAGGATGGAGGTCCTGTCCTCATCGCCGCCTTCCTCCTCTTCCTCGTCCCCCGCCGCCTCCTTTCCGCCGCTCAGCACCCACAGCTGGTCCAGGGCCAGGCGGAGCTGTGGGCGCACGCTGGTGCCGCGTCTGCAGAGAGCAGAGAGGAGAGGCCGGCGGTGAGCTGGAAGTGGCCTCCTGGGGGTCCCCCCGGGCAGAGCCCTGTCCCCCAACTGCCCTTGGGACGGACGGACAGCGATGGGCGCCTCCAGCACCCACCAAGGTGCCGGGGCCTGGGGCTGCTGCCGGGGTGTCCCTGCCCCGGGGCCAGGGCCAGGGCTGGAGGAAAGGCAGCTGGGCTCTGAGGGTCTTACTGCAACTTGGCGATCACCAGTTCCTCCTGGAGGAGGAGAAGGCGTCTCTCGCTCCTCTTGCGGCCCCGGGTCAGCCGCACGTCCGTGCTCAGCACCGGCTCGGCGTCAGTGAGAGCCTCCCTGCAGAGCAGAGAGCGGCGGGCATGAGAAAGGCCGCCGCCGCTGCCGCGGGTCCCGGCCGTGCCCCCGAGGCACAGGGAGAGCCCACCTGGAGCCGCAGCAGCAGTTGGCCTGGCCCATCCTGCCCGGGAGAGGAGGACCCTCGCCGTGGACCAAGGACGCGGGCCAGTCGGCGACAGCGGGGATGGGAGGCGAGGTGCCGGTGCCGGCGAGGTGCTGCTCGGCCAGATCCTGCCTCCTCCCAGCGCTCCTGCGTGCCAGCACAGCTCCGTGCTGCTGTCTCTGGTGGCTGTGGCCTCCAACTGACCAACATTCCGAGCCCAACGGACCAACATTCTGAGCCCAACGGAAAGTGGGAGGGGCACCGGGGCGAGAGTTCTCTCCAGTATGGCCGTCTCTACCTGGCACTGGGAAGCCCCGGGCGGGCTGGACGGACCCAGCAGAGGGGAAGGACCGTCTCCCTCCACCTCTTGCCAACGCTTTGCCTACTGCAGCCCAGGAGGCAGTGAGCCGCCTTTGCCCCAGGGGCACTTTTCTGGCTCGAAATCGGTCCACTTGGCGTCCACCATCACCCCAGGTGTCTGCACAGCTGCTTTCCAGCTGGGTGACCCCAGCACTTACTGGTGCAAGGGCTTCTTCCTCCCCAGGTCTCTAGGACTTTGCTCTTCCCCTTGGGGAACTACAGGAGGTTCCCGTCAGCCCCTTTCTCCAGCCTGTCAAGATCCCCCGGGTTGACAGCAGGACCCTCCGGCACATGAGCCTCTCCTCCCGGTTGTGTGCCACAAGCTGCCGGAGGGTCCGCTCTGCCCCATCTCCCAGACCAGGGAATGTGAACAGGTCCCGCGTGGTGCAGTGCAGGGGTGGCAGACATGCACTTTGATAGGCCATCACTTGTCACAGGAGGTTCAGAAATTTAGGAGGAAAATCCATATTGGTTTGAGTATTATTTATACAGTGCTTCCCCTTTGTATTCCTGCAAGCTCTTAAAAGGTGTTCAAAATGTCTCCTTTTTCATTTGAATGTCACAGCTCTTCACAGTGCTGATGTTGCGTGTAACATTGGATCGGGTTGTACTCTCGCATAGATCGTTAGGTAGGATGTAGCCTAGATTATTAGGTAGAAGATAGCAGATTATCTGCATTAATTGTGCTAACACCAACGACAGGAGGTTGGGTCTAGCTCTTGAGCCGAAGGATAAAAATCCAAGGCGTCTATTGAACTCAGTGGGCTACTGATCAGCAGATTGAATTCAGCATGTTCAAAAAAGAAAAGGTACGTGAGAAAGGCGTATTCCATCTTGACTGCTACAATGCCTGTTTTTGTAGGTATGACGATAAATTATCCATGCCCCTCCTGCCACCCCCTTCCAAAAAAAAAAGGACTAGAGAAAAAAGATTCAACTGCTAGAGCAATGGGGCTTTTAATAGCCAAGTAAATTTCCCCAGATCATTCCCATTCAATGAGCCACTTTGCCTGACATTCTGCCTCTACTTGGTACCAACAGAAGACTCTACTTGTGCCATGCTATGGAAGATGTAGAATTCCTCTCTGATCCAGAACTTTCCACCTACAAGCAAAACCATGGTGAAGTCTTCCTCCACCTCAACCACTCCCTGGTGCCTCTTCCCCAGGGAAAGTCTTTCCTCTCTCACTCTGTGATCATAGCTGGTCACGGGCAATGCAAGCCCCAAGCCTCAGCCACCACCCGAGGCCACCAACCCCCTTTAGCCATAAGCAAGCTCTCAAACTCCTTTTGGGCTGCAGGAGAAGCGTTGCTAACAGAAATGGATGCACACGGCACAGTCTATTCCAGAATAGCCACAGCGGTTAAAAGCTTTCCGTGTCCTGGATTGGTGGTTTTCAGGACCAGCTCCTGGGTGCCGTTGCACGAGGCTAGCGATAGCTCTATTTCATGTAGGTAATTCAGGCTTAATCCTTTGTCCCCACAGGCCCAGCAGCACAGAAAGTCACCGTGGGCTGTGTTTGAGCAGCCTGCTCCACTGGACTTGTGGCAAATGGCCACATCCCTGCTCTTCTGTTGTCCGCGTAGGGTCCTGGTCAATACAACAAGCTGTTTTCCCTGGAAATGACCATCGTGGCTAAAGACAGACTCCTCCTTGTGGACGCCAGCCAAGCTGTGGGAACGTCTCTGGCACCCATGCTGTGCCAGCTTTCAATCCCCAAGAGACTGGAACTGAGGCGGGTCCAACAGGAAGAAAATTTGCAATTGTTACTGAAAGAGGGGAGCGACCACCAGCACTGAAGAGCGATTCATATCCTGCCGAAAGCCACAGGGAAATGCAGGAAAAGTGTGGTGAGCTTAGGCAGGAATACTCCTGTCCGAGGAGCAGCACACTTGGTTATTAAGGCTTTATCCCACTTGGGTGATAAGGCTTTATCCTTGGCTTTCCCGCCGTGCTGACCGCTGTGGCTGCTGCCTGTTCTTTCCTGCACCCACCTGTGGGGCTGTCCTTGGGAAGGGCACCAGAGCCGAGAAAGCCCCTGGGAGAGGGGCGGGAAGAAGCTCTTCTCCAGAGATTTGCCAGAAGCTCTCCAGAGCATCCCTTTTCCAGCCCATGAGATGCTCTGTGTGACAAGGGAAGGTGCCCGTCGGTCCAATGGATGAGGCCCTGCAGGGCTCCCATCAGGGTCCTTTGACCTACCCATCTTCCAGCCACCACTCCAGGGGCTGGGGGTCTCACGAAGGGCAGAGCCCTGTCCCCCACCTGCTGTTGGGACAGACATTGGTGCATCCAGCCATTAAAACCTGCCAAGGCCAGCTAACTAGGAAAAAGAGATGAGCCACACTGCGCATGCCCAAAGGGCGGACACTATGTCAAGGATAACATAAATAAGTATATGATTAGAACAATATAAGCTTGCCTTGCTGTAGGTAACGGTATGCACGATAGGCAGAACGATCCCCCGTGCATCCAGCGCTGCAATAAAGAATGCCTGCTTTCTAAAACTCCAAAATCGAGCCTCAGAGAGTTTCTTCGACCGGCTTTTTTGGTTACGCACCCCTACCTCTGACTGGCAGGACAGAAGAGAAGATCGCTCGGGCACCTGTCCCTTTCACTCGTGCCACTCAAGTCCAGCTTGACCTTGCCCGGGTTTTGCTTTACCGTGTCCTGGTGCCCGCATGGAAAAGGAGCAGGGGAAAGTGGTCTGTGCTTCGAACCAGCGTGCCAGCCTCCCCGTGACATCCCGGAGCACTCCTGGGCGGTCAGCACCATGGGGCCCTCCTATTTCTTCTGGCAAAGTCTCAGCTCCTCCTCTCTTGCTCGATCCTCCTCCCCCATCCACATGCTCCTTTTCTAGGTGGTGGAAAGCATATTCTGCTTTCCCTGACTCCCACGCGGCCCCTTGGTTTCCAGCAGGCTTCCCACCAGCGCCTCTGCAAGCCTGTTCTTAGGTGCAACCAAAAGGAGAATTTTCTCTTTATTATTCCCACACCTCAGAGGCAATTCTGCTTTCACTGAACTGAATGGAAATTTGTGAGTAAAGATGATGTTTAGATTTGTCTGCACTGCCACAGTAGAGTTCACGGGGCCCTGCCCACCTTCAATAAATGTCAGCTTTGTGTTGTGGTTTTCACTGGAGTGACAGCTACTGAATTGGAGAAGACCCATGGGAGAAAATAAACTGATGACAGAAGTTTTGAACGATGGGCTTGGGAACCACAGATGTGCGTGTTTATGGAGTACCTCTCTTTCAATCTCCTGAGAGGATTTTTTCCTCTCATAACTTGAGGAGGATGGAAATCTTTTTGGTCTGGTGGATTTGGTATTTTTAACTTCACTTTTTACTGTGTTGCGAAAAAAATGCATGCAGTCTTACCATTTACATCCCACAGTGTTACCCGCTGGGCAGAAACGTCTGAGGCTTTCACATCTATTCCGTACCTCTGCTAACACTGTGCCAGTCTTGATCTGGTCAAATGAGAGCAGCTACTGCGAATAACGTTCTCGACTTCCCCATCTCCTCACTCTGGTTTTCCTCTGTTTCTCAGGCATATGCTTTCTTGAGACTGCCTATGAGGGTGAGAGATTACTAGAGTCCTTCCTTATTCCTAAAGGCATCTGAAAATTCTGTTAGGAGTCACTTGCTGTAAGATTATCTCCTGAAGTCATCGCAGAAATATCTAAGATTTTGTAGAAATTCTTTTGAGGCTCAGGAAGGTATGATTCTTTTCTTATGCTCAGTTTCACAAAAGTCTCTGTAGCCTTGGTCTCGTCTTCTTTAATGCTACGTTTCAGGATTAGTGGTTCTCCCACGCAGGGTGCCCTGCTGTTGAATTAGCCAGGCACAGCACAGAACCCTTGGTCTGGCCACGGTGAATACTTTTTTGGATAGGCTCAGATGAGCATGGTGAGTTTATGTTGTTTCAAGGATTTACTACAACATCTGTGCCTTTTTTGACCCAATACTGCAAGCTGTTTAAAGCCATACACTTCCCCCCCGCCCCGCTCCAATGAACCAGTCTGAGACTCTGTAGAGCACAGGATTATTGCACTATAATATAAGGTATTAATATAGCAGCAAAGCAGTCTTCCTTGCTGGAATACCTACCTAGCCTTCCTACCACCATAATATTGTTTCATAATGTGTGTACTGGAATGAAAATGCTCATAAATGCAACACGAATATTTGCTGACTGCAGGTATTTTTACAGTGCTGATCCCTCTAATACAGAGGCAGATGTAACGATAGTCACCTGTGTACTTCTATGAGCCTGTGCAATGTTTAGGTTGTTAATGGGCTGGAGAGGGATTTCTGATGATGATTCATGCCTTATCAGAAAGGGAAGAAGTGGATGTGGAAATGGCAGGAGAGACTGGGAGCTTAAGTTTATAAATCATGGTAGCATCTGACAGTTCATCCGGTCTCAGTGGAAACTGTTTGGGAACAGCGCTAAGCACTGGATCTCGGTGAATGGCCAGAGTCGGGTGGGAGAAGGCACCGTGGCTTTATTCAGATCTTCCCTTCAGTTGACTTAAGTAAGAGTGGACAAAAACCCTCTTGCAAAGAAGCACTTTTGCATCTTCCTCCAGACTTTGAGGGGTTTTGCCTTCTGAGTTATACTAATGTACAGTCTTTAAAATATTTTCCCCTGGAAAAGTATATTGATCTATGTGTTCCTTACTTATCAAAGTGTGTTACCATTAACTATTAGATAGAGAAGCTCTGTTGTATCAGAACCACTAGAGGAATATTGTTACAGAACTGTATGGAAGTGGTGGTATAATTTAACTATGATTGCTCAGACACTCGTAGCAGGTTATTTTTATCAAAAGAATGGGTGCTGACTTGGAGTTGCTAACACTTATGGAAGCTCATTTTATGAAGCATAAAAGTGTGGGTAAAACAAGTGTGTTAAAGGTGATGGTAGGATGGGATTCAATGTGAGCCTTACATGGCAGGGGAGATTTCATGATTCAGACAACCAAGTAGGTGGCTTCCTTGTGAACTGGTATGCATCTGGGATTAATTTAGGGACTAATGCCATTGGGATCAACTTCGGGACTAATGCCATTGCACAGTTGTGGCCTGATGGTACACTTCCCTTAAAGACATTTTTAAATAGGAAGCTGAGGATTCAACTCAATTTGTACGAGTTCCTGTTTCCTCTGAGAAATACTAAGTTTTTGCTCTAAAACTAAAAGATGCCCAAGCTGAAAGAGCCTTAGCTTTCAAACAAAATCAGTGCTTTCCATGGGAAACATCCACAGGCTCTTTAAAGATGTTTTTCTAGAGGCCTTCACACATCCTCTGCAAAACTACTCCTTTTTTTTCCTAAACAGCTCTATTGGCAGTGTCATTTCTTCAACTGCCAAAACACCGTTTTGAAATGCAATTGCTAAACTGCTGTGCAACTTTGGACAAGGCATCTTTAATTTACTTTCTGTCAAATTCCAACAAAGTGGGAAAAACTATTTCTTCTTCTCTATTCACATTCTGAATGAGAATAGAATAGTTCAGCTGGAAGGGACCTACAAGTTCCTACTAGTCCTCCTGCCTGACCGCTTCATGGCTGACCAAAAGTTCAAGCATGGTATTAAGGGCATTGTCCAAATGCCTCTTCAACACTGACAGGCGTGGGGCATCCACCACCTCTCCAGGAAGCCTGTTTCAGGGTGTGACCACCCTCTTGGCAAAGAAATGTCTCCTCACGTCAAGTCCAAACCTCCCCTGACAGTGTGGTAGCAAGTGTCCCTTGGTGCCTTGGTAAGGAACGGTGAGGAAACCGTGCATGCTCTCTACATCTCTGCAGAGTTCCTGCAGAGGGAACCAAACCCCTGTCTTTCACCTCTGGCATCACCACAACCAAAGGAATGTCTGTGGCCTACATGCCCTTATTTACATAGTCTGAAGGTACAGATCCATTTTGGCACCAACGCACAAAATGGCAAGGAGACTACCTCTCTTAATCTCTCAGTACTCAAAATACTAAATCCTAAAGGAAAAGGAGACTTGCCAGGGTTTGAGGTAAGATCCGAACATCTTCCCACAAACTGAGGTAGGCAAAGAACTCTCAGAAAGGTTCAAGTCACAGGTGAGCTGTGGAAGTTTCACCCATGGCTGAAGCGCCTTTGCTATCCCGTATAAACACGGCCAACGCGTGTGTTTAATAGAAAGGCTGTGCAGCTGGGTTTCAGTGGGACAAGGGGATGTGACGGCAATAGCAGCAATGGGCTATTTTGACAGTTTGGAAGAGCTGTCTGTCCTTTGCCTGGCTGGGCTTTGGTCACGGATCCAAATGGTCCACGTCTGAATACGACCAACCTTTCCTTCCACCACACCGGGGTCACCTCCGCGCACTTGTTTCTCAAAGCCTGGCTTACTTCCGTGGCGGGCTCTTGGCACCCACCATCCCAACCTATGGCTCTGGTTACACTTTGGCTTGCCTCCAGGCTGCGGCTGCCGAAATCACCCCCCTTACGCCCCACGAAAAGGGGTTGTGTCCAGCCACATCAAGTCCCTGCTCCTCCTGGCTGCGGGGTCGCACAGGCTTTAGCTCTGGTGCAGAGAGGGGACGGCTAATAGGGGCGGTCTCTGCGCTGCACGCTTGGTTCCTGCCATGGCCCGAGAGAAGAGGAACAGCACCAGGCTTCTCCTTGCGAGCCGAGTGGCAGAGCAGGCGCCAGGGACACCCAGCAGCTGAGCCCAGGGCATGGCCGCCAAGGGCAGGGAGAGACCCCCGGGCCTCCTGGGCACAGCGACAGCCCGTGGAATGATTGCTGGAGGTGACTTGTCGGTATGACACACGTCCCCCCGCCGCCCCTGAAGGGAAGGTGAACCTCCAGGGAGGAACGCAGTGCACACGTAAAGAATCGGTTCTGTGGTAGCTCCCTAAGCAACGTGACCTGCAACTTTAGACGTCAGCAACACCAGGGGAGCTTGGTATGCTGACTCTGAAAAGGAACACAGAGGGTGGAGCGGAGCCGAGACCTCGTGGCCAGGTTCTGTGATCGCAGGGATAGGGAACCGGAACGATCGGAACGAGAACGCTTGCTCCCTGCATTGAATCCACTGAAGCAAGGAGGTAACACAATGGGGGTTCTGTTGAGCTAATGCCCTGCTTCTGGTTTCTATCACACATGCCCAGTTCTGGGGTACTCACACGCAACAGCAGGTCCTTTGGGTGAACTTTGCTCATTATAATACCAAAACACACCTCCACCCCCAAAGTTACCCATCTCCAAGGTGCGACCAACCCCCACTGAGCACGCGCTCTGAATTTTCTCTAGCGTATGCCTTTAAAAGCAAACCGAGAGAACTTTATACCAATCAAAGGAGAAGTATGTGTGACTAGAGTCACTCAAGCTCCACCGAAAAACTCAGAAAACATAAAAGGGCTTAAGAGAGGAGAAATACCAGGGAAGACACCATCACAGACAAGTCGGGAGGACATCGCTGACTTCTGGGATCAGCCGATGGGCTGAGCCTCTCTCCCCCCCGCCATAGGGTTGCCTATTGCGTGAGATTTGAACACTCGGCTGTACCGAGTGCTTCCCCGGGAAACTTAGAATTCTTTAGAGCTCTTTTCTTTCATCATTTAACGCGCTTGTAGGCAACGGTATTGTCACCTGCACGTGCTTTGCAGACAGTCTATTTATCACGGGCAATCCAAAAGCACCTGTACCGTTGCGTTAATAAACTGCGCTGCTCATTCATCTAGTCGTGATGAAAAACAAAAGAAAAGAGAAAGCCCCAAACCCAAATGTAAAGGAGCCTCAGCGCCGGAGGACGAGCTCTCCTCTCTCAAAGCAGCCTGGGGGAACCACGGGCAGAAGAGGTGAACCCAGCCCTGGGCTTGGGGTTTGAGGACCCCTCACCGCTTCCCCAGCCACCCTCCCTGGGTGGAGAACTGCTGCAGCACGTTGAAGGCAGACAGCAGGGCCCAGCTCTGCACCACCAGCGCTTTGCCGGGACACAGGCTTCCTGAGCAGAGCCTGGACCTCCCCGAGCACCTCACCGCAGACAGCCAGAGCACACCCAGACACCCAGGCATCCTCCACGTGGAGGCCACTTCCCACCCCGGCTGGCCAACGCAACGGGCTGCCTACCTTCTTCAAGGACGTCAGCAGTTTGATGCTGACGAAGCCCATCTTGTTCTTCTGGACATGTTTCAGGAGGAAAGCATCCTTGGCCAGGTTCTCGTCAGAGAGGTGGAATTCCACCTGGGACGCAACCCTCCTGACCAGCTGCCGGTCAGGGACAGAGTAGCTGCAGTCCAAGAGATCAGCCCCCAGAACATCGCTCGCATCGCAGAAGCTCCCGGCAAAGCAGCAGGGACACGGGTGTGACTTGGTGGCCTTTGGGATGTGCAGCACTGCCCGGTCCCAGCCACAGCGGTGCAGATGGCAGAGTGTTGAGGAGCGGGGTGGCTCAGCTGCGCTCTGAAATGAAACGGAGTTTTATGGTTTTAGAAGCGCGCTTGCCTTCATGCCCCCAGCATCGGTCCCTGCCACAAGTTACGCAGCAGATGGCCTTGCGCAATCTTGCAGCCAGAGGTGCCTCACCAACAGAGCGCCATCTCTTTAATTAACAGGATACAGGCCAGGAGAGATCTTTGGCCTCCGGTTCACGGCAGTTGTCCCGACTCCCCCAGGCCACACACTGTTCACACAGCGGGAGCGAGAGGCCTGTGTCCTTGGTACCAGGGGGTCCTTGCTAGTGCCGAATCCTCCAAGCACGAGGACGGGATGTACTAACCCCATCCCTGGGGTCCCGTAGAGCGCAAACAGCCCCAGCGCCCCGACACCGGACGTTGGGCAGAATCCAGTCCTTTTCTGGGAGCACGCGGCGGCGGGTACCGTCTCCTCCTGGGTGTCACGCACCCAGGGAAAGCGCCGCCCCCTCCGAGGGGGATCCAGAGCTGCTGCTTTTCCCATCAGGAGACTAAAAGACCTGACAGCACTACTGGAGCGAGGGCTGGGGGAAAGCGTGCCACCGAGCGACACCGCGTGACCTTCCTTCGCGCCCTCGAGGTCCTTTTTCCTATTTCTGCCTCGCTCCGGTCAACGCAGCGAACAGAAGCACGGGCAACAGTCGCAAACGCATTTGCCATCTGGCGCAAGGAGGCTGCGGCTGCAGCTTGGTCCCCGCTCGGCTCGGCTGAATCAACTTGTTCTTCTTCCCCCACCGGAAAAATACTGTTGAAAGCAAAGAGGATTTGCACCCGCAGACCCTGAGAGCCGCCTGTAGGCCCCGGGGGCACCCCAGCCTCCCTTAACCCTTTCCCTCCCCAGGAGGAGCTGGGGAGGCTCTTGGGGGTGGGGCGGAACACAGGGAGCCCCCGCATTCCTTCCGGGGAGACGCCAAAGAGTCCTTGGCAGCCAACAGCCAGAAGGGACCATGGCACGGCCACCAGTGCAGCTCCCACTGCCTGGGCCCTGGGGCCCCTCGGCGCCCCAGCTTTTCCAGCCATTCACGCTCCCCAAAACCTTCTACCCCCGAGGTAGGGACCGACCCCAACCCCTGCAGCCCAGGGACGCTCTTGGGGGGCAAGAGCAGAGGTGACCGCCGGCCATCGCTCCTCTCTCTCTTAGGCTCAGCCAACCTGTGCCGCCTGCCCGCGCGGGAGCAGCCCTTCCCTGCAGCCCAGCCACCCCAGGCCCCCCAGGCACCACCAGCAGGTATGGCACCCCAGTCTGCTCTGGCACCTTCCCCATCCCCATCACACCCCTTCCCCCGACACTTTTCACATGGGGGTTCAGCAAGCCCCGGTGAGCATCCTTGCCCTCGCCCGGGCGGCGCGTGCCCAGGAAAGCCCATCTGCAGAGAATTTCCCAAATATTTGGGGCCACCTCTCCCGTTTCACCTCCTAGATGCGAGTCTCCTCCCCGATTTGCAACCCCATCCCACCGGCACAGCAGCTCACCCTGTGGGGATCGCCCCGGCCACAAGCTCCCCACGCCCCTGGCCCAGAGCTGGGGGATGTTGGCCATCGGGGCCGGCTCGGCGGGTGCCCCTGGAGAGTCCCCCCGCCCCAGCACGGCTCCCCCTCACCCACACAGGGCTGCAGAGGGCTCCATGTGGCTGCCTCTTCGACCCCCGCGTCTTCCGCATCCAGTGGACAACCACCCACCTGCCTCCGCCGGCCACCGCCACGCTCGGCCAAGGCGCCGCTTCTCTGCCGGGTGCTGCCCTGTGGGGTCCCGGGGGCTGCGGGGCCCCCCTGGCCTGGGCAGCCCCAGGGACCCCCCAGGGCCAACCACGATACCTCGCACCCTACAAAAATCAGAGGAGTGGGGTGGCCCCAGCCCCTCCGGCGCTGCTGACAGCCATCCCCGGCTACCAGCACATCGAGGGGCAGCTGGCGAAGATCAACATCTCCAGCACGGCCACCCCTGCGGGGGCACCCCCGGGCAGCGACATCCCCCCGGGGAGCGACGTCCCCCCCAGCCAAGCCCTTGGAGATGCCCTTGCCGTGGCTCTCCAAGAGGCCCTAATGCTCTTTGATTGCTCCCTGGGCGGGCTGGCGGTCAGCCAGCATGCTCCCAGCAGCAGCCCCATGCCTGGGGACGCTGGTGGAACCGGCGCAGCCACCCCCCACCGCGACTTCAGCTCGCTCTCGCTGCCTGAGGAGATGCTCACCCCTGACTACTGCATCCCCGAGCTCAGCGACGCCATGCTGAGCCTCAAAATAGTCAACGGCGGCGGGATGGAGCCCCAGGAGCCGTGGCAGGATGCGGGGATGGACCTGCCACCATCCCCACCTGCCACGGCAGGCAAGCGGAGGAAGAGGCAGGCGCAGAGCTCCTTGCCAATGCCACCCAGCAAGCGCAGGGCTCTTGCGGCCAACGTGGGGGTGTGAGGCGGGGGCGGGGATTAGACAGGGGTGAGAGGGATGGAGATGGGGGGAGTGGGGGGTGGGAGAGGAGGGGGGGTACTTGTTGAAGGGGGCGCCGGGGAGGGGGGTAGGGAGGGGTTAGACCAGCTTGGATGGGACCTTTCCTCTTGTCTTTTCAATTAAAAGCTCCTTCTCCAGAACCGCTCCGTGCCTGTGTGGGAGGGGGAGGGAGAGCAGGGGGCACCAAGAAACAGCACCCAAGAGGTGCAAAAGCCCCGCTGAGCCCCAGATCCGAGCCGGGGAAAGCCCCGAGGGGAACCGAGCCACCCCCAGGGCCGAGTCACCACCAGCGGGGCAGGCAACGGTGGGGCGGGATGCGGATGACTCCCCTCTCCCCTTCCCCAGGGGGAGCAGCCCTTTGGTGGGGAAGCCAGGACAGACAGCTCCCTGCAGGACTCACGGACACGGCCCCACGCAGAAAGCAGCACAGAGCCCCTGCGACAAGGACAGACCTCGGGGGCCGGGGGGGACACGGGCACACACGACAGCAAGGGCTGCAAGGCCTTCGTCTTGAACACCACCAGCGTCCCCTCCAGCGGGGACAGGGCTCGGTGCAAAGCCCTTCAAAGCCTCAAGACCATCACGGCCTTCCTCGGGTCCCACTGACCTCAGCCCCGGAGAGCCCAGCTTTGCCTCACTGACACACCAAAATAACCCCAAATCACCCCAAGAATGGCGAGGGAGGGAGCTGCAGGCCACGCAGGGACCCTCCTCCCCTTGTCTGGCTGCACCTTGGGCAGCTGCAAGACCGGGAAGTGGCGGGGGGAGAAGGGGGGGAGTGGAAATCAGAAGGAAAAAAAAAAAACAACCAACCCCCCAAAAAAACCCAAATCACTGCACCGGCCAGAAAGAGCCTGGAAACTTCATCCCTCTTTTATTGCCCATTTCCCATGCGAGCTCCACGACCTGGGAGCAACGCAGCCAACGGCACCTTCGAGAAGCAGCCTCCCCTTTCTGGGTCTGGCTTGCAGAAGGTGCAGGGTGAGGTCCCCGTCGGGGCGGTCCCCCAGCACCGGGGGGTCGGGGGGGGGCCGAGCCCCTTCCTTCGGGCAGTCCCAGTGGTGCCGCTGGGGCGGCGGGAGCTGCGCTGGACCCTGGGCAGGCGCAGTGCCGTCGGCGACAGCACAGCGCAGCTCCCGGTGCCACTGCTGCTCAGCGTCTCGCCTCGCACGCTGACTCGCCCCAAGCATTGTCCTTGCTCCAAAACCGTCCCCTGGAGCAGCTGCACCGCCACCGCCCGCAGCTCTCGGGGGCCACAGAGGGTTATTCTGCTCAAGAGGAGGAGGAAAAAACAAAAGAAAAGAGAAAGCCCCAAACCCAAATGTAAAGGAGCCTCAGCGCCGGAGGACGAGCTCTCCTCTCTCAAAGCAGCCTGGGGGAACCACGGGCAGAAGAGGTGAACCCAGCCCTGGGCTTGGGGTTTGAGGACCCCTCACCGCTTCCACAGCCACCCTCCCTGGGTGGAGAACTGCTGCAGCACGTTGAAGGCAGACAGCAGGGCCCAGCTCTGCACCACCAGCGCTTTGCCGGGACACAGGCAGCCTGAGCAGAGCCTGGACCTCCCCGAGCACCTCACCGCAGACAGCCAGAGCACACCCAGACACCCAGGCATCCTCCACGTGGAGGCCACTTCCCACCCCGGCTGGCCAACGCAACGGGCTGCCTACCTTCTTCAAGGATGTCAGCAGTTTGATGCTGACGAAGCCCATCTTGTTCTTCTGGACATGTTTCAGGTGAACTCTGCTCATTATAATACCAAAACACACCTCCACCCCCAAAGTTACCCATCTCCAAGGTGCGACCAACCCCCACTGAGCACGCGCTCTGAATTTTCTCTAGCATACACCTTTAAAAGCAAAGCGAGAGAACTTTATACCAATCAAAGGAAAGGTATGTGTGACTAGAGTCACTCAAGCTCCACCGAAAAACTCAGAAAACATAAAAGGGCTTAAGAGAGGAGAAATGTCAGGGAAGACACCATCACAGACAAGTCGGGAGGACATCGCTGACTTCTGGGATCAGTCGATGGGCTGAGCCTCTCTCCCCCCCGCCATAGGGTTGCCTATTGTGTGAGATTTGAACACTCGGCTGTACTGAGTGCTTCCCCGGGAAACTTAGAATTCTTTAGAGTTCTTTTCTTTCATCATTTAACGCGCCTGTAGGCGACTGTATTGTCACCTGCACGTGCTTTGCAGACAGTCTATTTATCACGGGCAATCCAAAAGCACCTGTACCGTTGCTTTAATAAACTGCGCTGCTCATTCATCTAGTCGTGATAATTTGTTAGCGCAACCAAACTCCCTAAGTCTGGTCATTCTCGTGCATTGAACGCAGCTAAGCCAGAGTGCAGTACGCTATTAAGGGCATCCCTCATCGTGATAGTTCAGCACATTGAACGCGACCACCCTTAGAGCGTCGAATTGGACATCACTCAGAAATTAAACCCAGCCGTCCCTAGCCCCTCTGACATCTGAGGATAAGCTGGAACGCAAGGCGGTTTATTTTCTGCCAAACTTCTGGACTCAGTAACGCCACACAGCCCCCGGGGCCGGCGCCCCAAAGGCCTTCCTCCGAAGGATGCTGGGCCGAGGGGCGGCGGGCAGCGCTGCGCACGGGGGGCCCCCTCACACCACCCCCCCGTGTCGCAGTGCCACCACCCGGCAACGCAGCAGTCACAATGCCCCGGGGCACTATAAAAGGGGCAGCCTCCCCTGTCCCACTGCCAGTCTGCCTGGCAGGCGGCCCAGAGACATCCCAGAGGAAGTCTGTGAGGAGCCGCTGGAATTACTTGCCGGGCGCTGAGGGAGGAAGACCGGAGGCTGCACCAGGCTGCTGGAGACGAGAAGAACCACCAAGCCCTGGAGGTGCCCGAGGCCATCAGGCTTTTTTGGATGGAGAGCTGTGGCAAGACCAAGGGAATGCCTTCTTGAGGAGCACTGCAGAGCTCGCCGTCCTCACTCCCTGCGGAACCAGTGGCAGCAGCCGTAAGAAGTGGGATGCAGAGATGTTGCCAGGGCTCCCAGTGCTTTGGAGCACCCGCTGGTGGCCCGAAGGCGTGGGAAGGATTCTTGCCCCCAAGGTCGATCAGGCCGGGGGCACTTGGCCACTCTCGGAAGCCCCGAGGTGGCTCCAGGTTCAGGGAGAACAGGGCTTGGGCATCCCCTGGGGGGCGTGACCAGCCTGCGGGACCAGGAGGCAGGTCTTGCTCACACGTGCTCAGGGAATAGCCGATCGCCAGCTCTGGGGTCAGGAAGGAATTTTCCCCCGGCGCAGATTGGCACTGGGCCCCGGGGGTTTTTTGCCTTCCTCTGCAGCACTGAGCAGGACCACTTGTCAGGGCTCCTCCGGTCCATTTTGGCTAGGTTACTGCCTGCTGCTCGTGCAAGATCTTGGGTAGCAGCCCCAGACTCCTAAAAGGAAGCTACCCTCGAGGTTTTTTCTTTTTTGGAGGAAGCTCTCCCCTTTGGGATCCACCTGTGACTCCTCCCAGGCATCTCCCAGAGCCTTTTGGCCTTTTCATAGCTATCTTTTCTTAGGATCTTAGGTCCGTAAAGCAGAGGCCAAAAGATTCTGGGAGATGCCTGGGAGGAGTCTCGGGTGGATCCCGGAGGAAAGAGCTTCCTCCAAAGGAGAAAAATCATCCGGGGTAGCCTCATTAGACAAGTCTGGGGCTGCTACCTGGGATCTCAGCTCCTTATAAGAAAAGGCCAAAAGACTCTAGGAGACGCCTGGAAGGAGTCACAGGGGGATCCCGGAGGGCAGAGCTTCCTCCAAAAAAGAAAAAAACCTCAAAGGTAGCTTCCTTGGAGGAGTCTGGGGCTTCTACCTGAGACCTTAGGTAGGTAAAGCAGAGGACAGAAGACTCTAGGAGATGCCTGGGAGGAGTCTCAGGTGGCTGTCGGAGTTGAGAGATTTCTCTACAGGAGAAAAAAAATGTCTTGAGCTACTTACTTGGAGGAGTCTGGGGCAGGTAGCTGGGATCTCCGGTCCCGAACACAGAGGTCAAAACATTCTGGGAGACGCCTGGGAGGAGTCTTGGGTCAATCCTGGAGGAGAGAGCTTCCTGCAAAAGAGAAGAATCATCTTGGGTAGCTTCCCTGGAGGAGTCTGGGGCTGCTACCTGAGATCTTAGGTACGTAAAGCAGAGGCCAAAAGACTCTAGGAGGTGCCTGGGAGGAGTCTCAGGTGGCTGTCGGAGTTGAGAGATTTCTCTACAGGAGAAAAAAAATGTCTTGAGCTACTTACTTGGAGGAGTCTGGGGCAGGTAGCTGGGATCTCCGGTCCCGAACACAGAGGTCAAAACACTCTGGGAGACGCCTGGGAGGAGTCTTGGGTCAATCCTGGAGGAGAGAGCTTCCTGCAAAAGAGAAGAATCATCTTGGGTAGCTTCCCTGGAGGAGTCTGGGGCTGCTACCTGAGATCTTAGGTACGTAAAGCAGAGGCCAAAAGACTCTAGGAGGTGCCTGGGAGGAGTCTCAGGTGGCTGTCGGAGTTGAGAGATTTCTCTACAGGAGAAAAAAAATGTCTTGAGCTACTTACTTGGAGGAGTCTGGGGCAGGTAGCTGGGATCTCCGGTCCCGAACACAGAGGTCAAAACATTCTGGGAGACGCCTGGGAGGAGTCTTGGGTCAATCCTGGAGGAGAGAGCTTCCTGCAAAAGAGAAGAATCATCTTGGGTAGCTTCCCTGGAGGAGTCTGGGGCTGCTACCTGAGATCTT
This sequence comes from Haliaeetus albicilla, assembly GCF_947461875.1. NCBI lineage: Eukaryota > Metazoa > Chordata > Aves > Accipitriformes > Accipitridae > Haliaeetus > Haliaeetus albicilla. Next base: position 145,809 of record NW_027212496.1, read on the forward strand.
AGGTACGTAAAGCAGAGGCCAAAAGACTCTAGGAGGTGCCTGGGAGGAGTCTCAGGTGGCTGTCGGAGTTGAGAGATTTCTCTACAGGAGAAAAAAAATGTCTTGAGCTACTTACTTGGAGGAGTCTGGGGCAGGCAGCTGGGATCTCGGGTCCCGAACGCAGAGGTCAAAACACTCTGGGAGATGCCTGGGAGGAGTCTTGGGTCGATCCCAGAGGAGAGAGCTTCCTGCAAAGGAGAAAAATCGTCTTGGGTAGCTTCCTTGGAAGAGTCTGGGGCTGCTACCTGAGGCATTAGGTAGTTAGAGCAGAGGCTAAAAGACTCTGGGAGATGCCTGGGAGGAGTCTCGGGTGCATCCCGAAGAGGAGAGCTTCCTCCAAAGGAGCAAAATCATCTTGGGTAGCGGCCTTGACAAAATCTGGGGCTGGGCATCCCCTGGGAGGCGTGACCAGCCTGCGGGACCAGGAGGCAGGTCTTGCTCACGTGCTCAGGGAATAGCCGATCGCCAGCTCTGGGGTCAGGAAGGAATTTTCCCCCGGCGCAGATTGGCACTGGGCCCCGGGGGTTTTTTGCCTTCCTCTGCAGCACTGAGCAGGACCACTTGCCAGGGCTCCTCCGGTCCATTTTGGCTAGGTTACTGCCTGCTGCTCGTGCACCACGAAGATGGCCTCTCGTGCCCTGCAGCTAGGGGGAGGAAGGCTTTTTTTCCCCCACGGTGGGCTAGCAAGTGTCCCCGGGGGTTTTTTGCCTTCCTCTGCAGCACTGAGCACGGCCCCTCGCCAGGGCTCCTTTGGGCCGTTGTGGCTAGGTGCCCGCTGCTCGTGCTCCACGAAGGTGGGCCTCGTGCCCCGCATCCGGGGGGAGGAAGCTTTCGGACTCCCAGGCCGGGCTCCAAGGGATGCTCCCGGGGGTTGCTTCTTGTCCTCTGTAGCACTGAGCACAGCCCCTTGTCAGGGCTCCTCTGGGCCCTTTCGCCTAGCTCCCTGCCTGCTGCTCTTGCACCTCCAAGGCACCGCTCGTGCCCTGCCTCTCTCGGGCTCTCTTGCCCAGTGCAAGTCTGGAGCGGGAGCGGGAGCGAGCTCTGCTCTTCCCTTAGCTCCATTTCCCCAGGGCTTATGGCTTGGGCAAAACAGCCTGTGCTTGGAAGGGCTCCAGGCTTGCTGCCCCATCACGAGCTGCCACTTTTCACCTCTCCCTGCACGCAAATCAAGCGCAGGGCCGGCACGAGAGCGCCTTTTGTGCATCGTTGGCCAAGAAGCACAGCGGCGGAGCAAGTTGCCGAACGCAAAAATACGCTTTTCACCTCTACCTGTCATACTTTGGAAAATACCCCACGGTACCACACACCTCCTCCTCCTCCTCCTTCTTCTTCTTTTGTGTGTGGTCGGTCCTGATCCTCATTCTGCACGTTCTCACTCTTCAGGAAACAGGGACTGCTTGGCCTGTATTCCTCCTGCTACTTTCTGTAGCTCTGGGACTTGCCTTTGCCAGGATGCAAAGGATGTTTTCTCAAGCTCAACTGAAGAATGCATCAGCCTGCTCCTGGCTACACAGGCACATTGTGTTAAGGCTTGTGAGCATCAGCTCTGAAACAGACTCAGAAAAATAAAAATAATAGCCTGTTTCCACTTGCAACCTTTGTGTTATGTGTCCTTCAAAGTGGTTCTGGAGCTGAAACCCCCCTGGCGTTTCAGGCAAATAACAGTCTCGTTGGTATTTGACTCATGGTGAGCACAGGGAACAGAGCAGAGTAGAACAGAACAGAATAGAATGGAATAGTTCAGCTGGAAGGAACCTACAACCATCATCTAGTCCAATTACCTGACCATTTCAGGGCTGACCAAAAGTTCAAGCATGGTATTAAGGGCATTGTCCAAATGCCTCTTCAACACTGACAGGCACGGGGCATCCACCACCTCTCCAGGAAGCCTGTTTCAGGGTGTGACCACCCTCTTGGCAAAGAAATGTCTCCTCATGTCAAGTCCGAACCTCCCCTGACAGCGTGGTAGCAAGTGTCCCTTGGTGCCTTGGTAAGGAACGGTGAGGAAACCGTGCATGCTCTCTACATCTCTGCAGAGTTCCTGCAGAGGGAACCAAACCCCTGTCTTTCACCTCTGGCATCACCACAACCAAAGGAATGTCTGTGGCCTACATGCCCTTATTTACATAGTCTGAAGGTACAGATCCATTTTGGCACCAACGCACAAAATGGCAAGGAGACTACCTCTCTTAATCTCTCAGTACTCAAAATACTAAATCCTAAAGGAAAAGGAGACTTGCCAGGGTTTGAGGCAAGATCCGAACATCTTCCCACAAACCGAGGTAGGCAAAGAACTCTCAGAAAGGTTCAAGTCACAGGTGAGCTGTGGAAGTTTCACCCATGGCTGAAGCGCCTTTGCTATCCCGTATAAACACGGCCAACGCGTGTGTTTAATAGAAAGGCTGTGCAGCTGGGTTTCAGTGGGACAAGGGGATGTGACAGCAATAGCAGCAATGGGCTATTTTGACAGTTTGGAAGAGCTGTCTGTCCTTTGCCTGGCTGGGCTTTGGTCACGGATCCAAATGGTCCACGTCTGAATACGACCAACCTTTCCTTCCACCACACCGGGGTCACCTCCGCGCACTTGTTTCTCAAAGCCTGGCTTACTTCCGTGGCGGGCTCTTGGCACCCACCATCCCAACCTATGGCTCTGGTTACACTTTGGCTTGCCTCCAGGCTGCGGCTGCCGAAATCACCCCCCTTACGCCCCACGAAAAGGGGTTGTGTCCAGCCACATCAAGTCCCTGCTCCTCCTGGCTGCGGGGCTGCATAGGCTTTAGCTCTGGCGCAGAGAGGGGACGGCTAATAGGGGCGGTCTCTGCGCTGCACGCTTGGTTCCTGCCATGGCCCGAGAGAAGAGGAACAGCACCAGGCTTCTCCTTGCGAGCCGAGTGGCAGAGCAGGCGCCAGGGACACCCAGCAGCTGGGCCCAGGGCATGGCCGCCAAGGGCAGGGAGAGACCCCCGGGCCTCCTGGGCACAGCCACAGCCCGTGGAATGATTGCTGGAGGTGACTTGTCGGTATGACACACGTCCCCCCGCCGCCCCTGAAGGGAAGGTGAACCTCCAGGGAGCAACACAGTGCACACATCAAGAATCGGTTCCGCGGTAGCTCCCTAAGGAACATAGTCTAAGCAAGTCAACTGAAATAGTTTCATCTTCTCTCCCTTTTAGAAAATATATTGTACCTTCTCAAAGAGGAAATGAGTTAAGAGAAGAGCCTGTACTACTTTCAAATGTCTGCACATTGCTGTGAAACTGTGCAAAAATGTAGCACTGAATACATAGGCTTTATCGAGATTATTAGTATTGACATACAGTGAAGAGGCAGGCAAATTCAGCTTTCACTTCCAGTGTTCCCTGTGGGACTATAAAGTCAGAGAACCCCCTGGTACTTCCGCAGTACCTTCTTCTCCTTTAGTCCCAATGATGCAAACCCAGTTTTGTATTCAGGAAGAAGTTCATGAAGAACCAAAGTCAATTCACTCAAATAGTAATTGTCCTGAGTGATTCATTAAATAACTTGACTCAAGAAAAATTATCCAAGTCTTTATAACATACGTAACCTAAAAGTGTACCCAAGAAAAGAAGAAATAATGCAATCTGAGGAAAAACAAAGGAGGTTTTATCTCTATCATCTATCAGCTATTAGCAAGCTGATAGAGGCAGGCACGCCCTTGAGTTAATCTCCTCCCAGGAGTCACAGTTGCACCGGGCTAAGTATTCACAAGCACACTCATAGCAGAACATTTTCCAATAAAGATTACTTGCCTATCAACTCAGGCCAAGGAAATATCCTAGAGACAAGCTGCCCTCTGGCCACTACTGCCTAAACCTATCTCCTACTTTGTTCCTGCTCACGCGGCATCATGGCAACAAGTATGGCAGGAAGATAGAAAAGGTGTCCTGACATCTCCATCATCCAGAATGGTTTTCATTACAGGAAAATGACAGTGCTCATCAGCACCTCCTCCCCACCTGCGCCACCTCTCTCTCTCACCTAAAAGCTAGCAAAAATCTAACCCAAAGAAAACACAAACAATCCTCTACAGATGCGGTCTGCACAGTGGTCTTGAGAGAAGAAGCACGAGCCAAAGGGAGAAAGGAAACTAGTAAATAGCGGAGAGATGACACCTTCCCCCATGACACCAGCGCACACGTTAGAAGTCAGCATTGCCTTCTGTATCTATACAGGCCATGAAAGCAGAGGACTGGAATGACACAGGACAAAGGGGCACGTTGGGATGTGCTGTCACCGTGGCAGCACAGGCACAGCAAGCCGTCACCAGAAACACCTTCACAGCCAGCTTCAGTTTCCTTCTTCCAGCCACAGTCAGCAAGGTTTCTGTTTGCAGACTGCTTCTCATTGAGTCACTGTGGAGGAAGGAAAAACACCTCCCTTTATTTACTCCTTAACTGATGTGGTACTCCCCGCAGCTTTTACACTGCACATGGCAATCACCTGATGGGAGACAAGCACCTACACACCCTTCACCCTAAGCACTCCCCTGAAGAGCCCATAGCCGAGATCAAATCGGTCCTGCGTGCTTGTCTAGAGGCACGACCCATCTGCAGCTATTCTTTGAGCAACGCCAGGGCAGCTCTGGCTTCATCTTCAACCACCCATTTGGTAGCTGAGGCCAGAAGTAGCCGGCGACAGCAAGCTCCCACGGGCCTCCCCGTCCTCAGACTGAAAACCCCACCTCCAGGCCCCAACGACCTCCCTCGGTGGCCCTACAGTGGACTCCTCCTGTCACCCCTGCGCAGCAGCCCGGAGGATGCCAGGCCCTCTCCTCCCCTCTGCCCCTCTCTGCTGCTGTCAGGTGCGGGGACAACGCCACTTGCAGGGAGCCGAGCGGTTGGAGGCCAACGGAGACTCCCCGACCCTCCCGGGACACTGCGGCCACTGTCCTGTTGAGGGGACTCCGGGCCTGGCACGAGGAGGGGGCTGGAGCCCAGGGCACACAAGGGCAGCTGGAGGGCAGTCCCGGCGCCCGAGGGGCAGCCTTTCTCTCTGGCAAGCAAAATGGCCACCCGGAATGGGGCAACATGGGCCACCATACCAGCCACAGCAACTTCCAGTGGTGACGTCACCAGCCTTCCGTTACACAAGCTGGCACCCCTGCGGCCGGCCCACAGCTCGCTCTGCAGCTAGAGACTCTGACACCAAGCGTGCTTGGTAGAGGAGGACCCGGCGAAGCGAGGCGAGAACCCACGGTCAGTGGGAAGAGACAGAAGAGGTTCTTGGAGCCACTGAGGATGCCTCCACAGCCCAAAAAAACGCAAGCAGGCTGGTGGGAGGAGCAACACCTACCTACGGCAGGCGAGTCGAGTCCACGGAGGTCGACCCGCCACAGAATGGCGACGAGCCCGTGGAGGTGGATCCACCTCAAGAGCAGGAAGAATCAGTGGAGGTGGATCCACCTCAAGAGCAGGAAGAAGCAATGGAGCTACATCCACCTTGCGCAGGGCTGACGGGGCACTACACCACCGTGCCCGGGGTTCCTCCGGCACCATGGTGCCCAAAGCGCCGCAGGACCACCGGGGGCTCTCAGGGACCCTCTAAACAGCCAGCTCCCAACAAGCGGCACCACCCCCGCAGCCGACGCCAGCCATAAGTGGGCCATCCACAGCCACATGCGTCCGCTCGGCAGGCTTATCAGGAAGATCACCCAGCTTCACAGCCGCAGACGAGCCCTGCTTTCCCACCCTTGCCCCTCATCGAGGGGGGCCATCTCCTCCGCCCTCAGCCCTGGGGAAGAGGTGAGCAGAAGGGCTGCCATCTTCTGGCCGGCAGCACCACACCACCAGGACGAATCCCTTGGAGCCCACTGGAGACTGCTGGACACCACCGGAGACCGTCAGAGACCACTGGAGATGAACAGAGACCAGCGGGGACCATCGGAGACAGCTGGAGGTCGCCAGAGGCCACCAGACACCGCTGGACATCACCAGACGCCGCCAGACACCACTCTTGGACTCCCCTGGAGCGCCACCCAGGTTACTGGGGCCTGAAGGTGGCATTTTGCCACTCTGAGGATATCAAAGCCACTGGGGGGTGGCTGCCCTCAGCTAGCTCTTGCCTCAGCTACCGAATGTGTGGGTGAAGATGAAGCCAGACCCACCCGGGCAGTGCGCAGAGTATAGCAACAGGTCATCAAAGAAGGTAGATGCCCCATCCCTGGAAACATTCAAGATGGAGAGACAGCTCTTTAGAGAAGCACAAGCCTCGAGCTCTGGTGGGAAGAACTTTTGGCAAGATTGGGCAATAAACAATTAAAAACACCAATAAGAAAACAATAAAACCCAAGCAGAAAACAATAAAACCCAATCAAACCCACTTTAAAAAAACAAAAAACGCTCTCCTCTCTTATTTGGCACTTTTGAGACTCCATGCGGACTCCCGTGTCCCATTCTGGTCTCCCCAGGACAGAAAGACACTGACAAACGCGGTGCGGGCCCAGCTCAGCGCCTTCGAGATGGTGAGGGGCCGGGGCACATGGCACACCAGGGCAGGCGGAAGGAACTGCCACTGTGCAGCGGGGAGAAGAGAAGGCTCAGGGCTGGGTCTGACTGCTCATCTTCCACAACACTGCAAAGCAATTGCTTTCCTGACCCAATACCACATAGACAACCATCCTGTTTATCTCCCACACGCACTTCACTATTGCTAGTTTTGGAATCCAGAACAGCAAAGGCCTTGTGTAATCAATCAATAAATAAATAAAAATAGAGCGAGCTTGATTACCCCCAGCTTGCATCCCTACTCTCTTTCGTAGGATACAAGCCACGGGCTCATCTCTCCTACCTGCTTCCTGAATCTGCTTGATCAGACAAGAAGTATGAGAGCGTTCAAATGCGAGCGGTGTTTGCCAACATGCAGGGAAGCGGCATCCCACCCCTAGTTCATGAGACAGGGGAGAAAAAAGCTTCATCTCAATGGTAGGAATGAAACATGGAAGTGGAGCTTTGCTGTGATGTCGGGGCATGCAACGAGTCTACGGAATTCCTGACAGTTCGAGAACAGCGCGACCTTGAGCAGCTTGTAGTATATCCTTGAAGAGTCTGGAAAGATCCGAGAAGACCAGTACAAAAACAAGATAGTGATAAGAAGAACCGTCCTAACGAACTCACCAATCATGAATTGTTAGTTACTAACCAAACCAATCATATACTAACACATACTCTAAAGAAGGGTCTAAAAAGCTGTGTTAGAACAATAAAGTAGCCATTTTGCATGATCTATTACTTGTCCTGTCCGTCTCCACTGCGACACCGTGAAAACCAGTTCTGCAGGAAAAAATACCTCTGGGAGCTCCTGAGCTCCTCTGGCTTTAAGGGCTTAAACCCACAGCCAGCAGGGAGCAAGCCATGCTGTCAGCTACTTTTCTACACCTTGGTTTCTAATACACAGCACTGTCTGCTTCGCTCCCTCGTGGAGCCATGGAGCAGACTGGCAGGTGTCCAGCACAGGTTACTGGAGCCCAGGGCTTGCAGCAAACCAGGGAACACACAAAACTGACAGTGCTGGTGCACCTCAAGGACTTCACATCCAGTTTGCTCTGTACATAAGTTAAAACATTGGGGCGGTTTGGTTTGGTTTATGTTGGTTTGTTTGGGCTTTTTTTTTCTTTTTATCTGCTACATCATCTCTCTCCCTCTTAGAGCAAAAAAAATGCAAACTATTCCATCACTTACTCATGTATTTTCATGCCCTTCCAGTACTCTCTTTTTTAACACTTGCCTAGCAGTCTGGGTCAGGTCTTGAGACGGACAGGGCCTGACTCCTTCCAAATATGTCTCTAGTAAACCTTGCGATTCACAGGGACACTCTACATTCAGCACAGGAGGCACTGGAGCATGTTACTCCTCAGGGAAGAGCATCCAGGTTGGGCTTCAGAATTGAAAGCAACATGACTGTGGCAATCGAGGGACCGCAGAAAGGCAGATTGTATGCGCAAGAGGTTGTCCCCGAGCGCAAGCCAGTTCAGCTGGTTTTGCTGTAGAGCCTGGATGGAGATCAGCACCTCCAGAGCATAGCTCTCCTCACCTTCAGGTAAGTGGAATGAATTGTCCTTTGGAGGTACTGCCTTGCTCCCTTAAGTAAGAAGAAAGCGTAGACAATTTGCTTCTTCACGCGAGGTGAAATGAATTCCAACCAAAGCCAGTTGGCACAATCACCCAGGAGATCTGTGGCAGAGTGAAAAACTGAGCTTGGGTTTCTCATTCATCCTCTTCGAGATCACTGTTTGGGGCAACAAAAATACAGTCACGCAAAGGTGGTCGCTACTGTGAATCTTATGGCTCTGCTAGGGCTTTAGAACGGGGTTTCTTGCAGGTCCCCTCAAACAAAGATCCCTTGTGGACTCACAGTCTTTTTTATAGACCTGGCTGTGCTGCTTGGCTGACTCATTAGGGATTTTAATATTTCTCCTTACACTTCCAGATGTTTTCTCTCATGGTAGAATATGCATTTCCCTAAGAGCAGAGGCCAGGAGGCCAGGGAGTCATCACATTCTCACACCTAGAACCTACCACTGAGAAAAAGTTACTAGTTACCAAACTGGAAAATAAATTCTAAGATAACTTGCCCATGCCTTTTAGTAACCCCTGCAGAATTAGGGAAAGGAACAATTAGGTGGAGAGAGCAGGCTGTCAGGGAACAGGGTCAGGAAAAGCAATTGGAGAAGAGGGAAACCTGAAGGGAATTTCATGGTTTATTACTGTCATATGCTGAATAATAACTCATCCTGTGGCCAATGTCACAGCTTTGGTTTTATTTTTTTCCTAACCAATGTCCCGCAGATGATTCACGTGTAAACATGGTATCTGGCACAGTCCCACGGGCAAGCAGTTTTACGGTATCTTTGCTACTGATGGCTGAGAGAGACTCTGGCTGACTTTACATTTAGATACTTCCAAGCCTTGCATTGATCCATCTGGCAAATATCTTCATTTCCTCTTTACCATAATTACTTCACGGTTTTACCTTTCTTGCCTCAGAGAACATTACATCATTTTGTCCGATACTTTGTTAGATGTGCCTTTGCTCCAAATCAGTGTCCACCTTAGAGCTGTACCCTAGCGAAGGACTCACACCCCCTTGCACTCATGGGAAAGGGACAGCAAAAAGGCCATTTTAGATCACTCAGTCCCTATGCTAGGAACCAACACTAACATCTCCTGCAGTGAGCTATTTTGCTCATTTTGTCCAGTTGAAGTCTCAGTACTTTATTCTTATGGAAATGAATAGGAAAAATGCTACATTTGAGGAAACGTTTTCAATGGCTGATTCTCACTAAGGGTATAACGCTCAGAATATGCATGTGCCCATCCTGAATGCATAGAAACAAACTTCTACAAGAAAAGGCTGTGACTATGCAACCGTGCACACGCTATTATGTACCAAAGGCGGCTCTGGCCAAATTTGTCCTCAGTCAAAAAGCATTCAAGCTTTCTCACCACAGTCTTGAAAGGAGTAACACTGATTGACAAAGAGGGCTCAGAACTATCTGAGGGACAAACCCCAAGCAGCTTTACTGACAAAGTCAGTATTGCATTCAACAAAGCATTCCCAAAGCTCTACTCCAATACAGGCTTAAGGAGCTAAACATTTTCCAGATGTCTTTTTAATCCTGTACTTGATGGTAAAGGGCTTGCACTAAACATACTCTTTACAATGCTCGTTGTAAATCGTACAAGAAAAAAAATACAGGTACCAGTGTAAAATGCAGCTCAGTCAAGCGATGGTCCTCCTAGCACACGTGCAGATCTACTTGCCTTAGGCAATGTCTTATCACAGACTGCCTGAGCAACCTTGCACCAAATGCTTTGAAAGCCCGTGCCTCGGTTTCCTCACTTGGGGCTGTAAGGTAACAATACTGCCCTGTTGCACAAGCCTCTCTGCATTTGGGAAGTGGCACAGAGACCACTGCTACTGGAAACCTTGCAAAACTCAAGACTATTGGCTCTAGGAATACTGCTGGTTTGCATTAGCAAAGTATTTATTAATAACCACTGTCACGGCAATCAAATACTGTCCACAGCAGCTTCCGTGGTTCTCCACAAACAATGACAAGCCCTCACAAAACTTCTCTCTTAATCCAAGGGCCAGACTGCCTGCTCTGGTGACTCAGTTTCTTACTGTTTCTGCCTTCAAGAGCTGCAGCACTGATTAGATTGCTTGGAGCAGCCCATGTTCAGCAGTTTAATGGGTACCAGCCCAGACAGACTAATGGATCTGGAGACCAGGAAACAGCAGGAAGGTGAGCCGAGTGGAGAATATTGAGGCTTTTAAGGCAGAAAAGTAGCAGCTAGACATGGGGTAGCTGACTCACAGAGCCTTGGTGGAGACAGTTCTCCTCCCTGATCATCCTCAGTCATTCATCACACTGCGACACGCCCATGAAAAGTGGTCACTTCTAGAAACAACTTGCAAAATGCAAAGCAGAGCTGGAAAGGGCTCCTGGCGCTCAGGGCCAGACACACAGCCAGGTGAATTATTGTAGAGGCTGAGCTCACAGGCTTTTCCTTCTCCTAAAGAAGTGGGTTTCCATTCCTGATGCCTCGTATCACCACCTTGGAGATGTCAGTGCCTCAGGGAAACCAAATGTCCTTGCTCCATCCAGCATGACCCATCTTGCTGGCTCTGAGAGGTCCAGACAAGGAATACCTGCTGCTCCTTCTCAAAACCACCAGACCCTAATAAACAAGGTCTGCCACGGAGAAAAAGGTCTTGGATTCAGTCCTGTGCAGGTTTTTAGCCCCCTCCATCCTGCAGATGTTTCTGCTGGCTTCATGCCCCCACCATGGGAGTTCACCTAATGTTGCCAGTGCTGCAGTCTCCTACTGCCTTGCTGCAGGTTCCTTCAGTGGAAAGCAGCTGAGGCTTGGGACAAGAGCTAGCGAGTAGTTTGCATCTAGTAGTAGTTTGCATCTCATACAGTGTCCTCAGACCTTTAAAATGCACAGGAAGAGGTTCAGCAGATCATACGTTTGTCCCAGTCCTTTAGCTGCTTTGAACTTCACTAAAGGAAGCCATTAAGGAAGTCATACCGACCAACTGAAATTTCTGCTCTGCCCTCTGGTCAGTCCCCTGTTTTGAAATTATACCAACATTTCTTGATGTATGACAGCCTACAAGCATTTTTTAATACTGAATTGTAAATAATGCCAAGCCAAAAATTCAGAGCTAGAAACGTCAGTTTGTCTCTTTCAAACGTCCTCCCGGCTTGCCTAAGTACTGGAGCAATCTCAAGCAAACATGTGATGCCTCAGACCACGTCTTTGTTGTGTTAGTTTGGCAAGTTGGCTAGGGAAGATGGCGCTGAGATGCAACACAGATCTGTGTTGTATTATACCATCACGACCTCATAGAAAGACACAGAAAAGGAGGTACAGGCGACTGTGGGTGTAGCTTTGACCAGCTAGACAACAACTAAGGCATGAGTTCACTTCTACAAAGTAACAACATGTCATTTAAAAGTGCCTACCGGAGTAAAGTTTTCCTTTCTTGCATTTTCATCACTATTATATTTAGCAGACTATACCACAAGGTAGGCTTCAAAACTGAGACCCTTTGGGTTTAAAAGGATAAATTTACACAAAGGGTTTTTGTACTGTCATCTCAGGAATGGATCCAGATTCCTCCACCCATTCTTCCAGCATTCATGTCCCACAGGCAGAAAACACCTATCATTACCACTCTACTGTTAATGTAGCAAGTGACACCCAAGTAAAAAGGAAGACGCTAACTCAGGTATGTGGGAATATTTCTAATTTTAGCAAATTCACTCTGCCTATCGGAAAATCAACCCCGGAATTTCAGTTGCGCACAGCGTTCTTTATCTCCTTCCGTTCGTTCATGCTAACATTAACAGGCTGTATTTAAGAGAAAAGCTATTAACTTAGACAAATCTTTAAGTTGACAGCTTACTTAGCTGTATTTAGGAATACATGAACTAAGCTACAACCATGCTGTTTTAGAAGAAGGTACCTTTCATCTTCCTGGGTAAAAAAAACATTATATACGAAGACATTCTATGTAAATTTTATTTAATGGATATATCATTTCAGCATTTTTTTTAATATAATGACACCATTTCTTCAGCTAGAGAAAACAGGGAATTGCAGAACTACAAGAAATGGATTCCTGAGGATGACAGGGAGGTAAGTATTTTGTTAGCGAGTTATTGATGGTTTTATTTGCTTTTTTCTTATTTAATCTAGTGATGACTTTCCCCTTTGCCTGTTCTCCGCCAGGATTCACTCTAACAGCTGGTGACCAGGCAATCACACTCACTCAGTAAGCTATCAAATACCAGGGGTCTTCGTTTGCATAGCCATGTTAATCTGGTGTTCACAGCACATCCTTCGGTTCACTTTTAATAAATAAATCCCACAAAGAAAATAGCAGAGGGGAAGGAAGGTTGCTGTGCTGCTTTCCAAAGCAAGCAGTAGCTCAAGCAGCCTCAGAAGGGATGGTTCTGCCCCCTCTACTGAACAGAACAGCATCCTCCTGCGTGAGCACTACTGCTGCTTTCACGAATAGGCCCTCTGAAATAAGGTGCTCAGTGTAAGGGTGAAGAAATCAAGCCCCAAATCAGTTTACTGCTGGGCCAGTTCCTGGCTTTGCATTTCCCACGACAGTCAAAAGGAAAATGCATTCCTGCACTCTAGAGACAACAGTTTTGATTTTCAGGCAAACTTTTTTCTCCTGTACCACCAGACCCTGGAGCCTCATGCATGGTTAGACTTTTTCTAACCTTGACGCATCACTGCTATTGCAAAAGCTCCAACAAATTCCTTTTGCTCTCTGTTCAAGGAAAGCTTCACCAATCTCCAGGAGAAGAAAACAGCAGCCCCAGTTTAAATCCAGCCTGCGCTTTCTCTGCGCAGACAGTATGAAAGAAAAAACAAGAGGTGAAATGTAAGCCCAAGTACCGCTGGTTTCCTAACCGACTAAAAGCACGAAGACCCCACCCTTGAAACAACACAGTAAATGACCCTGTGACAACAAGCACAATCCCACAGAGGTCACCATATGCAGAAAACACATCCTTCTTTCCCCAGCACCTTTTCCCTTGGCCCCCTCCAAACGCTGCCCGTGCGGGCTCCAGCTGTCTCCTACCTCTGAAGCACCTTCTGCCACAGCAGCAATGTTCTTCTGCAGAGTTCGACACCTCTGTCACCCCAACCTTAATCACAGGATAAATAAAGGGCCTGACAAAGTCTACAATGGGTCCATCTTTCTCAGCCTTGTCCTCTTTTTTAAGCTGCGGGGCTCTTTTCTGAATGACATTTTTCTAAGTACAGCTGGTAGATGAGTGTTGGAAATCGGTGCCAGGAGCTGGGGCTGGAAGAGAAGACAGGATTTTTGAGCTGGAAGGTGCGGGGGCCTGGGAGGCGGCAGAAGAGGGGCTCTGCAGCAGGGCGAGGGGCTCTGCAGCGAGGGGCTGCCAAACAGGGCGAGGCGCAAAGACGCCTGCGATGACGACTCACTGGGCAAGTCTGTATTAGCGACTATAGTCTCCGTTATCACTCCCCTTCCACCTTCTGGAAGGAGCGGGGCGGGAAGATTCTCCCTGTGGGAAGCAGTCTGGGACAGGACGTGGGGGAGACGTGGGGTTTGCAGAAGGGCTCTGAGCGAGCAGCAGAGGCTGCCGAGGCAGTGGTGCATCAGGAGCTCGCGGCAACAGGGGCAAGGCCTTGCCCTCCGTGCTGTGCCCCCACACTTACATCTGGACACCTGTGGCCAGGGCTACACTTGGGGCTGGAGTACGCAGGCAGGAGCCCTGCTGCCACCTCACCCCCTGCTTACACACCTACCCCACGCACAGCACTGCTGCCTCCTTCTCCTTACCAAGGAAGCAACAGCCATAAGCTACCTCTCCAGCACGTGCAAGCAGGGCAGTACACTTTGAGACGCGTTGCCTCTAAAAACATCCCAGACAAAACAGATGCCACGAGCGACAGTGTACTCTCTGCCTCCAAAGAAGCAGGGTACTGCTGAGACTGTCCACTGCACACAGAGAGAGCGCTTTCCACCAGCCGTACCAACACACCCTCACCAGGTATTGCCTGTTGATTAATTACTTGCACTAGCAGATCTTCCCCACTGTCGACTTTCGGAATGTTGGGCCATTATGGGACTTGGATTCCTCCCATTACGAGGCAACAGCATCTTTTTAAAGAAATAAAAAGAGCACTGCTAAATGGGTACAACTACCTCTTATATTACTAGAGTTAGCACAGAATGCATCGTTGGTAGAATTCCACTCAGTCTGGTCGACTTACTCTGCCGATGATTTTTTGAGCCCTTACATCTTACCAGTTTGCTGAAAAGGCAGGGGGTTTTTTGGACAAAAGCCCAAATAAAATACTTCGCAGTCCATGTAATTCTCGGCCTTCCTATGTTCCTATATGTCTCCTTCTCTAAAGCGGATAAATAAATCATGCATTTGGTTTTCAAGTAATGCTATCAAATGCCAGACAGACATCATCTAACCCAAGAACCCATTAACTGACCCAAGCTTTGCTCCCCACGAGACCAAATGTTTTAACAGACTCAAGATTGAAATGCATTTTATCAAAACCGTAACATACAAACCTATGTATATATCTCATCCCTTCTGCTCTGAACAGGACCAGGGAAAAACTGAAAAAACTTAATTCCAAGAACTTACTCCAGAGCTGTCTTGTGGCTCAACAGGCTGATTCACAGGTCAAAGAAACTCGCAACGAAATCGCACCAGAGCTACTTTCATTCTCCGTTTCCCAAGAAAGAGTATTGCAGTTATGTTTGCCAATATTCACCGTTTACACCAATTAACCAAACTTCCCTATTATTTATAACTTCTTGGGGTACGGTTTCATCGCTTTTACACATATGCCCCTCTGCCTCGCACTAGAACCATGGATCCTACTTGAGGGTGCTCACAGAGTACAGTACGATTTCGCCTTAGTACACTTAGAAATATCTTTGTGAATGATATTTCACAGCATGCTCTTGCACGTCCCCTTCAGTTAGCAAAACATCATTGATACGCTCTACGTATCTGTATTCCTAAAGTTGTCCTCTTTATGTAAAACTGATTTTAAGTCAAGCTGTTATGCAGCTGTTCCATAATTAAATTGCATACCATAAAAGCTGATGTAGAAAGTATTACCACGTTGCAGAAAGTAAATATTCATAGATTAAGCTTGTTCTCCTTAGCTTGAGAAACTAGGCAAGTTAGAGATCAGGACTTCTAAAATTAATCAAAACCTTGGCAGATGTATTAACAAAAATAAAGCTCAGTGTTTCAAAGAAAATAAAAAGAGTCTGCTTCAGTTCAAGCTCTGCTAAAATTACCTGATGGATAGGTGCCTAACGTGCATCCTGTGCCAGACACCCTGTATGCACAGAGACCTTTCTTATACACTTTCTTAATTACCTGCATTGCTTATCAATATTCACTCGTTCATACAGGCATACTCATTTAAAGCAACTTATCTTAGTAGGGCTATTTTCATCACAGCTTGCTTTGAATACCGTCTCATTGGCAACATCAACTGGTCAACCCTTAGGTATACATAGGATTCCCACAGGTACCCGCACATACAGAATCTGGCATTCCTGAGACAATGCCTGTGCAAAGGCTAACGAGGTGGGTAAAACAGTCTCATTTGCTGCATCCAGGATGGGTGCTGCATCCTCTATCCACAGCGTAGACAAACACAGGACTAAGATGCACGCGATACAGTGAATTTACTGGGTGAGAAGGGAGAAAGCGGAAGAGGATTTGCCTTCTGAAACTGGACAGTACTCTTCTCAAGAGCAAGAGCTGCCGCTTTTATTAACTGTTTTCAAAAATCTGCAGCTAAGAGGACTCCTTTGAGCTGAGTACTTAACAGTCCTTCTCCACTTGGACATACTTGACAAATACAAGTGTCTTGCCCCTTAGGGTGTGTTTTGGCTTGATGGGGGATTTGTTTGTTTCTCCAGAAGAAATTACCAGGGAGTAGTAAATGTCAGCAGCTCTTCAAGTATGCTTGTGTGTTTCTGCATGGTTTGTAGCCCTGCCTCCAAAGGAAAAACACATGCACACAGTTTAGCATTGAAAATACTTCACACTGTACTGATGGCTTTTTTTCTTCTGAATCTCAGTTCGTAATTGTTGGAAGCAAGTTTTCTAGTCATAAACTTAGCTGAGCTATTGGAAAAACCTGCTGTATATTATCTTTACACTGCTATCCACCAGCATGGAACTTACTGTCCTGTAACTACATACCTCAGATTATAAAATACATATGCATGTGTTCATTTCACATGATCGGTTATTTATGTCATAGCTGAAGAAACATATCTCAACATGAGAAAACAAGGATACACCTACTCACTCAACTGCAAGTTGTAAGCTTCACTGCAACACACCTTATAGTTTTAGTTTCTTTCCAGAGGTGAAGATGACAACAGAAAGGCTAGAGTCCAATGCTGTTTTCACCTACCCTGAATGTTATTTCAAGTTATTGCTCTGTGATTAATACAAAGCTTACACAGTGATACGGCTTGAAAGGCTGACCACCTTTCACGCACTCTGCAGAGTGTGAGGTTTTGTACATGAATCATAGAGAAATGGGAATCAGCCCAGGTAGATCAGCGATTTGTCTGTCACACGTACAACAAAGTGTTAAGAGGTTAATCTGCAATTTGTTTCATTTTTATCCTTACATCTCCACCACTGGTAAGCCAGTTGGGTGAGATCCTTCATTTCTGTAATTCCAACTGTTTTACACTCTACTCAATATTTCCATCTCTAAACATGGGCCCACTCAAAACAAACAACTGATTTCCGGTTTTAAAAACACTTTTTTAGTTTTAAAACATCTCTAAGTTTTACAGCAGTCCAGTTGTATGTGCAACTCCAAAACATCCCTCGCCTGTAAATCCACCAGTCTGATGCTCATTTACATCACAGGTCTTTCACCGAGCGCAATGTTCCTGAGGTGGGCACAATGCGATATGTGCCAGTGTAGACTCTTTTCCATTACCAGGGAAGGTAAAAAGATGCTTTAATATCACTGAAAATTCAGGCTGGATGGAAAAACACACAAGTAGAAAATGCCGATTTCAAAAATGCCAAGGCATATCCTTTCATTGCCCACATGGAAAAAAACCCATAGACCAGGTATGGCTATGGAGATCTCTTCCTCCACCCCACTACTGCCTAAAAGGACAACGGGCAGATTTTTCACACTGCTTGGGACCCACAAAGATCTATAATTTGCTATTATGTTTCTGCATTCAGCCTCTGCATTCTGCGGGAGCAAAGAAATGCTCCTGCTGCCTTGCAGCCCTGCCACTCCACAACTCCCAGGACACCTCAGAGCTCTGCACATCCACATCGGTTCTCCTTGGGTGGACATTCCCAGAGGAATTATGCTGCTGTGAGTATGCAAAGCCACGTAATCCAAGCCACTTGAAGGAGACACAAAACAATTGTACATTTTCTCCTTAATAAACAGTCCCTCTGGACACAGAAGTCACAGACTGTCTCTGCTCGGCAGCACGTGGGATAACTGCGCATCAGTCACATCCTACATTTTCTCCGTGTTGTTTCTTTCTTCTGCAGCACTTGCAGATATCCACTGGGGAATATGGTAATCCCAGAACACTGCTGCCTCCATGCCTCCACAGTCCATCTGAATTTCTCAACTTGAGTCTTTTCATGTGTCTGATATTTACAGGGACAGCATCTCTGGCTTTGCTTGCCATCAATAATACATCTATCCTATGAAGAACAAGAAGACTGGGACACCAAAAAAAACCCCAACCCAAAAGACACAGAAGTCCATTTCTCTTTCAACCGCCTGAAAAAACACTTGCCTCCTGCACCTCTGTGCATATACCCAAAGAGAGAGAGAATGCAGCCTTTGAACAGTAACTGGGATAAATCTTTCTCCTCTGATCATTCCCCCTCTGACTCATAAGTCTCAATCTACCAAGAAAATAGTGCACAGCTCTCACAAAGCATGACATGCACCTAGAAGGGAGGCACAATTAAAAGAAGAGACAAGACAGACAAACGATATGGGAGCCATTTCCTTAATGAACAGAACACTTTTCCCTTCTTATTCGTCATAAGGACTACCAATAAATAACAGGAAGAAGCAACAGGTTTGAATACAACACCGATGAATTTAAGTTTAATGCAAGTGAAGTGCCTTATAACAAGTCTGGATTGAAAAAGATGTTGAGAAGGGTGGTTTTCAGAGAGACTGCTTACATTTTAATGTTTAGCGAGACCTGAATCTGCAGTAGACGGGTACAAAAAACAATGAGAAAATGTCTTTTTTTTTTACCAAGTTAGGGCAAGTGAGATTCATCTCTCATTTTTGCGTGTTCTTTAAAAAAAACAAGAAGAAAATCCAAATGAAAAAGGCAATAA
The DNA here is from genome assembly GCF_947461875.1 of Haliaeetus albicilla. Classification (NCBI taxonomy): domain Eukaryota; kingdom Metazoa; phylum Chordata; class Aves; order Accipitriformes; family Accipitridae; genus Haliaeetus; species Haliaeetus albicilla. The sequence goes on from NW_027212496.1 coordinate 164,275, forward strand.
ACAAATACTGAGACCTGGCAGGGAAGGCGGGCTTTATTCTACCCCACGACTAGCCCTCAGCTCCTGTTCTTCTGCGGTCATGCTCACAGCTCTCCTGCATAGCATCACCTCCCTCTCTGATTTTCAGACCTCACATACTAGCTTAGGTAGCTACAGCCAAGCTTCGGTGCTGCCCAGAGAGTGTCAAAACGTGAGAGGTGCTCAAGGAGTCCTGTAGGTCCCTCTCCACCAGGTCACTAGAGATGCGCTCTTGCTAGGACTCAGGCAAGGGAGGGGGAAGGCTGGCTCATACCCCTTATTCCCACTGAAGCCACCTTGACCCACATGATTGAGCCTCGTGGGCTGACTCCCAGCACGTGCTGCTGTGACTGAAGTTTTCGCATTTGGAGCGCTGCAGGATCCTCTCTTTCCTGTCGATCAAATGGCCAGTCGCTGGCACGAGCAACAGTTTACATCACTCACAACCGAACCCGAAATACAGGAAGATTAGCTGCCAGGGTGATTTAAGACTCCCAAAGCAGAACAGAACCAGATAAGGAAAGCAAAGCAAACCATCCTTGGAAAGATAAAGAAACTTTGCAGCTGACACAGGAAAAGCAGCTATTAAGGTAAGCAGGGGTGTTACCAGTCTCAAGCTAAAAGTATTTTGAAAGGTGACAGCAATTAAGAACCCATGCAAGCCTTGAGCTTAAAAACACTCTGACCTTGAAGGAACTCAATCTGCCTTGCTGGTTCCCAGGACATATGGCCTCAGTAACAGAGGATATACATCACTTCCTAGTTCAGTATAGCTACATAGGTATCCCATAAGGCTTGTCTGGTACAGGACAGAGGGTCTTTGCCTCACCTGCTGACTGTTCAGCTGCCTGCTACCCTGGCTGATCACTTTGGAATCACTGCTGCCCTAAGCCCCCACGTGCTAGATGGAGCCAGCTGGACTACTCCACGATTCCAGACCAACTTCAGCTGTCACACAGGCCCTGGACCAGGATGGCAGGTTGCACTGAACATTTTGTCTCAGACGAGCATCTCCACTCCTCCCTGGATGTCACCGACACCTTGTACCATGGGATCTCTCCTGCCACAAGATCCAGCACAGCCATTACATCCCATAAGCACCACCACAGTCATATACCCCAATCCAGTGTCCCAGGTCTTCGGACTCAAAAGAACAGCCCGTCTCTCCCGTACATCAAAACCAATCAACTCTAGCAGAAATGATGACGTCTTGGACACATCGAGTTTTCAGCTGGAACAGTGCCACCCTGGTGAATTGCTTCACTCCAGGCAGCAGTCTGGGAACAAATGCAGCAGTTTCTCTCCTGTCCTCAAATATAAAGCACTTCCACAAACTTCTAGGTGGTATTGGCAGAACAGCACCCAAACTGTCCCTCATTTCTCTGCTCCCTCTGCTGGGTGCCAGCCCAGCATTATCAAAACGCCTGCTTGGGTAGCGCTGCCAGGCAGCAGCACACAGAAGCTAAAGCAGGCTGTAAAGTTACGACACAGTCTCCCAAAGAGCTCAGTAATTACCACTGTTCATTCTTACCAAGACCAATAGCACCACTACTCTTTACAGGGACCAAGCAGATCAAAAAGCAGATCTGGGAAGAGAGCTTCTGAGTTACAGGCTTCAGTGTCAGCAACCACTGACATCTCCAGCCAACAGCCAGATCACGCAGCCCTGCCAAGGCCGTACGCCCACCACCTAATATTCCACACTGGCATCAGTCCACAGCCACTGCCAACGATTGTACGTACATGGATGCTGATCCACGCACAGCTATTCAAAAAGAAAGGGATCACAGTCCCTGTAATTGTGAACTTGCATCTTGGTGCAAAGAAAGACAGCCGATATATCGGGTTTGTTGCATAAAGTGTGGGCCAAGAAGCTCATCACTTCTATGTGTCTCATGATACTTTTTTCCCTTGTCAAAAGGGGATAATCCACCATTCTCCATATTCCACTGTATTTTCAAATGTAATTCAAGTTGGGGCCTCCCCTGCCTTTACTAGGCAAATAGACTAAATGCCAGTGAGAATGGATTTTAAATCTACATTTTAAGCACTGGAGTAGCAGAACTAGTCAAGACACAAAATTACTTACAACTGCTCGCTCACTGCAATATTCCAAACAAGATGATACTACAAACTCTTTCAACTCTCTCTTTAGAAAGGTAATCAGCCTTGTTTAGACCAATCTGGTGCTGGTTCTTGGTATCTTCAGAAAAGAGATAGTAAAATAATTGTATAAGACAATCAAGACCCATCAGAACACTTTTTCATTAGGGAGGGATCACGCACTAGACTTATGCCAGGTATAGAGAGGGGGTTGGTTTCATCTGGGTTTTGCTTTACATCTTACAGATGGATTATTACCGCAGGAAAAGTACAACCGAAATGAGTGAAATAGTCACATTCCTCCTTCCATAAGGTTTAAATGCGTTTCAAGCTCATATCTGGAAGCGGAACAAAATCAAACATAGATCTCCTCCTAATTTTCCAAGCTACAGAACAGTAAGTACCGCACAGTAGAAAACAAGATCTAATACAAGAGGTGGCAGCTGGGATTTCATGCTGCTTGTATGTATTCACATCAAAAGATATGCAATCACAAGCAAGCGTCACTCATTTGACACTGGAGAGGCATTCTCTCTCTAGCTGTGCATGGAAGGGATAGTTTCGCCATACACTGCTCCAACAGCAGTGAATCACAACTAGTAAGGGAGTCGCTGCTTTTTAGAGTTCGTAGCAGTCACGTTCGAAAGCAAGGCCTGGTTTTTCTCTCTGTAAAACCAGTTCATGCAAGCCCAACGTGGCCCCACGCACCCCCTGAGATTCAGCCACCAGATTCCCAATTAAGACATGCTGAACTGGACAACTTGGAAAGCACATTTCAGTCCCCAAAAGGCAACAGGGTAGCAAGATCTTCCACTAGTGTCTACTAAACAAGAAACAAGGAAAGCCCATGCTTGCCAGGCAATCACTTACCCTCAGACACACCAGGCAAACTCTGTCACGGAAGCACTTGAAGATCACCACCCACAGAAGACCTTGATGAATCAAACATGCAGCCCATCATACAAAAGATGCTACTGCCTCCTAAGCCCCAGTTTGCACCATAATATCAACAAGATCCCAAACTCAGTAAAAACACCACAGTGTTTTTATTTTCTCGCGTCTTTAGACAGTAATTGCAACGTACCCTCTTCTCTTCCACTCCCCTGCACAGCTCAAGCGCACATGGGGCTTCCTTTCTTTATGAAACTAGACAATTAAAATCTACTTTGTAACAACAATTTGTTTGGATTCCCACCTATAAAAGCCTCCAAAAATGCCACACTGTACAGTAATTGCTCTACTGGTGAAATACAAAGGTTCGGTAATGTTTATAAAGCCACTTAAACCGCATGAGCAAAACTATTTTGCTTAATTACATTTTCCAACCCTTCATGCTATATACAAGCTCACTTCTTCCCAGAGTCACCCCTACTCACATGATCAAATCATGCCACTTGAAACGCTCTGACATTATCTTGGCATATAAAAAGGTTGAAATTATCGTGACAACGGCAACCTAAGGACTGCAGATACCCAGAATCTGGTATGAGAAGTGAAAGCTGAAAAAGAGTTAGATCTCTTGAAATTACACATTTGAAATACCAGAGACACAAAGCGTTTAAAAGCCATTCAATACCACGGCTCACCATAAAACCATAAAAGGTTCTGAAACACTTGTCCTGAATCATTTCCATGGGAATATTAAAGGATGAAAATGCCCCACGGAATTACAGGATTCATTTATATAGACTGACAAACTCACTTTGCGGTAACGTGTTTTTAAATGTCAAGCAGTATAAACAAGGTAGCTGAAATTACCACCTAATACAATGACTTGAACTTCAGCGCCTTCAAAATCACAATTATACCAAGACTGAAATAAGTTTGACAGACTGAGGTATAATCAAAATCACTGTAGTCAAGAGAAATTTATCCAAAGCAAAAACCATTTCATGCTTACACACATGTATGTTTACTGTAAAAGAAAAGTAGAGCATAGGTTTTCAACAGTGACCAAAAAAAGGCTCGAAAAACACCTGGAAAAAATATATTCTGCCACTCACTCCGCTTTTGCTGGGCACGCCGATTTTCACATTTTGGTCAAAGATCACTCGGCTTCTCCGGTTTACCTCACTTTGAGAAAATCATTTTCAGAAAACATGCCTCCAAGAAACATCGGACAACGGTACGTCCACATGATTAAATAAGAGGTAGGAAAACCCAGCAATAGGTCTATCACACGCTTTACAACAGCAGCGACCGCTTGCTTGCAAGACCCTGGCCAGAATCCTTCTCCTTGGCAAAATAAGTTAATGCTAGACAGTTCTCAAGACATCACATCAACAGGAAAAGGGTTAGCTCTCCCTCGCATCAATAAAGCACATCATCTGACCTAAAGTGCAAGTCTTCATCACTAAACCACTTTCAGAAGAAACAGTGCCAACCTTCAAAGACATCTTCCTAGAAGGAGCTGTCTTTCCTGACCATTTTGACTAGGTACAGACTTTATATCTGTCTAGTTCGACCTCATTAGCCTTCCTAAAAGATGAAGGAGAAGCAAAGGACAAGTCCGGCCAGTATTATTTATGGACCTCTTTTTTCACTGTTGTTCAGTACAGATACGCAGCATTGCGGAACCCTTCGGGACTGATTTCTCCCACCAAACCCACACTGCAGACTTAATCTTAAAAACATATCCTCTCAAGGATAAACAAAGTAAGCTCATATCCGCCAGACCTGAAAGATGTTTTCACCAATGCCTCAGGACTGTCCACTGCTGGTAGTTCATCCGCTAAGCTTTCTTCAGGAGGTCTAGGGTCACTGATGATGGTCGGCTTTGGCCTTTCCTCGAGGTTGCCGGTCAGCCCACCGATAATGGTGTTCCACAAGCAGTTCTGTCATTTAGACCCTGCAAAACCAGACAGTCAGCAAAATACATTCATAGGCCTACTGTCCAGCCTCTCAGCAGTCTGCAAAACAAAGATGCTCTCTGAACTTTTTACCTTTGCATCACCACCAGTTTGGGATTAAGCCTGAAAACCCAAAACAAAGCTCCAAGTGGAAATAAGCACTAACTTGCAGCTCATTCCAAGTCCAAGACCGCAATGCTTCCCATAAAAAGATTTGGTTACAGAACAGGGAGTTTTCACATCTCAGTAAAAACCCTCCTCTCCACATTAACTTATACCTTAGCATGTATTGGCGTGGCTGTATTTGAAGCCAAAGCACTAACCAGAAAACAGAGTACCAGATCAATACAATATTAATCGTTGAGTTTCTTAGTGCTTAAATTACAGATTTGAGATATCACTGAAGGACTCCTATCAAAAAAACATACTTCTTTTCTGCTGAAATTGCAACCTTTCCCAGCAGACATTCAAATGCCAAAATATTTCTATGGATGGTCTTTTTACACTTATTTCCAAGAGTCACCAGGTGCCTCTTGCATGTCATTCAGAGAACCCATCCTCATCTGTTAAGTCCAGCTCCACTGACAAAGTCCAATTAGCACCCTTCAGTCAGATCTCCTCCCCACCCCTGAAGAACAGAATACCTGACTTGCAGCTCATCAAATTTAAGGACAGGGAGGGATCACTCCCCGCTTATGGTCACGGTCACAAGACAGGCTCAACCTGGGGAAGAAACCAAACCAATGTCACCTGCTACCCATCAAATCACAACAAGGCTATGAGGAAGCAAAACCCAGCCTGAGAACAGCTTCCCCCCGGGGAGCCCTCCCGCCTCAACTCCACTCCCCGTTCTCTCCACCTCCTCCCCCCGGCGGCGCAGGGGAACAGGGGACGGGGACGGGGGCTGGGGTCGGCTCCTCACCCCTTGTCTCTGCCGCTCCTTCCTCCTCAGGGGGAGGAGGACTCCGCGCTCGGCCCCTGCTCCGCCGTGGGGTCCGTCCCTCCCGCGGGAGACAGCCCTTCCCCAACTTCTCCAGCGTGGGTCCTTCCCGCGGGCTGCAGTTCCTCACAGACTCCTCCAGCGCGGGTCCCTTCCACAGGCAGGGTGCAGTCCTTCCGTCACAGACTGCTCCAGCGCGGGAGCCGCCGCCATTTTGGGGGACATCCGCTCCCCCGCTCCCCTCCACGGGCTGGGGGGGACAGCCTGCCGCCTCCCCGCGGGCTGCGGGGGCATCCCCTCCTCCTTCCCTGACCTCGGGATCCGCAGAGGGGTTCCTCTCACATCCCGCTCCCCCGACTCCCTCACGGGGCGTTCGTTCCCCTTCTGAAATCTCTTCTCCCAGAGGCGCTCCCGCCGTCGCTGAGGGGCTCGGCCTGGGCCAGAGGCGGGTCCGGCTCCCAGCCGGGGCAGCTTCGAGCAGCTTCTCCCAGGAGCCGGCCCTGCGGCCCCTCCCCCGCCACACACACAAACCCCCCCCCCCGAAACAGGGAGGGAGCAGATCCCGAGAAGAGCAGCGAAGGGCTGCAGTGGTGCTTACCTCAGTCAAGAGGCTTCTCTCAGCAGAGGCCCAGCAAGCCTTCATCCCACTGGATTCCAAAGGAGTAACTGTTAGAAATGAATTTAGTCCCAAACAGGATTCCAATCAAAGTTAACAATTTATTAAATGAATAAAGGCAAGAAAACAGCGCTGTACATGCGGGGAGCTTCTGCTCTACCACAACGCGCGCCCTGAAAAACAAGACAGCTTCTTTTATAGTCTAACGCTCGTTACATATTCATACTAGGCGTGTTCTTCTCCATCTCCTGGTTGTGTGGGTGCAGTAGTTCTCCTAGACACTTGTCTCTGACCAGGCTCCCCCCTGTTCGCGCCAGACAGCAGACATGCTGTGTGACAGCCGACACCTTGCACAGCACCAGCTGGGGTCACCAGAACCCACACAAGTTCACAACAGACACCTCCCCCTCAACAAATGCATACCACGAATGGCCCGTCAAGATCCCAAGCACTGCAATCCCTGAGGCCAAACACACATCCAAATGCCTCAGTTCTCCTCCAGGATAGTTAACAACAAAACCGGTTTTGGGTTCGCAAAAAGAGAACGAACTATGTACATATCATCTGTCTCCTCCCGGCCTGCGGTTATACAAGGATTGACAAAATGGTTAAAGATTACATAGACAGTGAGGGTCACATTTTATTATGCAGCCCTAGCATTGTTTATATTGACACGAATCAGATGAACATATTTCACAGTAACAAAAGAGGATGGACTTGAGAGAGAAGCAATTAATTATTCTACATTGATACCGAAAAGCCGGTCGAAGAAACTCTCTAAGACTCGTTTTGGAGTTTTAGAAAGCAGGCATTCTTTATTACAGAGCTGCATGCACGGGGGATAGTTCCACGTAGCATCCATACCACAGCTTTAGCACAAACGGGTTATATAGAATAAGTAATTGCATATTAATCGAATTAGTATACATATACATAAAAATGATCGCAACTGATTATCTCAGTACTGCCTACATCCGATCATGCGCAATGAAGGATCCCTTTGAGTTGAAGGGCTGCTTTTGCGACCACCGACCCATTGAAGTTCTTGCTGGCTGTCCGCAGTTACCCTTTGTCTCTTGTTTCAACCATAATGTCAATGTATGATCATTTATCAAATCTCACTTAGACAGTCATCTAGCAGCAAACCAGTTTTCATAGAAGGTACAAAATATTAAAACCATAAAAGTTTGAACAAACCACATGAAATGTATCGACATATGCTATCAAGTTCAGTTATACACATTCGATTTCCAAAGTTCTTCCCCAAAACTATTACCGGGAGTCGCTTATCTCGCACAGTTTCTATCGGGTTGAAGTTCCCCTGCTTCGAATTAAAGGTCCAGTGTTCTTTTCTTCTACAGCACATGCCCAAGGGGGCGGGGGAGGGGGTAAGTCTTTTGGTCGTGAATTGAGTCGGTGGTCTGATCTGCTCGTGCTGCCTTTACCTTTCCTCCGGTTATCCAAGATTTTTGCTGACTTCGTGCCTATTAGCAATTTTTCAACTTCTCGGCGCCTCCTGGGGTAGGATGTTCCCTTCTTCTCAGTCTTTTCGTTCTCCTTCAGGGGCCCAGTCGTTAGCAAGGCATGCCTTGTACAGACAAAGGATCTCTTATTTCACAAGACCTCTTCTTAAGTAAATCCCTCCTTCAGTCCATGGCTTCTCTCTCCAGTCCATCCTCTTTTGTTACTCCTTTGGAATCCAGTGGGATGAAGGCTTGCTGGGCCTCTGCTGAGAGAAGCCTCTTGACTGAGGTAAGCACCGTTGCAGCCCTTCGCTGCTCTTCTCGGGATCTGCTCCCTCCCTGTTTCGGGTTTTTTGGGTTTTTGTGTGGCGGGGGAGGGGCCGCAGGGCCGGCTCCTGGGAGAAGCTGCTCGAAGCTGCCCCGGCTGGGAGCCGGACCCGCCTCTGGCCCAGGCCGAGCCCCTCAGCGACGGCGGGAGCGCCTCTGGGAGAAGAGATTTCAGAAGGGGAACGAACGCCCCGTGAGGGAGTCGGGGGAGCGGGATGTGAGAGGAACCCCTCTGCGGATCCCGAGGTCAGGGAAGGAGGAGGGGATGCCCCCGCAGCCCGCGGGGAGGCGGCAGGCTGTCCCCCCCAGCCCGTGGAGGGGAGCGGGGGAGCGGATGTCCCCCAAAATGGCGGCGGCTCCCGCGCTGGAGCAGTCTGTGACGGAAGGACTGCACCCTGCCTGTGGAAGGGACCCGCGCTGGAGGAGTCTGTGAGGAACTGCAGCCCGCGGGAAGGACCCACGCTGGAGAAGTTGGGGAAGGGCTGTCTCCCGCGGGAGGGACGGACCCCACGGCGGAGCAGGGGCCGAGCGCGGAGTCCTCCTCCCCCTGAGGAGGAAGGAGCGGCAGAGACAAGGGGTGAGGAGCCGACCCCAGCCCCCGTCCCCGTCCCCTGTTCCCCTGCGCCGCCGGGGGGAGGAGGTGGAGAGAACGGGGAGTGGAGTTGAGGCGGGAGGGCTCCCCGGGGGGAAGCTGTTCTCAGGCTGGGTTTTGCTTCCTCATAGCCTTGTTGTGATTTGATGGGTAGCAGGTGACATTGGTTTGGTTTCTTCCCCAGGTTGAGCCTGTCTTGTGACCGTGACCATAAGCGGGGAGTGATCCCTCCCTGTCCTTAAATTTGATGAGCTGCAAGTCAGGTATTCTGTTCTTCAGGGGTGGGGAGGAGATCTGACTGAAGGGTGCTAATTGGACTTTGTCAGTGGAGCTGGACTTAACAGATGAGGATGGGTTCTCTGAATGACATGCAAGAGGCACCTGGTGACTCTTGGAAATAAGTGTAAAAAGACCATCCATAGAAATATTTTGGCATTTGAATGTCTGCTGGGAAAGGTTGCAATTTCAGCAGAAAAGAAGTATGTTTTTTTGATAGGAGTCCTTCAGTGATATCTCAAATCTGTAATTTAAGCACTAAGAAACTCAACGATTAATATTGTATTGATCTGGTACTCTGTTTTCTGGTTAGTGCTTTGGCTTCAAATACAGCCACGCCAATACATGCTAAGGTATAAGTTAATGTGGAGAGGAGGGTTTTTACTGAGATGTGAAAACTCCCTGTTCTGTAACCAAATCTTTTTATGGGAAGCATTGCGGTCTTGGACTTGGAATGAGCTGCAAGTTAGTGCTTATTTCCACTTGGAGCTTTGTTTTGGGTTTTCAGGCTTAATCCCAAACTGGTGGTGATGCAAAGGTAAAAAGTTCAGAGAGCATCTTTGTTTTGCAGACTGCTGAGAGGCTGGACAGTAGGCCTATGAATGTATTTTGCTGACTGTCTGGTTTTGCAGGGTCTAAATGACAGAACTGCTTGTGGAACACCATTATCGGTGGGCTGACCGGCAACCTCGAGGAAAGGCCAAAGCCGACCATCATCAGTGACCCTAGACCTCCTGAAGAAAGCTTAGCGGATGAACTACCAGCAGTGGACAGTCCTGAGGCATTGGTGAAAACATCTTTCAGGTCTGGCGGATATGAGCTTACTTTGTTTATCCTTGAGAGGATATGTTTTTAAGATTAAGTCTGCAGTGTGGGTTTGGTGGGAGAAATCAGTCCCGAAGGGTTCCGCAATGCTGCGTATCTGTACTGAACAACAGTGAAAAAAGAGGTCCATAAATAATACTGGCCGGACTTGTCCTTTGCTTCTCCTTCATCTTTTAGGAAGGCTAATGAGGTCGAACTAGACAGATATAAAGTCTGTACCTAGTCAAAATGGTCAGGAAAGACAGCTCCTTCTAGGAAGATGTCTTTGAAGGTTGGCACTGTTTCTTCTGAAAGTGGTTTAGTGATGAAGACTTGCACTTTAGGTCAGATGATGTGCTTTATTGATGCGAGGGAGAGCTAACCCTTTTCCTGTTGATGTGATGTCTTGAGAACTGTCTAGCATTAACTTATTTTGCCAAGGAGAAGGATTCTGGCCAGGGTCTTGCAAGCAAGCGGTCGCTGCTGTTGTAAAGCGTGTGATAGACCTATTGCTGGGTTTTCCTACCTCTTATTTAATCATGTGGACGTACCGTTGTCCGATGTTTCTTGGAGGCATGTTTTCTGAAAATGATTTTCTCAAAGTGAGGTAAACCGGAGAAGCCGAGTGATCTTTGACCAAAATGTGAAAATCGGCGTGCCCAGCAAAAGCGGAGTGAGTGGCAGAATATATTTTTTCCAGGTGTTTTTCGAGCCTTTTTTTGGTCACTGTTGAAAACCTATGCTCTACTTTTCTTTTACAGTAAACATACATGTGTGTAAGCATGAAATGGTTTTTGCTTTGGATAAATTTCTCTTGACTACAGTGATTTTGATTATACCTCAGTCTGTCAAACTTATTTCAGTCTTGGTATAATTGTGATTTTGAAGGCGCTGAAGTTCAAGTCATTGTATTAGGTGGTAATTTCAGCTACCTTGTTTATACTGCTTGACATTTAAAAACACGTTACCGCAAAGTGAGTTTGTCAGTCTATATAAATGAATCCTGTAATTCCGTGGGGCATTTTCATCCTTTAATATTCCCATGGAAATGATTCAGGACAAGTGTTTCAGAACCTTTTATGGTTTTATGGTGAGCCGTGGTATTGAATGGCTTTTAAACGCTTTGTGTCTCTGGTATTTCAAATGTGTAATTTCAAGAGATCTAACTCTTTTTCAGCTTTCACTTCTCATACCAGATTCTGGGTATCTGCAGTCCTTAGGTTGCCGTTGTCACGATAATTTCAACCTTTTTATATGCCAAGATAATGTCAGAGCGTTTCAAGTGGCATGATTTGATCATGTGAGTAGGGGTGACTCTGGGAAGAAGTGAGCTTGTATATAGCATGAAGGGTTGGAAAATGTAATTAAGCAAAATAGTTTTGCTCATGCGGTTTAAGTGGCTTTATAAACATTACCGAACCTTTGTATTTCACCAGTAGAGCAATTACTGTACAGTGTGGCATTTTTGGAGGCTTTTATAGGTGGGAATCCAAACAAATTGTTGTTACAAAGTAGATTTTAATTGTCTAGTTTCATAAAGAAAGGAAGCCCCATGTGCGCTTGAGCTGTGCAGGGGAGTGGAAGAGAAGAGGGTACGTTGCAATTACTGTCTAAAGACGCGAGAAAATAAAAACACTGTGGTGTTTTTACTGAGTTTGGGATCTTGTTGATATTATGGTGCAAACTGGGGCTTAGGAGGCAGTAGCATCTTTTGTATGATGGGCTGCATGTTTGATTCATCAAGGTCTTCTGTGGGTGGTGATCTTCAAGTGCTTCCGTGACAGAGTTTGCCTGGTGTGTCTGAGGGTAAGTGATTGCCTGGCAAGCATGGGCTTTCCTTGTTTCTTGTTTAGTAGACACTAGTGGAAGATCTTGCTACCCTGTTGCCTTTTGGGGACTGAAATGTGCTTTCCAAGTTGTCCAGTTCAGCATGTCTTAATTGGGAATCTGGTGGCTGAATCTCAGGGGGTGCGTGGGGCCACGTTGGGCTTGCATGAACTGGTTTTACAGAGAGAAAAACCAGGCCTTGCTTTCGAACGTGACTGCTACGAACTCTAAAAAGCAGCGACTCCCTTACTAGTTGTGATTCACTGCTGTTGGAGCAGTGTATGGCGAAACTATCCCTTCCATGCACAGCTAGAGAGAGAATGCCTCTCCAGTGTCAAATGAGTGACGCTTGCTTGTGATTGCATATCTTTTGATGTGAATACATACAAGCAGCATGAAATCCCAGCTGCCACCTCTTGTATTAGATCTTGTTTTCTACTGTGCGGTACTTACTGTTCTGTAGCTTGGAAAATTAGGAGGAGATCTATGTTTGATTTTGTTCCGCTTCCAGATATGAGCTTGAAACGCATTTAAACCTTATGGAAGGAGGAATGTGACTATTTCACTCATTTCGGTTGTACTTTTCCTGCGGTAATAATCCATCTGTAAGATGTAAAGCAAAACCCAGATGAAACCAACCCCCTCTCTATACCTGGCATAAGTCTAGTGCGTGATCCCTCCCTAATGAAAAAGTGTTCTGATGGGTCTTGATTGTCTTATACAATTATTTTACTATCTCTTTTCTGAAGATACCAAGAACCAGCACCAGATTGGTCTAAACAAGGCTGATTACCTTTCTAAAGAGAGAGTTGAAAGAGTTTGTAGTATCATCTTGTTTGGAATATTGCAGTGAGCGAGCAGTTGTAAGTAATTTTGTGTCTTGACTAGTTCTGCTACTCCAGTGCTTAAAATGTAGATTTAAAATCCATTCTCACTGGCATTTAGTCTATTTGCCTAGTAAAGGCAGGGGAGGCCCCAACTTGAATTACATTTGAAAATACAGTGGAATATGGAGAATGGTGGATTATCCCCTTTTGACAAGGGAAAAAAGTATCATGAGACACACAGAAGTGATGAGCTTCTTGGCCCACACTTTATGCAACAAACCCGATATATCGGCTGTCTTTCTTTGCACCAAGATGCAAGTTCACAATTACAGGGACTGTGATCCCTTTCTTTTTGAATAGCTGTGCGTGGATCAGCATCCATGTACGTACAATCGTTGGCAGTGGCTGTGGACTGATGCCAGTGTGGAATATTAGGTGGTGGGCGTACGGCCTTGGCAGGGCTGCGTGATCTGGCTGTTGGCTGGAGATGTCAGCGGTTGCTGACACTGAAGCCTGTAACTCAGAAGCTCTCTTCCCAGATCTGCTTTTTGATCTGCTTGGTCCCTGTAAAGAGTAGTGGTGCTATTGGTCTTGGTAAGAATGAACAGTGGTAATTACTGAGCTCTTTGGGAGACTGTGTCGTAACTTTACAGCCTGCTTTAGCTTCTGTGTGCTGCTGCCTGGCAGCGCTACCCAAGCAGGCGTTTTGATAATGCTGGGCTGGCACCCAGCAGAGGGAGCAGAGAAATGAGGGACAGTTTGGGTGCTGTTCTGCCAATACCACCTAGAAGTTTGTGGAAGTGCTTTATATTTGAGGACAGGAGAGAAACTGCTGCATTTGTTCCCAGACTGCTGCCTGGAGTGAAGCAATTCACCAGGGTGGCACTGTTCCAGCTGAAAACTCGATGTGTCCAAGACGTCATCATTTCTGCTAGAGTTGATTGGTTTTGATGTACGGGAGAGACGGGCTGTTCTTTTGAGTCCGAAGACCTGGGACACTGGATTGGGGTATATGACTGTGGTGGTGCTTATGGGATGTAATGGCTGTGCTGGATCTTGTGGCAGGAGAGATCCCATGGTACAAGGTGTCGGTGACATCCAGGGAGGAGTGGAGATGCTCGTCTGAGACAAAATGTTCAGTGCAACCTGCCATCCTGGTCCAGGGCCTGTGTGACAGCTGAAGTTGGTCTGGAATCGTGGAGTAGTCCAGCTGGCTCCATCTAGCACGTGGGGGCTTAGGGCAGCAGTGATTCCAAAGTGATCAGCCAGGGTAGCAGGCAGCTGAACAGTCAGCAGGTGAGGCAAAGACCCTCTGTCCTGTACCAGACAAGCCTTATGGGATACCTATGTAGCTATACTGAACTAGGAAGTGATGTATATCCTCTGTTACTGAGGCCATATGTCCTGGGAACCAGCAAGGCAGATTGAGTTCCTTCAAGGTCAGAGTGTTTTTAAGCTCAAGGCTTGCATGGGTTCTTAATTGCTGTCACCTTTCAAAATACTTTTAGCTTGAGACTGGTAACACCCCTGCTTACCTTAATAGCTGCTTTTCCTGTGTCAGCTGCAAAGTTTCTTTATCTTTCCAAGGATGGTTTGCTTTGCTTTCCTTATCTGGTTCTGTTCTGCTTTGGGAGTCTTAAATCACCCTGGCAGCTAATCTTCCTGTATTTCGGGTTCGGTTGTGAGTGATGTAAACTGTTGCTCGTGCCAGCGACTGGCCATTTGATCGACAGGAAAGAGAGGATCCTGCAGCGCTCCAAATGCGAAAACTTCAGTCACAGCAGCACGTGCTGGGAGTCAGCCCACGAGGCTCAATCATGTGGGTCAAGGTGGCTTCAGTGGGAATAAGGGGTATGAGCCAGCCTTCCCCCTCCCTTGCCTGAGTCCTAGCAAGAGCGCATCTCTAGTGACCTGGTGGAGAGGGACCTACAGGACTCCTTGAGCACCTCTCACGTTTTGACACTCTCTGGGCAGCACCGAAGCTTGGCTGTAGCTACCTAAGCTAGTATGTGAGGTCTGAAAATCAGAGAGGGAGGTGATGCTATGCAGGAGAGCTGTGAGCATGACCGCAGAAGAACAGGAGCTGAGGGCTAGTCGTGGGGTAGAATAAAGCCCGCCTTCCCTGCCAGGTCTCAGTATTTGTTTATTGCCTTTTTCATTTGGATTTTCTTCTTGTTTTTTTTAAAGAACACGCAAAAATGAGAGATGAATCTCACTTGCCCTAACTTGGTAAAAAAAAAAGACATTTTCTCATTGTTTTTTGTACCCGTCTACTGCAGATTCAGGTCTCGCTAAACATTAAAATGTAAGCAGTCTCTCTGAAAACCACCCTTCTCAACATCTTTTTCAATCCAGACTTGTTATAAGGCACTTCACTTGCATTAAACTTAAATTCATCGGTGTTGTATTCAAACCTGTTGCTTCTTCCTGTTATTTATTGGTAGTCCTTATGACGAATAAGAAGGGAAAAGTGTTCTGTTCATTAAGGAAATGGCTCCCATATCGTTTGTCTGTCTTGTCTCTTCTTTTAATTGTGCCTCCCTTCTAGGTGCATGTCATGCTTTGTGAGAGCTGTGCACTATTTTCTTGGTAGATTGAGACTTATGAGTCAGAGGGGGAATGATCAGAGGAGAAAGATTTATCCCAGTTACTGTTCAAAGGCTGCATTCTCTCTCTCTTTGGGTATATGCACAGAGGTGCAGGAGGCAAGTGTTTTTTCAGGCGGTTGAAAGAGAAATGGACTTCTCTGTCTTTTGGGTTGGGGTTTTTTTTGGTGTCCCAGTCTTCTTGTTCTTCATAGGATAGATGTATTATTGATGGCAAGCAAAGCCAGAGATTCTGTCCCTGTAAATATGAGACACATGAAAAGACCCAAGTTGAGAAATTCAGATGGACTGTGGGTGTCCTAACAGAGCTGTGCCTCGGAAAGGCAGGGAAGAAATCCACTTCCAAAATGGGAATGAGAGTTTGAGCTGAAGCTCCATGGCTAAACAAAGTCCTGGTAGTAAAGAAGTCCTGCTTTGAGGACTGCCCAATGCCTCTCCTTGACCACCCTTCTCCGCCTGACGTACGTCACGTGAATCTGGTACCATAATAAACTCTGAGCATTTGTTTTGCAGTTGTGCAAGGCTTCCAGGTCTGTCTTTGTAAGCATGCAGATCACCCCCAGTCCTTGACATGGACTACGGTACCCCCACCACACACAGAGGACAAACATATTTTTAAATCCAGATGGTGGTATACCTCTGTAGGGTTTGGCGTTCGGAAGATCTCGCGATGTCACGGAAAGTTAGAGGGTTAGTCGCAGCCTTATGATGTATCTGTAATCCCGCCTACCCTTGTTAGTGTAAAAGGAATTGACTGCGCAATAAAAGGCGGAAGTTGGCGCTCACACTGTGTGTGTTATCTGTCTCTTTCCCTGGTCTGGGGGTGATCAGTGATCTAATCGTGGCACCCTGATATGTGGCAAACGCTACATACCTCTCCAAGCCCGTGAGTCTCAAATGTCCGTGCGGCACTCCTGTGGGTATACAAGGCTGTTCCTGGGTCTGTGCTTAGTTGCTTGGCTTACCGAAGTTGCTAGCCCAGTCTTCCTTCCTTTTCAGAAGAAGCTGTATATGATCAGGGAGTTACATATAGGAAAAGACACTAATTTAAGGATAGCCTTTATTCTGATAAGGAAGTGTTTAAGAATGCACTATTTAGTTGTCTCCACCATGAGCGATGAAAAGCCTCTACATACTAATATCAAACTGGAATGCCTTGCAATTCCTGTTGACATAATTTTTAGCCTGGTTTCCTAAGGAAAACTGGCTATCCTTTTCCAAAGGAAATTGCTGTATATCTCTCAGTCAGCCTTCCCGTTAAGTTCTTAAGCATAGCTGAACTTGATCAGTAGCTTAACAGAATGGTAGACATCTCAAAGGTATTGTTGTGGTTTAACCCCAGCCAGCAACTAAGCACCACGCAGCTGCTCACTCACTCCCCGCCCCCCCATCCAGTGGGATGGGGGAGAAAATTGGGAAAAGAAGTAAAACTCGTGGGTTGAGATAAGAATGGTTTACTAGAACAGAAAGGAAGAGACTAATAATGATAATACTAATAAAATGACAACAGCAATAATAAAAGGATTGGAATGTACAAATGATGCGCAGTGCAGTGGCTCACCACCCGCCGATCGACACCCAGCTAGTCCCTGAGCAGCGATTTCCCTCCCCAGTTCCTATACTAGATGGGATGTCGCATGGTATGGAATAGCCTGTTGGCCAGTTTGGGTCAGGTGCCCTGGCTGTGTCCTGTGCCAACTTCTTGTGCCCCTCCAGCTTTCTCGCTGGCTGGGCATGAGAAGCTGAAAAATCCTTGACTATAGTCTAAATGCTACTTAGGAACAACTGCAAACATCAGTGTTACCAAGGTTCTTTGCATACTGAACTCAAAACCTAGCACTGTACCAGCTACTAGGAAGACAGTTAACTCTATCCCAGCTGAAACCAGGACAGGCATTTAGTTTGTCTCTGCTTTGTGAAAACTGATGGTAGGATAAGAAAGGGTCCCGGTGAAGGAATGGATAGGAGAGAGAGAAGCTGACTTCCCAGAGTTGCTGTCTGGCTGAGCAGTGCTAACATCCTCTCTATGTAATCAGCACATCTGTAGCTGTGAACGAGGCGCCATATGTGACCACACAAGCAGGCAGGGCGCTGTTTGGAGGAAAAGCCCAAGGAGAGCAGAGCAGCAGGAGACACAGCAGATCAGAGAATGTGTTGCTGTGGGGAAGGTAGGAAAGATGTAAAGCACAAGTGCCTAAGAAACCAGTCACAGCTTGTGCTGCAGCTTTGAGTACTCGAAGTGCTGCTAATGAAAGGTACTCTTGTCACTACTGTTATGCTATAAATCGTGTGTAATCACCCTGGTGGAGTGGACCACATATCTTATTCGGGTTAATTCTATGCCATGACCCCCTGGCCTCTTGGCATGTGGTGACACCCAGCGTGGTCTTTCTGTGCACATGCAGAGGTCGAGGGTTTCCTGCTGTGAACTGAGTGTCCTGGCGTGTCACCTAATGGGGAGGAGCAGCTGGGTTTTCAGGCAGAATAGCACTGGAAGGGGGCTGGTGGCCACCTGGCCTATTCCTCCAGCCTGCAGCTTGCCCTTGAAGGGCAGTTGGGAGGAGGGGAATGTGGGCTCTGGAAGAGATTTATTGTCCTGGCAGTCTGTGCGTGTCCTGTGGTCCATAAGTTGCTCATCCTGTTATTGAATTAAGGCTGTCATGGTGTATCTTTGATTCCCAATGAGAAAATGGGATAGTGGCTTTCTTAGTCTTGGCAGTCGGAGAGAGTGTGATGAGCTGAGCTAAGTGTCTTTGATGAATTGCTGAAGCTTTGAGTTCTTTAATTTGCGTAAGCAAGAAACCTTAAGAAGGCACTCCAAAGGAAATTCCTATACAGTTTCATCTGCTTTTAAATGGCTGGCTGATGGCAATGAAGTTACGTGGTACATTGTACTGTGATGCTTTCCTAAAGGATGTGGTAAAACATTCTCCAGATCCAATCCAATCAAGGACAGATTTGGTTTGGTTTTGAGACCACAAAACCTGCAAGTAAGAGTTCAGGAATATTTTGAAGGGAATAACAACAATAGCAATCATGCAATGACCCAAAATAATCTTAAGGCTGATGGATAAGAGCTTAATCTTTGCTAACGTCCTGCGTTTCTTCTTTGTGTGAAGAGCTTTGAAGGAGGAGGAAAAAGGGATACTTAGCTCCAGTTAATTGAGTATGACAATCAGATCTGGAGAGAAAACTGTGTTCCGTCTTGGGAAAACACTAGCCATTTATGGCTTGAAAGATCAATTTGAGATTTGTTTTTTTGATGAAACCCAAGAGAGAATCTATGCTAAACCTTTCCCTGGGACACATTGGAAATCCCCATAGCTGTTGCAGGTGTCATGCATCCAATGGATTGAATTGTTGATTCCCCCAGGAATGCTATGACTACCAGCTATGGGTTGCTGGGAGTCCCCTGTTTGCACCCCCCGCTCTGTGTATCTCTCTTTTGACCCTGTGCTTTCTGATGAAGGTTTTGTCTGGTTTGCCTCCCCATGCAGAATGATTTTTGGTAACTGCTGTATTTTGCTGGAGATTCTTTTGCCAGAAATTCTAAAGCCCAGCCTAGCAGTGCCTTTGCAGATAGATAGCAAGGTGTAGGTAAGCTGCCGTGAAGTGTCAACACCCCTTACCCACCTAACTTGCTAATGGCTGTTCTTTATCTGGTTTTTGCCTGTTAGGCTGCCAACTGGCAACTTCTAGAAACTCTTTTATGTAACAGAAAGGTCTGATTTGGAAGTTATCACACTATCCATCTGAGTACTCAGCACGTGCTGATGTCAGAGCCGCTGTGCCTGTAGTTTGCGGATTGGGACATTTATTTGTAGTTGTAATAATTTTTGGATCTGAATCTACTGAAGTGTTTACAGCAAGACTGCTAAAGCTATCATGTGTTAGCTGGTTTCCACGTGAACTTTATAAATGGATCTAAACTTTATAAATTGACTCCGGTTGTTTTGAAACCAGGCCTGTAGTTTAAATTTGCTGTCAGTGCAGCACCAGTCC
The DNA here is from genome assembly GCF_947461875.1 of Haliaeetus albicilla. Taxonomy (NCBI): domain Eukaryota; kingdom Metazoa; phylum Chordata; class Aves; order Accipitriformes; family Accipitridae; genus Haliaeetus; species Haliaeetus albicilla. Next base: position 183,525 of record NW_027212496.1, read on the forward strand.
TCTGGCAAAGAGCAATCTTGTATCTTGTTTTGATGGAAAGGCCTTTATTCTGAGGTGTGGCAATTGACCCAGGAATGTGGGCTTTGGGTCCCCATTTGTGCCCAGGGCTTCCTTCTGTTATGTATGTAGCTTTGATCTGTCTCTTCTTTCATGTGAGCTCTTGCAGTTCCTTGTCAGAGCAACTTTTCCCTCAGCTCAGCTGAGAAAGGGCTAGACCTGAAGTTGTGTTTCTTTTAAATGAGAGCTACTGAAGAGCATTTCTTGTGAAAAGGAAAGCTCTCAGAAGCTTCTTTTGCTTCCTCTTAAATGATGTGCGCAAGCAGCATTTAGATCAGTGTGAGCATCTGTAGTTGGAGTTTCTAAGAAGGTGGTAACATTTCTCTTTGCAGTACTTGGAACCTCAAGACTGATTTTTGTCATGTAATTGTCACCAGTAGTATCTGGTCCTGAATCAAAAAGATGCTTGTTATCCTACCGGCTGCTTGTAGCAGTTACAATTAAGTCTGCCCTAATTCCAAACAGTATTACTCAAATAAAGTAATACTCAGATTCATTCTGAAGATGTTGAGAAAGTTGGATTCCTCTTCTGGCACTGTACCTCCTTGTGAGAGTTTCTTTGCTTCCTAAAGAGTTTTAAAGTTGCTTCTAATGTGATTACCTGCAATGTCTGCAGTACTTGAGTAAAAGAATGAGAGAGTGTAGTAGTGTAAATGGGGTGGGCCAAAACTGGTGTAAATTGGCATAAAACTCAGTTGACTTCTGTGGAGTTATACTGATTTACTGCAGGTGAGTGTGTGGCTTGGTATTTCAAAGCAGTGCTTGTGCACTGAAAGGTGCCTCTTTGTGGATTAATGTTAGAAATCTGCTAAACTTGGCAGAGTGTTTTTGCTGAATCATGAGCGATGCTGTTGAATGATGTGTTAGTCAAAGTGGCCTGGGCTAGATACAGCAAATTCCCGTCTGCGGAATGCCCACTGGCTTTCACAAAAACTCCGTGAAGCTTGCAGACTTGGAATCAGTATGGCCTTTAACTGTTGACCTTTTTTCTCCACTGCTTTAATGCTGATTCTAATGTAGCCAAGGCACTTTCTGAGCACCTGAGGATGGTGTTGGCAAGCCATGAGCTGACATGTAGGTTTTCTTTGTGTTGCTTGGGCTTTGCGTGTTTGCTCATTGCATTAGTTCTCAGAAAAAAAAATGTGCTTAGTGCTTTTCTGCTTTATAATTCATTATGTAATATAAATAATTGTGTTCTCCTGATACATCAGCTCTTCTGCTAGCAAAAGTGTCTTAATTTCTTACAAAAACTGCCGGTTGGTATCAACGGAATACAGGCTCCTTAGTTTTGTGCTGCAGCAGAATATCAGCCGTATTGCTCTCTTTTTTTCCAAACTCATTTCATTTTTTTCTGAATTGAGGTTAAACTCAGATTTGTCATCTTCTGTATGTCATTCTTTTTGAAGCAGCGGTACAATAATGACTGAAAATTTTATAATAGCAGAAATTGATTCAATCTATTTTACACAGATTGGTTTCCGCCCCGGTCACCCGTGCCCCAGCATGGCTGTGTTATGGCCTATACAACTGTGGTTTGTGCTGTTTAACATTAATGACCTGGATGATGGGGCACAGCGCACCCTCAGCAAGTTTGTAGATGAACACACACACACACACACCCCCAACCCCCCCCCCCTCAAAAGAGGGGGTGTGGTTGTTAGACCTGGTGGGTGTGTTGCCATCCAGAGGGACCTCCACAGGCTGGAGAACTGGGCTGACAGGAACCTCATGCAGTTCAGCGAGGGGAGGCACAAAGTCCTGCTCCGCGGCAGGGAAAAACCCCACGCCCCAGTATGTGCTGGGGGCTGACTGACTGGAAAGCAGCTTTGCTGAGAAGAAGCTTGGGGTCCTGGTGGACAACAACTTAGACCATGAGCTGGCAATGTGACCTTGCAGCAAAGGCGGCGGCCAACAGCATCCTGGGTGGCATTAGGAAGAGCGTCACCAGCAGGTCCATCTTCTGCTCTGCTCAGCACTGGTGAGGCCACATGTGGAGTGGTGGGTCCAGTTCTGGATTCCGCAGTGCAAGAGAGACAGGAACATAGTGGAAAGAGTCCAGCAAAGGACCATGAAGAAGATGAAGAGACTGGAGCATCTGACATAGAAGGGGAGGCCAGGAGAGCTGGGACTGCTCAGGCTGGAGGCGAGAAGGCTTGGGGGAAGCTTATCAATATAAATACCTGACGGAAGGGAGCACACAAGATGGGGCCAGGCTCTTCTCAGTAGTGCCCAGTGATAGGCCAAGAGGCAGAGGGCAAAAATGGAAATTCAGGAAATACCATTCAAACATAAGAAGCAGCTCTTTTTTTTTTTTTTTCTTAAATGGTTTTTGGGTTGGATTTTTTTTGGTTTTGGGGTTTTTTTTACTGGGAGGGGTAGCCAGACCCTGGCAGAGGTTGTCCAGAGAAGTTGTGGAATCTGCATCCTTGGAGATATTCAGAACATGATGGGACAGAGTCCTGGGCAACCTGCTGTAGCTGACGCTGCTTTGAGCAAGGGGGTTGGACTAGCTGATCTCCAGAGGCCCCCTCCAGCCTCAGCATTTCTGTGATTCTGTAGTGGGAACAGCGAAGCTGAATTATCACCCTGTGAGTAAAATCCGAGCGTCTGATCTGCATTGCGGATCTGTTGTCTGCATTGCAGATTTTTGTTGCATTGTCTGCACACATCTGCTGGGTGGAACTCCCTCTAACATCAGTATGAAGTAGAGGTCTGCAGTGCAGATTGACAGCTGGGATTTTTCTCTGGAGCGTTTCCCCATCTGTGTTTGAGACAAACCAGGATAACATATTTTAACTTTTTTCCTCTGTAAACGGAGTGTTTTGTGAGTTGAGTGTTCCATAGAGAAGTTTATTAAAAGGCAAGCTTCATCTCCCAGTCCTGGAAAAGAAGTGGCACTGAGTTCACAGCTCAGATGATAGGAAAGAAGAAACTCATGTGACGAGATACTAATACAGGTCCGCAAGTGTAATTTAAATTTGTCTGAACAAGTTTCCTCTAAGGAGGGAGGGGAAGTGCAAATGACAGAGACAACTTCCATAGAGAAGCAGTGAAAACTTTTTTATCAGTTCATTGTGAGTTGGGTAATGGTCTTAGTGAGATTATCTGTAGCCTTAGAAAGCATTAGTTTATTTCCAGGGTCAGCCAAATGCTTTGATCTGTTTTGAATCAAAGCCTGGTCGCAGAGGTTGCTGCTTGTTGCTTCTGCAGAAGCATTTCTGGGGGTCCTGCTGAGCTTTCTCTAGGTCTTAAGAAATACTGCTTAAATTTTGATCTTTGCAGAGATACTAGACTAAGGTGGCATCTATTTGTAACCAGTACTCTCTACTAATGTTGATGTCAACAGAGAACTTGGCCTAAAATACTACATGGGAAATTTTCTAGTGTATTTCCTCCAGCCCTGAGATAAGACAAAGTGATAGGAAAGCAAATAAGCCCGTTCTCTCATTAATCTTTCAATTGCTGAATTTGTGTGTCTATTGATGTGCAAAATGTGATTCTACTTTTCCTTTGTCTTGTCAAAGGTGAAGTCATCTTAGTGACACTCCTCTGTCCACAGACACTTTCTTGGGAACTACCTGTTAAATCCTTTCAGTAGCTGGCTTCTAAAATTCTCTATTTTTGTTTGGTTTTGTTGGCCCAGGCATGGCCTCAGATGTGAGAGCAGATTCTCTGCCAGTTTTATCCGTGCAGTTTTATCAGAGTACCTGCCTTTAGCAGGGCTGTACCAGTATATGCCTAAGGCAACTAAGATGTCACAAGCTGAATGGCATTAGCTAATGGAGTGCAATTCAGATGGAGAGCAAGGTAATCAATCAACCAGTTCTCTGTTCTCTTCTGAGAGCCTTCATACTTCTGTGGGAATTTCAAGGACTCTGGTGATAGAAACAAAGCACCAAAAGCTAACTTGACTCAAAATTTCGGATGGGTAGCATGAACAGCGACCATCTGTGGTGGTTTTTTTTTTTTTTGAACAGGAGATATTTTGTGGAGAGGAGGTGAAAGAAACAGGTTTGCTATGTGACCAGATTGAGATAAACAGTGGCTTTGTTGAACTCTGAGACAAAATGCTGGCTTTTGAGGGCCAAGTATGTGCAATTTGTAGAGTAAGTCCCCATGGCTGTAGCTCTGGCTAGACAACTGCACCCATGTTCATGCTGTTTGACATCCCCAGTACAGAAAGGCTGAGTGCTGCGAGGGATCCTTGCTATTCCACAGCACCTGACTAGGGTCTGCCTAGTCTTGGAGAGCATTTGTGCCATACTTGACTTCTCTGTAACCATGCGGACCCCAGGGCCACCTCACTGTTACCTTTGTAAGTGGCTCTGCCCCGTGTCCTCCTTGGCTGTTCTCTGGTGACCACGGAGAGATTATTTTTCAGTGGGATGTTACTAACAAGACAGGAAAGGCAGGAGGGGTTCAGCTGTTTTGTGAGGGACAGCCAGAGCTGCAGGTAAGAGAGCTGAGGTGACCTGCGGTGACCTCCTCGTGGTCATGGATAACCAGCTGGTTCACATGCAGGGGTCTAGCTCCTGTGCCAGTTTTATGTTGTTGCATCGTGAGATTTTGTGTGATTTTTTTGTTGTTGTTGTTGTTGTTGTTTTTGGGTTTGTTTTTTTTTGCGATTCTTACTGAACCAAGGCCTGTCACCTCAGGCTGTTTCTGGCAGAGTGACACCAGCATCCCTTGGTAGGACTGGATTTGCAGGACTGGGCTGTGGGCTAATTGAGCTGGCAGAAAGTCTGGAGTAGTGCCAGGTCTGGGATGAGCTGCCCAGTCCAGGAGGAGAGGGTGGTGGTCATCATCCTCTGCCTGCACTAAACTCGCATTACCTTGTGGCCTTCCTCGCTTGGCACCAGCCTGTTCAATGTCAGCATTGGAGCGTGCAGGTGTGTGAAACTACAGCCATCTGGCTTGTCCTCGACTTAGCGATGAAACTAACAGTCGCTTTCTGACAGAAGGCCATCCTTGGCTGGGCTGGGCATGTCCACGGGTTCCCTGTTGTGTAGCATCTACTGGAGGATAGTGTCCATTTGTGTGGCACTTAGCATTTTCCTGGGATGACTGCCATAAGCATTCCATTTATGCTAGTGTCGCTGATCAGGTCTACGATTTCTGCGTGTTTTAGGGCTTTTGTCTGTCCCGAACTTGTAAGCAGTCAAGACCCAGGTGTTAGTTTAGTCTTGTGAAGCCCAGTGGCAGTTACCTGATCAGCAACCTCCTTGCTTGGTGCCTGTGTTGAGATGACATCATGACTGGTTACGGTGAGGCATCGTTGCCTCTAGTTTTCTGGGCCACACTGGCTATAGCATCGTGCTGACCTGGCCATGTAACTACAGTGTTTTGGGCTATGCCTCTTCTCCAGGGGTACATTGACTAGCGATGCTTCAGGTGGCTTGCATCCAGAAGATGCATCCAAACTACATATGAGTGCCAACTGGAAAGTGCATCAAAAGCCCACTATTTTCAAAGCGTTACTGCTTGTTGAACAAAGGCTGGTGCCTTGCTGCAGCCTAGGCAGTGTGGACATATGGCCAACTTAGCCTGCGAAGCGGCTTTGAGAAGATCGTCTCAATAGAACCAATGGAGAGTTGAGAGAGGATCGCTGAGTTCATTTTATACCCATTTCCTGAAACTTCTCGGCTTTATTCTTCTTGGTCATATATTCTTAAAATGAAACTCTTCTTTACGAAAAAAAAAAAGAAAAAAAATTCTGGCTCTGTAGTTTCCAGGCAGCATGGATTATAAAATGAAATAACCCAACTGTATATTTAGAAGCATGCAAGTAAATGTCTCGTAGCTAAACTTAATATAAAGGTACAGCTAATTGGAAGTAGTATGTTAACACAGAGAATAACGGTGTACTTATTTCCCATTTCACAAGGTAGGAAACAGACTTCAGTTAAATGAAATTGCAGTGAAAATCATTATTATTTTGTTGTATTTCTGAGGAAGAAAGTAAACCTTGGAAATTTCTCAGGTGATTTTGGAACTTTCTTCTATTGTGGGTGTTCTTTCAACTTTAAAACATTTTCATCAGCATTTTTTGATGCCTGTAAAAATAGTAATAACGTAGGAGACTAGCAATATTAGATAAACAATTGCCAATTAAATCAATCTCACTGTTAAAACACAATATGAAAATGTACACTGCAAAGCAGCATGAAAAGAATGCATAGAAAAATGGTAATGCATGATTTTCAGAATCACGTGCTTTGCGTTTTTTACATGCCTGTTTAGTGGTTTGTCATAGTCCTTACCAAAGAGTCGTGTAAGGAACCAGCTTTGCCAAGGACCTTCCTTGCAACACTGTCCTTGGGATACCTAGTTTGTGACAGCAAAAATGGGAATGCCATGGAAAGGAAAATGAGGAATGAGAGTAGATGGATGGTTTTCTGTGTGTGTGCATGTGTAGGTAGGGAGAGCCCTGGACCATTTCATGAATGTCAGGCCAGGATCCTGCTGAGAGATGCTGGTGGTCCTGCAGGATAACTCAGCCCCGGATTGTCTTCCTTCTTCAAGTGCTGTGCTCTGTGAGAAGCCTGAAAAAGGTGGCATATGTTGGAAAAGCAGGGCGTGTGGTACCAAGTACCTGCTTTTTTTTACCCTGATAGGAGAGGAGGATTTGTGGCCTGTCACAGACTGCAAGTTTCCTCTCTAGTGTCAGCAAGTGGGCATTTTGGTCCTTCCAGGGCAATATCGTAGGTTGAGACCTATGAAGACACTGCAACAACTCAGCCAGGTGGGAAGCCTGAAACCATACTGAGGGACAAAACTTAGCTGCTAGAAGAAGCATTAGAAACTGGCAGTGAAGTTTGTCATGAACAGGTCCAGTGAGGAACCCGCTATGTTGTGCTCATCTCTGAGGAGATGCAAAGCCCACAGCTGAATACTAAGCAAAAAGGGGGGAAAAAAGGAGGAGGAAGAAAAAACCAAGCAGCATCGTTTGGAGGAAAGCACGCATTTTTCACTCTCGTGTAGAATACAGGAAGTTGGTTTCAAAAGTTTTGTTGTTGTCATTACCTCTTTGATAGGAGTAGTTCATGCTGCTGCAGGAGAATCACAATTAAAACTGATGACGGTGTGAGGGTAGCGTCCATGATAGGAGGCAGCGCATTCCCCTCTCTCTGTGTTGGCTTGCAGAGCCTCGCTCCTCAGTGAGGGGGGCGGGCTGCCACACCGCTCTGAGCGTGGAGGCGGGTGATTTTGATGCTGAAGTTCGTGCCCAGCTCCTCTTTCATGTGCCACAGGTCTGTGACTAGCTGATGAGTGTAGCTGCCCATTACGTATATGCAACGGGAGAGAAGAGGGCTGTTTTGCTGTGGCTCTACAAAAGCTGTGGACAAGAAGACCCAATGACAGAGGAGCGATAGCTCTGATAAGCCAGACCTCTACGCAGTGTCTAATGTTAGTGTTTATCTGACCAGTGGGTAACTGGAAGTGTTGTCAAATGGCAGATAAAACCCTAAAAACGTGCACTGTGACCATCCTTTTACCATTCGTTGCAAGTAACCATGGGGCTAGGGATGCAAGAAGTCCGTTTTTGTTTCCCCGTTGTTCAGTTCAAGAGTGAAATCAGGAATAACTTTTAAGTGAGAGTCAAATGGACTCCAAGCCTGTAGATGAAACGAAATACAGGGATGGAGACTCTGACCTTGCCTATCCACAAAATGGCAGTGATTTAGAGATCAGTTTATGAACTTCTTACTTGCATCTATTTAATTTAATTCAGTAACTGATGTGTGCAGCATTCCCTTTCTGGCACACCTGGGTGGAAGAAGATGTTATCCTGCCAGTTCAGGCACTCATGCAGCAGCAGGAAATCATGAATAGAATAGCTGTTGTTTTCTTCCTTCCCTTCCTCTAGATGAACATCTGAAGTAAGGCAGAGGGGCATCTTTCCACACTGTCATTCTGTGCATTTCTCTTTCTTCAGCCTGTTTCCATTGTACTTTAATTTTGTGCAGAAGTGATGGCTTGCCCATGACACCTGGCTGATGGTTGTCCTCTCATTTGGCCCTTGTCATGGCAGAAGCAGGCGTACTGTGATTGCTTTACTCACCACGTTAGGCTATCAACCAGCATTTGTTGATCACTTGTGCGCTTGCAGATTTGAAGTTGTCATTCTTTCCATTTGCCACAGTTCTCTTTTCTTTTTTCTTCTTCTTTTTCTTTTTTTTTTTTTTTAAAGCTTCTGGCACGGGACACAGCCCTCACTATACTTTAAGTAATCCTCTCTGCATCCTTCCCAAAATTCGTCATGGCTATTATTCAAGAAAGCAAAGAAGGGTTCAATGAACAATACTGAGACAGAAAGAATGAAGTCCTGACAGTTTATATTTAATGGATGGCATTTTTTAAAATTCCTAATGAAATACCACAACCTTTTCTCATTTCAATTGTTGGCAATAGTTTTGCAGTAGCCCGGTGTGAATTTACCGTTCTCAGGCAAGAGAGGAGCCCTGTTGGTGGGAGAATTGTGCGGGTGGTGTAACACATAGAGCTTCCAGCTCACCTTCCTGTTATTCAGATGCCAGAGTCTGTGATCAGTTGTATACAGCAAGTTGCCTATATTTGTGTTTCACATTTTGGTGGCACTTGCAAGATATCTACTGCTATGTATTAGTCTTGTATTTTGCCACTAGTAGGAGATTGCTGCTGAGCTGATTCATCCTTGTGGAGAATGAAGTCATATATGTAAAAAGTAAATTATTTGACATGTGCTTGACTTACTACCCTGACTTTTTATGATGTTGTGAGTCCAATTCAGAGTGTTTGTCCTCACCTTCAGTGATCTGGATTGCCTGTAGTTGAAGCTGCAAACAAAGGCTGTGGTCAGCAGCCTTCTGGACAGTGGAGCTTTTTCTACAAGCGTACCAGTCTGTATGGAAGATGGAAATAACTTTAGCTTTCAAGGTTTTTCTGCATTTCAATGGAAACTTACAATTCTGAACAAATCCTGTGTGCAAAGGTGGCTGGGTTAAAATCTAAGAGTGACTCCTAGGCACACAAGAACAAGGGGAAGTTTGACAGAAACTGGTCCAAATTCATGCAAGCATTTGGATGAGTTAGCACAATTTTTTTTTTTTTTAATAAACTTGAGGAGATCTTCTTGGCCTCGTTAAGGTATCTTTCAAGGTTGTTAGTTCCTGCAACAGAGAGGTTTCCGTAGTCATCCTAAGCCCTTTCAAGCATGGGATGTTTGGCTGAGCAACATTAATTGAGGAGTGAGGAGTTTGTGGAGTCTGCTATTAATAGATGAGTACTAATAAGGTGATCCAGGAGAATGTAATAGTTTATGAGGTTGCGGGGGGGCAGGGGGGTGTATAAAAGAGGTGCAGGAGGGGAAAATATTCCTCAGGTGAATCATTCTGATTTAGATAAATGGTTCTCATTCCACCTCCCAAAATGTGGGTTAAATATTCAGAACAAGTAATTGTGAAGTAATGGACAAAACCTGGCATGTACCTGCTGCATCATTTCTACCTCTTAATGAACAGTAAATGATGCAGCTGCTTTGCCACTCTGGGTGTGTTTAGCTACAGAAATGGGGAGATGGCAATAGAGAGCTCTGATGAGGCTGTGGTAGGTTTCTGTTTTTTACAAAGGCTGCCAAATGTCAGTGTGTAATTTATGATCATTTCAATAAAGGCTGCTTTTAGATTGAATACAGAGGGGAAACAGGCATGTCCTGTGTGGCAGATTTATGCCCGAAGTCCTGTACTTTTAAGAATATAAGTGAAATTTGAGAACAAGTAATTCTTAAACCATATTTACTCTGTCTGCTGTAAGTTAGGAGTAAGTAGGTGCGTATCAGACTGATAAAGGAGAAGTCAGATGCTGTCATCTGATTCTACTGAATGAACCTAGTCTACAGCGTCTCTCTTGGTTCTTCTCCTAGAGACAACCTAGTGCTCTCTTTTTGGCATCTGCATGGAGATACTGTTGCATTTGTTTTTTCCTTGATGGCAATTTTGTCGCCGAGTTGACAGCTTAAGAAAATTTCTTCTCTAAGCAAATTACCTGCAGTTTGCCAAGGGCAGGACTGAGGTTTGTGTGGGAAACCATCTTGGTTGTTGTTCATTGCTGATTTTGTTCGGTGTCAGAGGTCTTTGCTGTGCTGGAGGTCTCAATTTCAGGACAGAGTGACAATTAGAGCAGTCAAAAATTCCCTCCTCCTTTTGAGGTTCCTTGCATGTTGATGCAGCTCCCCAAACATTTTCCAGAGGCAGCCAGCCATATAATTTCCTGGAAAAGCAGTAAGGCAACCTTCTAGGTGCTCTCTACATTGCTTGTCTTCTCATATCTCTGAGAAGGGATTTGATGGTGGGGAAAAGAAAGCAGACTAGAAGCAGGGAGTACGTGTCATTTTTGTATAGCTTTTTTTCGTTACCGTGGTTCTAGAAGAGGGCAGGGTGTGATGTGTCAAAGCCAGGGCAGGTAAAATGTTAGTACACAAACTTCCTAATTTGTCTTTCCTTCCTGTACAAATAAGCCAGTACTTTATCATGCATGAACACAGCTAATGTTGATGAATGGTGAAACCGTGTAGCATGGAGGCAGCAGTGTTTTGGGATTACCATATTCCCCAGTGGATATCTGCAAGTGCTGCAAAAGAAAGAAACAACACGGAGAAAATGTAGGATGTGACTGATGCGCAGTTATCCCACGTGCTGCCGAGCAGACAGTCTGTGACTTCTGTGTCCAGAGGGACTGTTTATTAAGGAGAAAATGTACAATTGTTTTGTGTCTCCTTCAAGTGGCTTGGATTATGCGGCTTTGCGTGCTCACAGCAGCATAATTCCTCTGGGAATGTCCACCCAAGGAGAACCGATGTGGATGTGCAGAGCTCTGAGGTGTCCTGGGAGTTGTGGAGTGGCAGGGCTGCAAGGCAGCAGGAGCATTTCTTGGCTCCCGCATAATGCAGAGGCTGCATGCAGAGACATAATAGCAAATTATAGATCTTTGTGGGTCCCAAGCAGTGTGAAAAATCTGCCCGTTGTCCTTTTAGGCAGTAGTGGGGTGGAGGAAGAGATCTCCATAGCCATACCTGGTCTATGGGTTTTTTCCATGTGGGCAATGAAAGGATATGCCTTGGCATTTTTGAAATCAGCATTTTCTACTTGTGTGTTTTTCCATCCAGCCTGAATTTTCAGTGATATTAAAGCATCTTTTTACCTTCCCTGGTAATGGAAAAGAGTCTACACTGGCACATATCGCATTGTGCCCACCTCAGGAACATTGCGCTCGGTGAAAGACCTGTGATGTAAATGAGCATCAGACTGGCGGATTTACAGGCGAGGGATGTTTTGGAGTTGCACATACAACTGGACTGCTGTAAAACTTAGAGATGTTTTAAAACTAAAAAAGTGTTCACCTCCTGTCGTGGTTTAACCCCAGCCAGCAACTAAGCATCACGCAGCCGCTCACTCACTCCCCCCCATCCAGTGGGATGGGGGAGAAAATTGGGAGAAGAAGTAAAACTCCTGGGTTGAGATAAGAACGGTTTACTAGAGCAGAAAAGAAGAAACTAATAATGATAATGATAACACTAATAAAATGACAACAGTAGTAATAAAAGGATTGAAATGTACAAATGATGCACAGGGCAATTGCTCACCACCCGCCGACCGACACCCAGCCAGTCCCCGAGCGGCGATTCCCCGCCTCCCCCTCCCCCCCTTCCCAGTTCCTAAACTAGATGGGACATCACATGGTATGGAATACACCATTGGCCAGTTTGGGTCAGGTGCCCTGGCTGGGCATGAGAAGCTGAAAAATCCTTGACTATAGTCTAAACACTACTGAGCAACAACTGAAAACATCAGTGTTATCAACATTCTTCACATACTGAACTCAAAACATAGCACTGTACCAGCTACTAGGAAGGCAGTTAACTCTATCCCAGCTGAAACCAGGACACCTCCTCCAGAGGGAGTAGCCCAAAAGGCCACAGTTAGGAAATGGTATGCATACCTAGGAGGGGTAAGCCAATTGCTCCCACTAAAGGAGGGTCCGACTAAGATTTTCAAACTACAGCAACCTGTAAACCCTGACCCAGCCTTGCTGGGTCAACCGTATAAACCTTCTCCGATTGAGGAGGCACCCGAATTTGTGGCAGGCTTGGGTGTGCAGGGCGTGTAGTTCGCAGATGCATCTGCCTGTCGAGTGGGATCAAAATGGCAATATGAAGCAGTGGCGTTGGAGGTTGGTACTGGGAAGTCGGTCAAAGAAGAGGGTGAAGGTAGTGCACAAGTAGGAGAACTACGGGCTTTATTACTGGCCATAGAGAATGGTGCTACCATCGTCTGTACTGACTCTTGCGCAACCTTTAAGGGTGGTACAGAGTGATATGTCAGTGGGAATCTAGTAAGTGGGAAGTAGGTCATGCGAAAGTGTGGAGGACAGAGGACTGGCAACGTCTCCTGGCAAGAGGGAGATCCCGACCTTTAAAGGTGGGACGGGTGAAGGGACATGCTTGGGATGGAACCCCAGCTGCGAAATGGAATCGGCAGGCGGACCACCTGGCCCAAATCAGGATGGTCACCAGTGAGAAGGAAGATTCGGATAGACTAGCAGAATGGTTGCATGTCAAACAAAGCCGCTCAGGGAAAGGAGATCTCTATTATGAATGCCGATCTCGGGGTTGGCCAGTGTCTATGAAAACCTGTGAAGCAATTCTTACAGCTCGCCCACAATGCCGAATAAGGCTTAAAGCTAATCACCCAAACCAAGCTGCGGCCCAGCATATCAGACAAGGCAAGGCTCTCTGGAGCACGTGGCAGGTTGATTACGTTGGTCTTCTGAGACCATCTCATGGGAGTGGAAAGACTCCCCACATCAGTGCCCGGTGGATAATACTGGACTTCTAACCCTGTGACCCGGTTTTAAGACCGAGGCCTAGTCTGTGCTTTTTTACAACACCATGAAGGAATGAGTCATTCCAGTCCTTTTGCTGACAGTGATGATGGTGACAGGCGTGGATGGTGAAGATCTGGATGATAATGTCGTGGCAAAATGATGGACATTAATATATCACGAGTCCCTGAGCTCGCGTGAGAGCAATGTGACAATTATAGTTGGAGTTTCAGACTGGATGGGGGAGGAGGTTATACTCATGTTGTTTATAGTTGGTCACCAGGTGCAGTAAATGCTAGTTCAGTATGAAACACCAGACGTGACTATATCCTCCAACTAACCCATGGGATCACGGGGTGGAGTTGGAATGGTACTACACTATGCCCTGAAATTCCATGGGGGCAACTGTGTGTGGTACTCGAGGAACATCGATAGAGCACCCTAGAACTGAGTTTACAGCTATCAACCTTAGCCAATGCTACATCAGCCAATTTGGGGACTCTCAAATAATCGGTTGTAACATATCAGTAAAATGGCTATCAAAAATTGGGCAGTATTGGATTAGATGCCAAAGAAAGAGAAGGGTATATGTAAAGTTTTGAACATGTCAGTGGACACCTGCTGTGTTCACTCCAAATGTGTCAATGTGGCTTCAAGACTAAATCAACGAGAGAATACGGCAAGAGACTCAGAGGCAATTGCTTCTGCACCAGGGACCAACTGGTTGGGAAAACTTTTGATATGTTCAGATTTTCTTTCACGGGGCAGGCAACCAGCCCTCTCTAATCTTTAATAATGCTTGTAGTTATGATTACTGTAATCTAGACCAGAAGGGAACAAGGACCCACAAGGAGCGTCAAACTCACCAAACTGCACCCCCTTTTAACTTTGGAGGCAAGAGGTGACTGTACCACCACTCCAGAGAAACCAGTTGAATCATGACCGTGGTCAAGGGGTGGATTGTGGCAGTACATTCCCCCCCACGTCCCCCCTGGCCCCCATCCTGCCAGCAGGAAGCAAAACTTCTCCGGGAAGGGAGAAGGGGAAGGAAACCCTGGAGGCTGCAGGTTGAAATTTGAACTGGCCGATGGAGATGTGCCAGGTACAGCGAGGTGGCCCTCTTGGCCAACAGAATTAAAAGACCACAGCTCAGATTCGACAGGGGTATGAACGGGGTCGTGCCGGAGGACATGTGGGAATCAGTCCTCCTGGGAGCAGGGGGTCTGCAGTCAGGGAGTCCCCCTCGGGTCGGGGCACTGCCCGAGGTAACTCCTCGAGGGAGAGAGCCCTCAGCTTTTAGGGGAGTGATATGTGCGTTTTGAGCCATCACTTTAAATCTTGGGGATTCTTAAGTCGGCAGTGTAGCATTAATTCTCTTTACATCATTGAGCCTGTGGTTTTATAAAATGTTACCGGACTTCTAGCTAACTTTTGCTGAAGAATAAATCTGAGTTTTAACACCCGTAGGATTTGGTTAGTCGTGCATCCGTATCAGTGCCGTTGCACGAGGCTAGCGATAGCTCTCTTTCATGTAGGTAATTCAGGTTTCATCCTTTGTCCCCACAGGCCCAGCGGCACAGAAAGCCACAGCGGGCTGTGTTTGAGCAACCTGTTCCGCTGGACTCGTGGCAAACGTCCGCATCCCTGCTCTTCTGTTGTCCATGTAGGGTCCTGGTCAACAAACCGAGCTGTTTTCCCTGGAAATGACCACCGTGGCTAAAGACAGACTCCTCTTTGTGGACACCAGCCCAGCGGAGGGAATGTCTCTGGCACACATGCTGCGCCAGCTTGCAATCCCCAAGAGAGTGGAATTGAGGCAGGTCCAACAGGAAGAAAATCTGCATTTTTTACTGAAAGAGGGGAGCGACCACCGGCACTGAGGAGCCGTTCATCTCCTGCTGAAAGCCACACGGACATGAAATGTCTGGTGATCTTAGGCAGGAATACTCCTCCCCGTGGAGCAGCATGCTTGGTTATTAAGGCTTTATCACACTTGGGTGATAAGGCTTTATCCTTGGCTTTCCCACCGTGCTGACCACTGTGGCTGCTGCCTGTTCTTTCCTGCAATGCTGGCTGCACCCGCCTGTGCGGCTGTCCTTGGGAAGGGCACCAGAGCTGAGAAACCCCCTGGGAGAGGGGCGCGGAGAAGCTCTTCTCCAGAGATTTGCCAGAAACTCTCCCGAGCATCCATTTTCCAGCCCATGCGATGCTCTGTGTGGCAAGGGAAGGTGCCCGTTGGTCCAATGGATGAGGCCCTGCAGGGCTCCCATCAGCATCCTTTGGCCTACAGCCATCTTCCAGCCACCAGTCCAGGGGCCGGGGGTGGAGGTCCCCTGACATATTTATTCCCTAGCCCCAGTCAAGGTGTGGTGGGTTGACCCTGGCTGGATGCCAGGTGCCCACCAAGGCCATTCTATCACTCCGTCTCTGCTGGACAGGGGAGAGAAAATATAACAAAGGGCTTGTGGGTCAAGATAAGGACAGGAGAGATCACTCTCCAATTACCGTCACGGGCAAAACAGACTCATCTTGGGGAAAATTAACTCAATTTATTACAAATTGCCCAGAGTAGGGTAATGAGAAATAAAACCAAATCTCAGAACACCTTCCCTCCACCCCCACCCTTCTTCCCAGGCACAGCTTCACTCCCGGATTCCCTACCAACCCTCCCAGCGGCGCAGGGGAACGGGCAATGGGGTTTACGGTCAGTTCATCACACGTTATTTTCTGCCGCTTCATCCTCCTCAGGGGCAGGACTCATCACACTCTTCCCCTGCTCCAGCGTGGGGTCCCTCCCACAGGAGACAGTCCTCCATGAACTTCTTCAACGTGGCTCCTTCCCACGGGCTGCAGTTCTTCACGAACTGCTCCAGCATGGGTCCCTTCCACAGCGTGCAGTCCTTCAGGAGCACGCTGCTCCAGCGTGGGTCCTCCATGGGGTCACAAGTCCTGCCAGAAAAACTGCTCCAACGTGGGCTTCTCTCTCCACAGATCCGCAGGTCCTGCCAGGAGCCTGCTGCAGCGCGGGCTTTCCACAGGGTCACAGCCTCCTGCGGGAACCCACCTGCTCTGGCGTAGGGTCCTCCACAGGCTGCAGGTGGATATCTGCTCCACCGTGGACCTCCATGGACTGCAGGAGGACAGCCTGCCTCACCATGGTCTTCCCCACGGGCTGCAGGGGAATCTCTGCTCCAGCGCCTGGAGCATCTCCTCCCCCTCCTTCTTCACTGACCTGGGGGTCTGCAGGGCTGTTTCTCTGACATGTTCTCACTCCTGTCTCCGGCTGCCATGTCTGTGCCCCCTGCAACTTTTTTTCCTTCTTAAATATGTCATCCCAGAGGCGCTACCATTATCGCTGATTGGCTCAGCCTTGGCCGGCAGTGGGTCCGTCGTAGAGCCGGCTGGTGTTGGCTCTGGCAGACATAGGGGAAGCTTCCAGCAGCTTGTCACAGAAGCCACCCCTGTAATGCCCCCACTACCAAAACCTTGCCACACAAACCCAATACATGTGCTCAGCAATAAAACTGGGGGGGGAGGTTGGCAGGGGCTGCCCTTGCTCAGGGGATGGCTGGGCATCGGTCGGCTGGTGGAGAGCAAGTGCATTCCTTTGCATCCCTTGTTTTTCACGGGCTTTAGTTTCCCTTCCCTTTCTAGGTTGGTTTTGGGTTTTTTTTGAATTTACGATTTTTAATTTAATTATGAAACTGCCTTTACCTGAACCCGTGAGTTTTCTCCCTTTCACCCTCCCGATTCTCCCCCGCCATTCCCCTGGGGGGCAGGGAGCGAGCGGCTGTGTGGTGCTCAGCCACCGGCCAGGCTTAAACCACCACAACCTGTGAGCAAAAGAGTTACCTACCGATGGACGGGGAGAGCGCTCATCCTTCCTCCTCCCTCAGGGCACGGGCGTCCCCTGTATCACACCGGGGTGCACAAAAGCCTCAGCGATCCGGCTGCTGTTGGAGCCGCTTCCAAAGCTTTTTGGGGCGAGCTGACGCATTCCTAGCGCCCAGCACGGCGGTTGGGTTTATACCGTTGCCATGAGTGAGGCGATTCTGCAGAAACTGCCCGGCACTCGCTGTGCAAGGGTGACGGCCGCAGGGAGCAGCAAGCTGCAGGTGACGGTGGCTGCATAAGGACCTTCAGCCCTTCCTGGCCACCGTGTCTGCCTACGTCTTGCCCTCGCTCGGAGCTCATGGGGCTGCTCCTCCGAGATAGCCTAAACGCACCAGGACGTGGTCCTGGGCAACCTGCTCTAAGGGAGCCTGCTTGAGCAGAGGGCTTGGACGACCTCCACAGCTCCCTTCCAACCTCCACCCTCCTGTGCAACTCTGTGCCTTGCTTTCACTCCTAAAGCACCTGAACTCAGCCCTCATGCCCGCCGGCAAGGATGCTGGGTCAAGGCACGATCCCAAACTCCTCCCTGAGGGGTCATCCCCAAACAGCAGCTCCCCGCTTCAGAACAGCTGATGGCGGACACACTCAGAAGAGAAAAAATATCATTTTATTGAGAACATCAACTGCGGTGGGGGGTCAGCAGTCACAGCGGTTCAGCCAGTGAGAACGAATCAGAACCTGCAACGACAGGGTCGGAAAGCCCTGATAAACCCCTAAAGGCAGGAAGAGGCAGGGTTTGGTTGCCCTCTCTTTGGGGAACACCGTTGACGAGGAATTGCTCATAGCCCAGAAGAGAGTGAGCTATGGCTGGCATTGCTGAGGGGAGGGCTCTGGTGCCTTATCCCCACGGGGAATGCCCTTAGAGAGCTGTGCGTGCGCAGAGATGCACAGGGCCCCTGTGCCACGCAGCAGGGCTCGATGGGGAGCCCCTGGGGAGCGGCCACGGGGTTCTTGCCAGACCCTGCGCAGCACCATCCCTCACGGGTTCAGGTAAAGGCAGTGCCATAATTAAATTAAAAATCATAAATTAAAAAAAAAATCAAAACCAACTGTCACGACCCAGACTGGACAGACCAGGGAGTCCTGTTTAATTCAGAATTCCCTCTGGCTAAGTTGAGGTGAAACGACACCAAATGATCAGTTCAAGATTTTATTTAGGACAAAAGCAAACGGAACTGGGGAGGCGTGGTAGTAGGTGGCAGGGTTTCTCACAAGAGGAATTAGCATCAGACTACTTCTGTAAACCGTGTAACCATATACATCAGTGCAGGGAATAAGGAGACCCCCTCCTGTTGAGTCACGAGGTTCAGAGCAGACCCCTGTCGTCGTTTAACCCCAGCCAGCAACTAAGCACCACGCAGCCGCTCACTCATTCCCCCCCCCCGCCCCTACCGACTGGGGTGGGAGAGAAAATCAGGAAAAAAAGTAAAGCTCATGGGTTGAGATAAGAACGGTTTAATGGAACAGAAAAGAAGAAACTAATAATGATAATGATAACACTAATGAAATGACAACAGCAATAATAAAAGGATTGGAATGTACAAATGATGCGCAGTGCAAATGCTCACCACCCACTGATTGACACCCAGTTAGTCCCCCAGTGGTGTTCCCCAGCCCCCACTCCCCCCAGTCCCTATACTAGATGGGACGTCGCATAGTATGGAATACCCTGTTGACCAGTTTGGGTCAGCTGCCCTGGCGCTGTCCTGTGCCAACTTCTTGTGCCCCTCCAGCTTTCTCGCTGGCTGGGCATGAGAAGCTGAAAAATCCTTGACTTTAGACTAAACACTACTTAGCAACAACTGAAAACATCAGTGTTATCAAGGTTCTTCGCATACTGAACTCAAAACATAGCACTGTACTAGCTACTAGGAAGACAATTAAGTCTATCCCAGCTGAAATCAGGACAGCATGGCACAGGTAGAGTCTTCTGCTGGTACCAAGTAGAGGCAGAATGTCAGGCAAAGTGGCTCATTGAATGGGAATGATCTAGGGAAATTTACTTGGCTGTTACAAGCCCCATTGCTCTACAAGTTGAATCTTTTTTCTCTAGTCCTGTCTTTTTTGGAAAGGGGTGGCGGGAGGGGCATGGATAATTTATCTTCATACCTACAAAAACACGCATTGTAGCAGTCAAGGTAGAATAGGCCTTTCTCACGTACCTTTTCTTTTCTGAACAGGGTGAGTTCAATCTGCTGACCAATAGCCCACTGAGTTCAACAGACACCTTGGATTTTTACCCTTTGGCTCAAGAGCTAGATGCAGCCTCCTGTCATTGGTGTTAGCACGACTAATGCAGTAATCTGCGATCTTCTCCCTAATAATCTAGGCTACATACTACCTAACGCTCTGTGCGAGAGTACAACCCGACCCAATGTTGCACATGACATCAGCACTGTGAAGAGCTGTGACATTCAAAGGAGAAACGAGACCTATTTTGAACACCTTTTAATAGCTTGCAGGAACAACAAAGGGGAAGCACTGTGTATAAATAATGCAAAACCCCAACGTGGGTTTTCCCCCTAAATTTCTGACCCTGCTGTGACAAGGGATGTCTTAGGCACCCCCTGGGCTGCACTACGGGGGACCTGTTCACATTCACTGGGATCTGGGAGATGGGGCAGAGCGGACCCTCTGGCAGCTTGCAGGTGGCACAGAACCGGGAGGAGAGGCTCATGCGCCAGAGGGTCCTGCTGTCAACCCGGGGGATCTTGACCGGCTGGAGAAAGGGGCTGACGGGAACCTCCTGTAGTTCCCCAAGGGGAAGAGCAAAGTCCTGGAGACCTGGGGACGAAGAAGCCCTTGCGCCAGTAAGTGCTGGGGTCACCCAGCTGGAAAGCAGCTGTGCAGACACCTGGGGTGATGGTGGACGCCAAGTGGACCGATTTCGAGCCAGAAAAGTGCCCCTGGGGCAAAGGCGGCTCACTGCCTCCTGGGCTGCAGTAGGCAAAGCGTTGGCAAGAGGTGGCGGGAGACGGTCCTTCCCCTCTGCTGGGTCCGTCCAGCCCGCCCGGGGCTCCCCAGTGCCAGGCAGACGGCCATACTGGAGAGAACTCTCGCCCCAGTGCCCCTCCCACTTTCCGTTGGGCTCAGAATGTTGGTCCGTTGGGCTCGGAATGTTGGTCAGTTGGAGGCCACAGCCACCAGAGACAGCAGCACGGAGCTGTGCTGGCACGCAGGAGCGCTGGGAGGAGGCAGGATCTGGCCGAGCAGCACCTCGCCGGCACCGGCACCTCGCCTCCCATCCCCGCTGTCGCCGACTGGCCCGCGTCCTTGGTCCACGGCGAGGGTCCTCCTCTCCCGGGCAGGATGGGCCAGGCCAACTGCTGCTGCGGCTCCAGGTGGGCTCTCCCTGTGCCTCGGGGGCACGGCCGGGACCCACGGCAGCGGCGGCGGCCTTTCTCATGCCTGCCGCTCTCTGCTCTGCAGGGAGGCTCTCACCGACGCCGAGCCGGTGCTGAGCACGGACGTGCGGCTGACCCGGGGCCGCAAGAGGAGCGAGAGACGCCTTCTCCTCCTCCAGGAGGAACTGGTGATCGCCAAGTTGCAGTAAGACCCTCAGAGCCCAGCTGCCTTTCCCCCAGCCCCGGCCCTGGCCCCGGGGCAGGGACACCCCGGCAGCAGCCCCAGGCCCCGGCACCTTGGTGGGTGCTGGAGGGACCCATCGCTGTCCGTCTGTCCCAAGGGCAGGTGGGGGACAGGGCTCTGCCTGGGGGGACCCCCAGGAGGCCACCTCCAGCTCACCGCCGGCCTCTCCTCTCTGCTCTCTGCAGACGCGGCACCAGCGTGCGCCCACAGCTCCGCCTGGCCCTGGACCAGCTGTGGGTGCTGAGCGGCGGAAAGGAGGCGGCGGGGGACGAGGAAGAGGAGGAAGGCGGCGATGAGGACAGGACCTCCATCCTCCTCGTCTGGCCCAGCGGCTCCTGCGTTGCCACTTTCCCGTGAGTGCCACGGCCGGGCGGGAGACGTTCCCAAGCACGCCCACGCCATCGTGAGAACGGCCTCTGCCCTGCGTGCAGAGCCTGGGCAGGGAGCAAGCAGCACGCCGGCAGGGAGGGATGGGGTCATGGGCAGGTCCCGCATCCCCTTTGGGTCCCCAGAAGGGGAGGGCGAAAGCAGCTGCTCTGGCAGGACACAGGGAGCCAGGGCTCGGGCAGTGCCTCTGTCCTGCCCCACGGGGCTTCGTCCCGCTCCAGCGTCCTTCCCCACGGGGCAGGGCTGCGCAGGCGCCCGCCTCTGCCCACGGGCTGGGGGGCAGCGGGGCCTGACGTTGGTTCTCCTCTCTTTCTGCAGCTCCCGGGCGCTGAAGGAGCTGTGGGTGGGCACGCTGCTGGGGTAAGCCGCGGGGATGCTGCAGGTGCAGCCGGATGGGGGAACACAGCTCCCCAGCTGGGGAGAGGTGCCCCCGCGGCTGCCGGCAGCTCTCGCTCGGGCAGAGCTGCCGCACAAGGGAGAAGAGGCGGCTTGGGGCTCAGCCAGCTCTCTCCCTGTGCCTTCCCGGCGCACAGGACACCAGAAGGAGCCAAGAGAGCCCGGGTGACGCCTGTCCCGTCAGTCAGGCTCCTGGAGAAGGAGCTGGGCCGCCGCCACGCCGTGAGTGCCTGCCCGGTCTGGGCTCTGCCCCCGAGCCCTGGTCCTCCAGCCGAGTGAGCGGCAGAGGCATCGCTGCTCACCTGCCTCCGCTCCTTCTCTCTTGCCCAGTGGAGGACATTCAGCGCCGGGAGCCTGGAGAGGCTGATGGAGGGCCAGGCCGAGGTGAGAAGGGCTGCCTTTCACCCGCCTCTGGCTGTGCCGGCACGTGCGGCCAGTGGGGTGAGGGATGGAGGGAAGGGTGGTGCCACTCGGGGAGCGGAGAGGGTTGGGGAGCCACCGGGAATGTCGGCACATCCTCGACGGCGGTGCTGGGGGGAAACCTGCCCCGCGGGGCAGAGAGCCCAGGAGGGCAGAGGGTCCCGGCTCTGCCGCGCTCAGGCTGCTGGTGCCGGCTGGCAGCTCGCCGGCGGCCCTTTGCGCTGCGGGGCTGCTCTCTGAGCGCAGCCTGGTTCTTGCAGGCTGGTCCCAAGCAAGGGCCTCCGACGGTCCCACCGAGCAACGGAGGGGGACTTTGCCACGCACCGGGTGAGTTTCGGGAAGAACGGTAAGCTCCTGCAAGCGCTGGAGCTGTGCTCACTTGTCCCTCGAGTGTCGCCATGCAGGTTGGGCAGCCCGAGGCAGGACGTCACCTCCAGGAGGAAGGACACCCGCTGGGCAGCGGCCGCTGGACGTGGTTCTGCGGGGACACGGAGCCTCTGCTGCTGCCCACGGCTTGGAGGAGGACAGGGCGAGGGCTGGGCCGGGCTCTCCTCTCCTGGTGGCGTGCCAGCTCTCAGGAGCCTCCCAACTGGAGCTGCTGAGCCGGAGCTCAGAGTTCCAGCTGCTGGCTCCCTGCCCGTCCTGCTGCACCGCTCAGCACCACGCTGTGGGCAGGGCAGGCCCCGGGAGCGCTGGCCTGGCGGTCTCTGTTGACAGGCTCTTACTCTGCTTTCCTTTGCAGCAGGAGGGAGCAGCAGCAGGAGGAGGAAGAGGAGGGGGCTGCCCTGGCCCTTTGCTCATCGGAGGACCCCGGCCACTGCCCAGGCGCCAGGGCAGGCGGGCTCCGGCTGCAGCAGGGCGCTCTTTGGCCAGCCCCTGGCAGCCGTCTGCGGGGAGGACGGCTCCCTGCCCCGGCCCATCCAGGTAAGCCAGCCTGGCCGGGGGGGTCCCCAGCCCTCCAGATGCTCCGTAGAGGCGGTGGGAGCCCTCCCTCCGGCTGCTGCACAGGGGACACGGGCGTCCCCAGGAGCTCCGGGGATGGTGGCTTGGGCTCTTCACCCCCAGCAAGGAGCCCGCTCTGGGGCAGTGCTCTGGCCACCGCTGTCGGAAGGCAGCTCCTCAGCCAAGCAACTGTCCTCCTGCCTCTCCTGCAGGAGCTGCTGGCTGTCCTGCACCGGGAAGGACCGTCGACGGAGGGGATATTCCGAAAAGCCGCCAGCGGGACGGAACTTCGGGAGCTGCGGGAGGCCCTGGA
Organism: Haliaeetus albicilla; assembly: GCF_947461875.1. NCBI lineage: Eukaryota > Metazoa > Chordata > Aves > Accipitriformes > Accipitridae > Haliaeetus > Haliaeetus albicilla. The sequence continues at coordinate 206,380 of NW_027212496.1, forward strand.
CCGCGACGCCAATGTTGACCTGGGAAGCCAGCCTGCACTCCTGCTGGCCGCCGTCTTGAAGGTGAGCGCTGCTGACCTGCGGCTGGAGGAGCTCCTGGCCAGCCTGGAAACTTCAAAGGCTCACCCGGAGCCCTTGGCATTGCAGGACTTCCTCCGAAGCATCCCCGACAAGCTGCTGGTGACCCACCTCTACGAGGACTGGGTGGCAGCCATGGAGAGGACCAGCAAGGAGGAGAAGGTCTCCGAGCTGAAAGCGTAAGTGCGGGCAGCAGCCTGCCTGTTGAGCAGGAGCCCTGACCGCTGGCTGAGAGCACCTGGAAAGCTGCGCAACTCAGCCGCTGGCTCCCCCCTGCCTTGGACAACAGGCCTGGGCAAAATCTGCTTTGTCAACCTGGTGTCCCTGTTCCCTCAGGGTGGCCGAGAAGTTGCCTGCAGCCAACCTCTTCCTCCTCAAGCGGCTGCTGTCCCTCCTCCAGCACATCGGCCACAACGCAGCCACCAGCAGGATGAGCTGCAGCAACCTGGCCATCTGCCTTGGGCCAAACCTGCTGAGCCCACCCAACGAGGACCTGCTCCCGCTCCAGGCCATGCTGGAGGTGACCGAGAAGGTGCGCTGTGTTGGCAAGCCGGCTGCAGCCTTGCCGGCCCATCCGAGCTTGGCTGCTCAGAGGTCCCTGGCTGCCTCCTCCCTTGAGCAAATGCCGGTGGGGTGGCTGCCCGCAAAGGCAGCCCCACAGCCACAGCCGTCTGTGCAGAGGCAAGGGTTGGGAGTGGGAAAGGCTGCTTGGTACAACTTCAGGCAGCTGGGTTGAGACCAAGGGTTTGATGTGTGCAGGTGAACACGCTGGTGCTGTTTATGATTGAAAATTGCGGTGACATCGTTGGGGAGGAGGTGGCTGGCCGCTCCTGTCCATCAGCTGGGGAGTCGCCAGCCCCCACGGACGGAGCCAGAGGTATGAGGAGGAACTGAGGGCTGTCCCAGGCTGGGGCTCTGGATACCAGAAACCTCAACGTCAAGAAGAAAACCAGTGTAGGGCTTGGGGTGGGTTTTGCTTTAGGTGTGCCTTACTTCCAAAGGCTTCACTGCTGCACATGGTTTTGCTTTCTAGACCTGCGTTTGGAAGAGCAAAGTGGCCCTGCAGGCAGAGGAGACCAGGGCCACCAGGCAGAAGCCATTCTGCATGCATCCCCCTCTCTGGACGTCCTCAAAGGAGCTGGGGGAGACATGGTGGCGGAGTCCAAAACGACAGAGGTATGTCAGCTCTGCTCCACAAGCACCGTGACAGCGTCTCTCGGGTAGGAGGGTAGTTTCTGAGGAGGCCAAGTAGCTGCTGGGCCTCCTCCGGCCAGCCGATGGCTTGTGCGTTTGGGGTTCCTCCTCCTCCCCCACGGAATCATACATTGTACGGAAAACTGGAAAGGTCCTTTCTCAAATGCATTAGGCATGTGCTTAATCCAACCAAATACCTACAAAAAGACAGCGGGGAGTAGCTGTCAACTTGAGAGGGCTTTTGCTCAGATCCTACTTCATCACAGTTTCATCAAGTCTGTTTTGGGGTGGGTGGACTGTGCAAAATGTGGACGATGCGAAGCAGCATCTTCCCCGGAGAGCTAAGGTGGCAATTTGGCAAGCAGTCCCTTACTACTCCAGGCCGTCCCTTGCCACCCCTTAACTCCAACAATTCTGGTTTAGGCACCTCCAGCTTTGCCTCCAGCCACCCTCAAGAGCACAGCAGAGCCCCTGCCACGCCCGCAACAACTGGGCAGCGTTTCAGAGGAAAGAAGGTAAAACGAGTCACTTTGGGTTAAAATCAGAACTGTCTCCGCTGGATCGTGGCCTTACCTATCTAAGCACACTGTGGGATGGAAAGGTTTGCAGGCTCTCCTCGGGACAAGGAAAAGAGAAGAAACCGAAGGAGGAAACAGGCCTGGGGAGATGAAAGCTGTGCAGAAAAAAAGAGGAGGAAGAGAGAAAACGTATTGGGGGATCGCAAACGGAAAAGATGCGGGAAGGTCCGGCAGGTCGAGAAGCCCAGGTGCGTACCAGGCTCTGCTGCTGCGCAGGGTCTGGCAAGAACCCCGTGGCCGCTCCCCAGGGGCTCCCCATCGAGCCCTGCTGCGTGGCACAGGGGCCCTGTGCATCTCTGCGCGCGCACAGCTCTCTAGGGGCATTCCCCGTGGGGATAAGGCACCAGAGCCCTCCCCTCGGCAATGCCAGCCATAGCTCGCTCTCTTCTGGGCTATGAGCAATTCCTCGTCAACGGTGTTCCCCAAAGAGAGGGCAACCAAACCCTGCCTCTTCCTGCCGCTGTGCATTCAGCAGTGCTCTCTGACTCTGTCCTTGTAGGTGCCGTTTTCCTGTTACCGGCTGAACCCCTGTGAGTCCTGGGCCCACCCCCCACCGCAGTTGATGTTCTCAATAAAACGATATTTTCTCTCTTCTGAGTGTGTCCGCCATCGGCTGTTCTGGAGCGGGGAGCTGCTGTTTGGGGAGGAGTTTGGGATCGTGCCTTGTCCCAGCATCCTTGCCGGCGGGCATGAGGGCTGAGTTCAGGTGCTTTAGGAGTGAAAGCAAGGCACAGAGTTGCACAGGAGGGTGGAGGTTGGAAGGGACCCATGGAGCTGCAACTGGTCACCCAGCTCCTGCTCAGATTTTGGCTAATACTCATCTTGTGCTAAGGCCTGCCGTATGCTTGGAGCCATGCCATTATCTCAGGTAGAGGGCAACATGTAGGTACAGCAGGTTGGCCAAGAAGGGCTAAAGCTCCTTATGCAGCCATGGTCACCTGCAGCTTGTTGTCCCCTGTGGCTGTCATCCTTGCATACCGATTGTCTGGTAGTTTCTTCAGAACCCCCTCGCTCACACCGATGGTATAAACCAAACTTCCACACTGGGCACTATAACTACTCCTCTCAAATGATGCACCTCTTATTGATCACAGAGAGCAACAACAGGAAGGTTTGATTCAGTTTGCACAGAATAACTGAACTAAATATTCTGCTGTCTATGGAAATGCAATTTTAAAAAGGGGCTTAAAAAACCCAAGCTCTTTGGAACTGCACTAGGTTCTTTCCCCTTGACAGGAACAGCAATGCTCCACACTTGAAGTGAACCACTGACAGGGTGCATTTTCATGTTAATTGTCGCAGACACTGGCAATAGGAAACAAAGCACTGTAAATATCACTCCTTTCCTGCCTTTAAGAACTTAACAGTGATAGTCAGACATGGCAAGGGGAAAAAAGTATGTAGCAGAAACAGAGCTATGAGGGTGCTGAGGGCTGGGGACCTCAAAAGTCTAGGCTTGTGCTTTTGCACATCCACTCAAGCTAGTGCTGGCTGAATACAAAACACAGGTGCTGTGATTCTCTGGCATTCCCTGCCCATTGTGCATTTTGTATGAGGGGCTTCGAAAACAAGAATTAAGGGAGAGAGTCTCTGGCATGAAGGTGGAGAATTGATGTATGAATACAGCTTTCCCTTGAGAAAGAAAAAATGACTGTTGCCCATGACAAGCAATCAGAAGGATGCATCTGGTACACTATTAGGAGACGGGTACATGGGATAAAATGAGACTAGATATATGTGAGACTTTGAATAAGATGGAGAATCCAGTGACGGGTGGAGCAGTTGCAGAGGGAGACCTTCATAGCAGCATTTTGCACAATATTACATGTGAAGACAAGGAGAAAGGGGGGGGCAGGGTTGATTTTCTTCCATGGTTTTGGGGTTCTTTTTGGTCTTTGCATCTGGGGGTCTGTTGAAACCTCTGTGTCTGAACATGGAGAGATTTTCGTTGAAATGCTGTATACCTTTGAGGGCAACCCAAAGCATAGCCTTATACTTACATATCTGGTACAAAGCATAGAAATAACAGACTTTGAGAATGGCCATAGTAACCAGACAAGACACAAAGAGTTTCTAAATCCCAGTAGCCCAATGGATAATAACGCTGGAGGCAGGTTCATGCTGTAATTTGTATTCAAAGCCTGAATACTACAGAGAGACCATTTCTTGTACCTGGAATTCAGAACAGACCCACTATGAAGATACAGCTGGAAGTTAACAAATAGGTGTGATCTCTTATCACCTTAATATCTGAGATGAGTCAGTTTGAGTTTTCATTTTCTCCAAATAATATACAGCAATCTACGGGAGGAAGTGAAAACGGCAAAAATGAGTAAGGAAAGATTGTTTGCTCTTTCTTATACACGGGAATTAGCAGGCAACACATGAAATTATTAATCACAATAAAGGAAAAGAAGAACATCTGCACACAATACGTAATTAAATTGTGCACCTCCTTGCCATAGGATGTTTTGGATAGCACAAGTATGAATGGGTTGAAGAAGCAATTAGACAGAATCAGGGAAGGAAGGTCTCTCGTGGGCCATTAAGCTCTAGGAAGCAGGAACAGCCTCCAGAAATCCCTGAACTAGTGACTGTCGGTATAGAGGGTACAGCAGGGGAAGGAGCATGCTATGCTTATTGCATTTCTTATGCTTTTTTCCTACACATCTTTCACTGTTCAGATTCAGAGACAGGACGCCGAGCTGAACGAACCTTTGGTATGACCCCGTGTGGCTATTCTCAGGAATTATACAAGACACAGTCCCCTACATGCTATGGATGCAATTCACATTCACGCAGAGCACTGCCTTATGGCCTTGCAAATTCTGCTGAGTATTTACGGTGAGAATTTAAGCAGAACCTATGTGGCTGAGTTCATGCATAGACGTGATCCCATTTCACCCTATCTGAAATTACATACTGCCTCCTCTGCGACGGGTTTTTGGCTTGGGTGCAATTTGATATGCAATTAGTCAAACATCTTCTCCTGCGATATCTGTCCTGTTGTGAACAATTAGCGTTGCATAAGGGAATACATTCTGAGGCTTGAATCCCAGGGACTCCTGTCAATTTGCACTGACAGCATGCTTACAAGGAAGGAGCTGACAGGTCCAGCTGGAATTGAGTGTTAGCAGCCACAGAGGCGGCCACACACCAGCCCACAGATGGTCCACTTCTTGCTCACATTCTTAGCTTTGCCTGCCTTGAGTGTCCTTTTGTTTTGATATAAATGTTACGCAAGCTAAAGAATGTGTTTGAATTTCCAGAAATGAACTTCCTAATGTTTCAGCTATGGGCTAAGACCACCATCAGAGTTCTTTGATATTTTAGTGTGCAACCCATGGGAAGGAAATCGTCGGGTTCTTAGTTATACACAGGATGGCTTCTTCTTGTCAGAGAAGAGGGGACCAGCAGGTAGGAGGCTGACCTGGTGTTGTTCCCAGGATGGCCAGGTTGCCTGAGAGCAAACTCCACCTGAAGAAGGGACAACCTGACTTTGCAAGGAAGATCAGTTTGCTTCTAACAGTGGTTCTTCAAAAAATCCTGCTTCATGGTGATGAGCACAATAAGAGCTTTAATTTAACACGTTCTATGTTGCTATTGAGCAGTATGCTCAGATAGGAACAGGCCATGAGATCTGCTGAGTGAAAACACAGCCTCTCTTTTTGATTATCTGAAAAATTAGACCTGATATTTCACTTAGCGTGGGAAACTGCTTTGACTTTTGACTTCTTTTTTTTTAAATAGAATTGTAATGTACAGAGATATTTTGAAATAAAGATGGAGTCTGTTGCACTCAGAAATGCATCTCTCAGTTCCCATTAGTTACTTCTTTCGTGTTTATTTTTTCCCAGGCTTTCCAAGCATATGTAAAGTAATTCAGCAGTTCGGTTCTGCTCTTTGTTAGGAATCCATCTGGCAAGTAGTCTGGATGCAAGAAGTTAAAGCTAATGCATTTCATCTCACGGGCAAAGAGCGTGCACAGTCTGTTGCTGCAGCTCAGCTGCCACGCACTACCTAGGTAAACCACAATGGCTTGATTGTACAGACACCAGCTTAAACAAGGCTTCAGGCAGCCTCTGCCAGCTTAAGAGCCAGGATCGACGTCTCCCCCAGTTGCCAAAGCAAGGACTGGTTTTAAGTAGTGCCGTTCCATCTGCGCACAGAGAGCTTATGCCGTCCAGCTCATCCATTTTCTGTAGATCATGAACAAATACGTGGAAGGTCTCAGGGTGAAAGCTGCGCTCCCTGCTCTTCACGCTCTGCCTCTCCCTTTCCAGTCTCTGGTACTGAAAGCTGCCCACAAATGTAGCAGTCATAATTCACAGCAAAATCCCTTTAAATGGCCCACTGGGTTATATATTTGGCAAATTTCCACTGGTTGGTGGAAGTTTGAAGAAGCCTAGCATCTACAGCATAAATACAACCAAAATGGAGAGATGATTGTGGGTTATTACTGGATTTATATACAGTCCTAATTCTTGTGAGGATTGTGCAGTTTTGCTGAAATCTGTAACGGTAGATGAGGCAGATAAAAATACTTCAGAAGCTTACTCCCCAAACAGAAAATGTGTTGCACAGTGTCATTACCAAAAAGAATATAACTCTTCGTTACTGTTATAAATCACACTAAAACAATTTCCTCCCTCGTTTGGGTATGCTGTATTTCAATAGTAAGTGTGACAAGATGTGGTTTTTGGTGTCAGATTAAGTTTACCTGATTACTGATTAAATAAAATTTTAAAAATGCTGAATTCATCCATATTTGGAGTATCTGTTCTTGTACTTCCTCCATACCATGTAGAACACCTGATAAAGTTGAGACAGCATCCCTTGCCACCTAAGAGAAAGCTGAGGTGTTTCAAGCCACAAATGCATACAAAGGCTTTGAGAAGTATCGGTTTCCTCAATTTTTCCATGGGATCCAGTCGTTTTACCTCAATCTTCACTCCATTTCCAGTTAGGCTTATGCGGTGTACTGTATGCATAATTGTATCTGTGACATAGGAAACATGCTGAGTTTTAAGATGTACAAGGACATATGCATATATAGTTATTTTCATTAAGGTAGCTGAGTCATAAGGCATTATGTCTAGTAAGGCGTCAATTAAGCTGTAGGGTGGATTGTTTTATGAAGTGCTGGACGTGCGAGAGGAACTCAGCTTTTGTATTTCCCTTAGAGAATAAGGCACAATTGATAACATATTGCCTAGTTGGCATTTTTTCTGAGAAAGTCCCTTGTCAACTGAGTTTAGGAAATCAAGCTTAAACTTGCAATAGAAATGAATTAGCTAGGCAGGAAGAAGAGTGAAGTCCCTAGAAGAATCCTTCAACCCTCTGTTTCGATTTAATCTAAAGCCCAGGGTATGTTTATGTATGTGAATGTGTTCATGTGGTGTGTAGGCTCTGTCCTTCATCACAGCTCCTTTCTGAGTGGCACGTGGAGTACGTGGAGTTGTGCTTACTCGGGCAAGCCTAATCCTAGCATAGCAAAACATTCAGGTTGCTCCTCCAGGAGACTGCTTCGACAAGGGATAATAAGTGACATTGGTCCTTCTCTTAATGGCGGAGTAATATCTGGGCTAAGGGGGAAGTTGCCTGTCCCTTCTTAAGACAGCTACTAAACATGAGGTTGGCATTTATCCTTTTAAACTGTTGTATCTAAGTCCTTTAGCCCTTTATTTAATCTTAACTTTAACAAAACAGTATAAAGTTATCATTTCTATAACCGTGCCTAGTTTCAACATGATGCTGATAGGGCACAAGATGCTGCATTTTATGAGAGCAGTAGGTCTAAATGCGTGGAGGACCGGCATGCTTTGTGAGTGGGAGAGATCTTCAGGTCAAGCCATACGCCTCACACCACGTAGCGATATCTCAGTGTGGGAATTCGTAACTACCCGCGGAGGTCACTCCTGCCTGATGTGTGATGATTGATGCGTCTTTGGTGAGCAGCATGTGGGCTACGAAATGTCTTGAGTCAGCAATCAGGAGCAGAGATACTTCTTTTCATACTGGGAGCAAGTATTTCTTAACAGTAAGACAGATCAGATCAATGCCAGCCTCTCTGTTTTTAGGTCCAGTGACACATCACAGAAAATTAATTGCAGGTGAAGAAATTCCAGAAGGTAGCAGTGGGTTTTTTTCCAGGAACATAAAAAATTAATTAGAAGATGAAAATTTTCAGGCCATGGTTAGGGCGGACTATGTAAGAGATGACCAAGTGTGGCAAGATGCTTTCTTGTCTTTGGATTTTATAGCCTAAACTCAAAAGGCCTCATGGAGAACAACCCTCAGAATGAAAAGCAGCTGGGCCTGGCAAAGGATAAAGTCAATAAGTGGGGCTTTGAGAAGGGGTTTAAAAGACAGCTGGACATGAATGGGGAAAAATGGGAGGATAAGGTGTCGTAAAAAGATAATTCAAACCTGAAAAAAACCCCAAAGCAGCTGGAAGTATACCCTGGGGAGAATATAGAAGAAAGGTAGGGTGCAGGAAAAACCGAGAATCGGGACGTATGGTGAGGAAAAACAAGACGAGGGGTTTGAACTTCACAAAGAACAGAGAGGAAGCCAGTGAGGGGAACCGGGGCTGTGCCCTCACCCATCAGGGCACAGTCCCACAGGGTCTCAGCAGGGCTGGGTGCTGGTAATGGGGTCCATCGACAGCCCCAGACACAGCCAGGGGATGAACCAGGTCCAGGGCCCACCCAGTCGGAGCAGCAGGAGGCAGGGCTACAACATGGGTCCAAGGTCCACCCAGAAGACGGGGCCAGAGACAGGGCTGGAGACAGGCCCAACTACAGCATAGCCCAGGCGAGGTCTGGGAGCCCAGGGCTGAGCTACCTGAAAACCCGGAGCTACCTAAAAAAGTGCCGAAGCCGAGCGGAGCTTTGCCGAGCGGAGCCGAGCTTTGCCGAGCCGTACCGAGCCGAAGCCGAGCGGAGCCGAGCTTTGCCGAGCCGAAGCCGAGCGGAGCCGAGCTTTGCCGAGCGGAGCCGAGCTTTGCCGAGCCGTACCGAGCCGAAGCCGAGCGGAGCTTTGCCGAGCCGAGCCGAGCGGAGGCGGTCGGGCGCAGCGGCATGGGCGGGCAGGGCGGGCAGCGCTGCCTGCGGGCGCGGTGCGGCTCCTCCAGCCGCAGGTGATGGTGGGCAGGAGCCGGCCCCTCGGCACCGCGCACCGGGCGCTGCAGCTCCTCGTCCGGGGGAGCGCGGGCGCGGAGACCTCCTGCCCACGGCAGGGGCGGGCGGGCAGATGGAGAGGGACACTGCCAGGGGCCGGGGAGCGGCCCGGGGGGCCCCGCGTCTCTGGCAGCGATTGCCCCGGTGGCAAGGACACCGACGCGAAGGGACCGAGCCGGTGGCAAGGACACCGACGCGAAGGGACCGAGCCGGTTCTCGTGGCTCCGGCGCTCCGCAGCGGCGCCGAGGGCCAGCCAGGACTCAGGCCGCGCCAGCCCTCGGCTGCACCCACGGCAGACTTTGCCTCGGGCTCGGCGCTGCTGGCCAGCCTGTCCCCGCCGCCCCTGGGCTAGCCCCGCTCTCGGGACGGCACGTCCCACGCGTGAAGCGGTGCCTGGGCTTGCCCTGGGAGCGGCACGACTCGGGAGCGTTCTCCGGCTGCTGCGGCTCCCGTCCGTGCGATGGACGGAGGCGGCGGTTTCCCTGGCGGCTCTCCGCTGGTCTCGGCCCGCGGGCCGCGACCCCTCGGGCTCCGTTTGGGCAGCCCTGCCCCGCACGCTGGGGATGGAAAGCGGCGCGATCCTGCTGCAGCTGCCGCGGGGACAAACCCACGGGGGAGAAGGGGTGGGTGCCGCGGAGGGGAGGACGGCGGGGCTGGGTGGGCTCTGGGCAGCACCGCCCGGGGCTGTCCCTGGCGGGGGTCTTCCCGGCCGGGCCCCCGGGATGGCTGAGGAGGCCGGTGCCCGCTTTTCCAGGGAGGAGCTGGCCGGGAGCGTGAGGAAGGGCAGCTGCCCGGCTTTGCGCTCCCCGGGGGCCCTCGGGGCTCCCAAGGGGCCGGGCCGGGCTTTCCCCCCTGCCCCCCCGGTTCTGTCCAGCTTTGCGCTCTGGCTTCACGCGGCGCTCCGGCCTCGATCGGATAAGCCTTGTTTCCCGCCCTGCAAGGGTGACGCTGGCTTCCCTCTTACGGATGAACAGGACTCTTTCCTGGAGCTGAGAGCAGAAACTCCGTGGGCTTTGGCACTCGGATTTTCCTAGCTTGCTGCCGCCAGCGTCCGAGGGGACTCTAGATTTCGCGGAGCACCGTCGGGACGTGACTCTCGGGGAGAGGCTTCGGTCCTGTTTCTGGACAAAGATGGTGGCGGCGGGGGAGTGAGCGAGCAGCCTCGTGGTGCTTGGTCGCCGCCTGGGCTGAAACCACAACAGTCCTTTTTTGCTGACATCATCGCAACTGGGGAGAGAAAGGGCTGAGCTACCAGGGCCACTGCCAGCATCCTGTCATTAGGCACCAGAGTCAACGTTGACTCGAGAGGCCTGGGCAGAGCCCAGACCCCCCGAAAGCAGCTGCAAGACCTGCCACGAGGTACAGGCCAACTCCTCTGATGCTTCGGGCTCACGCTGGAACCCAAAGTGCTCCAAGCCCCAAAATGCAGCCGCCTCTGCAGCACAGCAGCAGCAGCCAGTGCAGAGCAGCGTGGGGAGCTGGAGCAGAGGGAGGGGGCGCCCGGGCCGGGCTCGGCTCATCTCGTTTGGGCTCGGCTCCCTTCGGCTCCGTTCGGCTCATCTCGTTTGGGCTCGGCTCCCTTCGGCTCCGTTCGGCTCATCTCGTTTGGGCTCGGCTCCGCTCGGCTCGGTTCGGCTCCTCTCGTTTGGGCTCGGCTCCCTTCGGCTCCGTTCGGCTCATCTCGTTTGGGCTCGGCTCCGCTCGGCTCGGTTCGGCTCCTCTCGTTTGGGCTCATCTCGTTTGGGCTCGGCTGCCCTCGGCTCCGCTCCGGCCGCAGCCCCGGCCCGGCCCCGCCTGAGGCAAGGGCGGGCGGCGGGCGCGGCGGGGCCGGTGGCCGTGGCGGGGGCTCCTCCCCGTCCGTGGAGCGGTGGGCTGCCCGGCGGGCGCCAGCGCCGGGGCTGCCCGGGGGCCTCGCAGGCCGGCAGCGGGGCTGAGGCGGCGGCGGCGGCGGTGGCGGCATCTCCCCTCGCGGCAGGCCGGGGCGCCGGGTCCCGGCCTTCCCCCCGCAGGCCCGGCCAGCCCCGGCCCCTCCCTGCCGCCCCCGGGGCTGCGGGGGCAGCAGGGGACTGCCTGCCGCTGGTGGCTGTCCGGCGGAGGCCGGCGGGCACCGCGGAGACGTGCGGCTGTGGAGAGAAAGGAGTTTCTGCCGGCTGTCCCCGCAGGGACCCGCAGCCGCCGGGGGTGTCCCTCACAGCCTGGCGTCGGTGGCGGGCTGCGACGCAGTCCTGCCCGGGCGTTCTTGGCAGCCCCCGGGGCAAGAGGCCTGTCAAGCTTCAGGGAGGTCGGCAGCGGCGTTTCCAGAGCAGTCGCGTCCCGTTGGCTCTCCTGCTTCCTTCCCTAGGCTGGGAGAAAGGAGGACGTCCTCGAAAGCAGGTACCTGTCGGTTGCCTGAAGCCAGGTTTCTTCATGCAGGCAGGCGTGTGTACGGACTTAGAATCGGCAGGTGAGCGTGTTGAAGCTACAGCCTGCAGTGTGGTGCCTGCCGGTAGCCGTGAGTTCCTAGGAGACCCTAAATTCAGAGGGGGGGGGCTGCTCTTTTCCTGCCTTCTTTCACTGACCGTGAAAGCGGTCGCTTCCGAGTGGCTACTGCGCTTGCACGGGCTGAGCATCGAGTAATGGGAGCTGTAAAAAGCGCTCCTGTTTCACTGCCGTGCGTGGATTTCGTGCTTCAGTGGGAAAAGAGGCTGGTTTTGCTGACGGTGTTTTGCAGTTTTGTTTAAAGCGTTCAGCTGAGAAGCTCTAGAACCTTTGTGTGTGAAGCCAGGACTGTTTTTCCCCACGTGCACCACTTTGTACCTCTCTGCCATTTTATTGCTCCGCGGCCGAGTCTCGTAAGATCTTTCTATGGTTCTTTGCTACCTGCCCTTCTCCTTGTGTCAGTAATCTTGTAGGCTTTGCAAGCTTTCTCACCTTGCTGCTCATGCCCCTTTCCCTGTCACGTCACGCTGTTTTTCTCTTCAACTGCTTGTTGGGCTTACTAGAAAAGCAGAAAGCCTAATACTGGAGTGAGTGCCTATTGTCATTTTTTAAATGAGACTTTGAAACATGAGTACAAATACAGATGAAGGGTATCTATCTTGTTGGCTTAGAGGGAGGTACTAAAACCCTGCTTTCTAATGAATTACTTGAGCAGCCATTTACAAGCTTGCTTCCTTTTTGTGACTTTTGGTAAACTCAGTTCTTACCCGTTTGACTTATTTTTAGAACTGGAGCCGAGCGTGTTTGCCATACGAGTAAAGCAAAGCATGGATTTGAAACGGTAAGCTACAGAATATTCAGAAAGAGACAATAGCATCTGTTTAGTCCTAGGTTCTTCAAGTGGCAAGCATAAAAATGCCTTCAGGTAACTTTTTTTCCCTTTTCACCTGCATCACCTGCATGGAGACCTTTGTGATTCCTGCTCATCAAACTTAGCCACGGGATGAGTTTTACCGGGACCCAACACAGGCTTTTCTGACTGTGAAGCTACAAGCTCTAGGGGTGAACTCAGCCTCTCGGAGCTGAACCTGAAGGTTGCCCTGCCTTGTCCTCAAGAGACTCCAGTCCTCTTTTACCTCACATGCTCCTTTGTGCAGAACTCCATGAAGGGCCAACAGTGGGTGCTGACACCTTGACACTGGCTTCGGTGCGAGTACTTGCCACTCCTCAGCAGTGTCCTTTCTCTGTGCAGATGGCCTTGCAGGCATCTCCCTCTTCTTGAAACAGTGTCATGTTTTTTTCTCGCTATGTCATCAGAAGGCAGATTTACGACAGGATTGTTCCAGAGGGATTGGCAGTTGCTTTCTAAACCCACTGTTCTCCAGAGACCTTGTCAGGAGGGCAAGATTCTTTCTCTTGTAGCCCACAAGCTAAAAGGCTGCTCTGACAGAGCTGCTGTTAGGCACACCCTTTAGGTAAGAGGGTCTTCCCTCACCCCCCTGTTCTCCTCCTCCTGGCTGTTGCCCATCCTCCCAGTGCATTTCATCCATTTTCTGGATCCTGATAGCCATTCTGCATGTAGTTCAAACCCCTGCCGTGCTATTGCCTTCCTGGCCGCCTTCCCTCTCCAGCTCTTTGGAGAGAGTCTTTTCTGAGGAGGCAAACTTATTCCTCTTGGGGTTGTCCACAAAGGAAGTTGCCTGGTGGTATAAAAGGAACAGCTGCTTCTCCCACTGTTCCTTGGGAGGTGAACAGTTGCATCAGATGCCCAGGTTTCTGCGTGCTTCTGCATGATGACGTGCTGCCCCCATTTCAGAAACCTTTTGGACCTCTCCACAACTGGCTGAGCCTTTACGCAAATATCGTCTGTGGGCTTGCTGCCTGCTGGCCAGGGCATGCTGCCTGCTTGCTGCTGTAGGCCTGGTTTCAAAGGGCCAGTCTCAGCATAATTGCTCTGCAGGGATCCCCTGCATGTACAGTGGCCTGCAATTTCAGGTGCTGCTAGTTGCATGGTTACCTTCAGCCTGCACAGGTAAACTCCTGTATTGAAACAGCCCTCACCTTGTTGTAAGCCCAAAACTTTCTTTCAGAAGCGGGGTTTTTGGCAGGTTTGTTGGATTTCCAAGATAGGAAGGACACTGCCTGGTAACTCCTCGGGAGCCTTCAGTACAGAAGAACTTCTCTAAAACAAGTAGGCTGATTTGTGTCTAAAACCTGTATCCCTTTTTTTTCCCCTCAGCTCAGCTTTGCAGGATTAATGACAGGTCTCTCTACACATGCCCTTTCTGGCTTCTTTCCTCAGGTGCTCCAAACACTCTCTTGGTGGGATAAGGTCATCCTCTGAAAGATGCTTTTTTTAATTCCCCTCTTTGCTATAATCGCTGTCCCCAGAATGCCTCCGCTCCTTGTACAGTGGCTGAATTTCCCAAACATGAGGGTCCTTGGAAGCTGGAGCTCCGGGTTAGCATGTTGGACCCTGAGAAATGATGTGGTAGGTGGTAGCCATCACCGTAACCTCCTAGTGTGTTAACTGATGTGGGAGGACATGTCCTGAGCTCTTTCCAGGTAATCGGGAACGATGATGAGTGAATCATCAAGTCGGCAAATACCAGTTCAGGTGAGAAGAACCTTCTCCAGAAGAGATGCCTGTGCCACCATGACTCGTACCTGCAATTTGCACTAGTCAGGGCACTGTTACAGTGAGAGGGAGCTCCAGACACAAACTGGTGTCTTTATGAATACCAGACCAGATGTCAGGAGCACCGCATGGAATCCTGAGCAGATGACCTCTCCCTCGTGTGCTTTTTTAGGAGATCAGAGCCAGGTGCTTCTGTGACATGCCTTCCATTTGGTTTGCTTTCCATTTGTTTTCTTTTGGTATTCAGGATGAGAAGAAAGATCAGGTTTAGGAAAAAACCATCTCAGTAGTGCCTGTGCTTTCTCAGGATTCTTCTGGTCATTCCTCCAGGGCTCTTGTTCAGTTTATGAGCAGTGTATGACTTTGGATCCAAATCCAGCTGGTGTTTTAGAGTGCATCTCGAAAAGGGAAGGCTCTTGTTAAAACATGAAGGAAATCTGTCTGCTTAGTATACACGTAGGACTGACTTTACAGCATCGGCACTCAATTCAGAAGGAGGAGCATGGAAGTGCCACAGTCGCATGGCTGTTGAATAGATTGCCTTTTCAGCTCTCATCCAAATGCCTTCCAGGCCTGCGATTTTGACAGGAGGCTGTCTGGTCAGGATGACTGGAGTTGAGCCTGTGCATCTTTCTGCTTACCAAGAGCACGAGTAGAAGTCCAAGGAAGAAGGAACTGGGAGACGCTCAGCCTGTCACTGCAGATAATTTTCCTACCTTAGTTAATGCTCTGAGACTAAACTGCCAAGATCTCTGGCCATCTAAAGTTTGGAATTTCACGTGAACCTGAGCTTAGTGCAAGAGAAGCACCATCAGGGAGGGATCTATTCTTCTCTTCTCTTATCTCTGTGACAAAGTTGTTTCACTTTCTCCTAAAGAAGCTTCCAGGGTGGTTTTGTTGTTTGTGGTCCTTTGTATTGCTGATAGCCTTGCGAATGGGTATTCCTGGCTCACCTCTTGCTTCTGGCACTTTTCACTTTTGTCCCTGCCCTGTTACTCTGCTTCCTATGAGTGTGTCTTAGCAGGGCTGATGCCTAGGGGCCTGTATTGTCCAGCGGCTGTTATTTCCCACAGCACCTCTGTCGATGTTTTTTAAAACCTCTGTCGGTGCCATAGCTGGTGTTCCTCTTTCACTATCTGCTATATTAAAGCCTAGTCAATGAATTCCAGCTTTATGTTAGGCCTGGGAATGTCCTGAGGAGGGAGGGGCAGAAAGCTATTGGTGAAGAAAGTCCTCGTAGCAGCAGGCAAGAAAATAAAGTCACAGAACAAGAGAGCAGACCTTGCCTTTTAGTTCTTCAAGCAAGCAAGCAAAGAAACAAAGATCTCCTGTAGAATAGAATTTTACATGGTGTGAAAGTTCTTGGGTTCCTTTTCCTTTCAGAATTCCTGCAAAGAAGATGAGCGTGAGTTTAGTCCAGCATCCCTTACTGTGGGCTCTAACCGGGTGAGTTTGTGTAAGTAAGGAATTCCTGGCTTGTTTCATTCGAATTGGTCATATGAAGTCAAAAGCTGCAAGGATGACATCGATAATAGTTTTCCTTTAAAAGTGGTGTTTGGTATTTTCCAGCACGTGAGACTAGGAATTAGAAGCACCATAGAGCGGCAGGTCAGCAATGATTTTGGCTGTAAGCGATTCCCACCCATAGAGCCGGGCTACGTAGCTCTTTCAGAGCTGGGCTGTGAGATGGGAGCCTACCTCCAAACCAGTCTGCACTGTGATTGCTTTGAAAGCTCCCAGGCGTGATGTCAGTCAGAGTCTGGACCGACCTCTCGGTTTCAGGGTCTGCCGTTGGGTGGGCAGGGAGTGTGGAGAGAGCGAGCTTGTGTTTTTGTTCTTGCTGCTGTTTCTGACAGGGGCGCCTGTGGGATCTAACCTTGAACAAAGAACAGGAACCGGTCAGGCTGAGGGTGCAGCTCCTGCAGCAACTGGACCAAATGGTAAACAAAGGAAACGTGGAGTCAGAAGGAAGAGGCCTGTCCAGGTTCTGGAGAAGGTACGACTACTGCAGCTACAAGCAGATGCAGTCCTGGCTCTGTCCGAGCCTGTGCCTGATTCTGGCAGTTCAGGCGATTCTACGTTCTCTTGAAGAATGGGTCCCCCTTTTCTGTGTTTAAACAAAAAAGTCTGCCAAGGCAAAGGAGCATTCAGGGGTGTCCTTTTGTCTTGTGGTAAGGTGCAGCATTCCCAGGAAATGTTCCTCTTCTGGGCTGTCTTTGGGGAAAAAACTGCTCACGGGGGGGAGGGGGGGGAATGGAAGGGGGGTGGGGGGAGGGGGGGTGTTACTGACCTCAGTCACAGCCCTCATAGGATGTGGCTTTTATCAGCTGCGGAGTGCCGCCTCCAGCCCGGTTTCTAAAGGACTTTTACACACTCCCCCTTCTCGAGGGGCCTTCCTGGGAGGGACCTTCAGTCCCCTTAAGGCAAGTATGGCCTTTATTTGCCCACTTAGCAACTGTGGCCTTTGTAACTTTGACTCCCAAAGACACCATTTTAAACCGAAATGAAAGTAGCCCCGCCAACAGTTGCTGGGCATTGCTGACTAAAAGAGTGCTCTAAAGCTGTCGAAACAAGAGTGGTCTGTTCACTGCACAGCACGTGTTGAACGTTGGCAGTACCTGTTTGATAGGTGGATTAGTTTTGGAAGGAATAAAGCTCCTTGTTAATCATAATGTATGCTAGTCCCCTTAACTATTGAGACTAGACCGTTATGGCACAGGTTGTTCTCTATGTTTCCTCTACTTTTTCGGTCTTCCTCTGTATTATTTTGTGCTGGGGTTGTGTCTTTCTGGTGGACAGAAATTACCTTGTTGTTACAATTCTCAGAGAAGTACTTTAGGTACAATGTGGGGGATTTTTGTTGTTGTTGTTTCCCCAGCATAATCTTCTTGCCACTACAGCATCTCTTTGTTGGAAAGAACTGACCTGGAAGTACTAATGGTTGTGGAAAGGTAAACTTGTAGCATGAGTGTCGGGTTGTATTGTTTCTTTTGTAATTCAGCTTTACACATTGCTTGTCTCTGCTATTAAATGCTTTAAAATGAAATTCTACTTTGTTTACGTTTTCAAATTAACATACTGAAGATGTTGGGTTAGAATGTCTTTTTCTTCACAACCTAGAGGTTTTGGAAAAAAGAGCAACAAGCTTTACGATGTTGATCCTTGAGTGTCATAAGTCGGGAATTTTACATTTGAAAATCATTGTATGAGACTCTAATAAAACAAGCATCAGCTTGGCACTGTGTGTTATTTTAATCAGTCTTACCCTAGCAGAAAACACTCCTTCCCTCCAAGAAGAAGAAGTAGAGGTTTCTAGTCTTGGATGGACTGCTGCCCTATGCTTCACAGCATTAAAAAGGTCAAAATTGGTGAAAATGTTTTGGATTAGATTTTACCACTCTGCTACAAGTTGTGTAATTATTTATGCCTTTGATAGGTAGTGAGATGAGGCTGGGAGTTAAGATTTCAGATGTGCCTAGGGCATGCTCAGGCAGCTTTTTGCCATCAGGCCAGCGCATTTGCAATAAACCATCATTCTTCAGCCCTCTCCTGAGCTGAGGCACCGTCAGCACCTACACGCACAATGCTGGTCTAGCACATAACACTGTGTTACTGGTTGTTACTTTAGCAGTAGCAAGGTGTGGCTGTCTGACGAGGTAACGTGTCTGGCAGAATGAGGCAATGTTCTAAAAGAGTCAGATGATAATGCAACATGGGGTCCGTTTGGCTTGTTCCCACCATGGTGCATGGATTATCCACCCTATCTGCCTCTGTATTCATTCCCGGACTCCCATCAGCAGTGAAAGAATGCTTTCCCTCCAAGAAGAAATGGGGTTGAGAGACTCGTTCCATTGACGGCGTTCTCCTCAGTCCTGTCCCACAAACCGTGGTACAGGCTGAGTGCACCAGGGTTCGGTCCCTTCTGCTGGGGGGCTGTACAATGAGATGGACAGCGGTGAGGACCAGGGAATGGCTAGCGAGTTGACCAGATGGAGAGCAAGCCATAAATCAGGGAAGATATCCATGAGTTGATCTTCTTTAGCACTGGTTCTGTCAGGTGGAGGAGGATGTCCCACTTCCCTGATCTTAGATGCAGCTGCATAAGAAAGGGCCTTTACCCTGCAAGAGCTGGGCTGGCTGAGGCTACAACCTACACACAAAGACATTTTGATGTCTCAGTCCGGAAAATGCCATTACGGAATTACGGGCAAGATGCGCATCCATTTTGGAAAATCATTTTAGACGATAAAGAACATGGGTTAATGAAATTTAAACAAAAATGGTTTTTATTTTAACTGAGATGATAGGCATTCTTTTAACTTTGAGAAAGCACCTTGTTCTTTAAAGTAGTGCCTGCCTGCTAAAAGGAAAGGGAAAGGTACTTAAAGAAGAACAAGCAGAAACAAGAAGCTCTTCCCTCTCTTCCCCTTGGCATCCCATAAACCCTGGAAAAAGCCACACGCTTGCATCTGTTGTCCTAAAAGCGGATTCGGTACACGGTGTGCAAGAGACCAATCTCACACAGGCGGGAGAGATACTGTTTTATTCTGCGCAGGGTGCTCCGTGGACTTTGCACAAATCAAGCAGGCTGGATTCGTCAGTTGTGTCCCTTTTATACAGTAACAATTGCATCTAATTTATTAAACTACTCCTACCTAATACATATTCAAACTATCTGATGCGTGTGCGTAGCATTGCGTAACCCTGACGCATCAGATGCCCTCTCTGCACGCGTGGGGGTCTTGGCTGGCCTTTGGTGGTCTTTTGAGGAGGTATCCCCTCCTCGCTTTGACCGCTCAGTCGCTCTGTATCGGGTCAGCGGTCCGTTTTCCTGCCAAGAGGGACGCACCATCCATGAGGAAGAGCAGAAGGGATCAGCAGTGGTGCTCCAGGTGAGGCACCGTTAAACAGGAAGACTAGAACAGATCAGACTGATCTTGGCTAAGTGACTAAATTTAAACCAGGACTTTCTAACCTACCCCAGGGTTTTCTGTATCTGACATCACTTCCAGCGGCACCTGGGCTCGTGGCACCGGTGCCGTATTGCTGGCACTGGTGACTGTGGACCTTGATGCTCCTAGCTGCTGAAGTCAGCGTGATCAGGCCGGAGAGCTCGTGGGTGAGGGAAGTCGGAACTGGGAAAGGCTTCTCCGTTTTTCCTCCTCCCGCAGGACGTTTTTGTGCTACTTACCCGCTCCCTCCCCAAAAGGGGGGATCTCCTCTGCCCCGGTGCTGCTTGTCCTGCTGCTGGCTTTGCTTTATTAGCGATTGACTTTCTTGGGGAGGATAAGTTTGTATCAAAATACTGTATAGACACCGGGTGCTCCTCCGATCGATGGTTGCTGTTACGGCTTGTTGGCAATTACAGTTGCACTAGAGAGAGAGAGAGCTACAGGGTCCGTGTCGTCCCCGGTCCCCCCCCCCCGCAGACACGCACACGCACCCACCCACACCCACACCCCGAGGCAGTCTGTGGCAGAGCGGAGCGGTTCAGGGGAGGAAGCCCCCATGGCCGTGTGTCGCAGGGGAGGCGAGGGACCCCCTTTTGTCTGCCGCCTCGCCCCCCCCCGCCGGGGCAGCTCCCCAGGGCTTTGTGCGTGACGCCGCTGTCAGTCAGTCCCCCCCCCGCTGTGAGGGCAGCGCTGTCAGTCAGTCCCGGGGCGGACCAAAGGGGGTCCTCCCGTGCCCCCGCCACAGGGGGGTCGCCGCCAGGACAGAGCCGGCCCCGGCCCCGGCCCCGGCCCCGGCCCAGCCCTGGGGCTCTCCCGCTGCCCTTCCCGGGCACCAGCGCAGCCTGCCGGGACAAGGGGGACCCGAGGACGGACGGACGGACGGACGGACGGAGCGGCGGGTGGCTCCCGGCGGAGAGAGCTTCCTCCAGAGGAGAGCCCTCGTCTCCGGGAGCTTCCCTGGAGCAGCCTGGGGCCGCTGCCCGGCTGTCACTGCGACTGGCAGTCGGTCGCCGAGGCGAGCTGCCCGGAGCCGGCCCGGCCCGCAGCGGAGCGGAGCGGAGCGGAGCGGAGCGGCAGGTCTCGGCCCAGGGGCCGCGCCACCCCCAGCCCTTTCCGAAGCGGCCTGGGGAGCGCCGCGGCCAGAGCGGGCAAAGAGAGCCGGGGGCGGCAGTTGGCGGGGAAGGGCGGCGTGCCCCTGCCCGCTCCAGAGGGGAGTTCGGCCGGGGGAAGGAGCCGGGCGACGGTAGCAGAAAGCCACGTCCTCTGCGCTCGCCAGCAGGGACGTGGCGACCCGGAGAGAGCTCCCACGCAGCCTCAGGGCGTGCGAGAGCCTGGCCCTGGGAAGGGCTGGCAGGAGCGGGACCAGCCCTGTGAGGTGGGACCGAGGGGACGACCTGCTCAGCTCAGCTCAGCTCAGCTCAGCTCAGCCCGCCGGCAGCGCTCCGGGAGGCAGCAGGAAGGGGAAGGCGCACCAGGGACTCTGAGAGCCTCCGGCTGCTGGACCCGTGCTCTGCCCTCCCCGAGGCGGCAACGGGCGCCAGAAAGCACCCGCGAGCCGGGGGGCCCTGGATCCTCCCGCCGCCGGGGGAAAGGAAAAAGGGAAAAAAGGGAAAAGGAAAAAAGGGAAAGGAAAAGAGGGAAAAGGAAAAAAGGGAAAGGGAAAGGGAAAGGGAAAAGGGAAAAGGAAAGGAAAGGGAAAGGGAAAAGGAAAGGGAAAAGGGAAAAGGAAAGGAAAGGGAAAGGGAAGGGGAAAGGGAAAGGGAAAAGGAAAGGGGAAAAGGAAACGGAAAAAAGGGAAAAGGAAGGGGAAAGGAAAGGGAAAAGGAAAGGGAAAGGGAAAGGAAAGGGAAAAAGGAAAGGGAAAAAAGGGAAAAGGAAAGGGAAAAAAGGGAAAAGGAAAGGGAAAAAAGGGAAAAGGAAAGGGAAAAGGAAAAAGGAAAAAGGAAAAAAGAAAAAGGAGGCCAGGCTGGGGGCGGCAGGCGAACCCCCTCCTCGCCTTCCCAGGTGCCTCTCAACAAGAGGCGTGAGGCTCCGGAGGCAGAAGGCCAGTCCAGGGAGGATGTGGAGCTCGGGCCAGCTGCGCCAGAGGTGTTGCCACGGTCAGAAAGGCCTACCCCCGTATCACGACCACCTCCCCGAGGAAGCCAAGACGGCTTAGGGGTGTGGGTGACTCCCTTCTGAGGGGAACAGAGGGGCCGAGATGCCGGACAGAGCCTCCTCTTAGGGAAGCCTGCTGCCTCCCTGGGGCCCGGGTTCAGGGCAGCACTGGGAAACTTCCCAGCCTGGGACGGCCCACGGGCTATTGCCCACTACTGCTCTTCCGCCTGGGTGGCGACGAAGCTGCAACGCGTGGTCCAAGGGCGATTGAAAGAGACTTGGGGGGCCTTGGGATGGTTGGGAGGGGAATCTGGAACACGGCTTATTTTTCACTCTCTCCTTCCAGCTGCGGGCAGTGACACTGGAAGAAAGAGACGGACCCGGTCTGTTAATACGTGGGTCGTGGCTGGTGTCCCCACCAGAGTTTTGGGTTTTTCGATAGTGGGGTGGCCGGCACGGCCCCAGGCCTGCTGGTGTCAGATGGGATTCGCCTTTCTCAAAGGGGGAAGGGGGTCTTGGCTCACGAGCTAGCGGGGCTCATTGGCAGAGCTTTAACCTACACTCGAAGGGATGTTATGGAGGCACACACAGTCAAATCCAACAGGTGTTAAAGCTCAGCTTTATTCTTTCGTAAAAAGTTAGTTAGAACTCCAGTAACATTTTGTAAACCACAGGCTCAGTGATGTAAGGGGAATTAATACTACACAGCCGACTTAAGAACTCTTAAGATTTAAAATGATGACTCAAAATGCACGTATCACTCACCTAAAAGTTGAGGGCTCTCTACCTTGAGGAGTTACCTCGGGTGGCGTCCCGACCCAAGGGGGAGTCCCTGACTGCAGATCCGCTGCTCTTGGGAGGACTGATTCCAAAATGTCCTCCG
Organism: Haliaeetus albicilla; assembly: GCF_947461875.1. NCBI lineage: Eukaryota > Metazoa > Chordata > Aves > Accipitriformes > Accipitridae > Haliaeetus > Haliaeetus albicilla. Next base: position 228,398 of record NW_027212496.1, read on the forward strand.
GCAGGACCCTCTTTACACCCTTGTTGAATCTGATCTGTGATCTTTGATACTGAAAGCAGAGGTCAAAAGACTGGGAGATGCCTGGGAGTCACAGGTGGATCCCGGAGGGGAGAGCTTCCTCCAAAAAAGAAAAAAACCTCAAGGGTAGCTTCCTTGGAGGAGTCTGGGGCTGATACCTGAGATCTTAGGTAGGTAAAGCAGAGGACAAAAGCCTCTGGGAGATGACTGGGAGGAGGCTCAGGCAGCTGCCAGAGTTGAGCTGTATCTAAAGGAGAAAAAAAATACCTGGAGTAACTTACTTGGAGGAGTCTGGGGCTGCTACCTGGGATCTCTGGTCCTGAAAGCAGAGGTCAAAAGACTCTGGGAGATGCCTGGGAGGAGTCTCAGGTGGCTGGCAGAGTTGAGAGATTTATCTAAAGGAGAAAAAATATTTTGAGTAACTTACTTGGAGGAGTCTGAGGCAGGTAGCTGCGATCTCCGGTACCGAAAGCAGAGGTCGGAAGACTCTGAGAGATAACTGGGAGGAGTCTTGGATTGATCCCGGAGGAGAGAGTTTCCTGCAAAAGAGAAAAATCATCTTGTGTACCTGCCTTGGAGAATCCAGGGCTGCTACCTGGGATCTGAGGTCCCTATAAGAAAAGGCCAAAAGACTCTGGGAGATGCCTCCGGGGAGCCTCAGGTGGACCCTGGAGGAAAGAGCTTCCTCCAAAGGAGAAAAATCATCTTGGGTGGGTGCCTTAGGGAAGTCTGGGGCTGCTACCCGGGATCTCAGGTGCCTAAAAGGGAGGTTAAAAGCCTCTCGTGGTTGCTGGGAGGAGTCACAGGTGGATCCTGGAGGAGAGAGCTTCCTCCAAAAAAGAAAAAAAAATCTCAAGGATAGCTTCCTTGGAGGAGGCTGCGGCTGCTACCTGGGATCTGATGTCCCTGTAAGAAAAGGAGAAGGGTGAATGTTAAATTTCCCTGAGCAGAACTAGCACAACAGTCTAGGGGGGAAAAAAAAAAAAAAATTGACACTGGGACTATAACGGTGTAGGAGACTGAGCCGTTTCTCAGACAGGGCTCTGAAATTTAATAGAAGCTATTAGGGCATGTGGAGAACTAGGGGTAAATTGGTAAACTGGACTAAAAGTGCAAGAATGCAGGCAGAGACCTGATGAGCATCCCAGTGATTCTGGGGGACTCAGACAAGCTCTGCTAACAAAATTTTAATGATGCACTTGCAATTAGTGTCCTTGTGGGTCAAATGGCCCCTGACAGCAGAAACAAAAAAAAAAAAAAAAGAAAAAGAAAAAGAAAGAGAAAAAAAAGAAGAGGAGCAAAGCAACAAGAGGCTGATTTATTGGCAGTTGCTTTTGCAAGGAGTTTACAAGTGAGATAAGGATTAGGAAGAAAGATGATCAGGTACAGGGTCTGAACTAAGACCTAGAAAAAGAGAAGGAGAATGTGAAGGAACACTAGAAGAAAATGTTACTATTGTGGAAACCTGGGATATGTGCACCAATAAACATATTTTTCTAAACATGTCCCTGAATGACCAGGGAAGTTAATGGATGAGGTAGTGTGTTTGGCTACAGTGGTCAAGAAGAGGAAAGGGTTAAGGAAGAGGGATGTTAAAGGAAAGAGGAATCAAGTGTATTTGTGGCTGTGCTGAGAGAAGCCTTTGAAGTAAGCAGGGGGAGAGGACTGATGGGGACCAGAGCAACCTCTCCCAGCAGAACCTCTGGTTAAAGCAAAGCTGGGAGATGAGGAAACAGAATTTTTAGTCAACACCGGGGCTACGTATTCGGTCTTAAATACACTAGAAGGAAATTTAAGTAACAAAAGCATAAATGTCATTGGTGCGACAGGGACTCGTGAGACCTGGCCATTTTTCAAATCCCTGAAATTTAAACTTGGAAAACAATGGGTTACTCGCCAGTTTTTATATTTTCCAACTTCTCTGAAAACTTTTCTGGGTAGAGATTTACTTGAAAAGGTAGAAGCTGAAATCAGATTCAAAGATGGGGAAGTTGAAATTTTAATCCCAGAATCTAAATATGTCGAAGCCATAGCCTTGTTGTTACAGGATACAAATCCCAAAAGGGACAAGATACCTTGAGAAACAGAAGATGCAGTGATCCCCATCGTTTGGGCAGGAGAAGTTCCAAGAAGGTCTAAGAGAGCGGAACCAGTAAGAATTGATCTAAATCTAGGATCATCACCGGTAAGAATTAAACAATACCCTTTAAAATCAGAAGCGAGAACTGGCTTGGTACCAATAGTTCAAAAATTCTGAAAATATAACTTGCTAACAGAATGTGAGCCAAAAGATAACACACCTATCTCACCAGTAAAGAAAGCTAACGGAAAAGATTACCGTTTAGTCCAGGATCTTAGAGCAATAAATCAGAGAGTACAAGATATACATCCAGTTGTTGCAAACCTGTGTACGTTACTAACTACCCTCACCAGTGAACAAAGCTTTTTGCTTTTGAGTGGGAAAATCCTGAACCAGGGCGAAAGACACAATATACTTGGACGGTTCTACCACAAGGCTTCAAGAATAGCCCAACTATTTTTGGAAATCAGCTGGTGAATGAATTAGAGATTTGGAGAAAAGAAAATGGACAGGGAACTGTATTACAATATGTAGATGACATCTTAACTGCAGCGGAATCTCGGGAAATTACTGTGTATGTACCACATACGGTAGTCACAGTTTCGGAACAAAAAGGGGGGCATTGGTTGTCCCTCAGCCGTACGCTGAAATACCAAGTGGTACTACTAGAACAAGATGACATCGATCTCAAGACCACTTCAGTTACAAATCCTGCAGTGTTCCTCTCCACTGATTGAGCGGAGAGTTCACCAGAACACGATTGCTTACAAACTGTAGAGGAAATATATGCTAGCCATCCGGATCTTAAAGACATTCTGTCAGAAAATCCAGACTGGGAGTTATATACTGATGGCGGTGGTTTTGTTCGCGATGGGAAGAGACTGTCAGGATACGCTGTGATGACCTTAGATGGCATAGTAGAGGCACGAGCCTTATCTCCCAAAACATCAGCCCGAAAGGCAGAACTAATAGCCTTAACTCGAGCATTGGAACTGAGTGAAGGGAGAAAGGTTAATATCTGGACAGAGTCTAAGTATGCTTTTGGAGTTGTACATGCCCATGGAGCCATCCGGAAAGAGAGAGGACTACTATCAGCACAAGGAACTGAAATCAAGCGTGCTGCACAAATACAAGAACTATTACAGAGCATTCAAAAGCCAATGGCGGTAGCAATAATGCATTGCAAAGCCCACCAAACAGGAAAAAAACCCACCAGAAATAGGTAATCAATTGGCACATGAAGCTGCCAAAGAGGCTGCAGAAGCAGGCATCATGGCATTATTACCAGAAAAAGAAATAACTTTACCGGAAACACCACCTAAATATGATAGTAAAGATGCTAACAATAAAGTCCTTACAGGCACAAGAACAAACAAACAGATGGGTGGGCTGTCACACCCACAGGGCAAATAATAATCCCACCCTCATTAGTGAGAGAAATTGCTAAATGAGAACATTGCTAAATAAAGAACAGCGGGGAACTGAAAATTTAGTAAAACATCTTCAAAAGATAGTTATAAGCCGAGCAATGACAGAAATTATCCGATCTATCATGGAAAAATGTGAAATTTGTTGTAAAAATAACCCAAATACCAGTAATAAATTAATATTGGGGGTTACAAAAGGAGGAAATTCCCCAGGAGACTACTGGCAAATTGATTTTACAGAACTGCCTAGAAAAGGGGGATATAGATACATTCTTCTTCTAGTTGATACTTTTACTGGATGGCCAGAAGCTTTTCCCTGTCACACCAATTAAGCTAGAGAAGTAACTAAAATCTTGTTGAAAGAAATTATCCCGAGGTTCAGTATCCCTTTAGGAATGTCCTCAGGCAGAGGACCACATTTTGTTGCTGAAGTTATAAAACAGTTGAGTAAAAACTTAGCCATAACATGAGGTCTCCATACCCCTTATAGGCCACAATGAAGTGGAAAAGTAGAAAGAATGAACTATACACTTACATTGCAGATCGGGAAAATATGTCAGGAAGCATCAATGACTTGGATACAAGCGCTACCTTGAGCGCCGTTAAGAATTAGAATACAACCTCGTGGTAGAAACAGCTTGAGCCCTTGCAACTTACTTTATGGAAGGCCTTACCAGGCCCCACATAGACCAGGAACAATTCACATTAAAGGGGAAATGGACTTGAATAATTACTTAATGTCTTTGGGAAAGACTGTACAGGAATTGCACGAGTACGTGACGACAAGCAGGCCCTTGGAACTGGATACACCAGCCCATCCATTTCAACCTGGAAACTTGGTCTACATCAAGTCGTGGAATTTGGAGCCGCTAACTGAGAAGTGGAAGGGGCCATTCCAGGGGCTCCTGACTACTTATACAGCTCTCAAGGTCCAAGGGAAAGGCCCGTGGATTCATTATTCCAAGATGAAAAGGGCTCCAACCTCATGGACAGTTGAACAAGAGTCTCCCCTTAAATGGAAATTGAAAAAGTTATGACTGATTTTTATGATTTGTTTGTAACAATTACGGTAGCAATTGTGCCAGATACCATCTTGGGATCAGAACCTCCATTTAATTTTAACACAGAATATAGCTCAAATACTCCACAAAAGTGATTGTTGGATTTCTACCCAAATGCCAGGCTCTGGACAAAGCTAAGTCCTACCCTTGATAGGAGTGCCACTGCCAATAAATGTATCATTATTTAACAATCCACAATATGGTAAAGGACATCAGACAATGCATGGTGGCCAAGCCTCTCCGGAAAAAGACAAGAAGGAAGGTTACAAGTTACCATCACAAAAGATAACCTAAATTCCACTGTATGCTTATATGGGCCAGATAATGACTCTCTAAGCTCCTACACCCTTAAGTCTGGAGAAGATGGGTGTGATGATTACACTGCTAGACGAAATGACAAAACTTTTGTAGGATGTTTCCCAGGATGGAACAGGACCAGATCATGTTGGAGGCCCGCACTAAGTCATACGGACACATCAAATCACTTTGGCCTCCAAGTCCCAGAAGGAAGCGGTTGGTATTGGTTATGCGGAACATGTGCTCGAAAAGTACTGCCTCCCAATTGGCAAGGAGCATGCCCACTAGGAGCCGTAGTCCCCAGTGTAACAATAATTGACAGATTGCATGAACAGAGCGGATGGGTGAAACTTTTCTCAAACAAACCAGGAGGGTTCATAATCCCATTATAGATCATTCCTCAGGATTCCATAGTTTTGCCAGATGGTTTATCCCTTGAATTGGAGTTAGTGAATTGGAAAAGGCAATAGTAAATACATCACCTGTTATAGAGGACATTGAAAACAGAACCGCCGGTGCCATACAGGCATTACAAATCGAAATATCTAGTTTGTCTCATGTAGTAATGCAGAATCAAATGGCTCTTGACTTAACTACTGGCTTCACAGGGAGGTGTTTGTACAATTGTTAATACGAGCTGCTGTACATACATAGATCAAAGTGGCAGAATTTCTACTCATCTAGCAGAGATTTGGAAACAAACAAAGATCTTACATCAGGTTACGAAGGACAATACATCCTGGGGATTTGAGGACTTATGGCACAAACTTACCTCATGGCTACCTAATTGGATTTGGTTGAAAAATCTATTCATTATTGCAATAATCGTAATCTGTGTGTGCATCTTAGCCTGCATAATGATTCAGTGCTGTAGCTGTTATAATCAAGTGTACATGAAAATTAAGATTGGGTATTGAGGCTTTGGATTTGTAGGTCCAAAGTCTCAATAAAAGGGGGGGGAGTTGATGCCTTGAATAAAGGCATGAGAAGGAAAACTTCACTGTATCGCTGGAAAACTTCACTGTATTGCTGCAGTGACGGACATTTGCTTGCTTGAATAACTTTGAAATTTTGGTACGTACTAATTAGATAAGAAAACCTTGAGCTTTGTCAATGGTATGTGCTAAAGTCGCCAACAGACAGGAGGCCTCGGGCCTGATATGCGTCAACAGAGAAGAAGTCTTGGGCCTTGATGATAAGCTTTGAGTTCTGCTGAATTTTTGTAATTAAAACTTGCCAAGGCCAGCTAACTAGGAAGAAGAGATGACCTGCCCCGCGCATGACCAAAGGGCGGGCACTATGTAAATGATAATAGGAATTTGTATATGACTGGAACAATATAAATTTTGCTTGCTGTAGGTAATGGTGTGCAAGCTAGGTGGAGCGATCCCCCATGCACCCAGTGCTGCAATAAAGAATGCCTGCTTTCTAAAACTCCAAAATTGAGTCTTAGAGAGTTTCTTTGGCCGGCTTTTTCACTAACAGTCTTGCCGCACCCGATGGGGAGAGGAGAACTGAGTGGACTCCAGCGCGCACCGACCCGTTGATCGGGGACTCCATCGGCTCCTCTCCTGCAGTCAGGCGGTAAGCGCACAATGGTGCAACGCTATTGGAAAAGAGATATTTTCTGATAGATAAATAAGGGAAGAAGGAAAAGTCTCAGGGGGAGTAGCAAGCATTTGGGGACATTTTGTCCTCTTTGGGCTCTGTGTAAGATGCATCAGGAAAGTTATGCAGCAGGAGCATAATTTCCTTCCTACACATTGATTTGTAACAAAGGGAGACGTCCCTCGTTTTGGTGTATGAAACACTGGGTTCGATTCTACACATTGTTTCTGTAATGAAGGGAGACATCCCTCATTTGCTGTACAGAACGCTGGTTTAGAATTGGTACCGATATGGGCAATGCGACTTCCCAGGAGACTCCCCTTTGTTCTCCCTTAGGATGCATCCTGAAAAATTGGAACAAGTTTGGAGAGGATCCCCTAAAGAAAGATAAATTAAAAGCTTATTGTGCACAATGGTGGCTGATGTATGAATTGGAGGATGGAGAAAATGGCCAGAGAATGGATTGCTGAATTATAACACTGTTTTACAATTGACGTTGTTTTGTAGAAAGATGATAAATGGGGTGAAGTTGCGTATGTTGATTTGTTTTTTAAGATGTGATCATGAAAACTGTAAAAACGTAGATTGTTGGTGGATGATGCTTATGGAACGTATTAGCAGAAAGTATTAACGGAAAGGGAAAGAAAAAGAATTGTTGTACTGGAAAAGAATGTAAAAGGCAGTGTGTTAAGGACGGTGGGGAGGCTGACGATGTGCAGATGTTGGTCCCAGAGGGGAATCTGGTAAATGTAGAAGGAAGGGATGAGAAAAGGAAATCGCAGGATAGTAGTGATTATCCTTTCTATTATTGTAGTATGCATTGCCATTAGTTGTGTTAAAAGAATGATTGTAAGATCTATCTCTCAGGTAAGGGTTCACCCAGAAACTGAGGAATACATAACTCTACCAAAGCAGACAGACACAACTTATACCAATACATCGGTCAAGGAGGACATACATGTGGTTGAATTGTGACGCAGGTCACGGGGTGGATTGTATGGATTGTCTGGCTCATAGCTCCCAAACAAGTTTCACCATGTCTAGTGCACACAGGCGACTCATGGGGGGTTACAAAAGCGACCCAGCCTTGGGTTGCCTTGAGGCCCTGTCTCTCTGCAGAGATGACTCACTCACGGGGAGCTGTGTAGACAGCTTAGCCCTGGGTTGTCTGATAAGCCCTAAACTAAACAGGGCGGTGGCTGCACCATTCAAAGAACCAAAACCTGAACTGAGCCTTGAAATCCCTTAACAAATAGTATGCCTTGAGTCTCTATCCAGCCACTATTCAGTTGCCCGAAGGAACAAAACCCAACAACAACAACAAAAACCCAAAAGGGAAAGGGAAAGGTATCCTGTGCACTATTTTTGGAGCATGTCTAACTTGTGCACAGGAGGAGGCACTGAAATCTGATACAGCAAAGATAATGGGTGCAGCTGATCTCATTGAAGCTACAAAATTCAGTGCACTAGAAACTGAAGTGACCAAAACTGCTTTAGAGGCAGGATGGAAAATAAGTGCGGCCTTCAGTGTTCATAATGGACAATTGGAGGTTGAAAAGACATTTTTGAAAGATTAATTAAATTCTGAAAGGGAGAAGAATAGAAAACTGCTCGGAAAATTAAATTTGTTGTAAGGAAGACCAGCCCACTTCCAGGTCAAGAGCAGGGAGTGAGAATTTTAGCCCAATCTCAGGGAGAACGAGGGGACAGCATCCCATTATACAAGCTCCCTTGAGACGGGCAATAGGGCTGGAGGGACAGCCAGTATTTGTACATGTCCCGTTCACGACCTCAGATCTATTCAACGGGAAGCAATCAGTGGGGTCCTATCGAGAAAATGCGGACACAATGCCCACAGAAAGAAAAATTATTTGCTGAATCCTCAAGGAAAAGGGGGCCAGAATCAAATACTAACCTAATTATGCTAGGGACATCTGATACTGAGTAAAGGGGACTGGGGAGAATATTGAGATTTCCCCAGCCGATCCCCTGGTTCCCATAAAGCTGGGGAACAAAGTTACAAATTTCCTGATAGTTTTCATTAAAAAAATTTCATTCCATAAAACAGGGTTGCTGTTTTAGGGTGATTTCGCAGATTCCCGAGAAGGTGAACACACACACTGACTAGAAGGGGAAAAGCAAGCATTTATTAACTACAGACATGCATTATGCTAAGGGTATCTTGTAAAGCAAATTAACATACCGACCCGAGGACTGTGAGGAAGATGGACCATCCGTACATTCTTGTGCTGTCTTGCACCACGAGCTCAGCCCAGCAATCGGTAGGTGCCGGCTTTACGTGGGCGTCCCCACGGAGGCAATGGTGGCCTCGCCGTACACCAGCCCCATGCTCTCCAGAAAAATCCCGGTATTTACACATTTGCAGAGGAATGGGTTTCGGCACACGTGGCCAGCGGGTGCCAAAACACGCCTCAGTTGCAACATAGGGAGCCTATGACGCATGCGCTCGCTGGCCAGGCGCGCTGCGCGAGCCGTAGCCACCCTGTCTATTGGTTCATGGGCTTTGTACACGTGGCATATTGTCATAATCCAGCAGTCACGCGCCGACCATGCTCACAGATGGACTGAACAAGTGTATTCCAGCAGACCACACCTACAGGATGAACCCCTGCCTGATGCAGAAGTAGAGCTCTTCACTGATGGCAGCAGCTCTATGCTGGAAGGAAAACGAAGAGCTGGATATGCAGTGGTAACAAATGCCCAACCGCTAGAGACTAAGGCACTGCCTAGCAACACATCCGCTCAAAGGGCTGAATTAATAGCATTGATGCGAGCTCTAGAACTAAGTCATGGAAAAAGACTAAATATATATACACACAGATTCTGAATATGCATTTGGGGTGGTGCATGCAATTTGGGGGCAATTTGGAAGGAAAGAGGACTGTTAAACTCACAGGGAACTCCAGTAAAATATGGGACTGAAGTTATGAGACTGCTGCAAGCGGTTCTCTTACCAAAGGTTGCAATAATGCATTGCAAAGCCCACCAAAAAGGAAATAGTGAAATTATAAAAGGAAATTGGAAGGCTGATTGTCTTGCTAAAAAGGCAGTTCTAAAGGAGCTGAAATTTGAAGAAGCTTTAATTCCAGGGCCTCGTTTAGAATTACCACCACCAAAATATACTGAGAAGGAAGATGAATTAGCAGAACAGATAGACTGCTCCAAAAATGGACAAGGTTGGTGGATAACACCGCTAACGCCATTATTGATTCCTGAAAGAATGATGGAAACTTCGCTCAAGAGATTACATCAGGAGATGCATCCAGGAGAAGACGCATTGACAATAACTGCAAAAAGAAATTTTTTTTTGGACCAAAGATACAAAGGGTAGCAGACATGGTAGTAAAAAAAGTGTACCATCTGCTGTGCTAATAATCCAAAAATTGGGAAAAAAGTTATAGGAGGAATTGTGAAACAAGGAATAATTCCTGGGGAATACTGGCAAATAGATTTTTCAGAGCTACCTAGGTATAACGAATATAAATATTTATTGACATTGGTAGATACCTTTTCTGGCTGGCCAGAGGCTTTCCCTTGCCATGCCAACAAAGAGCTAGAGAGGTAATTAGAATCTTATTGAAGGAAATAATACCCCGATTTGGTATTCCAGAAGGAATCTCCTCTAATAATGGGCCTCATTTTCTTGCAGAAGTCATGCAAGAGATTTCTAAATTTTTACAGATTAAGTGGGAATTACACACCCCTCGGAGGCCACAATCAAGTGGGAAGCTAGAAAGAATGAATCAAACTCTTAAAAGGCAACTTGCTAAACTGTGTCAAGAAAACACACCTTAAATGGGTAGAAACTTTACCTATAGCTCTTTTACGAATTCGAGTAACTCCTAGGGTCAAAGGGAAAGTAAGTCCTTTTAAGGTTGTTTATGGGAAAGCATATCCCATGAGTCTTTCTAACATCACAGGAGACCAAATGCATATAAAAGGGCAGGCTGATGTTAAAGAGTATTTGATTTCTCTTTCGCATACTTTATCTTCACTACACAGGTATCTAAATCAGAAGGCCTCTCTCCTGTTGGATAAAGGTGGAAAGGACCTCACACCATGTTATTGAAAACCTGTACTGCAGCCAGAGTAGAAGGAATGGACTCCTGGATTCATTACACGCGAGTGAAAAGAGCACCAGAACCAGATCAGGGAAAGTGGACAGCCACAGACTGGGAAACTCAAATTTCAGCTAATATCTGAGACCATTGAACTTTGAGAGAATGAAGAACCTGAATATTATAATATCCCATTTGGTACTAGCAGTAGGTCAAGAGAATTTGGTTTTACAGCTTATCCAGTCCTTTGGGCAAATCCAGAGTGTTAGTGTAACCGCTTGTCTCCCTCCATCTGAGCTGGCAGACAATCCTTTAAATTGGGGAATATTACCTTTCTAAGAAAGAAGAAGAACAACAATGGAAATAGGGTGGTTAAATAAAATATTACATGGAACAGGATCCTCCCTTACTGGATGGCTGGCAAACCTAATTTAAACTTCGACCACTGTTGTCATTATTACAATCATACTTTGTGTTGTTTTAAGTTCTATCAAGAGACTGGTTTTACAAGCCATGGCTAGAGCATATGTAACGATAAAATGAAGTAGTGAGACTTATGAGACTCATATGAAGAGATCTCATAGTCTCAAAGAGGGGTGTATTGGCTTTGTGTGGCAAGGCTTTGGTAGCGGGGAGGGGTTACAGGGGTGGCTTCTGTGAGAAGCTGCTGGAAGCTTCCCCTGTGTCCGACAGAGGCAATATCAGTCGGCTCTAAGACGGACCTGCCGCCGGCCAAGGCAGCACCTCTGTGATAACATATTTAAGAAGGAAAAAAAAGTTGCTGGGACAGACAGAAATGGCAGCCTGAGAGAGGAGTGAGAACATGTAAGAGAAACAACCCTGCAGACCCCCAGGTCAGTGAAGAAGGAGGGGGAGGAGATGCTCCAGGCGCCGGAGCAGAGATTCCCCTGCAGCCCGTGGGGAAGACCATGGTGAGGCAGGCTGTACTCCTGCAGTCCATGGAGGTCCACGGTGGAGCAGATCTCCACCTGCAGCCCGTGGAGGACCCCATGCCGGAGCAGGTGGGTGCCTGAAGGAGGCTGTGACCCTGTGGGAAGCCCGCGCTGCAGCAGGCTCCTGGCAGGACCTGCGGATCTGTGGAGAGAGGAGCCCACGTTGGAGCAGTTTTTCTGGCAGGACTTGTGACCCCACGGGGGACCCACGCTGGAGCAGTGTGCTCCTGAAGGACTACACACCGTGGAAAGGACCCATGCTGGAGCAGTTCGTGAAGAACTGCGGCCCGTGGGAGGGACCCATGTTGGAGAAGTTCATGGAGGACTGTCTCCCGTGGGAGGGACCCCACGCTGGAGCAGGGGAAGAATGTGATGAGTCCTTCCCCCGAGGAGGATGAAGCGGCAGAAAATAACGTGTGATGAACTGACCGTAAACCCCATTGCCCGTCCCCCTGTGCCACTGGGGGGGGTTGGTAGGGAATCCGGGAGTGAAGTTGTGCCCAGGAAGAAGGGAGGGGTGGAGGGAAGGTGTTCTGAGATTTGGGTTTATTTCTCATTACCCTACTCTGGTTGATTTGTAATAAATTGAGTTAATTTTCCCCAAGCGGAGTCTCTTTTGCCAGTGATGGTAATTGGTGAGTGATCTCTCCTGTCCTTATCTCGACCCACAAGCTCTTTGTTATATTTTCTCTCCCCTGTCCAGCTGAGGAGGGGGAGTGATAGAACGGCTTTGGTGGGCACCTGGCGTCCAGCCAGGGTCAACCCACCACAGGGGGAAATGATGTACTTAAGAAATTATGTACTTAAGCCACACGAAAAAGGCCACAAAGGTCTTGTGAAACAAGATCCCCTTTGTATAACCAATGCATGCCTTGCTAACGACTGTGCCCCTGAAGAAGAACTAAAAGACTGAGAAGAAGGGAACATCCTACCCCAGGAGGCGCCAAAAAGTTGAATAATTGCTAATAGGCATGAAGTCAGAAAAATCTTCGAAAACTGGAGGAAAGGTAAAGAAAGGTGGCAGGGGGAGATCATGACCACCAACTCAATTCCACACCAAAAAGACTTACCCCCCCAACTCTCCTTGAGCATGTGCTGTAAAAGAAAAGAACACTGTACCTTTAATTCCAAGCAGGGAAACTTTAGCCCAATGGAAACTGTGCGAGATAAGCGACTCCCAGTAATAGTTTTTGGAAGAACTTTGGAAATTGAATATGTATAACTGAACTGTATAAATTGCTTGCCCGTTTAGGCATGAGGGGTGCTAGCTTTGCGGATTACCACCTAGCCCCCATCTTTGCATAAACAAGAACTGGAATAAAATACCTCTGCTCTGTGTTTATATTGGCATTTTGCACAGTGGGTAAATGACCCCGCTTTTGGGACAACAGTGGGGCAGGCAAAGCACCGCATCCCGCAGGCCGAGGGGCTCAGGCACCCACGTCGCTGCCGGAGGATTGCCGGCAAGAGGTTTGGCATCTGGAGAGGGGCTGCTGGGCCAGGGTGCCCAGGCACCCACCCCACTCCCCCAGCCGCAGCCACGAGTGCTCTCAGTGCTGGAGCAGAGGCCGTAGCAGCTGCCTGTGCCCAAGCCTGTCCCAAGCAGAGGGAAGACTTTGCTGGCGAGGAGCAATCCAGTGAAGGCATTGCTGAAATTGCTGGGCTTGAAGTTGCTGCCGGGCCAGGAGGGTGCCGCGGGGTCCTTGTGCAGGAGGAGGGGTGGCAGCGCCTGGGCACCGTTCAACTCCGGGGAGCTGCAGAGCAGGGAGTCCCCGAGGCCGTTGGGGAAGGTCGCGGCCACCGCCTGCGCTTTCCAACCCGGCTGGTCCATCAGCTCCTCCGCCACCTCCCTCTCGGCCCCGGCTGTCTTCTTGGAGCCCTTCCCGCAGAGCCGGACCACCCTGATGCTCTCGCCACGCGGACAGCTCTGGTGGCCGAGGTCCTCAAGGCTCCTCAAGGCTGAAGCGCTCCCCAGGCTCTTGTACTCCACCAGTGCGCAGTGCTTGCTCAGCAGCTCGGGGAAGTCTGACGTGTATTTCCGCACATCCGAGGGCAGCTTGCGGCCCGGCCGCAGGATGCGGATGGAGGCGATGGTGCCGAAGGGGCTGAACATCCTCGTGATGGTCTTGAGGAAATTCTTCTGGAGCAGCAGCAGCACGTCCTGCTCCAGGGTCAGCAGCTCCCAGGCCAGCAGCAGTCTGCTGGGGGGGACACTCAGCAGGGACTCGGGGATGGGGACCCATGATACCGAAAAGCCAGTCGAAGAAACTCTCTAAGACTCATTTTGGAGTTTTAGAAAGTAGGCATTCTTTATTGCAGCGCTGGATGCACGGGGGATAGTTCCACCTAGCACGCGTGCCACAGCTTCAGCACAAACAGGTTATATGGAGTAACCAATTACATATTAATCAGATTAGTATACATATACATAAAAGTTATTGTAACTGAGTATCATAGTATTGCCTACATCTGATCACATGCAACGGTTCTTCATTTGAGTCAAAGGGCTGCTTTTGCGACCACCGATCCGTTTCAAATTCTGTTGGCTGACCTTCAAGTCTTGTTCGTCATCCTTGTTCTTTGATCTTGGAGCTTAACATGGTTTCAGTCATATATGGTCAGTTTCAATATTAATCTTATCTAATGTACAGGAACATCCAGTCATAAGAGCAAAGAACTGTAAAACTTAGGAGTAACTACCTCTACTAGTTAATTACTTGGCTACACTTCTGTCTCTTTTTTCAATCATAGTGTTAGTATAAGATTTCTAATAATTATTTACCAAATCTCACTTTTACAGTCACCTAGCAGCAAACCAGTTTCCACGGCTGGTACAAAATATTAAAACCAACAAATATTTAGACATACCATACAGAATGTATGGACATATGCTATCACCCACCGCCTCACTTTGGTGCCCTCCTCGTTCACCTCCAGCAGCTCTGAGAACCGCAGGGTGTAAAGCGTCAGCCACCAGTCATGCGTCAGGTATTTCACCTGAGGGACAGAGGGGGCCACTGTGTCACTGTGAGTCTCCCCAGGCAGGGACCACCCTAAACCCATCATCGAGGCAGGCTGCACCCCCATCAACCTGAGGTCATGGCACAGCAATATCCCCCTTTCAGGATTTGTGGGAGAAGGCCGCCTGTGCTCCCGGACCATGGCAAGAAGACACAGCTTCCCTGTACATCACACCACCAGTGCTTCCCTGCAGTTTTTTAGTTAAGGCATGATCTCTCCCAGAGCAGCCTGGGGGAACCACGGGCAGAAGAGGTGAACCCAGCCCTGGGCTTGGGGTTTGAGGACCCCTCACCGCTTCCACAGCCACCCTCCCTGGGTGGAGAACTGCTGCAGCACGTTGAAGGCAGACAGCAGGGCCCAGCTCTGCACCACCAGCGCTTTGCCGGGACACAGGCAGCCTGAGCAGAGCCTGGACCTCCCCGAGCACCTCACCGCAGACAGCCAGAGCACACCCAGACACCCAGGCATCCTCCACGTGGAGGCCACTTCCCACCCCAGCTGGCCAACGCAACGGGCTGCCTACCTTCTTCAAGGACGTCAGCAGTTTGATGCTGACGAAGCCCATCTTGTTCTTCTGGACATGTTTCAGGTGAACTCTGCTCATTACAACACCAAAACACACCTCCACCCCCAAAGTTACCCACCTCCAAGGTGCGACCACCCCCCCACTGAGCACGCGCTCTGAATTTTCTCTAGCGTATGCCTTTAAAAGCAAACCGAGAGAACTTTATACCAATCAAAGGAAAGCTATGTGTGACTAGAGTCACTCAAGCTCCACCGAAAAACTCAGAAAATATAAAAGGGCTTAAGAGAGGAGAAATGTCAGGGAAGACACCATCACAGACAAGTCGGGAGGACATCGCTGACTTCTGGCATCAGTCGATGGGCTGAGCCTCTCTCCCCCCCGCCATAGGGTTGCCTATTGTGTGAGATTTGAACACTCGGCTGTACTGAGTGCTTCCCTGGGAAACTTAGAATTCTTTAGAGCTCTTTTCTTTCATCATTTAACGCGCCTGTAGGCAACGGTATTGTCACCTGCACGTGCTTTGCAGACAGTCTATTTATCACGGGCAATCCAAAAGCACCTGTACCGTTGCTTTAATAAACTGTGCTGCTCATTCATCTAGTCGTGATAATTTGTTAGCGCAACCAAACTCCCTAAGTCTGGTCATTCTCGTGCGTTGAACGCAGCTAAGCCAGAGTGCAGTACGCTATTAAGGGCATCCCTCATCGTGATAGTTCAGCACATTGAACGCGACCGCCCTTAGAGCGTCGAATTGGACATCACTCAGAAATTAAACCCAGCCGTCCCCAGCCCCTCTGACATCTGAGGATAAGCTGGAACGCAAGGCGGTTTATTTTCTGCCAAACTTCTGGACTCAGTAACACCACACAGCCCCCGGGGCCGGCGCCCCAAAGGCCTTCCTCCGAAGGATGCTGGGCCGAGGGGCGGCGGGCAGCGCTGCGCACGGGGGGCCCCCTCACACCACCCCCCCGTGTCGCAGTGCCACCACCCGGCAACGCAGCAGTCACAATGCCCCGGGGCACTATAAAAGGGGCAGCCTCCCCTGTCCCACTGCCAGTCTGCCTGGCAGGCGGCCCAGAGACATCCCAGAGGAAGTCTGTGAGGAGCCGCTGGAATTACTTGCCGGGCGCTGAGGGAGGAAGACCGGAGGCTGCACCAGGCTGCTGGAGACGAGAAGAACCACCAAGCCCTGGAGGTGCCCGAGGCCATCAGGCTTTTTTGGATGGAGAGCTGTGGCAAGACCAAGGGAATGCCTTCTTGAGGAGCACTGCAGAGCTCGCCGTCCTCACTCCCTGCGGAACCAGTGGCAGCAGCCGTAAGAAGTGGGATGCAGAGATGTTGCCAGGGCTCCCAGTGCTTTGGAGCACCCGCTGGTGGCCCGAAGGCGTGGGAAGGATTCTTGCCCCCAAGGTCGATCAGGCCGGGGGCACTTGGCCACTCTCGGAAGCCCCGAGGTGGCTCCAGGTTCAGGGAGAACAGGGCTTGGGCATCCCCTGGGGGGCGTGACCAGCCTGCGGGACCAGGAGGCAGGTCTTGCTCACACGTGCTCAGGGAATAGCCGATCGCCAGCTCTGGGGTCAGGAAGGAATTTTCCCCCGGCGCAGATTGGCACTGGGCCCCGGGGGTTTTTTGCCTTCCTCTGCAGCACTGAGCAGGACCACTTGTCAGGGCTCCTCCGGTCCGTTTTGGCTAGGTTACTGCCTGCTGCTCGTGCAAGATCTTGGGTAGCAGCCCCAGACTCCTAAAAGGAAGCTACCCTTGAGGTTTTTTCTTTTTTGGAGGAAGCTCTCCCCTTTGGGATCCACCTGTGACTCCTCCCAGGCATCTCCCAGAGCCTTTTGGCCTTTTCATAGCTATCTTTTCTTAGGATCTTAGGTCCGTAAAGCAGAGGCCAAAAGATTCTGGGAGATGCCTGGGAGGAGTCTCAGGTGGATCCCGGAGGAAAGAGCTTCCTCCAAAGGAGAAAAATCATCCGGGGTAGCCTCATTAGACAAGTCTGGGGCTGCTACCTGGGATCTCAGCTCCTTATAAGAAAAGGACAAAAGACTCTAGGAGACGCCTGGAAGGAGTCACAGGGGGATCCCGGAGGGCAGAGGTTCCTCCAAAAAAGAAAAAAACCTCAAAGGTAGCTTCCTTGGAGGAGTCTGGGGCTCCTACCTGAGACCTTAGGTAGGTAAAGCAGAGGACAGAAGACTCCAGGAGATGCCTGGGAGGAGTCTCAGGTGGCTGTCAGAGTTGAGAGATTTCTCTACAGGAGAAAAAAAATGTCTTGAGCTACTTACTTGGAGGAGTCTGGGGCAGGCAGCTGGGATCTCGGGTCCCGAACGCAGAGGTCAAAACACTCTGGGAGATGCCTGGGAGGAGTCTTGGGTCGATCCCGGAGGAGAGAGCTTCCTGCAAAGGAGAAAAATCGTCTTGGGTAGCTTCCTTGGAAGAGTCTGGGGCTGCTACCTGAGGCATTAGGTAGTTAGAGCAGAGGCTAAAAGACTCTGGGAGATGCCTGGGAGGAGTCTCGGGTGCATCCCGAAGAGGAGAGCTTCCTCCAAAGGAGCAAAATCATCTTGGGTAGCGGCCTTGACGAAATCTGGGGCTGGGCATCCCCTGGGAGGCGTGACCAGCCTGCGGGACCAGGAGGCAGGTCTTGCTCACGTGCTCAGGGAATAGCCGATCGCCAGCTCTGGGGTCAGGAAGGAATTTTCCTCCGGCGCAGATTGGCACTGGGCCCCGGGGGTTTTTTGCCTTCCTCTGCAGCACTGAGCAGGACCACTTGCCAGGGCTCCTCCGGTCCATTTTGGCTAGGTTACTGCCTGCTGCTCGTGCACCACGAAGATGGCCTCTCGTGCCCTGCAGCTAGGGGGAGGAAGGCTTTTTTTCCCCCACGGTGGGCTAGCAAGTGTCCCCGGGGGTTTTTTGCCTTCCTCTGCAGCACTGAGCACGGCCCCTCGCCAGGGCTCCTTTGGGCCGTTGTGGCTAGGTGCCCGCTGCTCGTGCTCCACGAAGGTGGGCCTCGTGCCCCGCATCCGGGGGGAGGAAGCTTTCGGACTCCCAGGCCGGGCTCCAAGGGATGCTCCCGGGGGTTGCTTCTTGTCCTCTGTAGCACTGAGCACAGCCCCTTGTCAGGGCTCCTCTGGGCCCTTTCGCCTAGCTCCCTGCCTGCTGCTCTTGCACCTCCAAGGCACCGCTCGTGCCCTGCCTCTCTCGGGCTCTCTTGCCCAGTGCAAGTCTGGAGCGGGAGCGGGAGCGAGCTCTGCTCTTCCCTTAGCTCCATTTCCCCAGGGCTTATGGCTTGGGCAAAACAGCCTGTGCTTGGAAGGGCTCCAGGCTTGCTGCCCCATCACGAGCTGCCACTTTTCACCTCTCCCTGCACGCAAATCAAGCGCAGGGCCGGCACGAGAGCGCCTTTTGTGCATCGTTGGCCAAGAAGCACAGCGGCGGAGCAAGTTGCCGAACGCAAAAATACGCTTTTCACCTCTACCTGTCATACTTTGGAAAATACCCCACGGTACCACACACCTCCTCCTCCTCCTCCTCCTTCTTCTTCTTTTGTGTGTGGTCGGTCCTGATCCTCATTCTGCACGTTCTCACTCTTCAGGAAACAGGGACTGCTTGGCCTGTATTCCTCCTGCTACTTTCTGTAGCTCTGGGACTTGCCTTTGCCAGGATGCAAAGGATGTTTTCTCAAGCTCAACTGAAGAATGCATCAGCCTGCTCCTGGCTACACAGGCACATTGTGTTAAGGCTTGTGAGCATCAGCTCTGAAACAGACTCAGAAAAATAAAAATAATAGCCTGTTTCCACTTGCAACCTTTGTGTTATGTGTCCTTCAAAGTGGTTCTGGAGCTGAAACCCCCCTGGCGTTTCAGGCAAATAACAGTCTCGTTGGTATTTGACTCATGGTGAGCACAGGGAACAGAGCAGAGTAGAACAGAACAGAATAGAATGGAATAGTTCAGCTGGAAGGAACCTACAACCATCATCTAGTCCAATTACCTGACCATTTCAGGGCTGACCAAAAGTTCAAGCGTGGTATTAAGGGCATTGTCCAAATGCCTCTTCAACACTGACAGGCACGGGGCATCCACCACCTCTCCAGGAAGCCTGTTTCAGGGTGTGACCCCCCTCTTGGCAAAGAAATGTCTCCTCATGTCAAGTCCGAACCTCCCCTGACAGCGTGGTAGCAAGTGTCCCTTGGTGCCTTGGTAAGGAACGGTGAGGAAACCGTGCATGCTCTCTACATCTCTGCAGAGTTCCTGCAGAGGGAACCAAACCCCTGTCTTTCACCTCTGGCATCACCACAACCAAAGGAATGTCTGTGGCCTACATGCCCTTATTTACATAGTCTGAAGGTACAGATCCATTTTGGCACCAACGCACAAAATGGCAAGGAGACTACCTCTCTTAATCTCTCAGTACTCAAAATACTAAATCCTAAAGGAAAAGGAGACTTGCCAGGGTTTGAGGTAAGATCCGAACATCTTCCCACAAACCGAGGTAGGCAAAGAACTCTCAGAAAGGTTCAAGTCACAGGTGAGCTGTGGAAGTTTCACCCATGGCTGAAGCGCCTTTGGTATCCCGTATAAACACGGCCAACGCGCGTGTTTAATAGAAAGGCTGCACAGCTGGGTTTCAGTGGGACAAGGGGATGTGACGGCAATAGCAGCAATGGGCTATTTTGACAGTTTGGAAGAGCTGTCTGTCCTTTGCCTGGCTGGGCTTTGGTCACGGATCCAAATGGTCCACGTCTGAATACGACCAACCTTTCCTTCCACCACACCGGGGTCACCTCCGTGCACTTGTTCCTCAAAGCCTGGCTTACTTCCGTGGCGGGCTCTTGGCACCCACCATCCCAACCTATGGCTCTGGTTACACTTTGGCTTGCCTCCAGGCTGCCGCTGCCGAAATCACCCCCCTTACGCCCCACGAAAAGGGGTTGTGTCCAGCCACATCAAGTCCCTGCTCCTCCTGGCTGCGGGGCTGCATAGGCTTTAGCTCTGGCGCAGAGAGGGGACGGCTAATAGGGGCGGTCTCTGCGCTGCACGCTTGGTTCCTGCCATGGCCCGAGAGAAGAGGAACAGCACCAGGCTTCTCCTTGCGAGCCGAGTGGCAGAGCAGGCGCCAGGGACACCCAGCAGCTGGGCCCAGGGCATGGCCGCCAAGGGCAGGGAGAGACCCCCGGGCCTCCTGGGCACAGCGACAGCCCGTGGAATGATTGCTGGAGATGACTTGTCGGTATGACACACGTCCCCCCGCCGCCCCCCAAGGGAAGGTGAACCTCCAGGGAGGAACGCAGTGCACACGTAAAGAATCGGTTCTGTGGTAGCTCCCTAAGCAACGTGACCTGCAACTTTAGACGTCAGCAACACCAGGGAAGCTTGGTACGCTGACTCTGAAAAGGAACACAGAGGGTGGAGCGGAGCCGAGACCCCGCGGCCAGGCTCGGTGATCGCAGGGGTAGGCAACCGGAAGGATCAGAACGAGAACGCTTGGTCCCTGCATTGAATCCACTGAAGCAAGGAGGTAAAATAACGGCGGTTCTGTCGAGCTAACGCCCTACACTTCTGGTTTATATCACACGTGCCCACTTCTGGGGTACTCACACGCAACAGCAGGTCCTTTGGGTGAACTTTGCTCATTACAACACCAAAACACACCTCCACCCCCAAAGTTACCCACCTCCAAGGTGCGACCGCCCCCCACTGAGCATGCGCTCTGAATTTTCTCTAGTGTATACCTTTAAAATCAAACCGAGAGAACTTTATACCAATCAAAGGAAAGGTATGTGTGACTAGAGTCACTCAAGCTCCACCGAAAAACTCAGAAAACATAAAAGGGCTTAAGAGAGGAGAAATGCCAGGGAAGACACCATCACAGACAAGTCGGGAGGACATCGCTGACTTCTGGCATCAGTCGATGGGCTGAGCCTCTCTCCCCCCCGCCATAGGGATGCCTATTGCGTGAGATTTGAACACTCGGCTGTACCGAGTGCTTCCCTGGGAAACTTAGAATTCTTTAGAGCTCTTTTCTTTCATCATTTAACGCGCCTGTAGGCAACGGTATTGTCACCTGCACGTGCTTTGCAGACAGTCTATTTATCACGGGCAATCCAAAAGCACCTGTACCGTTGCGTTAATAAACTGCGCTGCTCATTCATCTAATCGTGATGAAAAACAAAAGAAAAGAGAAAGCCCCAAACCCAAATGTAAAGGAGCCTCAGCGCCGGAGGACGAGCTCTCCTCTCTCAAAGCAGCCTGGGGGAACCACGGGCAGAAGAGGTGAACCCAGCCCTGGGCTTGGGGTTTGAGGACCCCTCACCGCTTCCCCAGCCACCCTCCCTGGGTGGAGAACTGCTGCAGCACGTTGAAGGCAGACAGCAGGGCCCAGCTCTGCACCACCAGCGCTTTGCCGGGACACAGGCAGCCTGAGCAGAGCCTGGACCTCCCCGAGCACCTCACCGCAGACAGCCAGAGCACACCCAGACACCCAGGCATCCTCCACGTGGAGGCCACTTCCCACCCCGGCTGGCCAACGCAACGGGCTGCCTACCTTCTTCAAGGGCGTCAGCAGTTTGATGCTGACGAAGCCCATCTTGTTCTTCTGGACATGTTTCAGGAGGAAAGCATCCTTGGCCAGGTTCTCGTCAGAGAGGTGGAATTCCACCTGGGACGCAACCCTCCTGACCAGCTGCCGGTCAGGGACAGAGTAGCTGCAGTCCAAGAGATCAGCCCCCAGAACATCGCTCGCATCGCAGAAGCTCCCGGCAAAGCAGCAGGGACACGGGTGTGACTTGGTGGCCTTTGGGATGTGCAGCACTGCCCGGTCCCAGCCACAGCGGTGCAGATGGCAGAGTGTTGAGGAGCGGGGTGGCTCAGCTGCGCTCTGAAATGAAACGGAGTTTTATGGTTTTAGAAGCGCGCTTGCCTTCACGCCCCCAGCATCGGTCCCTGCCACAAGTTACGCAGCAGATGGCCTTGCGCAATCTTGCAGCCAGAGGTGCCTCACCAACAGAGCGCCATCTCTTTAATTAACAGGATACAGGCCAGGAGAGATCTTTGGCCTCTGGTTCACGGCAGTTGTCCCGACTCCCCCAGGCCACACACTGTTCACACAGCGGGAGCGAGAGGCCTGTGTCCTTGGTACCAGGGGGTCCTTGCTAGTGCCGAATCCTCCAAGCACGAGGAGGGGATGTACTAACCCCATCCCTGGGGTCCCGTAGAGCGCAAACAGCCCCAGCGCCCCGACACCGGACGTTGGGCAGAATCCAGTCCTTTTCTGGGAGCACGCGGCGGCGGGTACCGTCTCCTCCTGGGTGTCACGCACCCAGGGAAAGCGCCGCCCCCTCCGAGGGGGATCCAGAGCTGCTGCTTTTCCCATCAGGAGACTAAAAGACCTGACAGCACTACTGGAGCGAGGGCTGGGGGAAAGCGTGCCACCGAGCGACACCGCGTGACCTTCCTTCGCGCCCTCGAGGTCCTTTTTCCTATTTCTGCCTCGCTCCGGTCAACGCAGCGAACAGAAGCACGGGCAACAGTCGCAAACGCATTTGCCATCTGGCGCAAGGAGGCTGCGGCTGCAGCTTGGTCCCCGCTCGGCTCGGCTGAATCAACTTGTTCTTCTTCCCCCACCGGAAAAATACTGTTGAAAGCAAAGAGGATTTGCACCCGCAGACCCTGAGAGCCGCCTGTAGGCCCCGGGGGCACCCCAGCCTCCCTTAACCCTTTCCCTCCCCAGGAGGAGCTGGGGAGGCTCTTGGGGGTGGGGCGGAACACAGGGAGCCCCCGCATTCCTTCCGGGGAGACGCCAAAGAGTCCTTGGCAGCCAACAGCCAGAAGGGACCATGGCGCGGCCACCAGTGCAGCTCCCACTGCCTGGGCCCTGGGGCCCCCCGGCGCCCCAGCTTTTCCAGCCATTCACGCTCCCCAAAACCTTCTACCCCCGAGGTAGGGACCGACCCCAACCCCTGCAGCCCAGGGACGCTCTTGGGGGGCAAGAGCAGAGGTGACCGCTGGCCATCGCTCCTCTCTCTCTTAGGCTCAGCCAACCTGTGCCGCCTGCCCGCGCGGGAGCAGCCCTTCCCTGCAGCCCGGGCACCCCTGGCAGGGGGGACACCCCAGGCCCCCCAGGCACCACCAGCAGGTATGGCACCCCAGTCTGCTCTGGCACCTTCCCCATCCCCATCACACCCGTTCCCCTGGCACTTTTCACATGGGGGTTCAGCAAGCCCCGGTGAGCATCCTTGCCCTCGCCCGGGCAGCGCGTGCCCAGGAAAGCCCATCTGCAGAGAATTTCCCACATATTTGGGGCCACCTCTCCCATTTCACCTCCTAGATACGAGTCTCCTCCCCGATTTGCAACCCCGTCCCACCGGCACAGCAGCTCACCCTGTGGGGATCGCCCCGGCCACAAGCTCCCCACGCCCCTGGCCCAGAGCTGGGGGATGTCGGCCATCGGGGCCGGCTCGGCGGGTGCCCCTGGAGAGTCCCCCCGCCCCAGCACGGCTCCCCCTCACCCACACAGGGCTGCAGAGAGCTCCATGTGGCTGCCTCTTCGACCCCCGCGTCTTCCGCATCCAGTGGACAACCACCCACCTGCCTCCGCCGGCCACCGCCACGCTCGGCCAAGGCGCCGCTTCTCTGCCGGGTGCTGCCCTGTGGCGTCCCGGGGGCTGCGGGGCCCCCCTGGCCTGGACAGCCCCAGGGACCCCCCAGGGCCAACCACAATACCTCACACCCTGTGAAAATCAGAGGAGTGGCGTGGCCCCAGCCCCTCTGGAGCTGCCACTGTCCATCCCCGGCTACCAGCACAGCGAGGGGCAGTTGGCACAGATCAACATCCCCAGCACGGCCACCCCTGTGGGGGCACCCCTGGGCAGCGATGTCCCCCCCAGCCCCTGCGCTGCCAGCCACAACCAAGCCGTTGGGGACACTGCAGGCGACCTTGCAGTGTCCGAGGAGATGCTCCTGGAAGAGGCCCTAAGGCTCTTCAGTTGCTCCCTGGATGGAGTGGGGGTCAGCCAGGATGGTCCCAGCAGCAGCCCCATGTCTGGGGACCCTGCTGGCACCAGCGGAGCGGAGAGAGGGATGGCCCCAGCCCCCCCAGCGATGCCAACACCCATCCCCGGCTACGAGAACATCGAGGGGCCGTTGGCCAAGATCAACACCTGTAGCATGGCCACCCCTGTGGGGGCACGCCCAGGCAGTGACGTCCCCCCCAGCCCCTGTGCTGACCCCCACAATCAAGCCCTTGGGGAGCCTGTAGGTGAACTTGCAGCGTCTGAGAAAGTGCCTCTGCAAGAGGCCCTAGTGCTCTTTGGTTGCTCCCCAGATGGAGTGGGCGTCAACCAGCATGCTCCCAGCAGGAGCTCCATGCCCGGGGACGCTGGTGGCACCGGCGCAGCCACCCCCCACCGCGACTTCAGCTCGCTCTCGCTGCCTGAGGAGATGCTCACCCCTGACTACTGCATCCCCGAGCTCAGCGACGCCATGCTGAGCCTAGAAATATTCAACATCATCGGGATGGAGCCCCAGGAGCTGTGGGAGGATGCCGGGATGGATCTGCCACCATCCCCACCTGCCACGGCAGGCAAGCGGAGGAAGAGGCAGGCGCAGAGCTCCTTGCCAATGCCACCCAGCAAGCGCAGGGCTCTTGCGGCCAACGTGGGGGTGTGAGGGGGGGCGGGGATTAGACAGGGGTGAGAGGGATGGAGATGGGGGGAGTGGGGGGTGGGAGAGGAGGGGGGGTACTTGTTGAAGGAGGGGCCAGGGAGGGGGGTGGGGAGGGGTTAGACCAACTTGGATGGGACCTTTCCTCTTGTCTTTTCAATTAAAAGCTCCTTCTCCAGAACCGCTCCGTGCCTGTGTGGGAGGGGGAGGGAGAGCAGGGGGCACCAAGAAACAGCACCCAAGAGGTGCAAAAGCCCCGCTGAGCCCCAGATCCGAGCCGGGGAAAGCCCCGAGGGGAACCGAGCCACCCCCAGGGCCGAGTCACCACCAGCGGGGCAGGCAACGGTGGGGCGGGACGCGGACGACTCCCCTCTCCCCTTCCCCAGGGGGAGCAGCCCTTTGGTGGGGAAGCCAGGACAGACAGCTCCCTGCAGGACTCACGGACACGGCCCCACGCAGAAAGCAGCACAGAGCCCCTGCGACAAGGACAGACCTCGGGGGCCGGGGGGGACACGGGCACACACGACAGCAAGGGCTGCAAGGCCTTCGTCTTGAACACCACCAGCGTCCCCTCCAGCGGGGACAGGGCTCGGTGCAAAGCCCTTCAAAGCCTCAAGACCATCACGGCCTTCCTCGGGTCCCACTGACCTCAGCCCCGGAGAGCCCAGCTTTGCCTCACTGACACACCAAAATAACCCCAAATCACCCCAAGAATGGCGAGGGAGGGAGCTGCAGGCCACGCAGGGACCCTCCTCCCCTTGTCTGGCTGCACCTTGGGCAGCTGCAAGACCATGAAGGGGAGAGAAAAAATCAGAAGGAAAAAAAAAAAAAAAAATCACTGCACAGGCCAGAAAGTGCCTGGAAACTTCATCCCTCTTTATTGCCCATTTCCCATGCGAGCTCCACAACCTGGGAGCAACGCAGCCAACGGCACCTTCGAGAACCAGACTCACAGCCTGCTGCAGCTGACCCTGCTCGCGCAGCTGAGGTGGGCTGGATGATCTCTAGAGGTCCCTTTCAGCATCCATTCTGTGCTGCTGTGACTCTGTCTCCGCCGTGGTTTAACCCCAGCCAGCAACTAAGCACCACGCAGCCGCTCACTCACTCCCCCCCATCCAGTGGGATGGGGGAGAAAATCTGGAAAAAGAAGTAAAACTCGTGGGTTGAGATAAGAATGGTTTAATAGAACAGAAAAGGAGAAACTAATAATGATAACACTAATGAAATGACAACAGCAATAATAAAAGGATTGGAACGTACAAATGATGCGCAGTGCAATCGCTCACCACCTGCCGATCGACACCCAGCTAGTCCCCGAGCAGCGATTCCCCCCCCACACTCCTCAGTTCCTATACTAGATGGGACGTCGCATAGTATGGAATACCCTGTTGGCCAGTTTGGGTCAGGTGCCCTGGCTGTGTCCTGTGCCAACTTCTTGTGCCCCTCCAGCTTTCTCGCTGGACAACCTCGCAGGGGCCGCAGAAAGGCAGGTGTAAAGCCAGAGAGGCTTGCAGTGTACCAAATACGAACGCCAAAGCCCACAAAACCGTGGCAAGGGTGAGGCGCAGCCTCCAGATCATGATGAGGGCATAGCGCGGGGGGCGGCAGATTGCCACGTAGCGAACATAAGACATCACGGCCAGCAGCACGCACGCTGTAAGTGCAAAGATTAAATAAAGATGGATCTGTGCCCCACACCCAGCAACGGAGAGGGTTCTGCCTTGTCCAAGGAGGCTCCTTAGCATACGGGGGACATTGCTGGAGGTGTAGCAGATGTCCCCGATGGAGAGGTGGCAGAGGAAGAAGTACATGGGGCTGTGGAGGCAGTAGTCCAGGCAGATAAGCAGAAAGACAAGTGCGTTTCCCATCAGAGTGGCAGAGCAGAGGGCAGAGAAAAGGCCAAAGAGGCAGCGCTGCAGGGCTGGGGTGCTGCAGAACCCCAGGACGACGAATTCTGTGACAGTCGTTTCATTCTGCACGCTGTGCTGGAGGTGAGGCAGCACAAACTGCGACCACGGAGTTCTGGAAGCGAAGGAGCAAGGAAAAGGAAAGAAAAAGGAGAGTTTTCCTAAGAATGTTGTGTCCTTCTTTACTCTTTACGCTGCAGCTCCCTTCTCCCTGTTTTTCCCTCTGACTCCAGTGAAAGGTGCGTACCACCCTCCCCATGCTGAGCGACGCACATCTGAATTGCAAGCTCCAATCTCTCTGCAAACTTTGAGCAGTTTGACCAATCTCGCACAACTTTGCTGCCTAGCTTGCCCTTGAAGTCCTTCTTTTCCTGGGTTGGGTTTGGGGTTTTTTTGCAGGGGGTGGGGAGGGGCAGGGTGTGGTGTCGCTGTTGGAGAAGATAAGATGATGAAGATTGCAGGTGTCGATTAAGGTGAAGTCAGAACAATTTAAAATAGCTGCTTTGAAGTTAAGTCCATATTAAAAGGAATGCACAGTTCACAGAATAATTCCAGTTTTACCATTAAACCAACCAGCGTTTCCAAGCCACTGCTGTGTCCTCTTTACCTTCGTGAAATGCATTCCTATTGAATCCTGCAGTTGCTTGATCCAACTCCCCTTCCCAGCAGGGAGGCTACTGCAGGCCCGGGAAGGTCAGGCAGAACGTCACCTTGGTTCCTGCTGTGCAGCTGCTCGCCGTTACCAGTTTCGCAGGGTGCTGGTCAAGGTCCCTGGGCATCCCCTGGCACTTGTCTCCACGCGGCTCTCTGGTCTCCAAGATCTTCCGCCACTTCCAGGATATTTCCTCCAGCCAGGATCTTCACCTTTTCCTTCCTGGGTCCCTTTCTTCTCTTCAAGATCCCTTCTTCTTGCTGGGAACCCTTCTTTTTGCCACCACCTCTTCTTTCTGGAACCCCACGCCCCCACTTTTCCCAATCTAAGTTGTCTATGTGAGCAGTATGAGGCCTGATCAGCCTCCGAATTAAGGCTTCTGGCTCCTAGCTCTGTATTAACTGCAGGATTCGGGACATGCCACTTTTGCTTATTCCAGGTGTTACCCAAATTTACAACCAGCCCACGCTGGCTGCGTGTAGCAAGAAGCAGGCTTCTGCTTGACAGCTCAGAATTCAGTTTCAGACATTCACACGCACAGACCTTGCCACACACGTGCACCCCGTCACGTCTTGCCTGGTAACCTTCACAGTTTGAGCCAGTTTTTTGTCTACGGCCGGGCTTCAGAGGCAGGGCATGGCCACAGAAGCGCATCCCCCCCGTCAGTCTGTGAGCTGAGCAAGGGAGACTCAATACTTGTCTGGTGAGCCTCATACCCAGGCAATGTGGGCGATCCCTCTCCTGCGACAGCCCTGGCAAAAGCCACAGCAGGGTGCTCCCTTGCCTCTGCCTAGGTCACTGGGGTTCCCCTGCCTGCCACTGCTCCTTTGTCCTCCTCTGTGTTTGTGGAGATGAACCTTTAACCACACAACCTAACACCTACAACGCCGGGAAAAAGAGAGGCTGCAGAGGGTCCAGCGGGGAAGGTCGCCGATGTACAATGCTCTTTGTGAGAGGCAGCACACCCAGCTCACCTCCTTGCTCCTGAGCTGCTCTATCGGAAGCACTGCGTGCAGGACGCTCTGCTCAACAGGCTGTGTCTGTCTCTGACTGCCTTGTCCTTGCTACAGCACCGTGTGCTGGGGGAACGCCATGGAGAGCAAGGAGGACGCTCTTTCCCCAGGAGCAACGGAGGGTGCTCAGCTGAGTGCTGCTGCAGGGGCCAAGGTGGAGCAGGCAGGCAGGGAGGGGAAGGCAGGAACGAGGGAGCTGGGAGTAACCGGCCAGTCTGGGAGATGCCCGAGAGGCTCGAGAACCCTGTAAGCACAGGACAAGCTTAGAGGAGGAGGTTCAACGTGAGGCCCTGTGCTTAACCATCCCCTCCAGATCTGGACCTTCTCTGCTTCCCGAGTTACCGTGCAGTTTAACAGCCTGGTGCAGAGATCCTGACTGGGAGATCACTGTACCTCCAGGAGTTAGGGATCCACCTAACAGTTAACCTGAGCGGGTGCAGGTCTGTGCCGCGCTGTACCTACAGCGTGGCCTTCAGGCTGTGTCCCTACACATGTCCCTTGGCCGCAGGATAAACGGAGCTCGTTGACTGTAACAGAGGAGCCTCCAGGCAGCTCCTGCTTGGTACCAGCGATTACGCCACCTGCGCGGCCCTGCCGTTATCTAAAGTACAGCAAGAAGTCCGCGCGTGAACATCCTTTACGCATAGAGTTGTTTTCTTCTAAGAAAAGTTGTATAACACCGTGAATGACCAAAAGGAGGAACTTCTCCACAGGCAGGATCTGTACAGTGTGCCAAGGGAAAATCCATCTGGGGTCTGCCCAATGCTGCATGAACGCAGGGTCCCCAGCATCTGAAGGGACCTAAGATTTACTTGCTACCTAGATGCCTCTTCTTGCTGCCTGTACGCCTTCTTCCTGGCTACGTCGCCTCCCAAGATCTTGCCCACCCCCCGCCTACTGGGGAGGGGGGGAACGTTAGAGAGACAGCCTCGATGCTGTGCCAGCACTGCTCAGCCATGGCCAAAACACTGCTGTGTTATCAACAGCTTTCTAGCTACCAGTACAGAGCACAGCACTACGAGGGCTGCTGTGGGGTAAAGGAACTCCAACTCAGCCAGACCAAATACAGAAGGAAAGTGGAGGAACAACAGAGGGGGCAGCCCAGGGACACAGAGCCCCAGGTCTCATCTGGCCGCTCCTGTGACCATACGGTGTATTCAAAATCAAATACCTGAAGTGCTCCCTTAGATGCAGTTTACAGCCCGGGGACAAGAAGGTGGCAGTTCTGCATTTTGCAGCTTCCAGGCTGATGGCAGAGCCAAAGCAAAAAAAAAAAGAAACCAAACCAAACCAAACCAAGAGAGGTAAAACTGGAGCGCAGGGAGCAAATGCTTTTCTTTCACCTTAGGCCAACTGCTCAGACGCTCTCTATGCTGCCCTGCCACAGAGGGCATCCCTCTCGTACCAGTAAGAGACATAAGAGTGAATTAAAGCCAGGACCCCAAACCAGAACAAAAACCCGGTCGTGATGAAGAAGAAAGTGGAGAATGCATCAAATATAACAGAAAATTATTTTGGACGTTCCCAGTTTACATTTGGAAAAAAGAGAAAAAAAAAAAGAAGAGGAATTAGGTATTAAAAGAGCAGCACTGAATGATAAAGCAGTAGCAGTCCCTCTACCACTACAAACCCACACCCCCACACGCACGTACGCACGCAGACTTAACACCACCAAACTCCCATTGACTGTGACGTTCACCTCAGCTTGCTGGTCTAGAGATACTGAATGCCTGAAGCACACCAAGGATAACTGAAAACGTCTGCATGGCTTTAATGGGAATCCTCCAACTGAAACAAAGCGCTTTCTCCCTCCGTCTCCGTTGGCACATCCCCAAGTCACGCTCTCACTCCTCTCCTTCAAAGTCAAGATTCCTAAACGTGAAAAGCGGGAGTGGGGAAAGGCGAAGGGAAGAGAAAAAGAGGGAGAGCATCATCAGTGGAAGACCTGCCAGCTGCTGCTGATTCAGCCCTGTTCGGGGGACCACCCCAGCAGAGAGGAGCTGGTTTGCATGCCACGGTCCTCACTGCCTGTTCCCAGGGACAGGCCGTTTGCTCAGCCTTGCCGGCCAAAGCGTGGGAAAAGCGTAGGCGTGCGCCGTCGCTTGCAGAGGAGCACGGTCACGTTCACGTGCAATCCTTTACCTTTTTCCTCCCTGGATTCAAAGGGTTTCTGTCTTCAAAGTGAGAGCCTTCCATACGGTCGTTTGTGACATTTCATCCAGGGTAATAATCTCAGAAAGATCAGTCCTGCAATAAATATTTTACATAGCAATCCGTGATTATGGGAACTGATGCCACCAAGGGCATTAGCATCAGCAAGAGGAACAGCGGAGCCCCGAGAATCAAAGCTCCGCATAAGCGTGGGAGGTTTTGCTGGATGAGGAGTTTTGGGAGGCAAGCCGGGGAGCCGCAGAGCAACAGCTCTGTGCAAAGGCTCTTGCTGGGGTTTAGCCCCGGTCCGGGTTCCTAAGCCACTGCTGGTACAGATCACGCCTGCAACTCCGCATGTGTAAGTATGAGGATCTCCAGCTACCGTAAAGGCACTGATGATGCAAGCTTTGGGGGTCAAACGCGAGTGCTGCAGCCACTCTGCTTGGGGTCAGAGCCCTGCGATCACCTCCTGCAGCCCTGCCCCCGAATTTGATTTTCCCACCAAGCTGCCTGCTGGTTTCTGTGGGATGCCCCACAAAGAGGCAAGTGGAGAAAACTCTGCCAAACACCTTCAAGCTAATCTTGCCGGGGGTCCTGGCGCTTGGTGGGGCTTTACCTGTCACTGCCTTGCTTTGGGATATCCACGTCACTGGTCTTCCCCACGTTCAGCTGAACTGAACTTGCAGCAGCAGCAGCTTCCATCGCCCTCCTGGACTCCTGATGTTAAAAAGGGACAAATCACGTTCTCTGTCTTTGGTCAAAGTGGAGATAAGCTGAATGCCCAGCACAAACTTAGCAGTCTGCCCTCCCCTTCTGCCCCTTGGCAGCTATAAGTATTAGTGCAGCAGGGGAGAAACCGTTCACTCCAAAGATTTCAGGGCAGGGGGATTGTGTGTTCAAAACACGATTATGAGCAAATCTTGCCAGCAGCAGCAGCAGCAGCATCACCATCTAATAATAATCATCATAATGATAATGACCTTTGTGAAAAACAACTCGTTTTAAAAATTACACCTGTATTCAACTGTTCAGCTCACTGCTACTTGAGGAAACAAAGGTTACAACGTGGGATCCAGGCTATTGGGATCTATTTCGACTGAGTGCTGATCTTCCCCCAACGTTTCCAGACAAGCTGTAAGAGAAACAGGCAATCTCACAGCCCGACGGAGATGTCCAGCCCCGAGGACCCAGCAAGCCTT
Organism: Haliaeetus albicilla; assembly: GCF_947461875.1. Taxonomy (NCBI): domain Eukaryota; kingdom Metazoa; phylum Chordata; class Aves; order Accipitriformes; family Accipitridae; genus Haliaeetus; species Haliaeetus albicilla. The sequence continues at coordinate 260,049 of NW_027212496.1, forward strand.
ACCTCTTCTTCTTCTTCTCCGGCTTCATTTCTGGCATCGTCCAACTTCTTCTTCCTTTCTGGCATAAGGTCATCCAGAAAGCCGAGCTCTCGCTTTGAGAAGCAGAAATCCATCGCTTTCCGGACAAAGACGAGAGCCAAAACCTTCACGAATAAGAGGGAAGATGCGGTGAGCTCAGAGACGATGCCACCTCTCGCTCCAACGCTGCAAACACCCCGCTGCTGAGCGGCGGCAGCTCTTACCATCATGGGAAAGATGATGGCGGCACGGGACACCTTGATGGTCCAGAGCAGGACGAGGCAGGTCAGCTGGATCACCGTGAACAAATGCACCTTTCGCAAGGGCACGTGCCGCAGGTAGATGAAATCCGGCTGGTGTTTCGCCGGCATCCAAAACAGCTTCAAGCGATCAAAGAACTGCAAAATAAAAGGGAAAGGTTGCCACCTTGGGACTGCGGCAAGTTTCTGGCCCTCTCGAGACGTGGAGGCAGTTTGCAGCATCTCGCTTGCCGACAGAAATCCTGGATCCCACCGCGTTCCTCCTGGGAGCAGCACCCGTTTTCCCTTCGCTCCATCTATCAACCGGCTTGCCCCTGAGAGATGCCCACCAAACGGCAACTATTCCATGCCATTCCATTATTAGCATTTCTTGGCCCACTGAATCCCCCAGCGAGGATTTCCACCAGTGGTAGAAACTGCCTTCCCTTTGCACTGAATTCCCCCGCTTTCACGTAACCAAACACTGACCGGCCCTAAACCCTGAAACAGAGAGCGCTGAACTTGCCTGGTCCTCCCAGCCCTATATACCTCCTGTGCCTCCACCAATCTTTTTCTTACACAAAAGAGTTTCATTGCTTGCTCTGCGAGAAGTTCTTCCCATGCCACTGCTTTTTTCCCTGCTGCTACGGAGACAAAATACCAGGGAGCCGACATGCTGCACGCTGTAAAAGAGTCCATACCTGAATTCCTCTGAGCGACGACACACCCATGTAGAGAAAGACGCCATAAAGCACAGGCATTGGTATAAACTGGGGGGAAAAAGAAAAAAAAAGAAAAGAATGCAATCGTTTCTTTTTCTATATTGCATTTTCAGTATTACCACCCTCTTCCACAGGCACTGCCTAAAATTGCTTGAAGCTTTCCAGCTTCCGTTCAGGCTTAGAGATGGGTCAGATTTTAACCATTAAAGATTTTGTGCGCACGAGTGAGCTAAGGCTCTGCTTTAGGCTGAACTTGGGAGTTACCTCTCCTCAGAATAATCCTATTTTCCAGAAAGGTTGGAGGAAAATAGGCGATTTCACCCGTGCTACCCTATGCCGCATTCTGTGGCGGTAGAAAAACACTTCTGCCTATTCTTGGGGCAACAGGCAAAGGCCACAGGCCTCCTTTTAGCCTAGAGACGAGATTACTTTGTGGGAGGAACGTGCAAGGAAGCCCACGGGGATGACCTCAGTCTGTTTAGCTCCTGGGAACGGCTGCTCCGGGGCGTTTGGGGAGCAAATTGCAGCCAGTAAAGGGCTGCCTGTTTGAAAGAGAGCAGACGTGCTGGTCTGAATATGCTCAACTGTAACCCATAAACATGGGCGGGCCTGAAAGGCACCCGAAAATTCAAGCAGTTGCGTTGCTCGCTCGCCTCGAGCACACCAAACGGGGGCCTGAAGGGCTGCAAAGCCTAACGGAGGCTGGTTCCCACCGTGGGTCAAGCCCCAAGGGTTGGGATCACCTCCTCCTCCTCCGCTCCACAACTAACTACTCAGGCCTGCAGAGAGGGGACTGTTTTTGGGTAACCTCCAACAAGCTCGCGGTTGTTGGGTGGTTTGCATTTTCCTCTCACCTTTAACACGGAAGTGAAGAAGACGGAGCAGCCCATGAGCACAAAGATCAGCAAGCCAGTGACTCTCTGCTCTCGTATCCCCAGAAACTTGGGTTGTTCTCCTGGAGCTGAGCAGTCAGACTCTACTTTGAGGCTATTCACGTGGGTGATGGACAGGACGGTCGCAGCCACAAACCAGGGCAGCCCCATCACAGAGCACACCCCGAGCATCACGGCCACCACAAAAAGGTCCAGGTGGTACCCGCATCCTTTCTGCAGGCAGGAAAACAAGAAACAGAGCATCCCATAGCACAAGAGCAAGGAGAACGTCGCAAGTCAGACTCAAACCCTGCTCGAGCACAAGTCAACTTCTTCAGAATTTAAAACAAGAAATGGAAACGAGTAAGGGTGTATGCAGGCTTTGCACAAGCACCTGGCGTGAAAATCTGGCAGGAGTTCAGACACAAGGGATATGGGGAGCTTGTGCGATACATACTTCTCCAAAAAAAACCCACCCACAACCCAAAACCACCCAACCATTTTTTTCACTCACAAAGAAAATTCTACCACTTGCAAGGAAGGTGTGACTCTGAGTTATCCCTGGCAGCGCATCAAAACAATTCATTCCCCGCACCTGCTGCTGCTGCCATTTTAAAACAAAAACGCGCTTCTATATTGCTCCAAGATTAATTTGCTCCTCCAAAAGGTTGCTCATCTGAACTGCCCTGTCACTTGCTCCCTGCATCATCGCTAATCCAGGAGAGCATCCTGCCACGCAGCCTGACCTTGTCCCAAACCAATGCCTTCAGAAAGCATCGGGAATAAGAGCTTCTCCCCAGACCTGCAGCCCAGAAGGGGCTGGGGCTGGCGTCATCTCTCACAGGCCCTTACCTTCAGCTTGTGCTCCTTCCTGTTCACAATAACGGCACTGATCTGCTGGTCCATGAATATCAAGATGGTGCAGAGCAGAGCTGGGACGAGCGCAGCCAACACCGTCCACCAAGGGTTGGGTCCTATGGGGTTGATGAACCACCCGCGGTCGTCTCTGGTAGGCTGCAACAAAGCCCACACATCAGCATCGTCTCCCAGCCCAGGCACTCCACTGGCTTTCATTTTCCCCTCCCTCCCTGTGTCAGAGCACCTCCCAGCCCTGGCTTCATGTCCCCCTCTCCCGTGGGCTTCAGCAGTGCCAGTCTCCTCTTTGCAAGCACCTCTAGATACTTCTCCTGTAGGCATCTAGTTTTGGGGCCATCTTCTCCTTTCCAGGAGGAAGCAAGGCACTTGGAGGTGGAAGAGGAGATGGTCACACCACCAGCATCTCCTCCAGACTCAGCCCTGCCCTGCCCCGGCATCACCTTGTGGCACCCCCACCTGCCAAAACACCCCATTACCTTGAACGCATGGGGGACCTGGAGCTTCGGCGATGGGATCCCAACCACAAAGTCAAGGAGCACCATGATGACGATGGTGAGGAAAACAGCAAAGTCGCTCACTGTGGACCGTACCTGGGGCAAGGAACCAGAGGTGAAAGGGGCATGGCAAACAGGGCCGTAACGTGAGATGCAAGAGTTGCAGACATCCACAACATTAAGGCTGGTTAACCAAATCCCACCACCCCTCTGAGCACGTGCAGCCTGATCCCTTGCTTAGATACTGTTGCTGTGTTTGTCCCTGTGAGATCTGGTGTCAGACAATAAAAAAAGCTTAATTAGGCGGACAAGGGTTGGTTTAAGTCAAAACCTAAAAATAATAAAAATAACATTAAAAATAAGAAAACAGATGCCTGCCACTACAGCTACACTCACAGCTACAATGGCAACAAGGCACTGAGGCATCCTTTAGTCCTCAAAAGGAAGCTCCTCATTTGACTCTACTTTCCGCTCGAGCACATAATGCACAGAAGGTAAGGAAAAAAAAACCCAAAACTTTGGGAAACCTGACTTCCTACTACCTGAGGAGGAAAAAAAAAAATCAAAAAAATCAAACCCCAAAAATGTTCAGTCTGGGGCAGGTCATGAGGCAGGTGGGAAATGCTCCGATGATTTTGCACTCATGGAAATGAGTGCGGGACATCCAAGCTCTTGGAGAGCTTGGCCTGCAAAGGCCAACGTTTCCCAGCTTGACCAAGGCGGGGCAAATACTGCTTAGTGCTCCGGGAAAGCCATTTTGGGAAACGAGTGTGGAGATGGACGCTGGCCACCATCTTCTGCTTACTCTGGTTGGAAAGTAGTGGCTGGTTTTAAACTTCTTCAAGAAGCTTGACAGGGCAAAGGTGGCGAAGAAGAGGATGCAGCACCAGAGGAACACGTCAGGCGTGTAGGGGCCGTCGCGTCCACAGGCAGGTCCTTGAAACTCCCCACGCAAATACCGACATTCCTGGAGAAACAGAGCGTCAGGACACAAAGGCAGTGCACGTGCGGCAGGGAAACCTCGCATAGCTAGGGGGTTTTGAGGATCTTGGTCCAAGATCCACGACCCTGTAACTGCTCCTGCCAATTATATTTAATTTATTATATGAGCTCCTGCTCATTATATTTAATGAGCAGCAGCAGCAGCTGAACAAGTGACACATCGAACTACAGAGCGGAGAAATGAGATGTGAGGGGACACCATACCACACACCCTCGGCACGTCCTCTGCCTGCCATTTGAGCAATCGTGGCTAGAGAAGACACCAGAGGGAAGAGGAAACACTGGAAACTCTTGGGGATAGAGAGAGAGGGAAGAGGGAAGGAGGGCTAAAGACAACCATGGTAGGAAAGGAGGAGAAGAGACAAATCGTCCCGTCCCAGGGGAGGGCTCGCAGAACCTGGCCAAGAGGGCCTGAAGGCCACCATAAGAGCCTGCCACCCTAGGCCCGGGCTCTGCTTCCAGCAACAACAGCCTGAGAGGCTGCTCAGATATGCAAATTTATGCATGTACCTACAGACAGCACTGAACGAGAAAGCAAGGCCTGGAGTTACTAGGAACCCATTAAGGAGACCAATTACTATCTTTCAAGCATGAACTTAAGTCCTACAACTTCTACAATAATCAAACCACCCACTACTTAACCTTCCTCCCAGTCAGAAATACTGTCCTGCAACAGGCCTGAGGGGGACGCTTGCTACCCACAACGTTGGGGACCAGGTAGACTGGGACAAGGTGGACTCTCCTCCCCAGGACCAAGCGGGTTAAAACCACACGCTAGATTTAAGCAAGGACTTTTCCGAGCAGCACTAGCACAGTTTGAAGCCCATCATTCCCTGAAGGGCTCTGACTTCTGCACCATGCAAATGCCCCTGGACCCCATGGCCGCGGCGCGAGGAAGCAGTGGCTCGGGGCACTTACGGTCACCGTGAGGTTTTCCCAGGCGATGCCAGACACGTTGATCTTGTTGCTCGCCCAGAAACGCAGCGTTTCGTTGCTGGGATGGGTCGGTGCCTCACACTTACAGCTGGCAGGAGAGAAGCCAAGACAGGGGTAAGGGAAAGGCGATGGAGGTGCAGCCCGGAGCTCCTGCCAAGGGGCAGCAGCTTTCTCAGGGGGAAAGAAACCCACTAGTAGCTGGTGAGGAAGTCCAGCTTGCTGTGCATGTGCACAGGGTAGGTGTCTCGCAGGTGACTCAGCTTCTCCAGAGCCTCGTAGATGAAGATGATGCAGATGAGGGAGGCAAAGGCTTCTTCCGTGAAGCGGGTGACGTAGCACACCAAACAGCTGGCGTCGGTGGCCACCAGCACTATGCACAAGAAGGCGGTCCACAGCCCAATGCACGCCCGCAGAGACAGATAGGAGAGCGTGTACTCCCTGGGAAAGCAAAATGAAACAAAGGCTGGAAAGGCCAGCAAGAGGCCCTGAGCCATGCCTGCCTTCGGGGAAAGCGGGGAGCAATTTTGGAGCGTGTCAAGGCTGCGGATGGGAAATGCAGTTTCCACGTACTACTACAGAGAGCCTCGGGGCTGTGGTGCAGGGGGTAGACCCACAGGAGGAGAGGCCAATTATTTAGTTACCACTGTTTAACAAGGATCTTGTGTTAACACCTTGGAGGCTGCTTGAGGTCAGGTCCCTCTTGGGCCAGGTGGTGTTCTCCCACATCACCCTGACGCCCTAACACTGAAACCAGCTGGGTTTGCACCCAGTCACCTGCTGCCAGCAACCTGGGGCTTAATAATAAACCTTATGGCAACAAGGGTGGTTTATCTCCCACCAAAGCCATCGCAACAAAAGGACTGTCACTAAAATCTAGCAACTACCCCTAAGAAAAAGAAAAGAAAAGCATCTTTTCTCCATCACTGCCCCCTTCTGAAGGCTCTCACAGCACCCAGCTGCGGCAGCCAGCCTTACTTGCAGAACTTGTAGAGGATCTTCTCAAACACGAGGACGGGTCCGGTGCTGCCGAGGATGGTGAGAGGTTGGCCGGCAAAGAGGCAATACACCACGCCGGCCATGGACGCGCCCAGCAGCGACTCCATGGCACTCTGTCCGGGGAAGAGAGGCAGCCGTGAGTAAATAAAGCGTTAGGGAGAAACAAAAACCAAAGCCAATTCACTGCAGCAAGGACTTTGGCCTGAGTTTGATCCTCCCCCATGCCCCCCAACAGAGAGAGGTGCTCACTATGTGGCCATTGGTCGCCTCCCCCAGCAGTCCCCCAAAGGTGATGACAGGGGACATGCAGGCACAGTAGAGGAAGAGGAAGGACGCCAGGCACTGCAGGCTCAGACCATCCCGGAAGTCGCTCCAGAACCACGGGGCTTTCCGCTTCACGTCCAGGCTCAAACCTCCAAAGAGCCTGCAGGAAGGAAAAAGAAGAGAGTCTGTTCTCTTGGAGGAACACGTTGACTTTGCTTTGCTGCAGAAGGGCAATCACAAGCACAGAGTAACTTTCGTGGCTAAAAAGAAGCACCCTCCTTCATCCCAAATCAAGGAAACCTGCATGCAATGGTGATGGCTGGGGCTGAGCCCAGCCGCCCAGATCTCCCCCCTGCCCAGCCCAGGGGACCAAGCTGGCAATGTGGAGCCCCTTCACTGAACCAGCTAACCCCAAAGACCTGCTAGAAGGGAAGGTGCCTGCTCAGATTTGAGAGGCAAACAGAAAAAAAAACCCAAACTGTTAAAGCTCCCACCTTCCCGTCCGCTGCAGTTCAGGGCCACTGTGTTTCTCCAGCGTGCTGTGAGAAGCACTGTCATCAAGAGCTCCTGGCATCTTCCTTTTTTCCTGTTAAAATGGAAGTAAGATAAAGCTATGGACTTGTAACCGCTGGCTTGTTTTGCGTCTGGTCTGGCTCTGTGACTGTGTCAGAGTGGGACCTTGTGAATTTGGGCCCCTGAACAGCATCCCCAGCCGTCCTGCCCGTCCCCCTCGCGCCTCCCACCTGTGAAGGGACGTTTTTCGGGGGCTCGATTCGGATCGATGGATCCCACTCTCCTGGCGGCAAGACCGTGACCTGATCCAGAAACTCGTCGATGCCAGCCACGAGGTCAGCCCCGTTCTCGGCTTTATAGGCAACGTCACGGAAAACCTGCCAATAGAAGACAACCTGGTGAGAGGACAACCCAGCTCGGATGTCCTAACCAGTGCAATAAGCTCTTGGCTAAACGCAAGGCTTTCTCCCCAAAATTTCCTGCTGGAAAGGGCAGGAAATATGCCCCCAAAAGGAAAAATCTGTGCATCGGGGCATTTGTAATCATCTCCCCCACGAGGCCCCCGTCCCCCATGGCACACCATACCCTTCTGCTTAAAGAGCAAGAGAAGTTTTACTGGCCCTGGCAATGCCACCACTGGGGACAGCGTGCTGGGGAACCTGGCGAGAAGGATGAGGTGCAGGATGCACCCCGGGTGGGATTTCAGCCTCCAGGATGTGGGGTGATGCAAAGCTGCGTGTTTGCTTTGGGGTGAGAAAGAGGGCTGGGCTATTTGGAGAGCTGCGGGCAGCTGGGACAGCAAATCCTCTTCCTCACTACTTCAGAGACAGGGAGAGCTGAAGAAAGGCAAAAATGACCCGGAGCTATCTCATCTTGTCGCACCTCATCCGTCATGATAGTGGCCATGGACCTGCCGATCTCATGGTACTGATGGGCTTTTCCTTCTGGTCCAAGCAAAACAAACAGGAACCTGGGCAAGAAAAACAAAATGAGAGAGAGAAGAAGGTGTCCTTGCTCCAAGAGCACCCAAGGAAAGCCCTGGCAGCTCCCAGCCCAGAGCGTGGCTCAAGACGGGACACGTAGGCTCAGCGACGCCGCGATGAATTTGAAATTCTTCAAAACCGACGGCAAATTTAATTTGGGGGCCAACTTTCATTACAATTGGCCAATGGGTTTAAAAGCTACAGCAGGGAATGGAGAAACGAAGGCGAGGAGATGTGGGTGGGGGAAACGTGCTTGCTCCCCCTCCCACTAGCCTTGTTCCCTTGGGACACCAAACTGATGCCTGCAACTTGATGTTTGGTTGGGTGTCTTTTTTACGGAAAAAATTTGCGCTTCTCATTCGCACCTTGTTGGGATGGGAACTTCCGTCATGCCTGAGAGGAGGACAGCCGGGCTCAGGCGGACAAATGCCACGATGGGCTGGTGAAGGAAATCCAGCTCTCCTACGAGCACGTTGGATGCTTCAGCCCCGGTGGGGATTTTCTTCATGAAGTGCAGCTCCGCCTGGGCACGACAAGCGATTTTCAGGCAATTACCCCAAAAGCAAAGCCCACAGCACTCTGCAGCACACTCTGCAGCCAAGTTTGCAAGAGCAAATCTGGCCCTAAAGGCGTAAGAAAGCTACGAGTGTCTCACCTTGCTTAAATCCATTGCTCCGCTCTCAGGGTTCACCCCATCTTTAGCTTCCGCAGCGGTGGGAGAAGGACAAGGGGTGATTGTTTGGGCTGGTAGGAAAAAGAAAGACACTCAGAAAGATGGACAAGGAGCAACTGGGACGCTTCTCCTTTGCCCGGACAAGTCTAATGGGGCCACAGCCCTGCAGAAACCCTCACCTGGCTTGTAGAGGAGGTGCAGGTCTGACTGCCTCTTGCTCACATCAGCAAACGAGCAGACAGCGGGGAGAAGGGTGGTTGTCTTCTCGTTCTGATGGTGGTGCTTCCTCAAAAGGACTTCTCGAACTCGCGCCCGCGTGTGCTCGTCAAACTCCGTGGACTGTTCTTGCTGGGCCAGGATCATATCTGAGGATGGCAAAGGGAAACAAAGCCATCAGAGCAGAAACCCCAACAAGTCCCGACCCCCAAAGCCCCCAGGGAAGGCTGTGCCACACAGGCTGTACCCTAATGCCGGCTCAGCCTTGCATAGCAAGGCTTTTTAATAATGTTCAGCCTTTGCAGCGAAAACGAGAATTTTCTTTTGCTAAGAAACATCACCCAAGTGCTTATTCATCATTCCGCTAAGATAAATATTTCCCATTCTAAATAACGCAATTTTCTTGCCCGACCTGGCCTTTCTGACTCTACACGTTTACCCAAATTATAAGCAATCTATAGCACAGACGTTCCCAGAGTTTCCCGTGCTGATCGAGTGCAATTTGCCGAGCCCAGGGAGAAACGTGCTAAGAACGGCTCCGACTTCTCCAGCCCTTGAAAGGGCTGAATGGAGACCTGCCGCCAGTCAAAGATAACTTCTCCAAAGCGGCTTTTGCAATTAACTTCAAGTATCTTCCCCACAGAAATACACTGCTTGGTCATCGCCAGATAAACTCTGCCTTAAAACTCTTAAAAGCTGGATGTTAAGGCAAAAGTAAAAAAAAGAATGCGAGGAAACAGCTTGTAAGAAATAGTTCCTTTAAGGAGGTTCAGCTCTTACGCAGACTCCGTATTTCTAAGAGCAGCCTGCTAAGCCCTGACACACGCTCCTTTTTGGCTGCAGAATATTCTCTAGTGGCTTCTCCAACCCCACAGACTGCTTTCAAAAGGACCCCGTATTGGAATAAAAAAAGGGTGCGATGTTGCACGCCCAGTCTACATCCAAAAACAGCTCATGAGAAAAACACAGTGGCACTTCTGGAAAAGGACGTGCCATTGGGGCAGGGTTTGATTTGGGAGTGAAGAGCACCGTGGCGAGCTGAGCTCGGCTGTTCCCGGAGGGATGCAGCGCCCACGGTACCTGCAATCTCTTCGATGCTGTTGGCACAAATGTCCAGCAGCACCGACCCCTTGCTGATGCAGCTCCTCAGCTCGGAGAGGCTGTGCAAGGACAGCGTGCCAACGTAGGGCTTGCTCCAGCGCTCGCCGCCGTCTTCCACGTCCTCCTCAAACTTCAGCCACCTGCGGACATCGGGTGCGATCAGCCCCATTGCAAGAAAACAGCCCCCGCTCTGCAACCCCTTTGACAGAGCCACGGGGTGGCAAGAGGACAAGGCTCCTCGTGCCGCCACCTGCAGCTGCAAAAGCTTCGCGTCCTGGAGAGGAGAAAGCAGAGCCCACGGGCGCTGCCGGTGCGGGGACTCCTCTCCCACCGCAGCCAAGCAGCGGGGATTTACCTTGCCGTTTCCTTCCACTCGGCATCTCGGCCCTCTTTTACGCAGATCTCATCCAACTCGGAGAACAAGTGGTGAGGGACGTGCTGCTCGTCCTCCTTGGTCCTGAGAATGAACTGCACCCGCTGGGACGGGGAGCCTGGGGGCAGAAGGCAAAGACCCATCCCGTTACCGCGCCTGAACACAGCTCGTCACGCTCACGTGCAAAGTGGCCATCAGCACCAGTGCAGCCATAAACACTGGGCTGGCCCCTCTCCCCTGCGTCTGTCTGGGCTTGCACAGAGCCGTGGAGAAGGAGAAGCATCTAGTCCACCTCTGCATAAGGATGGGCTGCTTTCCTTCCCCACATTGCCATTTTTAAAGCCAGGATCCCTCTAAGGAAGACGAGCCTAAACCCATTAGGCATTTAACTGCATTAAAAAAAAAAAAAAAAAAAAAAAAAAAAAAGTAAAACTTAGGAAAAAGAGGGCGTTGCGCAATAAGGCCACTACTTTCCCTCGGAAGAACAGCAACTCACTCAAACTAGCCACGGGGACCTGCTTGCAGAAGGCCCCAGCGCCCACGCTGCCCCCAGGAGTTTAGCGAATGCCGCGGTGGGACTTACAGTGGTAGCCCTGCTCCGTCGGGGCAGAGTCCTTCTCCCGTTCCCCTTCCCGATGCTTCTGGCTGTGGCGTCGGTGATGCCGGTGGCTCTGCCTAACCAGTGGCATCCGCGCGCCCACGTACAGGGTCCGGTGGCCTGCGAAAAAGCAGCGTTTTTTGCAGCACTCTCGGCATTGCGGCAATGGTTGAGGTGGCCGGTGCCTTGCTAAGCCACGGTTAAATCCCAGGAGCAACGCCAGCTTCCCTTAATGTTATTTTCACTGGACCTCCTTTTTTCCAAGCCTATTTTACTCGAGCTTTGCAACAGCACAGCAACAACAAGTGTTGGCTCCGGGTCATCTAAAAGTGCCCCCAGAGTATCGGACCTCTTCTCAAATTCCAGCTTTGGCTGGACAACACTCAGACTTGCTCATTAAGCAGCAACACAAGCTAATTCTTTTCAAAATCGCTGTACGGCACGAGGCGACAAGAGACGATCAAATCAGTCCCATCGTAATGAACTCCAGGACAAAAAAAGAAAATCACAGCCCCGCGTCTGCAGCCCTGAAATGATTCTCCTGACATGATTCTCCTGACCTCTCCAAGCCAGGAGCAGCCTCTGCGAGAAAAAAAGCCGTGAATTATCGAGCCCCATGGCTACAACTCACACCGTGGCCTCCCGGGGGGCTTCTTCCCTCCGTTTAAAAAGCCGTAATAGTAAAAAACGTGACAATAACTGTGCTGCTTTATTGAGAAGCGCGGCACGTTTTGCTGCACATGATGTGACACCCAACAAGGCACACAGGAGAGACTTTGTGCAATGGGAAAACGCACTGGGCTGGTGGCTCCTCTACCAGGATCTCAGCAGAGACTCACCTTCCAACTCCTCCTTCTCATAGCGAACACTGACAGCGTTGCTCCTTCTTCCCCGGTCAATCACTGCCTCCTCGTCATGTCTCTGTTTAGCAACGACAAGAAGGGAAAAGTTGGGGCTGGGGGTGGAGAGCTCCCTTACGTCCTCCCAGCCATCATCCACCCCTGCGTCCACGCGAGTCCACGAGCCATCACGCCTCTGCGTGCCTCCTCCTCCTTCAGGCACAGCCCTAAAACCACGGACTTGTAGGAGGTTTTTCTTCCCATACGCAAATACAACAGCCCATAACATCACCTGTACTGTATACCACGAGAGTCTGGACGTATTTAATACAGCAGGAGAGGGATGAGTGTTTCAGACCAAACAAACCCACCTCCTGCTTTGATCTTGAGGTTCCTGTCTAAAAAAGTGATTTCCAAACTGGAAAAAAAAAACCCAACCCACAAAACTGCACTTTTGAGCCCCGGCCGTGCTACCTGTAACTCTTCCAGAAGTGTCATTTTGTAACCCCCGTTGGGGTTCATCCTCACGTCAGTCACTGGGTTTTGGGGACAACTGAACCTCCAGGTCAGTCAGGGGGCCCGATTCCCCAGGGACTGATGGAGTAGCCCTCACGGGAGGAGCTAAGTGGCACCCAGTGTGCACCAACTCCAGAGACACAATAGGGACCATTATGAAATCACAAGCTATGATGCGGATCCAGGCAGCTACTTAAAGCCACGCACCCCTAGACCCTTCCCGCTTGGAAAACTTAGTGCCTGGGGAGAAGCCAGCTCTGCTTTGAGCAAAAACTCTCCAGAACAGAGAAACTTCCTGCATGAGAGGTATCAGGCTCAAAAGTGTGCAGAAGGAAAACCCTTCACAGGCTCGTTCGCCCTCCTGAGAAGCAAAGCCCATTAGCAGCAGCATGTTTTCTCTCTTTTTCTTTCTAACAGTAGAGCTGAAGCTCTAGCATCCTGAGGATAACAGGAGGTACAAATACGGTAGGGAAAAAGAATATCTTACTGGATCAATGGGTAGATTCAGAAAAAAACCCTGCTACACAGTAGTTTATCCTGACTGCTAGCTAGAACCGAGAAGACTGCTTTCTCCACCTGGTTCCGGTGGAACATACTACCCGTCTAGGACGGCTGCATCTGAGGAACAAGAATTAGTTATCTGCAATACAAGGAATAACAATGAGTCATTTTGTGTCGTGATATTCATCAGACTGCACAGAGAAACAAGAGACAAATGCATTTGAATAACCATGTCTTGTGTTACGTTTTAACCACTTAACATTCCATGAGAAATACCCCAAGAGCTCAAGAAGAAAGAGCAGAAAGACAGGAGACAGGTGAAAGCCTAGAGCACCAGCTAGACGGAATGAAAGACCCTCTTCCTTCTCTGAAGCTTCAGCAAGGCTTCCTTCACCTGCTTGTTCCTCCGACTGTAAATGACGGGGTTCAAACTGGGGCTGACGAGACTGCAGAAAAGGGAAAGAACTTTCTCCCTCCCAGAGGAGTTACCGCTCCCGGGCCCCGCGTACATGAAGATGGCGTTTCCATAAAAGACACCCACCACGGTCGGGTGGGAGCCACACGTGGACAAGGTTTCGTGCCATCCTGGCACAGAGCGGATGCGCAGATCGGTGGCCGGGGTGTCCAGGGAGGAAATCAGGATTAAGGCTAAAGGCAAGAGGAAGAAGCACACACAAATAGCAAAGATCAGGACTTTATTGGCAGGAGCGGCAGTGCAGGCCAGCTTTAAGACAGCAAGAACTTCACAGGAGAAGTGGACAACCTCGCAGGGGCCGCAGAAAGGCAGGTGTAAAGCCAGAGAGGCTTGCAGTGTACCAAATACGAACGCCAAAGCCCACAAAACCGTGGCAAGGCTGAGGCGCAGCCTCCAGATCATGATGAAGGCATAGCGCGGGGGGCGGCAGATTGCCACGTAGCGAACATGAGACATCACGGCCAGCAGCACGCACGCTGTAAGTGCAAAGATTAAATAAAGATGGATCTGTGCCCCACACCCAGCAACGGAGAGGGTTCTGCCTTGTCCAAGGAGGCTCCTTAGCATACGGGGGACATTGCTGGAGGTGTAGCAGATGTCCCCGATGGAGAGGTGGCAGAGGAAGAAGTACATGGGGCTGTGGAGGCAGTAGTCCAGGCAGATAAGCAGAAAGACAAGTGCGTTTCCCATCAGAGTGGCAGAGCAGAGGGCAGAGAAAAGGCCAAAGAGGCAGCGCTGCAGGGCTGGGGTGCTGCAGAACCCCAGGACGACGAATTCTGTGACAGTCGTTTCATTCTGCACGCTGTGCTGGAGGTGAGGCAGCACAAACTGCGACCACGGAGTTCTGGAAGCGAAGGAGCAAGGAAAAGGAAAGAAAAAGGAGAGTTTTCCTAAGAATGTTGTGTCCTTCTTTACTCTTTACGCTGCAGCTCCCTTCTCCCTGTTTTTCCCTCTGACTCCAGTGAAAGGTGCGTACCACCCTCCCCATGCTGAGCGACGCACATCTGAATTGCAAGCTCCAATCTCTCTGCAAACTTTGAGCAGTTTGACCAATCTCGCACAACTTTGCTGCCTAGCTTGCCCTTGAAGTCCTTCTTTTCCTGGGTTGGGTTTGGGTTTTTTTTGCAGGGGGTGGGGAGGGGCAGGGTGTGGTGTCGCTGTTGGAGAAGATAAGATGATGAAGATTGCAGGTGTCGATTAAGGTGAAGTCAGAACAACTTCAAAGCAGCTATTTTAAATTAAGTCCATATTAAAAGGAATGCACAGTTCACAGAATAATTCCAGTTTTACCATTAAACCAACCAGCGTTTCCAAGCCACTGCTGTGTCCTCTTTACCTTCGTGAAATGCATTCCTATTGAATCCTGCAGTTGCTTGATCCAACTCCCCTTCCCAGCAGGGAGGCTACTGCAGGCCCGGGAAGGTCAGGCAGAACGTCACCTTGGTTCCTGCTGTGCAGCTGCTCGCCGTTACCAGTTTCGCAGGGTGCTGGTCAAGGTCCCTGGGCATCCCCTGGCACTTGTCTCCACGCGGCTCTCTGGTCTCCAAGATCTTCCGCCACTTCCAGGATATTTCCTCCAGCCAGGATCTTCACCTTTTCCTTCCTGGGTCCCTTTCTTCTCTTCAAGATCCCTTCTTCTTGCTGGGAACCCTTCTTTTTGCCACCACCTCTTCTTTCTGGAACCCCACGCCCCCACTTTTCCCAATCTAAGTTGTCTATGTGAGCAGTATGAGGCCTGATCAGCCTCCGAATTAAGGCTTCTGGCTCCTAGCTCTGTATTAACTGCAGGATTCGGGACATGCCACTTTTGCTTATTCCAGGTGTTACCCAAATTTACAACCAGCCCACGCTGGCTGCGTGTAGCAAGAAGCAGGCTTCTGCTTGACAGCTCAGAATTCAGTTTCAGACATTCACACGCACAGACCTTGCCACACACGTGCACCCCGTCACGTCTTGCCTGGTAACCTTCACAGTTTGAGCCAGTTTTTTGTCTACGGCCGGGCTTCAGAGGCAGGGCATGGCCACAGAAGCGCATCCCCCCCGTCAGTCTGTGAGCTGAGCAAGGGAGACTCAATACTTGTCTGGTGAGCCTCATACCCAGGCAATGTGGGCGATCCCTCTCCTGCGACAGCCCTGGCAAAAGCCACAGCAGGGTGCTCCCTTGCCTCTGCCTAGGTCACTGGGGTTCCCCTGCCTGCCACTGCTCCTTTGTCCTCCTCTGTGTTTGTGGAGATGAACCTTTAACCACACAACCTAACACCTACAACGCCGGGAAAAAGAGAGGCTGCAGAGGGTCCAGCGGGGAAGGTCGCCGATGTACAATGCTCTTTGTGAGAGGCAGCACACCCAGCTCACCTCCTTGCTCCTGAGCTGCTCTATCGGAAGCACTGCGTGCAGGACGCTCTGCTCAACAGGCTGTGTCTGTCTCTGACTGCCTTGTCCTTGCTACAGCACCGTGTGCTGGGGGAACGCCATGGAGAGCAAGGAGGACGCTCTTTCCCCAGGAGCAACGGAGGGTGCTCAGCTGAGTGCTGCTGCAGGGGCCAAGGTGGAGCAGGCAGGCAGGGAGGGGAAGGCAGGAACGAGGGAGCTGGGAGTAACCGGCCAGTCTGGGAGATGCCCGAGAGGCTCGAGAACCCTGTAAGCACAGGACAAGCTTAGAGGAGGAGGTTCAACGTGAGGCCCTGTGCTTAACCATCCCCTCCAGATCTGGACCTTCTCTGCTTCCCGAGTTACCGTGCAGTTTAACAGCCTGGTGCAGAGATCCTGACTGGGAGATCACTGTACCTCCAGGAGTTAGGGATCCACCTAACAGTTAACCTGAGCGGGTGCAGGTCTGTGCCGCGCTGTACCTACAGCGTGGCCTTCAGGCTGTGTCCCTACACATGTCCCTTGGCCGCAGGATAAACGGAGCTCGTTGACTGTAACAGAGGAGCCTCCAGGCAGCTCCTGCTTGGTACCAGCGATTACGCCACCTGCGCGGCCCTGCCGTTATCTAAAGTACAGCAAGAAGTCCGCGCGTGAACATCCTTTACGCATAGAGTTGTTTTCTTCTAAGAAAAGTTGTATAACACCGTGAATGACCAAAAGGAGGAACTTCTCCACAGGCAGGATCTGTACAGTGTGCCAAGGGAAAATCCATCTGGGGTCTGCCCAATGCTGCATGAACGCAGGGTCCCCAGCATCTGAAGGGACCTAAGATTTACTTGCTACCTAGATGCCTCTTCTTGCTGCCTGTACGCCTTCTTCCTGGCTACGTCGCCTCCCAAGATCTTGCCCACCCCCCGCCTACTGGGGAGGGGGGGAATGTTAGAGAGACAGCCTCGATGCTGTGCCAGCACTGCTCAGCCATGGCCAAAACACTGCTGTGTTATCAACAGCTTTCTAGCTACCAGTACAGAGCACAGCACTACGAGGGCTGCTGTGGGGTAAAGGAACTCCAACTCAGCCAGACCAAATACAGAAGGAAAGTGGAGGAACAACAGAGGGGGCAGCCCAGGGACACAGAGCCCCAGGTCTCATCTGGCCGCTCCTGTGACCATACGGTGTATTCAAAATCAAATACCTGAAGTGCTCCCTTAGATGCAGTTTACAGCCCGGGGACAAGAAGGTGGCAGTTCTGCATTTTGCAGCTTCCAGGCTGATGGCAGAGCCAAAGCAAAAAAAAAAAGAAACCAAACCAAACCAAACCAAGAGAGGTAAAACTGGAGCGCAGGGAGCAAATGCTTTTCTTTCACCTTAGGCCAACTGCTCAGACGCTCTCTATGCTGCCCTGCCACAGAGGGCATCCCTCTCGTACCAGTAAGAGACATAAGAGTGAATTAAAGCCAGGACCCCAAACCAGAACAAAAACCCGGTCGTGATGAAGAAGAAAGTGGAGAATGCATCAAATATAACAGAAAATTATTTTGGACGTTCCCAGTTTACATTTGGAAAAAAGAGAAAAAAAAAAAGAAGAGGAATTAGGTATTAAAAGAGCAGCACTGAATGATAAAGCAGTAGCAGTCCCTCTACCACTACAAACCCACACCCCCGCACGCACGTACGCACGCAGACTTAACACCACCAAACTCCCATTGACTGTGACGTTCACCTCAGCTTGCTGGTCTAGAGATACTGAATGCCTGAAGCACACCAAGGATAACTGAAAACGTCTGCATGGCTTTAATGGGAATCCTCCAACTGAAACAAAGCGCTTTCTCCCTCCGTCTCCGTTGGCACATCCCCAAGTCACGCTCTCACTCCTCTCCTTCAAAGTCAAGATTCCTAAACGTGAAAAGCGGGAGTGGGGAAAGGCGAAGGGAAGAGAAAAAGAGGGAGAGCATCATCAGTGGAAGACCTGCCAGCTGCTGCTGATTCAGCCCTGTTCGGGGGACCACCCCAGCAGAGAGGAGCTGGTTTGCATGCCACGGTCCTCACTGCCTGTTCCCAGGGACAGGCCGTTTGCTCAGCCTTGCCGGCCAAAGCGTGGGAAAAGCGTAGGCGTGCGCCGTCGCTTGCAGAGGAGCACGGTCACGTTCACGTGCAATCCTTTACCTTTTTCCTCCCTGGATTCAAAGGGTTTCTGTCTTCAAAGTGAGAGCCTTCCATACGGTCGTTTGTGACATTTCATCCAGGGTAATAATCTCAGAAAGATCAGTCCTGCAATAAATATTTTACATAGCAATCCGTGATTATGGGAACTGATGCCACCAAGGGCATTAGCATCAGCAAGAGGAACAGCGGAGCCCCGAGAATCAAAGCTCCGCATAAGCGTGGGAGGTTTTGCTGGATGAGGAGTTTTGGGAGGCAAGCCGGGGAGCCGCAGAGCAACAGCTCTGTGCAAAGGCTCTTGCTGGGGTTTAGCCCCGGTCCGGGTTCCTAAGCCACTGCTGGTACAGATCACGCCTGCAACTCCGCATGTGTAAGTATGAGGATCTCCAGCTACCGTAAAGGCACTGATGATGCAAGCTTTGGGGGTCAAACGCGAGTGCTGCAGCCACTCTGCTTGGGGTCAGAGCCCTGCGATCACCTCCTGCAGCCCTGCCCCCGAATTTGATTTTCCCACCAAGCTGCCTGCTGGTTTCTGTGGGATGCCCCACAAAGAGGCAAGTGGAGAAAACTCTGCCAAACACCTTCAAGCTAATCTTGCCGGGGGTCCTGGCGCTTGGTGGGGCTTTACCTGTCACTGCCTTGCTTTGGGATATCCACGTCACTGGTCTTCCCCACGTTCAGCTGAACTGAACTTGCAGCAGCAGCAGCAGCTTCCATCGCCCTCCTGGACTCCTGATGTTAAAAAGGGACAAATCACGTTCTCTGTCTTTGGTCAAAGTGGAGATAAGCTGAATGCCCAGCACAAACTTAGCAGTCTGCCCTCCCCTTCTGCCCCTTGGCAGCTATAGGTATTAGTGCAGCAGGGGAGAAACCGTTCACTCCAAAGATTTCAGGGCAGGGGGATTGTGTGTTCAAAACACGATTATGAGCAAATCTTGCCAGCAGCAGCAGCAGCAGCAGCAGCATCACCATCTAATAATAATCATCATAATGATAATGACCTTTGTGAAAAACAACTCGTTTTAAAAATTACACCTGTATTCAACTGTTCAGCTCACTGCTACTTGAGGAAACAAAGGTTACAACGTGGGATCCAGGCTATTGGGATCTATTTCGACTGAGTGCTGATCTTCCCCCAACGTTTCCAGACAAGCTGTAAGAGAAACAGGCAATCTCACAGCCCGACGGAGATGTCCAGCCCCGAGGACCCAGCAAGCCTTACCTCTTCTTCTTCTTCTCCGGCTTCATTTCTGGCATCGTCCAACTTCTTCTTCCTTTCTGGCATAAGGTCATCCAGAAAGCCGAGCTCTCGCTTTGAGAAGCAGAAATCCATCGCTTTCCGGACAAAGACGAGAGCCAAAACCTTCACGAATAAGAGGGAAGATGCGGTGAGCTCAGAGACGATGCCACCTCTCGCTCCAACGCTGCAAACACCCCGCTGCCGAGCGGCAGCAGCTCTTACCATCATGGGAAAGATGATGGCGGCACGGGACACCTTGATGGTCCAGAGCAGGACGAGGCAGGTCAGCTGGATCACCGTGAACAAATGCACCTTTCGCAAGGGCACGTGCCGCAGGTAGATGAAATCCGGCTGGTGTTTCGCCGGCATCCAAAACAGCTTCAAGCGATCAAAGAACTGCAAAATAAAAGGGAAAGGTTGCCACCTTGGGACTGCGGCAAGTTTCTGGCCCTCTCGAGACGTGGAGGCAGTTTGCAGCATCTCGCTTGCCGACAGAAATCCTGGATCCCACCGCGTTCCTCCTGGGAGCAGCACCCGTTTTCCCTTCGCTCCATCTATCAACCGGCTTGCCCCTGAGAGATGCCCACCAAACGGCAACTATTCCATGCCATTCCATTATTAGCATTTCTTGGCCCACTGAATCCCCCAGCGAGGATTTCCACCAGTGGTAGAAACTGCCTTCCCTTTGCACTGAATTCCCCCGCTTTCACGTAACCAAACACTGACCGGCCCTAAACCCTGAAACAGAGAGCGCTGAACTTGCCTGGTCCTCCCAGCCCTATATACCTCCTGTGCCTCCACCAATCTTTTTCTTACACAAAAGAGTTTCATTGCTTGCTCTGCGAGAAGTTCTTCCCATGCCACTGCTTTTTTCCCTGCTGCTACGGAGACAAAATACCAGGGAGCCGACATGCTGCACGCTGTAAAAGAGTCCATACCTGAATTCCTCTGAGCGACGACACACCCATGTAGAGAAAGACGCCATAAAGCACAGGCATTGGTATAAACTGGGGGGAAAAAGAAAAAAAAAGAAAAGAATGCAATCGTTTCTTTTTCTATATTGCATTTTCAGTATTACCACCCTCTTCCACAGGCACTGCCTAAAATTGCTTGAAGCTTTCCAGCTTCCGTTCAGGCTTAGAGATGGGTCAGATTTTAACCATTAAAGATTTTGTGCGCACGAGTGAGCTAAGGCTCTGCTTTAGGCTGAACTTGGGAGTTACCTCTCCTCAGAATAATCCTATTTTCCAGAAAGGTTGGAGGAAAATAGGCGATTTCACCCGTGCTACCCTATGCCGCATTCTGTGGCGGTAGAAAAACACTTCTGCCTATTCTTGGGGCAACAGGCAAAGGCCACAGGCCTCCTTTTAGCCTAGAGACGAGATTACTTTGTGGGAGGAACGTGCAAGGAAGCCCACGGGGATGACCTCAGTCTGTTTAGCTCCTGGGAACGGCTGCTCCGGGGCGTTTGGGGAGCAAATTGCAGCCAGTAAAGGGCTGCCTGTTTGAAAGAGAGCAGACGTGCTGGTCTGAATATGCTCAACTGTAACCCATAAACATGGGCGGGCCTGAAAGGCACCCGAAAATTCAAGCAGTTGCGTTGCTCGCTCGCCTCGAGCACACCAAACGGGGGCCTGAAGGGCTGCAAAGCCTAACGGAGGCTGGTTCCCACCGTGGGTCAAGCCCCAAGGGTTGGGATCACCTCCTCCTCCTCCGCTCCACAACTAACTACTCAGGCCTGCAGAGAGGGGACTGTTTTTGGGTAACCTCCAACAAGCTCGCGGTTGTTGGGTGGTTTGCATTTTCCTCTCACCTTTAACACGGAAGTGAAGAAGACGGAGCAGCCCATGAGCACAAAGATCAGCAAGCCAGTGACTCTCTGCTCTCGTATCCCCAGAAACTTGGGTTGTTCTCCTGGAGCTGAGCAGTCAGACTCTACTTTGAGGCTATTCACGTGGGTGATGGACAGGACGGTCGCAGCCACAAACCAGGGCAGCCCCATCACAGAGCACACCCCGAGCATCACGGCCACCACAAAAAGGTCCAGGTGGTACCCGCATCCTTTCTGCAGGCAGGAAAACAAGAAACAGAGCATCCCATAGCACAAGAGCAAGGAGAACGTCGCAAGTCAGACTCAAACCCTGCTCGAGCACAAGTCAACTTCTTCAGAATTTAAAACAAGAAATGGAAACGAGTAAGGGTGTATGCAGGCTTTGCACAAGCACCTGGCGTGAAAATCTGGCAGGAGTTCAGACACAAGGGATATGGGGAGCTTGTGCGATACATACTTCTCCAAAAAAAACCCACCCACAACCCAAAACCACCCAACCATTTTTTTCACTCACAAAGAAAATTCTACCACTTGCAAGGAAGGTGTGACTCTGAGTTATCCCTGGCAGCGCATCAAAACAATTCATTCCCCGCACCTGCTGCTGCTGCCATTTTAAAACAAAAACGCGCTTCTATATTGCTCCAAGATTAATTTGCTCCTCCAAAAGGTTGCTCATCTGAACTGCCCTGTCACTTGCTCCCTGCATCATCGCTAATCCAGGAGAGCATCCTGCCACGCAGCCTGACCTTGTCCCAAACCAATGCCTTCAGAAAGCATCGGGAATAAGAGCTTCTCCCCAGACCTGCAGCCCAGAAGGGGCTGGGGCTGGCGTCATCTCTCACAGGCCCTTACCTTCAGCTTGTGCTCCTTCCTGTTCACAATAACGGCACTGATCTGCTGGTCCATGAATATCAAGATGGTGCAGAGCAGAGCTGGGACGAGCGCAGCCAACACCGTCCACCAAGGGTTGGGTCCTATGGGGTTGATGAACCACCCGCGGTCGTCTCTGGTAGGCTGCAACAAAGCCCACACATCAGCATCGTCTCCCAGCCCAGGCACTCCACTGGCTTTCATTTTCCCCTCCCTCCCTGTGTCAGAGCACCTCCCAGCCCTGGCTTCATGTCCCCCTCTCCCGTGGGCTTCAGCAGTGCCAGTCTCCTCTTTGCAAGCACCTCTAGATACTTCTCCTGTAGGCATCTAGTTTTGGGGCCATCTTCTCCTTTCCAGGAGGAAGCAAGGCACTTGGAGGTGGAAGAGGAGATGGTCACACCACCAGCATCTCCTCCAGACTCAGCCCTGCCCTGCCCCGGCATCACCTTGTGGCACCCCCACCTGCCAAAACACCCCATTACCTTGAACGCATGGGGGACCTGGAGCTTCGGCGATGGGATCCCAACCACAAAGTCAAGGAGCACCATGATGACGATGGTGAGGAAAACAGCAAAGTCGCTCACTGTGGACCGTACCTGGGGCAAGGAACCAGAGGTGAAAGGGGCATGGCAAACAGGGCCGTAACGTGAGATGCAAGAGTTGCAGACATCCACAACATTAAGGCTGGTTAACCAAATCCCACCACCCCTCTGAGCACGTGCAGCCTGATCCCTTGCTTAGATACTGTTGCTGTGTTTGTCCCTGTGAGATCTGGTGTCAGACAATAAAAAAAGCTTAATTAGGCGGACAAGGGTTGGTTTAAGTCAAAACCTAAAAATAATAAAAATAACATTAAAAATAAGAAAACAGATGCCTGCCACTACAGCTACACTCACAGCTACAATGGCAACAAGGCACTGAGGCATCCTTTAGTCCTCAAAAGGAAGCTCCTCATTTGACTCTACTTTCCGCTCGAGCACATAATGCACAGAAGGTAAGGAAAAAAAAACCCAAAACTTTGGGAAACCTGACTTCCTACTACCTGAGGAGGAAAAAAAAAAATCAAAAAAATCAAACCCCAAAAATGTTCAGTCTGGGGCAGGTCATGAGGCAGGTGGGAAATGCTCCGATGATTTTGCACTCATGGAAATGAGTGCGGGACATCCAAGCTCTTGGAGAGCTTGGCCTGCAAAGGCCAACGTTTCCCAGCTTGACCAAGGCGGGGCAAATACTGCTTAGTGCTCCGGGAAAGCCATTTTGGGAAACGAGTGTGGAGATGGACGCTGGCCACCATCTTCTGCTTACTCTGGTTGGAAAGTAGTGGCTGGTTTTAAACTTCTTCAAGAAGCTTGACAGGGCAAAGGTGGCGAAGAAGAGGATGCAGCACCAGAGGAACACGTCAGGCGTGTAGGGGCCGTCGCGTCCACAGGCAGGTCCTTGAAACTCCCCACGCAAATACCGACATTCCTGGAGAAACAGAGCGTCAGGACACAAAGGCAGTGCACGTGCGGCAGGGAAACCTCGCATAGCTAGGGGGTTTTGAGGATCTTGGTCCAAGATCCACGACCCTGTAACTGCTCCTGCCAATGATATTTAATTTATTATATGAGCTCCTGCTCATTATATTTAATGAGCAGCAGCAGCAGCTGAACAAGTGACACATCGAACTACAGAGCGGAGAAATGAGATGTGAGGGGACACCATACCACACACCCTCGGCACGTCCTCTGCCTGCCATTTGAGCAATCGTGGCTAGAGAAGACACCAGAGGGAAGAGGAAACACTGGAAACTCTTGGGGATAGAGAGAGAGGGAAGAGGGAAGGAGGGCTAAAGACAACCATGGTAGGAAAGGAGGAGAAGAGACAAATCATCCCGTCCCAGGGGAGGGCTCGCAGAACCTGGCCAAGAGGGCCTGAAGGCCACCATAAGAGCCTGCCGCCCTAGGCCCGGGCTCTGCTTCCAGCAACAACAGCCTGAGAGGCTGCTCAGACATGCAAATTTATGCATGTACCTACAGACAGCACTGAACGAGAAAGCAAGGCCTGGAGTTACTAGGAACCCATTAAGGAGACCAATTACTATCTTTCAAGCATGAACTTAAGTCCTACAACTTCTACAATAATCAAACCACCCACTACTTAACCTTCCTCCCAGTCAGAAATACTGTCCTGCAACAGGCCTGAGGGGGACGCTTGCTACCCACAACGTTGGGGACCAGGTAGACTGGGACAAGGTGGACTCTCCTCCCCAGGACCAAGCGGGTTAAAACCACACGCTAGATTTAAGCAAGGACTTTTCCGAGCAGCACTAGCACAGTTTGAAGCCCATCATTCCCTGAAGGGCTCTGACTTCTGCACCATGCAAATGCCCCTGGACCCCATGGCCGCGGCGCGAGGAAGCAGTGGCTCGGGGCACTTACGGTCACCGTGAGGTTTTCCCAGGCGATGCCAGACACGTTGATCTTGTTGCTCGCCCAGAAACGCAGCGTTTCGTTGCTGGGATGGGTCGGTGCCTCACACTTACAGCTGGCAGGAGAGAAGCCAAGACAGGGGTAAGGGAAAGGCGATGGAGGTGCAGCCCGGAGCTCCTGCCAAGGGGCAGCAGCTTTCTCAGGGGGAAAGAAACCCACTAGTAGCTGGTGAGGAAGTCCAGCTTGCTGTGCATGTGCACAGGGTAGGTGTCTCGCAGGTGACTCAGCTTCTCCAGAGCCTCGTAGATGAAGATGATGCAGATGAGGGAGGCAAAGGCTTCTTCCGTGAAGCGGGTGACGTAGCACACCAAACAGCTGGCGTCGGTGGCCACCAGCACTATGCACAAGAAGGCGGTCCACAGCCCAATGCACGCCCGCAGAGACAGATAGGAGAGCGTGTACTCCCTGGGAAAGCAAAATGAAACAAAGGCTGGAAAGGCCAGCAAGAGGCCCTGAGCCATGCCTGCCTTCGGGGAAAGCGGGGAGCAATTTTGGAGCGTGTCAAGGCTGCGGATGGGAAATGCAGTTTCCACGTACTACTACAGAGAGCCTCGGGGCTGTGGTGCAGGGGGTAGACCCACAGGAGGAGAGGCCAATTATTTAGTTACCACTGTTTAACAAGGATCTTGTGTTAACACCTTGGAGGCTGCTTGAGGTCAGGTCCCTCTTGGGCCAGGTGGTGTTCTCCCACATCACCCTGACGCCCTAACACTGAAACCAGCTGGGTTTGCACCCAGTCACCTGCTGCCAGCAACCTGGGGCTTAATAATAAACCTTATGGCAACAAGGGTGGTTTATCTCCCACCAAAGCCATCGCAACAAAAGGACTGTCACTAAAATCTAGCAACTACCCCTAAGAAAAAGAAAAGAAAAGCATCTTTTCTCCATCACTGCCCCCTTCTGAAGGCTCTCACAGCACCCAGCTGCGGCAGCCAGCCTTACTTGCAGAACTTGTAGAGGATCTTCTCAAACACGAGGACGGGTCCGGTGCTGCCGAGGATGGTGAGAGGTTGGCCGGCAAAGAGGCAATACACCACGCCGGCCATGGACGCGCCCAGCAGCGACTCCATGGCACTCTGTCCGGGGAAGAGAGGCAGCCGTGAGTAAATAAAGCGTTAGGGAGAAACAAAAACCAAAGCCAATTCACTGCAGCAAGGACTTTGGCCTGAGTTTGATCCTCCCCCATGCCCCCCAACAGAGAGAGGTGCTCACTATGTGGCCATTGGTCGCCTCCCCCAGCAGTCCCCCAAAGGTGATGACAGGGGACATGCAGGCACAGTAGAGGAAGAGGAAGGACGCCAGGCACTGCAGGCTCAGACCATCCCGGAAGTCGCTCCAGAACCACGGGGCTTTCCGCTTCACGTCCAGGCTCAAACCTCCAAAGAGCCTGCAGGAAGGAAAAAGAAGAGAGTCTGTTCTCTTGGAGGAACACGCTGACTTTGCTTTGCTGCAGAAGGGCAATCACAAGCACAGAGTAACTTTCGTGGCTAAAAAGAAGCACCCTCCTTCATCCCAAATCAAGGAAACCTGCATGCAATGGTGATGGCTGGGGCTGAGCCCAGCCGCCCAGATCTCCCCCCTGCCCAGCCCAGGGGACCAAGCTGGCAATGTGGAGCCCCTTCACTGAACCAGCTAACCCCAAAGACCTGCTAGAAGGGAAGGTGCCTGCTCAGATTTGAGAGGCAAACAGAAAAAAAAACCCAAACTGTTAAAGCTCCCACCTTCCCGTCCGCTGCAGTTCAGGGCCACTGTGTTTCTCCAGCGTGCTGTGAGAAGCACTGTCATCAAGAGCTCCTGGCATCTTCCTTTTTTCCTGTTAAAATGGAAGTAAGATAAAGCTATGGACTTGTAACCGCTGGCTTGTTTTGCGTCTGGTCTGGCTCTGTGACTGTGTCAGAGTGGGACCTTGTGAATTTGGGCCCCTGAACAGCATCCCCAGCCGTCCTGCCCGTCCCCCTCGCGCCTCCCACCTGCGAAGGGACGTTTTTCGGGGGCTCCATTCGGATCGATGGATCCCACTCTCCTGGCGGCAAGACCGTGACCTGATCCAGAAACTCGTCGATGCCAGCCACGAGGTCAGCCCCGTTCTCGGCTTTATAGGCAACGTCACGGAAAACCTGCCAATAGAAGACAACCTGGTGAGAGGACAACCCAGCTCGGATGTCCTAACCAGTGCAATAAGCTCTTGGCTAAACGCAAGGCTTTCTCCCCAAAATTTCCTGCTGGAAAGGGCAGGAAATATGCCCCCAAAAGGAAAAATCTGTGCATCGGGGCATTTGTAATCATCTCCCCCACGAGGCCCCCGTCCCCCATGGCACACCATACCCTTCTGCTTAAAGAGCAAGAGAAGTTTTACTGGCCCTGGCAATGCCACCACTGGGGACAGCATGCTGGGGAACCCGGCGAGAAGGATGAGGTGCAGGATGCACCCCGGGTGGGATTTCAGCCTCCAGGATGTGGGGTGATGCAAAGCTGCGTGTTTGCTTTGGGGTGAGAAAGAGGGCTGGGCTATTTGGAGAGCTGCGGGCAGCTGGGACAGCAAATCCTCTTCCTCACTACTTCAGAGACAGGGAGAGCTGAAGAAAGGCAAAAATGACCCGGAGCTATCTCATCTTGTCGCACCTCATCCGTCATGATAGTGGCCATGGACCTGCCGATCTCATGGTACTGATGGGCTTTTCCTTCTGGTCCAAGCAAAACAAACAGGAACCTGGGCAAGAAAAACAAAATGAGAGAGAGAAGAAGGTGTCCTTGCTCCAAGAGCACCCAAGGAAAGCCCTGGCAGCTCCCAGCCCAGAGCGTGGCTCAAGACGGGACACGTAGGCTCAGCGACGCCGCGATGAATTTGAAATTCTTCAAAACCGACGGCAAATTTAATTTGGGGGCCAACTTTCATTACAATTGGCCAATGGGTTTAAAAGCTACAGCAGGGAATGGAGAAACGAAGGCGAGGAGATGTGGGTGGGGGAAACGTGCTTGCTCCCCCTCCCACTAGCCTTGTTCCCTTGGGACACCAAACTGATGCCTGCAACTTGATGTTTGGTTGGGTGTCTTTTTTACGGAAAAAATTTGCGCTTCTCATTCGCACCTTGTTGGGATGGGAACTTCCGTCATGCCTGAGAGGAGGACAGCCGGGCTCAGGCGGACAAATGCCACGATGGGCTGGTGAAGGAAATCCAGCTCTCCTACGAGCACGTTGGATGCTTCAGCCCCGGTGGGGATTTTCTTCATGAAGTGCAGCTCCGCCTGGGCACGACAAGCGATTTTCAGGCAATTACCCCAAAAGCAAAGCCCACAGCACTCTGCAGCACACTCTGCAGCCAAGTTTGCAAGAGCAAATCTGGCCCTAAAGGCGTAAGAAAGCTACGAGTGTCTCACCTTGCTTAAATCCATTGCTCCGCTCTCAGGGTTCACCCCATCTTTAGCTTCCGCAGCGGTGGGAGAAGGACAAGGGGTGATTGTTTGGGCTGGTAGGAAAAAGAAAGACACTCAGAAAGATGGACAAGGAGCAACTGGGACGCTTCTCCTTTGCCCGGACAAGTCTAATGGGGCCACAGCCCTGCAGAAACCCTCACCTGGCTTGTAGAGGAGGTGCAGGTCTGACTGCCTCTTGCTCACATCAGCAAACGAGCAGACAGCGGGGAGAAGGGTGGTTGTCTTCTCGTTCTGATGGTGGTGCTTCCTCAAAAGGACTTCTCGAACTCGCGCCCGCGTGTGCTCGTCAAACTCCGTGGACTGTTCTTGCTGGGCCAGGATCATATCTGAGGATGGCAAAGGGAAACAAAGCCATCAGAGCAGAAACCCCAACAAGTCCCGACCCCCAAAGCCCCCAGGGAAGGCTGTGCCACACAGGCTGTACCCTAATGCCGGCTCAGCCTTGCATAGCAAGGCTTTTTAATAATGTTCAGCCTTTGCAGCGAAAACGAGAATTTTCTTTTGCTAAGAAACATCACCCAAGTGCTTATTCATCATTCCGCTAAGATAAATATTTCCCATTCTAAATAACGCAATTTTCTTGCCCGACCTGGCCTTTCTGACTCTACACGTTTACCCAAATTATAAGCAATCTATAGCACAGACGTTCCCAGAGTTTCCCGTGCTGATCGAGTGCAATTTGCCGAGCCCAGGGAGAAACGTGCTAAGAACGGCTCCGACTTCTCCAGCCCTTGAAAGGGCTGAATGGAGACCTGCCGCCAGTCAAAGATAACTTCTCCAAAGCGGCTTTTGCAATTAACTTCAAGTATCTTCCCCACAGAAATACACTGCTTGGTCATCGCCAGATAAACTCTGCCTTAAAACTCTTAAAAGCTGGATGTTAAGGCAAAAGTAAAAAAAAGAATGCGAGGAAACAGCTTGTAAGAAATAGTTCCTTTAAGGAGGTTCAGCTCTTACGCAGACTCCGTATTTCTAAGAGCAGCCTGCTAAGCCCTGACACACGCTCCTTTTTGGCTGCAGAATATTCTCTAGTGGCTTCTCCAACCCCACAGACTGCTTTCAAAAGGACCCCGTATTGGAATAAAAAAAGGGTGCGATGTTGCACGCCCAGTCTACATCCAAAAACAGCTCATGAGAAAAACACAGTGGCACTTCTGGAAAAGGACGTGCCATTGGGGCAGGGTTTGATTTGGGAGTGAAGAGCACCGTGGCGAGCTGAGCTCGGCTGTTCCCGGAGGGATGCAGCGCCCACGGTACCTGCAATCTCTTCGATGCTGTTGGCACAAATGTCCAGCAGCACCGACCCCTTGCTGATGCAGCTCCTCAGCTCGGAGAGGCTGTGCAAGGACAGCGTGCCAACGTAGGGCTTGCTCCAGCGCTCGCCGCCGTCTTCCACGTCCTCCTCAAACTTCAGCCACCTGCGGACATCGGGTGCGATCAGCCCCATTGCAAGAAAACAGCCCCAGCTCTGCAACCCCTTTGACAGAGCCACGGGGTGGCAAGAGGACAAGGCTCCTCGTGCCGCCACCTGCAGCTGCAAAAGCTTCGCGTCCTGGAGAGGAGAAAGCAGAGCCCACGGGCGCTGCCGGTGCGGGGACTCCTCTCCCACCGCAGCCAAGCAGCGGGGATTTACCTTGCCGTTTCCTTCCACTCGGCATCTCGGCCCTCTTTTACGCAGATCTCATCCAGCTCGGAGAACAAGTGGTGAGGGACGTGCTGCTCGTCCTCCTTGGTCCCGAGAATGAACTGCACCCGCTGGGACGGGGAGCCTGGGGGCAGAAGGCAAAGACCCATCCCGTTACCGCGCCTGAACACAGCTCGTCACGCTCACGTGCAAAGTGGCCATCAGCACCAGTGCAGCCATAAACACTGGGCTGGCCCCTCTCCCCTGCGTCTGTCTGGGCTTGCACACAGCCGTGGAGAAGGAGAAGCATCTAGTCCACCTCTGCATAAGGATGGGCTGCTTTCCTTCCCCACATTGCCATTTTTAAAGCCAGGATCCCTCTAAGGAAGACGAGCCTAAACCCATTAGGCATTTAACTGCATTAAAAAAAAAAAAAAAAAAAAGTAAAACTTAGAAAAAGAGGGCGTTGCGCAATAAGGCCACTACTTTCCCTCGGAAGAACAGCAACTCACTCAAACTAGCCACGGGGACCTGCTTGCAGAAGGCCCCAGCGCCCACGCTGCCCCCAGGAGTTTAGCGAATGCCGCGGTGGGACTTACAGTGGTAGCCCTGCTCCGTCGGGGCAGAGTCCTTCTCCCGTTCCCCTTCCCGATGCTTCTGGCTGTGGCGTCGGTGATGCCGGTGGCTCTGCCTAACCAGTGACATCCGCGCGCCCACGTACAGGGTCCGGTGGCCTGCGAAAAAGCAGCGTTTTTTGCAGCACTCTCGGCATTGCGGCAATGGTTGAGGTGGCCGGTGCCTTGCTAAGCCACGGTTAAATCCCAGGAGCAACGCCAGCTTCCCTTAATGTTATTTTCACTGGACCTCCTTTTTTCCAAGCCTATTTTACTCGAGCTTTGCAACAGCACAGCAACAACAAGTGTTGGCTCCGGGTCATCTAAAAGTGCCCCCAGAGTATCGGACCTCTTCTCAAATTCCAGCTTCGGCTGGACAACACTCAGACTTGCTCATTAAGCAGCAACACAAGCTAATTCTTTTCAAAATCGCTGTACGGCACGAGGCGACAAGAGACGATCAAATCAGTCCCATCGTAATGAACTCCAGGACAAAAAAAGAAAATCACAGCCCCGCGTCTGCAGCCCTGAAATGATTCTCCTGACATGATTCTCCTGACCTCTCCAAGCCAGGAGCAGCCTCTGCGAGAAAAAAAGCCGTGAATTATCGAGCCCCATGGCTACAACTCACACCGTGGCCTCCCGGGGGGCTTCTTCCCTCCGTTTAAAAAGCCGTAATAGTAAAAAACGTGACAATAACTGTGCTGCTTTATTGAGAAGCGCGGCACGTTTTGCTGCACATGATGTGACACCCAACAAGGCACACAGGAGAGACTTTGTGCAATGGGAAAACGCACTGGGCTGGTGGCTCCTCTACCAGGATCTCAGCAGAGACTCACCTTCCAACTCCTCCTTCTCATAGCGAACACTGACAGCGTTGCTCCTTCTTCCCCGGTCAATCACTGCCTCCTCGTCATGTCTCTGTTTAGCAACGACAAGAAGGGAAAAGTTGGGGCTGGGGGTGGAGAGCTCCCTTACGTCCTCCCAGCCATCATCCACCCCTGCGTCCACGCGAGTCCACGAGCCATCACGCCTCTGCGTGCCTCCTCCTCCTTCAGGCACAGCCCTAAAACCACGGACTTGTAGGAGGTTTTTCTTCCCATACGCAAATACAACAGCCCATAACATCACCTGTACTGTATACCACGAGAGTCTGGACGTATTTAATACAGCAGGAGAGGGATGAGTGTTTCAGACCAAACAAACCCACCTCCTGCTTTGATCTTGAGGTTCCTGTCTAAAAAAGTGATTTCCAAACTGGAAAAAAAAACCCAACCCACAAAACTGCACTTTTGAGCCCCGGCCGTGCTACCTGTAACTCTTCCAGAAGTGTCATTTTGTAACCCCCGTTGGGGTTCATCCTCACGTCAGTCACTGGGTTTTGGGGACAACTGAACCTCCAGGTCAGTCAGGGGGCCCGATTCCCCAGGGACTGATGGAGTAGCCCTCACGGGAGGAGCTAAGTGGCACCCAGTGTGCACCAACTCCAGAGACACAATAGGGACCATTATGAAATCACAAGCTATGATGCGGATCCAGGCAGCTACTTAAAGCCACGCACCCCTAGACCCTTCCCGCTTGGAAAACTTAGTGCCTGGGGAGAAGCCAGCTCTGCTTTGAGCAAAAACTCTCCAGAACAGAGAAACTTCCTGCATGAGAGGTATCAGGCTCAAAAGTGTGCAGAAGGAAAACCCTTCACAGGCTCGTTCGCCCTCCTGAGAAGCAAAGCCCATTAGCAGCAGCATGTTTTCTCTCTTTTTCTTTCTAACAGTAGAGCTGAAGCTCTAGCATCCTGAGGATAACAGGAGGTACAAATACGGTAGGGAAAAAGAATATCTTACTGGATCAATGGGTAGATTCAGAAAAAAACCCTGCTACACAGTAGTTTATCCTGACTGCTAGCTAGAACCGAGAAGACTGCTTTCTCCACCTGGTTCCGGTGGAACATACTACCCGTCTAGGACGGCTGCATCTGAGGAACAAGAATTAGTTATCTGCAATACAAGGAATAACAATGAGTCATTTTGTGTCATGATATTCATCAGACTGCACAGAGAAACAAGAGACAAATGCATTTGAATAACCATGTCTTGTGTTACGTTTTAACCACTTAACATTCCATGAGAAATACCCCAAGAGCTCAAGAAGAAAGAGCAGAAAGACAGGAGACAGGTGAAAGCCTAGAGCACCAGCTAGACGGAATGAAAGACCCTCTTCCTTCTCTGAAGCTTCAGCAAGGCTTCCTTCACCTGCTTGTTCCTCCGACTGTAAATGACGGGGTTCAAACTGGGGCTGACGAGACTGCAGAAAAGGGAAAGAACTTTCTCCCTCCCAGAGGAGTTACCGCTCCCGGGCCCCGCGTACATGAAGATGGCGTTTCCATAAAAGACACCCACCACGGTCGGGTGGGAGCCACACGTGGACAAGGTTTCATGCCATCCTGGCACAGAGCGGATGCGCAGATCGGTGGCCGGGGTGTCCAGGGAGGAAATCAGGATTAAGGCTAAAGGCAAGAGGAAGAAGCACACACAAATAGCAAAGATCAGGACTTTATTGGCAGGAGCGGCAGTGCAGGCCAGCTTTAAGACAGCAAGAACTTCACAGGAGAAGTGGACAACCTCACAGGGGCCGCAGAAAGGCAGGTGTAAAGCCAGAGAGGCTTGCAGTGTACCAAATACGGACGCCAAAGCCCACAAAACCGTGGCAAGGCTGAGGCGCAGCCTCCAGATCATGATGAGGGCATAGCGCGGGGGACGGCAGATTGCCACGTAGCGAACATGAGACATCACGGCCAGCAGCACGCACGCTGTAAGTGCAAAGATTAAATAAAGATGGATCTGTGCCCCACACCCAGCAACGGAGAGGGTTCTGCCTTGTCCAAGGAGGCTCCTTAGCATACGGGGGACATTGCTGGAGGCGTAGCAGATGTCCCCGATGGAGAAGTGGCAGAGGAAGAAGTACATGGGGCTGTGGAGGCAGTAGTCCAGGCAGATAAGCAGAAAGACAAGTGCGTTTCCCATCAGAGTGGCAGAGCAGAGGGCAGAGAAAAGGCCAGAGGCAGCGCTGCAGGGCTGGGGTGCTGCAGAACCCCAGGACGACGAATTCTGTGACAGTCGTTTCATTCTGCACACTGTGCTGGAGGTGAGGCAGCACAAACTGCGATCACGGAGTTCTGGAAGCGAAGGAGCAAGGAAAAGGAAAGAAAAAGGAGAGTTTTCCTAAGAATGTTGTGTCCTTCTTTACTCTTTACGCTGCAGCTCCCTTCTCCCTGTTTTTCCCTCTGACTCCAGTGAAAGGTGCGTACCACCCTCCCCATGCTGAGCGACGCACATCTGAATTGCAAGCTCCAATCTCTCTGCAAACTTTGAGCAGTTTGACCAATCTCGCACAACTTTGCTGCCTAGCTTGCCCTTGAAGTCCTTCTTTTCCTGGGTTGGGTTTGGGGTTTTTTTGCAGGGGGTGGGGAGGGGCAGGGTGTGGTGTCGCTGTTGGAGAAGATAAGATGATGAAGATTGCAGGTGTCGATTAAGGTGAAGTCAGAACAATTTAAAATAGCTGCTTTGAAGTTAAGTCCATATTAAAAGGAATGCACAGTTCACAGAATAATTCCAGTTTTACCATTAAACCAACCAGCATTTCCAAGCCACTGCTGTGTCCTCTTTACCTTCGTGAAATGCATTCCTATTGAATCCTGCAGTTGCTTGATCCAACTCCCCTTCCCAGCAGGGAGGCTACTGCAGGCCCGGGAAGGTCAGGCAGAACGTCACCTTGGTTCCTGCTGTGCAGCTGCTCGCCGTTACCAGTTTCGCAGGGTGCTGGTCAAGGTCCCTGGGCATCCCCTGGCACTTGTCTCCACGCGGCTCTCTGGTCTCCAAGATCTTCCGCCACTTCCAGGATATTTCCTCCAGCCAGGATCTTCACCTTTTCCTTCCTGGGTCCCTTTCTTCTCTTCAAGATCCCTTCTTCTTGCTGGGAACCCTTCTTTTTGCCACCACCTCTTCTTTCTGGAACCCCACGCCCCCACTTTTCCCAATCTAAGTTGTCTATGTGAGCAGTACGAGGCCTGATCAGCCTCCGAATTAAGGCTTCTGGCTCCTAGCTCTGTATTAACTGTAGGATTCGGGACATGCCACTTTTGCTTATTCCAGGTGTTACCCAAATTTACAACCAGCCCACGCTGGCTGCGTGTAGCAAGAAGCAGGCTTCTGCTTGACAGCTCAGAATTCAGTTTCAGACATTCACACGCACAGACCTTGCCACACACGTGCACCCCGTCACGTCTTGCCTGGTAACCTTCACAGTTTGAGCCAGTTTTTTGTCTACGGCCGGGCTTCAGAGGCAGGGCATGGCCACAGAAGCGCATCCCCCCCGTCAGTCTGTGAGCTGAGCAAGGGAGACTCAATACTTGTCTGGTGAGCCTCATACCCAGGCAATGTGGGCGATCCCTCTCCTGCGACAGCCCTGGCAAAAGCCACAGCAGGGTGCTCCCTTGCCTCTGCCTAGGTCACTGGGGTTCCCCTGCCTGCCACTGCTCCTTTGTCCTCCTCTGTGTTTGTGGAGATGAACCTTCAACCACACAACCTAACACCTACAACGCCGGGAAAAAGAGAGGCTGCAGAGGGTCCAGCGGGGAAGGTCGCCGATGTACAATGCTCTTTGTGAGAGGCAGCACACCCAGCTCACCTCCTTGCTCCTGAGCTGCTCTATCGGAAGCACTGCGTGCAGGACGCTCTGCTCAACAGGCTGTGTCTGTCTCTGACTGCCTTGTCCTTGCTACAGCACCGTGTGCTGGGGGAACGCCATGGAGAGCAAGGAGGACGCTCTTTCCCCAGGAGCAACGGAGGGTGCTCAGCTGAGTGCTGCTGCAGGGGCCAAGGTGGAGCAGGCAGGCAGGGAGGGGAAGGCAGGAACGAGGGAGCTGGGAGTAACCGGCCAGTCTGGGAGATGCCCGAGAGGCTCGAGAACCCTGTAAGCACAGGACAAGCTTAGAGGAGGAGGTTCAACGTGAGGCCCTGTGCTTAACCATCCCCTCCAGATCTGGACCTTCTCTGCTTCCCGAGTTACTGTGCAGTTTAACAGCCTGGTGCAGAGATCCTGACTGGGAGATCACTGTACCTCCAGGAGTTAGGGATCCACCTAACAGTTAACCTGAGCGGGTGCAGGTCTGTGCCGCGCTGTACCTACAGCGTGGCCTTCAGGCTGTGTCCCTACACATGTCCCTTGGCCGCAGGATAAACGGAGCTCGTTGACTGTAACAGAGGAGCCTCCAGGCAGCTCCTGCTTGGTACCAGCGATTACGCCACCTGCGCGGCCCTGCCGTTATCTAAAGTACAGCAAGAAGTCCGCGCGTGAACATCCTTTACGCATAGAGTTGTTTTCTTCTAAGAAAAGTTGTATAACACCGTGAATGACCAAAAGGAGGAACTTCTCCACAGGCAGGATCTGTACAGTGTGCCAAGGGAAAATCCATCTGGGGTCTGCCCAATGCTGCATGAACGCAGGGTCCCCAGCGTCTGAAGGGACCTAAGATTTACTTGCTACCTAGATGCCTCTTCTTGCTGCCTGTACGCCTTCTTCCTGGCTACCTCGCCTCCCAAGATCTTGCCCACCCCCCGCCTACTGGGGAGGGGGGGAATGTTAGAGAGACAGCCTCGATGCTGTGCCAGCACTGCTCAGCCATGGCCAAAACACTGCTGTGTTATCAACAGCTTTCTAGCTACCAGTACAGAGCACAGCACTACGAGGGCTGCTGTGGGGTAAAGGAACTCCAACTCAGCCAGACCCAATACAGAAGGGAAGTGGAGGAACAACAGAGGGGGCAGCCCAGGGACACAGAGCCCCAGGTCTCATCTGGCCGCTCCTGTGACCATACGGTGTATTCAAAATCAAATACCTGAAGTGCTCCCTTAGATGCAGTTTACAGCCCGGGGACAAGAAGGTGGCAGTTCTGCATTTTGCAGCTTCCAGGCTGATGGCAGAGCCAAAGCAAAAAAAAAAAAGAAACCAAACCAAACCAAACCAAGAGAGGTAAAACTGGAGCGCAGGGAGCAAATGCTTTTCTTTCACCTTAGGCCAACTGCTCAGACGCTCTCTATGCTGCCCTGCCACAGAGGGCATCCCTCTCGTACCAGTAAGAGACATAAGAGTGAATTAAAGCCAGGACCCCAAACCAGAACAAAAACCCGGTCGTGATGAAGAAGAAAGTGGAGAATGCATCAAATATAACAGAAAACTATTTTGGACGTTCCCAGTTTACATTTGGAAAAAAGAGAAAAAAAAAAAAAGAAGAGGAATTAGGTATTAAAAGAGCAGCACTGAACGATAAAGCAGTAGCAGTCCCTCTACCACTACAAACTCACACCCCCACACGCACGTACGCACGCAGACTTAACACCACCAAACTCCCATTGACTGTGACGTTCACCTCAGCTTGCTGGTCTAGAGATACTGAATGCCTGAAGCACACCAAGGATAACTGAAAACGTCTGCATGGCTTTAATGGGAATCCTCCAACTGAAACAAAGCGCTTTCTCCCTCCGTCTCCGTTGGCACATCCCCAAGTCACGCTCTCACTCCTCTCCTTCAAAGTCAAGATTCCTAAACGTGAAAAGCGGGAGTGGGGAAAGGCGAAGGGAAGAGAAAAAGAGGGAGAGCATCATCAGTGGAAGACCTGCCAGCTGCTGCTGATTCAGCCCTGTTCGGGGGACCACCCCAGCAGAGAGGAGCTGGTTTGCATGCCACGGTCCTCACTGCCTGTTCCCAGGGACAGGCCGTTTGCTCAGCCTTGCTGGCCAAAGCGTGGGAAAAGCGTAGGCGTGCGCCGTCGCTTGCAGAGGAGCACGGTCACGTTCACGTGCAATCCTTTACCTTTTTCCTCCCTGGATTCAAAGGGTTTCTGTCTTCAAAGTGAGAGCCTTCCATACGGTCGTTTGTGACATTTCATCCAGGGTAATAATCTCAGAAAGATCAGTCCTGCAATAAATATTTTACATAGCAATCCGTGATTATGGGAACTGATGCCACCAAGGGCATTAGCATCAGCAAGAGGAACAGCGGAGCCCCGAGAATCAAAGCTCCGCATAAGCGTGGGAGGTTTTGCTGGATGAGGAGTTTTGGGAGGCAAGCCGGGGAGCCGCAGAGCAACAGCTCTGTGCAAAGGCTCTTGCTGGGGTTTAGCCCCGGTCCGGGTTCCTAAGCCACTGCTGGTACAGATCACGCCTGCAACTCCGCATGTGTAAGTATGAGGATCTCCAGCTACCGTAAAGGCACTGATGATGCAAGCTTTGGGGGTCAAACGCGAGTGCTGCAGCCACTCTGCTTGGGGTCAGAGCCCTGCGATCACCTCCTGCAGCCCTGCCCCCGAATTTGATTTTCCCACCAAGCTGCCTGCTGGTTTCTGTGGGATGCCCCACAAAGAGGCAAGTGGAGAAAACTCTGCCAAACACCTTCAAGCTAATCTTGCCGG
Organism: Haliaeetus albicilla; assembly: GCF_947461875.1. Classification (NCBI taxonomy): domain Eukaryota; kingdom Metazoa; phylum Chordata; class Aves; order Accipitriformes; family Accipitridae; genus Haliaeetus; species Haliaeetus albicilla. The sequence goes on from NW_027212496.1 coordinate 297,339, forward strand.
GGGTCCTGGCGCTTGGTGGGGCTTTACCTGTCACTGCCTTGCTTTGGGATATCCACGTCACTGGTCTTCCCCACGTTCAGCTGAACTGAACTTGCAGCAGCAGCAGCAGCTTCCATCGCCCTCCTGGACTCCTGATGTTAAAAAGGGACAAATCACGTTCTCTGTCTTTGGTCAAAGTGGAGATAAGCTGAATGCCCAGCACAAACTTAGCAGTCTGCCCTCCCCTTCTGCCCCTTGGCAGCTATAGGTATTAGTGCAGCAGGGGAGAAACCGTTCACTCCAAAGATTTCAGGGCAGGGGGATTGTGTGTTCAAAACACGATTATGAGCAAATCTTGCCAGCAGCAGCAGCAGCAGCAGCAGCATCACCATCTAATAATAATCATCATAATGATAATGACCTTTGTGAAAAACAACTCGTTTTAAAAATTACACCTGTATTCAACTGTTCAGCTCACTGCTACTTGAGGAAACAAAGGTTACAACGTGGGATCCAGGCTATTGGGATCTATTTCGACTGAGTGCTGATCTTCCCCCAACGTTTCCAGACAAGCTGTAAGAGAAACAGGCAATCTCACAGCCCGACGGAGATGTCCAGCCCCGAGGACCCAGCAAGCCTTACCTCTTCTTCTTCTTCTCCGGCTTCATTTCTGGCATCGTCCAACTTCTTCTTCCTTTCTGGCATAAGGTCATCCAGAAAGCCGAGCTCTCGCTTTGAGAAGCAGAAATCCATCGCTTTCCGGACAAAGACGAGAGCCAAAACCTTCACGAATAAGAGGGAAGATGCGGTGAGCTCAGAGACGATGCCACCTCTCGCTCCAACGCTGCAAACACCCCGCTGCCGAGCGGCGGCAGCTCTTACCACACAACACCACACAACACCGGGCAGATTGGCACAGGTCCCGGGGGGGTTCGCCTTCCTCTGCAGCACTGAGCACAGCCCCTTGCCGGGGTCCTCGGGGCCATTTCTGGCCAGCGAGTCCCTGCTGTCGCAGGAGCAGGAGTCCAGCTGTGCCCTCCAGCCCTCCGCCTCTCTTCCCTGGGCCAGCTTGGCAGGGGAACCTCACGTCTCCAGGTCACCTGCAAAACAAGGAGCCTCAAGGAAGCCGACTCTTCCCTGCTGCTTTTAAGCTGGTACACTTCCGTGGGGAGAAGAGAAAGCCTGGGGGTGTGGGGGGGTGTCTTACCTATCTATCTATACTAATCTGTCTAAAGCTGCTGGGAGGGAATGAAGATGAGGGAGCCAGGCTCTTCTCAAGAGTGCCCACTGAGAGCACCAGAGGCAACAGGCACAAATTAAAACACATGATATGCTCCAGCTGCACATGAGAAAACAACTTTTTCCTGTCCACGTGGTCAAACACTGGCACAGGTTGCCCAGGGAGTTTGCAGAGTCTCCGTCCTTGGTGATGTTCAAAACCCAAGGGCACACTGTCCCGGGCAACCTGCTCTAGGTGAGCCTGCTTGAGCAGGCGGGTTGGACCAGAGGAACTCTACAGGTCCCTTCCAACCTCCACCCTCCTGTGTGAGTCTGTGCTTTGGTTTCACTCCTAAAGCACCTGAACTCAGCCCTGATGCCTACTGGAAAGGGTGCTGGGGCAAGGCACGATCCCAGACTCCTTCCCGAGGGTTCATCACAAAACCCCATCTACCTAGTCCAGAATATCATATGGCAGACACACTCAGAAGAGAGAAAAGATCCTTTTATTGCAAACATCAACTGCAGCGGGGGGCGGGCCCAGGAGTCACAGGGCTTCAGCCAGTAACAGGGAAACGGCACCTACAACAACAGAGTCAGAGAGCACTGATAAACCCATGAAGGCAGGAATAGGCATGACTTGGTTCCCCTTTCTTTAGGGAACACCGTTGATGAGGAATTGCTCATAGCCCAGAAGAGAGACCTATGGCTGGCATCAACCAGGGGACGGCTCTGGAGCCTTATCCCCATGGGTAATGCCCTTAGAGACCTGCGTGCGTGCACAGATGCACAGGGCCCCTGTGCCACGCAGCAGGGCTCGATGGGGAGCCCCTGGGGAGCGGCCATGGAGTTATTTCCAAGCCCTGCGCAGCACAGTCCCTCACCAGCGAGTCGGACTGACTTGGAGCAGTGCTGAGAGTTGGGAAAGATGGGCAGCAGAGCCTGGTACACACCTGGGCTTCTTGACCTGCTGGACCTTCCTGCTTCTTTTAAGTCCCCATCACTTTCTCTCTTCCTTCTTTTCTTTTCTCGTTGGCATTCCTTCTCCTCTGCCCAGGCCTGTTTTCTCTTTCTTTTCTTTCCATTTTCCTTTTCCTGGGGGGAGCCTGCAAACCTTTCCGTCCCACAGTATGATTAGGTAGGTAAAGCCAGGATCAACTAGAATCAGTTCTTGATTTACCCAAAGCTGACTCATTTTACCTTCTTTCCTCTGAAACGCTCTTTAGTCCTTCTGTGCATCCCAGGGAGTCTACTGTGGTCCCTGGGGTGGTTGCAGCCAAAGCAACGGGTGCCTACAACAGAAATGTCAGAGTCAGCAGGTGGCAAGGGACACCCTGGAGTAGCAGGTGACTGTTTGGCAAAATGCTGCCTTAGCCCTACAGAGAAGATCCCTTTGGCTGGTTTGCATTAGCCCTTTCTTCCAAGGGCCTCACTTTGGAACACAGGGTTCACACGGGTGTGTGACACTCGGTTTGTTTCTGGCAGCTCAACAAACACGGGGATACTGTGTCTCGGGTAGGAGGGTAGCTCCTGATGGAGCTGCCATACCTCTGCCGTTTCGGACTCCACCACCGCGTCTCCCCCAGCTTCTTTGAGGACGTCCAGCAGAGAGGCGGGTGGTGTGTGCAGCAAGGCCTCTGCCTGGTGGTCCTTGTCTGCTCTGCCTGCAGGGCCACTTTGCTCTTCCAAATGCAGCTCTAGAAAGGAAAAGCACGTGCAGCAAAGTGACTCCTTGGAAGTAAAGCACACCTAAAGCAAAACCCACCCAAAGCCCTACACCAGCTGTCTTCTTGACGTTGAGGTTTCTGGTACCCCAAGCCCCAGCCTGGGACAGCCCTCAGTTCCTCCTCGTACCTGTGGCTCTGTCCATGGGTGCTGGCGACTCCCCGGCTGATGGACAGGAGCGGCCAGCCATCTCCTCCACAAAGATGTCACCGCAGTTTTCAATGAGAAACGCCACCAGCACGTTCACCTGCACACATCAAACCCCCGGGCTCAACCCAGGTGCCTGAAAATGTATCACGCAGCCTTTCCCACTCCCGACCCTTGCCTCTGCGCAGGCGGCTGTGGTTGTGGGGCTGCTCTTGCAGGCAGCTACCCCACCGGCATTTGCTCAAGAGAGGAGGCAGCCAGGGACCTCTGAGCAGCCAAGCTCGGATGGGCCGGCAAGGCTGCAGCCGGCTGCTCAGTACAGCGCACCTTCTCAGTCACAGCCAGCATGGCCTCGAGGGGGAGCAGGTCCTCGTGAGGTGCGCTCAGCAGATTTGGCCCAAGGCAGATGGCCAGGTTGCTGGCGGCCATTCTGCTGCTGGAGACGTTGTGGCCGATGTGCTGGAGGAGGGCCAGCAGCCGCTTGAGGAGGAGGAGATTGGCTCCAGGCAACTTCTCGGCCACCCTGAGGGAACAGGAACTCAACGTTAATAGAGAAGATGCTGCCCACAGCCGTCCCCAAAGCTTGCCCAACGCAGGGGGGTTGCGCGGCTTTCCGGGTGCTCTCAGCCAGCGGTCAGTGCTCCTGCGCTTCAGGAAGGAAGCACGGCCTTGCTTCCCAGCTCCTCATTTCACCCAAGCCCAGGCAAGGGAAGGCTCCCTGTCCATGCCCTTTCCCCCAAAATCTAAGCTCACCCCAGCAAAAGCAAGCTGTCAGAAGACACAGCTTTTTAAGGAGACTGTCCCTTTTCAGGCAAGTCCCAGGCCTCTACCAGGCCCTCCTCAACAGGCAGGCTGCTGCCCACACTTACGCTTTCAGCTCTTCAACTTTCTCCTCCTTGCCGCTCTTCTGCATCGCTGCCATCCAGTCCTCATAGAGGTCTGTCACGAGGAGCTTGGCGGGGATGCTTCGGAGGAAGTCCTGCAATGCCAGGGGCTCCAGGTGAGCCTCTGAACACTCCAGGCCAGGCAGGAGCTTTTCCAGCTGCAGGTCAGAAGCGCTCACCTTCAAGATGACGGCCAGCAGCAGCGCAGGCTGGCTGCCCAGGTCGACATCCGCACCGTGGTCCAGGGCCTCCCGCAGCTCACGAAACTCTGTCCCGCCGACAGCTCTTCGGAATACCCCTTCTGTCAACGGTCCTTCCTTGTGCAGGACAGCCAGCATCTCCTGCAGGAGCAGCAGGAGAACAGCTGCTTGGCTGAGAAGCTGCCTTCCAACAGCAGTGACCAAAGCACTGCCCCAGATCCTGCTCCTTTCCCCCTGCAAAGGGGGCTGGCACCAGAAGCATCTTCTGGGGGTGAAGGGCCCAATCCCCCATCCCCGGAGCTCCTGGGGACACCCACCTCCCCTCTGGAGCAGCTGGAGGGAGGGCTGGGGACCCCCCGGCCAGGCTGGTTTACCTGGAGGGACTGGGGCAGGGAGCCATCCTCCCCGCAGAGGGCTGCCAGGGGCTGGCCAAAGAGCGCCCTGCTGCAGCCGGAGCCCGTCTGCCCTGGCGCCTGGGCAGCAGCTGGGGTCCTCTGCAGAGCAAAGGGCCAGGGCAGCCCCATCCTCCTCCTCCTCCTCCTGCTGCTGATGCTGTTCCCTCCTTCTGAAAAGGAAAACGGAGCAAGAGCGCGTCAATGGAGACAGCCGGGCCAGCACTCCCGGAGCCTGCCCTGCCTGCAGCACGGTGCTGAGCGGTGCGGCAGGATGGGCAGGGAGCCAGCAGCTGGAACCACAGCTCCAGCTCAGCGGCTCCAGCTCGGAGGCTCCTGAGAGCTGGCGTGCCACCGGGACAACCTGTCCCAGCCCTCGCCCTGCCCTCCTCCAAGCTGTGGGCAGCAGGAGAGGCTCTGGGTCCCCGCGGAACCACGTCCAGCGGCTGCTGCCCAGCGGGTGTCCTTGCTCGTCCAGGTGACGTCCTCCCTTAGGGTGCTGCACCTGCATGGCGACACTCAAGGGACAAGTGAGCACAGCTCAACCATTTGCAGGACAATGCGTTTCTTTCCAGAACTCACCTGGTGAGCGGCAAAGTCCCCCAGCTTTGATAGACGGGGCTATCGGTGGCCCTTGCTTGGGATGATCCTGCAAGAAGCAGGCTGCGCTTAGAGAGCAGCCCCGCAGCAGAAAGGGCCACCGGCAAGCTGCCACCCGGCACCAGCAGCCTGAGCGCGGCAGAGCCGGGACCCTCTGCCCTCCTGGGCTCTCTGACCCACACGGCAGGTTTCCCCCCAGCGCCGCCAGCGAGGATGTGCTGGCATGCCTGGTGCCTCCCCAACCCTCTACGCTCCCCGAGTGGCACCGGGGGACGCTCCCTCCCTCCATCTCTGCCTTACAAGCTCACCCCGCTGGCCGCAGACGCCGGCACAGCCAGAGGCGGGTGAAAGGCAGCCCTTCTCACCTCGGCCTGGTCCTCCATCAGCCTCTCCAGGCTCCTGGCGCTGAATGTCCTCCACTGGGCAAGAGAGAAGGAGCGGAGGAAGGTGAGCAGCGATGCCTCTGCTGCTCGGCTGGAGGACCAGGGCTCGGGGACAGAGCCCAGACCGGGCAGGCACTCACGGCGTGGCGGCGGCTCAGCTCCTTCTCCAGGGGTCTGAGGGAGGGGAGACAGGTCACGCGGGCTCTCTTTGCTCCTCCTGGTGTCCTGTGCACCGGCAAGGGACAGGGAGAGAGCTAGCTGAGCCCCAAGCTGCCCCTTCTCTCCTGTGAGGCAGCTCTGCCCGAGAGCTACCCGCAGCCGTGAGGGCACCTCTCCCCAGCTGGGGAGCTGTGTTCCCCCACCCGGCTGCGCCTGCAGCATCCCCCCCGGCTTACCCCAGCAGTGTGCCCACCCACAGCTCCTTCAGTGCCTGGGAGCTGCAGAAAGAGAGGAGAACCAGCGTCAGGCCCCGCTGCCCCACAGCCCATGGGCAGAGGCGGACGCCTGTGCAGCCCTGCCCCGTGGGGAAGGACACAGGGGCAGGACGAAGCCCCGCGGGGGAGGACAGAGACGCTGCCCAAGCCCTGGCTCCCCGTGTCCTGCCAGAGCAGCTGCTTTTGCCCTTCTCTTCTGGGGACCCAAAGGGCACCAGGGGATGCAGGACCTGGCAACGCCCCCATCCCTCCCTGCCGGCGTGCTTCCCGCTCCCTGCCCAGGCTCTGCATGCAGGGCAGAGGCCGTTCACAGGATGACGTGGGCACGGTTGGGAACCTCTCCTGCCCGGCCATGGGACGTGGCACCACGACTCACCCGAAAGCGGCAACGCAGGAGCCAGTGGGCCAGATAAGGATGATGGAGGTCCTGTCCTCATCGCTGCCTTCCTCCTCCTCTTTTTCCTCCCCCGCCGCCTCCTGTCCACCGCTCAGCACCCACAGCTGGTCCAGGGCCAGGCGGAGCTGTGGGCGCACGCTGGTGCCGCGTCTGCAGAGAGCAGAGGCAGGCGGTGAGCTAGAGGTGGCCTCCTGGGGGTCCCCCAGGGCAGAGCCCCGTCCCCCACCTGCCCTTGGGACGGACATCAATGAGTGCATCCAGCACCATGGTCCTGGGGCCTGGGGCTGGTGCCGGGGTGTCCCTGCCCCAGGGCCAGGGCCAGGGCTGGGGGAAAGGCAGCTGGGCTCTGAGGGTCTTACTGCAACTTGGCGATCACCAGTTCCTCCTGGAGGAGGAGAAGGCGTCTCTCGCTCCTCTTGCGGCCCCGGGTCAGCCGCACGTCCGCGCTCAGCACCGGCTCGGCGTCGGTGAGAGCCTCCCTGCAGAGCAGAGAGCGGCAGGCATGAGAAAGGCCGCTGCCGCGGGTCCCGGCCATGCCCCCAAGGCACAGGGAGAGCCCACCTGGAGCCGCAGCAGCAGTTGGCCTGGCCCATCCTGCCCGGGAGAGGAGGACCCTCGCCGTGGACCAAGGACGCGGGCCAGTCGGCGACAGCGGGGATGGGAGGCGAGGTGCCGGTGCCGGCGAGGTGCTGCTCGGCCAGATCCTGCCTCCTCCCAGCGCTCCTGCGTGCCAGCACAGCTCCGTGCTGCTGTCTCTGGTGGCTGTGGCCTCCAACTGACCAACATTCCGAGCCCAACGACCAACATTCTGAGCCCAACAGAAAGTGGGAGGGGCACCGGGGCGAGAGTTCTCTCCAGTATGGCCGTCTCTACCTGGCACTGGGGAGCCCCGGGCGGGCTGGACGGACCCAGCAGAGGGGAAGGACCGTCTCCCTCCACCTCTTGCCAACGCTTTGCCTACTGCAGCCCAGGAGGCAGTGAGCCGCCTTTGCCCCAGGGGCACTTTTCTGGCTCGAAATCGGTCCACTTGGCGTCCACCATCACCCCAGGTGTCTGCACAGCTGCTTTCCAGCTGGGTGTCCCCCAGCATTTACTGGCGCAAGGGCTTCTTCCTCCCCAGGTCTCCAGGACTTTGCTCTTCCCCTTGGGGAACTACAGGAGGTTCCCGTCAGCCCCTTTCTCCAGCCTGTCAAGATCCCCCAGGTTGACAGCAGGACCCTCCGGCACGTGAGCCTCTCCTCCCGGTTGTGTGCCACAAGCTGCCGGAGGGTCCGCTCTGCCCCATCTCCCAGACCAGGGAATGTGAACAGGTCCCGCGTGGTGCCGTGCAGGGGTGGCAGACATGCACTTTGATAGGCCATCACTTGTCACAGGAGGTTCAGAAATTTAGGAGGAAAATCCATATTGGTTTGGGTATTATTTATACAGTGCTTCCCCTTTGTATTCCTGCAAGCTCTTAAAAGGTGTTCAAAATGTCTCCTTTTTCATTTGAATGTCACAGCTCTTCACAGTGCTGATGTTACGTGTAACGTTGGATCGGGTTGTACTCTCGCATAGATCGTTAGGTAGTATGTAGCCTAGATTATTAGGTAGAAGATAGCAGATTATCTGTATTAATTGCGCTAACACCAACGACAGGAGGTTGGGTCTAGCTCTTGAGCCGAAGGATAAAAATCCAAGGCGTCTATTGAACTCAGTGGGCTACTGATCAGCAGATTGAATTCACCATGTTCAAAAAAGAAAAGGTACGTGAGAAAGGCGTATTCCATCTTGACTGCTACAATGCCTGTTTTTGTAGGTATGACGATAAATTATCCATGCCCCTCCCGCCACCCCCTTCCAAAAAAAAAAAGGACTAGAGAAAAAAGATTCAACTGCTAGAGCAATGGGGCTTTTAATAGCCAAGTAAATTTCCCCAGATCATTCCCATTCAATGAGCCACTTTGCCTGACATTCTACCTCTACTTGGTACCAACAGAAGACTCTACTTGTGCCATGCTACGGAAGATGTAGAATTCCTCTCTGATCCAGAACTTTCCACCTACAAGCAAAACCGTGGTGAAGTCTTCCTCCACCTCAACCACTCCCTGGTGCCTCTTCCCCAGGGAAAGTCTTTCCTCTCTCACTCTGTGATCATAGCTGGTCATGGACAACGCAAGCCCCAAGCCTCAGCCACCGCCCGAGGCCACCAACCCCCTTTAGCCATAAGCAAGCTCTCAAACTCCTTTTGGGCTGCAGGAGAAGCGTTGCTAATAGAAATGGATGCACACGGCACAGTCTATTCCAGAATAGCCACAGCGGTTAAAAGCTTTCCGTGTCCTGGATTGGTGGTTTTCAGGACCAGCTCCTGGGTGCCGTTGCACGAGGCTAGCGATAGCTCTATTTCATGTAGGTAATTCAGGCTTAATCCTTTGTCCCCACAGGCCCAGCAGCACAGAAAGTCACCGTGGGCTGTGTTTGAGCAGCCTGCTCCACTGGACTTGTGGCAAATGGCCGCATCCCTGCTCTTCTGTTGTCCGTGTAGGGTCCTGGTCAATACAACAAGCTGTTTTCCCTGCAAATGACCATCGTGGCTAAAGACAGACTCCTCATTGTGGACACCAGCCAAGCTGTGGGAACGTCTCTGGCACCCATGCTGTGCCAGCTTTCAATCCCCAAGAGACTGGAACTGAGGCGGGTCCAACAGGAAGAAAATTTGCAATTGTTACTGAAAGAGGGGAGCGACCACCGGCACTGAAGAGCCATTCATATCCTGCCGAAAGCCACAGGGAAATGCAGGAAAAGTGTGGTGAGCTTAGGCAGGAATACTCCTGTCCGAGGAGCAGCACACTTGGTTATTAAGGCTTTATCCCACTTGGGTGATAAGGCTTTATCCTTGGCTTTCCCGCCATGCTGACCGCTGTGGCTGCTGCCTGTTCTTTCCTGCACCCACCTGTGGGGCTGTCCTTGGGAAGGGCACCAGAGCCGAGAAAGCCCCTGGGATAGGGGCGGGAAGAAGCTCTTCTCCAGAGATTTGCCAGAAGCTCTCCAGAGCATCCCTTTTCCAGCCCATGAGATGCTCTGTGTGACAAGGGAAGGTGCCCATCGGTCCAATGGATGAGGCCCTGCAGGGCTCCCATCAGGGTCCTTTGGCCTACAGCCATCTTCCAGCCGCCACTCCAGGGGCTGGGGGACTCACGAAGGGCAGAGCCCTGTCCCCCACCTGCTGTTGGGACAGACATTGGTGCATCCAGCCATTAAAACCTGCCAAGGCCAGCTAACTAGGAAAAAGAGATGAGCCACACTGCGCATGCCCAAAGGGCGGACACTATGTCAAGGATAACATAAATAAGTATATGATTAGAACAATATAAGCTTGCCTTGCTGTAGGTAACGGTATGCACGATAGGCAGAACGATCCCCCGTGCATCCAGCGCTGCAATAAAGAATGCCTGCTTTCTAAAACTCCAAAATCGAGCCTCAGAGAGTTTCTTCGACCGGCTTTTTCGGTTACGCACCCCTACCTCTGACTGGCAGGACAGAAGAGAAGATCGCTCGGGCACCTGTCCCTTTCACTCGTGCCACTCAAGTCCAGCTTGACCTTGCCCGGGTTTTGCTTTACCGTGTCCTGGTGCCCGCATGGAAAAGGAGCAGGGGAAAGCGGTCTGTGCTTCGAACCAGCGTGCCAGCCTCCCCGTGACATCCCGGAGCACTCCTGGGCGGTCAGCACCATGGGGCCCTCCTATTTCTTCTGGCAAAGTCTCAGCTCCTTCTCTCTTGCTCGCTCCTCCTCCCCCATCCACATGCTCCTTTTCTAGGTGGTGGAAAGCATATTCTGCTTTCCCTGACTCCCACGCGGCCCCTTGGTTTCCAGCAGGCTTCCCACCAGCACCTCTGCAAGCCTGTTCTTAAGCGCAACCAAAAGGAGAATTTTCTCTTTATTATTCCCACACCTCAGAGGCAATTCTGCTTTCACTGAACTGAATGGAAATTTGTGAGTAAAGATGATGTTTAGATTTGTCTGCACTGCCACAGTAGAGTTCACGGGGCCCTGCCCACCTTCAATAAATGTCAGCTTTGTGTTGTGGTTTTCACTGGAGTGACAGCTACTGAACTGGAGAAGACCCATGGGAGAAAATAAACTGATGACAGAAGTTTTGAACGATGGGCTTGGGAACCACAGATGTGCGTGTTTATGGAGTACCTCTCTTTCAATCTCCTGAGAGGATTTTTTCCTCTCATAACTTGAGGAGGATGGGAAGCTTTTTGGTCTGGTGGATTTGGTATTTTTAACTTCACTTTTTACTGTGTTGCGAAAAAAAAAATGCATGCAGTCTTACCATTTACATCCCACAGTGTTACCCGCTGGGCAGAAACGTCTGAGGCTTTCACATCTATTCCGTACCTCTGCTAACACTGTGCCAGTCTTGATCTGGTCGAATGAGAGCAGCTACTGCGAATAATGTTCTCGACTTCCCCATCTCCTCACTCTGGTTTTCCTCTGTTTCTCAGGCATATGCTTTCTCGAGACTGCCTATGAGGGTGAGAGATTACTAGAGTCCTTCCTTATTCCTAAAGGCATCTGAAAATTCTGTTAGGAGTCACTTGCTGTAAGATTATCTCCTGAAGTCATCGCAGAAATATCTAAGATTTTGTAGAAATTCTTTTGAGGCTCAGGAAGGTATGATTCTTTTCTTATGCTCAGTTTCACAAAAGTCTCTGTAGCCTTGGTCTCGTCTTCTTTAATGCTACGTTTCAGGATTAGTGGTTCTCCCACGCAGGGTGCCCTGCTGTTGAATTAGCCAGGCACAGCACAGAACCCTTGGTCTGGCCACGGTGAATACTTTTTTGGATAGGCTCAGATGAGCATGGTGAGTTTATGTTGTTTCAAGGATTTGCTGCAACATCTGTGCCTTTTTTGACCCAATACTGCAAGCTGTTTAAAGCCATACACTTCCCCCCCGCCCCACTCCAATGAACCAGTCTGAGACTCTGTAGAGCACAGGATTATTGCACTATAATATAAGGTATTAATATAGCAGCAAAGCAGTCTTCCTTGCTGGAATACCTACCTAGCCTTCCTACCACCATAAGATTGTTTCATAATGTGTGTACTGGAATGAAAATGCTCATAAATGCAACACGAATATTTGCTGACTGCAGGTATTTTTACAGTGCTGATCCCTCTAATATGGAGGCAGATGTAACGATAGTCACCTGTGTACTTCTATGAGCCTGTGCAATGTTTAGGTTGTTAATGGGCTGGAGAGGGATTTCTGATGATGATTCATGCCTTATCAGAAAGGGAAGAAGTGGATGTGGAAATGGCAGGAGAGACTGGGAGCTTAAGTTTATAAATCATGGTAGCATCTGACAGTTCATCCGGTCTCAGTGGAAACTGTTTGGGAACAGCGCTAAGCACTGGATCTCGGTGAATGGCCAGAGTCGGGTGGGAGAAGGCACCGTGGCTTTATTCAGATCTTCCCTTCAGTTGACTTAAGTAAGAGTGGACAAAAACCCTCTTGCAAAGAAGCACTTTTGCATCTTCCTCCAGACTTTGAGGGGTTTTGCCTTCTGATTTATACTAATGTACAGTCTTTAAAATATTTTCCCCTGGAAAAGTATATTGATCTATGTGTTCCTTACTTATCAAAGTGTGTTACCATTAACTATTAGATAGAGAAGCTCTGTTGTATCAGAACCACTAGAGGAATATTGTTACAGAACTGCATGGAAGTGGTGGTATAATTTAACTATGATTGCTCAGACAATCGTAGCAGGTTATTTTTATCAAAAGAATGGGTGCTGACTTGGAGTTGCTAACACTTATGGAAGCTCATTTTATGAAGCATAAAAGCATGGGTAAAACAAGTGTGTTAAAGGTGATGGTAGGATGGGATTCAATGTGAGCCTTACATGCCAGGGGAGATTTCATGAGTCAGACAACCAAGTAGGTGGCTTCCTTGTGAACTGGTATGCATCTGGGATTAACTTCGGGACTAATGCCATTGCACAGTTGTGGCCTGATGGTACGCTTCCCTTAAAGACATTTTTAAATAGGAAGCTGAGGATTCAACTCAATTTGTACGAGTTCCTGTTTCCTCTGAGAAATACTAAGTTTTTGCTCTAAAACTAAAAGATGCCCAAGCTGAAAGAGCCTTAGCTTTCAAACAAAATCAGTGCTTTCCATGGGAAACATCCACAGGCTCTTTAAAGATGTTTTTCTAGAGGCCTTCACACATCCTCTGCAAAACTACTCCTTTTTTTTCCTAAACAGCTCTATTGGCAGTGTAATTTCTTCAACTGCCAAAACACCGTTTTGAAATGCAATTGCTAAACTGCTGTGCAACTTTGGACAAGGCATCTTTAATTTACTTTCTGTCAAATTCCAACAAAGTGGGAAAAACTATTTCTTCTTCTCTATTCACATTCTGAATGAGAATAGAATAGTTCAGCTGGAAGGGACCTACAAGTTCCTACTAGTCCTCCTGCCTGACCGCTTCATGGCTGACCAAAAGTTCAAGCATGGTATTAAGGGCATTGTCCAAATGCCTCTTCAACACTGACAGGCGTGGGGCATCCACCACCTCTCCAGGAAGCCTGTTTCAGGGTGTGACCACCCTCTTGGCAAAGAAATGTCTCCTCATGTCAAGTCCAAACCTCCCCTGACAGTGTGGTAGCAAGTGTCCCTTGGTAAGGAACGGTGAGGAAACCGTGCATGCTCTCTACATCTCTGCAGAGTTCCTGCAGAGGGAACCAAACCCCTGTCTTTCACCTCTGGCATCACCACAACCAAAGGAATGTCTGTGGCCTACATGCCCTTATTTACATAGTCTGAAGGTACAGATCCATTTTGGCACCAACGCACAAAATGGCAAGGAGACTACCTCTCTTAATCTCTCAGTACTCAAAATACTAAATCCTAAAGGAAAAGGAGACTTGCCAGGGTTTGAGGTAAGATCCGAACATCTTCCCACAAACCGAGGTAGGCAAAGAACTCTCAGAAAGGTTCAAGTCACAGGTGAGCTGTGGAAATTTCACCCATGGCTGAAGCGCCTTTGGCATCCCATATAAACACGGCCAACGCGCGTGTTTAATAGAAAGGCTGCGCAGCTGGGTTTCAGTGGGACAAGGGGATGTGACAGCAATAGCAGCAATGGGCTATTTTGACAGTTTGGAAGAGCTGTCTGTCCTTTGCCTGGCTGGGCTTTGGTCACGGATCCAAATGGTCCACGTCTGAATACGACCAACCTTTCCTTCCACCGCACCGGGGTCACCTCCGCGCACTTGTTTCTCAAAGCCTGGCTTACTTCCGTGGCGGGCTCTTGGCACCCACCATCCCAACCTATGGCTCTGGTTACACTTTGGCTTGCCTCCAGGCTGCGGCTGCCGAAATCACCCCCCTTACGCCCCACGAAAAGGGGTTGTGTCCAGCCACATCAAGTCCCTGCTCCTCCTGGCTGTGGGGCCGCACAGGCTTTAGCTCTGGCGCAGAGAGGGGACGGCTAATAGGGGCGGTCTCTGCGCTGCACGCTTGGTTCCTGCCATGGCCCGAGAGAAGAGGAACAGCACCAGGCTTCTCCTTGCGAGCTGAGTGGCAGAGCAGGCGCCAGGGACACCCAGCAGCTGGGCCCAGGGCATGGCCGCCAAGGGCAGGGAGAGACCCCCGGGCCTCCCGGGCACAGCCACAGCCCGTGGAATGATTGCTGGATGGAGGTGACTTGTCGGTATGACACGTCCCCCCCCACCCCTCAAGGGAAGGTGAACCTCCAGGGAGGAACGCAGTGCACACGTAAAGAATCGGTTCCGTGGTAGCTCCCCAAGCAACGTGACCTGCAACTTTAGACGTCAGCAACACCAGGGGAGCTTGGTACGCTGACTCTGAAAAGGAACACAGAGGGTGGAGCGGAGCTGAGACCTCGTGGCCAGGCTCTGTGATCGCAGGGGTAGGCAACCGGAACGATTGGAACGATCAGAACGAGAACGCTTGCTCCCTGCATTGAATCCACTGAAGCAAGGAGGTAAAATAATGGCGGTTCTGTCGAGCTAACGCCCTACACTTCTGGTTTATATCACACGTGCCCACTTCTGGGGTACTCACACGCAACAGCAGGTCCTTTGGGTGAACTTTGCTCATTACAACACCAAAACACACCTCCATCCCCAAAGGTACTCACCTCCAAGGTGCGACCAACCCCCCACTGAGCACGCGCTCTGAATTTTCTCTAGCGTATGCCTTTAAAAGCAAAGCGAGAGAACTTTATACCAATCAAAGGAAAGGTATGTGTGACTAGAGTCACTCAAGCTCCACTGAAAAACTCAGAAAACATAAAAGGGCTTAAGAGAGGAGAAATGCCAGGGAAGACACCATCACAGACAAGTCGGGAGGACATCGCTAACTTCTGGGATCAGTCAATGGACTGAGCCTCTCTCCCCCCCGCCATAGAGTTGCCTACTGTGTGAGATTCGAACACTCGGCTGTACCGAGTGCTTCTCTGGGAAACTTAGAATTCTTTAGAGCCCTTTTCTTTCATCATTTAACGCGCTTGTAGGCGACTGTATTGTCACCTGCACGCGCTTTGCAGACAGTCTATCATAGGTAATCCAACAGCACCTGTACCGTTGCGTTAATAAACTGCGCTGCTCATTCATCTAGTTGTGATGAAAAACAAAAGAAAAGAGAAAGCCCCAAACCCAAATGTAAAGGAGCCTCAGCGCCAGAGGACGAGCTCTCCTCTCTCAAAGCAGCCTGGGGGAACCACAGGCAGAAGAGGTGAACCCAGCCCTGGGCTTGGGGTTTGAGGACCCCTCACCGCTTCCCCAGCCACCCTCCCTGGGTGGAGAACTGCTGCAGCACGTTGAAGGCAGACAGCAGGGCCCAGCTCTGCACCACCAGCGCTTTGCCGGGACACAGGCAGCCTGAGCAGAGCCTGGACCTCCCCGAGCACCTCACCGCAGACAGCCAGAGCACACCCAGACACCCAGGCATCCTCCACGTGGAGGCCACTTCCCACCCCAGCTGGCCAACGCAACGGGCTGCCTACCTTCTTCAAGGACGTCAGCAGTTTGATGCTGACGAAGCCCATCTTGTTCTTCTGGACATGTTTCAGGAGGAAAGCATCCTTGGCCAGGTTCTCATCAGAGAGGCGGAATTCCACCTGGGACGCAACCCTCCTGACCAGCTGCCGGTCAGGGACAGAGTAGCTGCAGTCCAAGAGATCAGCCCCTAGAACATCGCTCGCATCGCAGAAGCTCCCGGCAAAGCAGCAGGGACACGGGTGTGACTTGGTGGCCTTTGGGATGTGCAGCACTGCCCGGTCCCAGCCACAGCGGTGCAGATGGCAGAGTGTTGAGGAGCGGGGTGGCTCAGCTGCGCTCTGAAATGAAACGGAGTTTTATGGTTTTAGAAGTGCGCTTGCCTTCACGCCCCCAGCATCGGTCCCTGCCACAAGTTACGCAGCAGATGGCCTTGCACAATCTTGCAGCCAGAGGTGCCTCACCAACAGAGCGCCATCTCTTTAATTAACAGGATACAGGCCAGGAGAGATCTTTGGCCTCCGGTTCACGGCAGTTGTCCCGACTCCCCCAGGCCACACACTGTTCACACAGCGGGAGCGAGAGGCCTGTGTCCTTGGTACCAGGGGGTCCTTGCTAGTGCCGAATCCTCCAAGCACGAGGAGGGGATGTACTAACCCCATCCCTGGGGTCCCGTAGAGCGCAAACAGCCCCAGCGCCCCGACACCGGACGTTGGGCAGAATCCAGTCCTTTTCTGGGAGCACGCGGCGGCGGGTACCGTCTCCTCCTGGGTGTCACGCACCCAGGGAAAGCGCCGCCCCCTCCGAGGGGGATCCAGAGCTGCTGCTTTTCCCATCAGGAGACTAAAAGACCTGACAGCACTACTGGAGCGAGGGCTGGGGGAAAGCGTGCCACCGAGCGACACCGCGTGACCTTCCTTCGCGCCCTCGAGGTCCTTTTTCCTATTTCTGCCTCGCTCCGGTCAACGCAGCAAACAGAAGCACGGGCAACAGTCGCAAACGCATTTGCCATCTGGCGCAAGGAGGCTGCGGCTGCAGCTTGGTCCCCGCTCGGCTCGGCTGAATCAACTTGTTCTTCTTCCCCCACCGGAAAAATACTGTTGAAAGCAAAGAGGATTTGCACCCGCAGACCCTGAGAGCCGCCTGTAGGCCCCGGGGGCACCCCAGCCTCCCTTAACCCTTTCCCTCCCCAGGAGGAGCTGGGGAGGCTCTTGGGGGTGGGGCGGAACACAGGGAGCCCCCGCATTCCTTCCAGGGAGACGCCAAAGAGTCCTTGGCAGCCAACAGCCAGAAGGGACCATGGCGCGGCCACCAGTGCAGCTCCCACTGCCTGGGCCCTGGGGTCCCCCGGCGCCCCAGCTTTTCCAGCCATTCACGCTCCCCAAAACCTTCTACCCCCGAGGTAGGGACCGACCCCAACCCCTGCAGCCCAGGGACGCTCTTGGGGGGCAAGAGCAGAGGTGACCGCCGGCCATCGCTCCTCTCTCTCTTAGGCTCAGCCAACCTGTGCCGCCTGCCCGCGCGGGAGCAGCCCTTCCCTGCAGCCCGGCCACCCCAGGCCCCCCAGGCACCACCAGCAGGTATGGCACCCCAGTCTGCTCTGGCACCTTCCCCATCCCCATCACACCCCTTCCCCCGGCACTTTTCACATGGGGGTTCAGCAAGCCCCGGTGAGCATCCTTGCCCTCGCCCGGGCGGCGCGTGCCCAGGAAAGCCCATCTGCAGAGAATTCCCCAAATATTTGGGGCCACCTCTCCCGTTTCACCTCCTAGATACGAGTCTCCTCCCCGATTTGCAACCCCGTCCCACCGGCACAGCAGCTCACCCCGTGGGGATCGCCCCGGCCACAAGCTCCCCACGCCCCTGGCCCAGAGCTGGGGGATGTCGGCCATCGGGGCCGGCTCGGCGGGTGCCCCTGGAGAGTCTCCCCGCACCAGCACGGCTCCCCCTCACCCACACAGGGCTGCAGAGGGCTCCATGTGGCTGCCTCTTCGACCCCCGCGTCTTCCGCATCCAGTGGACAACCACCCACCTGCCTCCGCTGGCCACCGCCACGCTCGGCCAAGGCGCCGCTTCTCTGCCGGGTGCTGCCCTGTGGGGTCCCGGGGGCTGCGGGGCCCCCCTGGCCTGGGCAGCCCCAGGGACCCCCCAGGGCCAACCGCAATACCTCGCACCCTACAAAAATCAGAGGAGTGGGGTGGCCCCAGCCCCTCCGGTGCTGCTGACAGCCATCCCCGGCTACCAGCACATCGAGGGGCAGCTGGCACAGATCAACATCTCCAGCACGGCCACCCCTGCGGGGGCACCCCCGGGCAGCAACATCCCCCCGGGGAGCGACGTCCCCCACAGCCAAGCCCTTGGAGATGCCCTTGCCGTGGCTCTCCAAGAGGCCCTAATGCTCTTTGATTGCTCCCTGGGCGGGCTGGCAGTCAGCCAGCATGCTCCCAGCAGCAGCCCCATGCCTGGGGACGCTGGTGGCACCGGCGCAGCCACCCCCCACCGCGACTTCAGCTCGCTCTCGCTGCCTGAGGAGATGCTCACCCCTGACTACTGCATCCCCGAGCTCAGCGACGCCATGCTGAGCCTCAAAATAGTCAACGGCGGCAGGATGGAGCCCCAGGAGCTGTGGGAGGATGCCGGGATGGATCTGCCACCATCCCCACCTGCCACGGCAGGCAAGCGGAGGAAGAGGCAGGCGCAGAGCTCCTTGCCAATGCCACCCAGCAAGCGCAGGGCTCTTGCGGCCAACGTGGGGGTGTGAGGGGGGGGCGGGGATTAGACAGGGGTGAGAGGGATGGAGATGGGGGGAGTGGGGGGTGGGAGAGGAGGGGGGGTACTTGTTGAAGGGGGGGCCGGGGAGGGGGGTGGGGAGGGGTTAGACCAACTTGGATGGGACCTTTCCTCTTGTCTTTTCAGTTAAAAGCTCCTTCTCCAGAACCGCTCCGTGCCTGTGTGGGAGGGGGAGGGAGAGCAGGGGGCACCAAGAAACAGCACCCAAGAGGTGCAAAAGCCCCGCTGAGCCCCAGATCCGAGCCGGGGAAAGCCCCGAGGGGAACCGAGCCACCCCCAGGGCCGAGTCACCACCAGCGGGGCAGGCAACGGTGGGGCGGGACGCGGACGACTCCCCTCTCCCCTTCCCCAGGGGGAGCAGCCCTTTGGTGGGGAAGCCAGGACAGACAGCTCCCTGCAGGACTCATGGACACGGCCCCACGCAGAAAGCAGCACAGAGCCCCTGCGACAAGGACAGACCTCGGGGGCCGGGGGGGACACGGGCACACACGACAGCAAGGGCTGCAAGGCCTTCGTCTTGAACACCACCAGCGTCCCCTCCAGCGGGGACAGGGCTCGGTGCAAAGCCCTTCAAAGCCTCAAGACCATCACGGCCTTCCTCGGGTCCCACTGACCTCAGCCCCGGAGAGCCCAGCTTTGCCTCACTGACACACCAAAATAACCCCAAATCACCCCAAGAATGGCGAGGGAGGGAGCTGCAGGCCACGCAGGGACCCTCCTCCCCTTGTCTGGCTGTACCTTGGGCAGCCGCAAGACCAGCAAGGGGGGAGAAAAAAATCAGAAGGAAAAAAAAAAAAAAACCCAAAACACTGCACCAGCCAGAAAGTGCCTGGAAACTTTATCAAATGGTACATTTCAGCTTGGGGGCTTGAAGATTTACACCCATTTACCAGTAAAACTCTCCCTGCATGCTGCAATTTGGTGGGAGCAAGATTTGTGGGTATGTCTGCACCCAAAACGCAGCAGTATGTGGCACCCTTTAACTGGTGTTCTTCCCAAGCCCATTCACCTTTGCAGAAAAAGGGATTGTCATCCTGCACATGGCACAAAGCAGGACACACGCAGCCCATGGTGGCTGAGAGGGTTATAAGGGAATAAATGCATTGAGCTGGTAAATTCAGCCACCAGCACTTGAAATCAGACAGTGAGTCCCAACTCAAGAAGCGCTCGCTCTCCTCCCTGCCATCACACCTCACCATCCAGCTATTAAAGCCATGCCATTGTACCAGCTGTCCCAAGGGTGGCCCACAGCATCTGCCCAGCTTCAGCAGGCACCAAGGCCAACCCTTACACTTCCCCTGCCTGACCCTGACTCAGCTCCAGCCCTTCTGGGGCAGCCCGTGCAACTTGCCATGAGCTGCTATTAACACTCACGGGCCCAGTGACAGTACTGGATTTACTCCAGTTTATGTCAGGATCAGTGAGCTCAGCCAGGACATTCGGATTCTTCCCATCCTCCCACCAACCTTATTCATAAACAGGGGTTTGTTTGGTTTTTTTAGTATTTTAGGTAGATGTAATTACCGTGAAATGCAGCAAGAGGTCAGCAGACTACATCATCACGCAGATGGTCCAGGAGATGAGCCGTGGTGAGCCGGGAGGACAGTCAGCCCCTGGAAACATTTTGAGACAACCAGAGGGTCGGGCTGCTCCAATACAGCTCTCTCACTCCTGGCTCTGGAGCCTTCATCTCACATTCCCCACATCCCTTCGGCCTTTCTAATCACAGGCTTTAAGGTCCCTACATACGTCAGTGAGCAAATATTGATTTGCCTGCACTGCCTACAGATCGTAATCTAACTCCACGCACCTTAAAGAAGCTCAGCGCACACTCCACGTTCTTACAGCTGCTTTGATTGCAATTCAGTCTCTAGTACAGTACCCTTATTTATAATGCCAGGGCTTCAGCGTGGTGCCTCAGGCACTCTAAAATTATTACAGGGCCCTTTTGACTTTCAACTCCCTTCTATTCAATTCCATTTTTATTTGTCAGCAGAGACTCCCATTGACCAGCAGTGGAAGCCAACCGTGCACAGGCAGACGGCGCTACTGCATGTTAAGCCAATCCTATAGAAATTACTTGCACGCGGCTCAACACGACGGGTCATCTCAGTTTGAATGAGAAACGCCGGGTCTGGAAGAGCAGGTGGCAGAGTGCTCCTGGGTGCAGCTTCCTTGGAGAGATGAGACATCCAGGCTTAGAGCAGCACCGGGGGTGCTCAGCTGCAGCCCCTCGACAGTGCCATCCGTCCGGCTGATGCAGCCATCGTTTAAAAAAACGGCGAGGGAAAGCGACTTTAAGAATCAGAGCTCCGGTGAAATCAAACTTCAATTATTTACCAAATCTCACTTTTACAGTCACCTAGCAGCAAACCAGTTTCCACAGCTGGTACAAAATATTAAAACCATCAAAATATTTAGACATACCATACAGAATGTATGGAAATACGCTATCAATTCCCCCCTTTCTGTTCGAGGCTACTAATTCTTTTAGTAGTCTCACTTGAACATAGCTTGTGTCACAGTTGCGCACAGCATTCCTTATCTCCTTCCGTTCATTTATGCTAACATTAACAGGCTGTATTTAAGAGAAATGCTATTAACTTAGACAAATCTTTAAGTTGACAGCTTACTTAGCTGTATTTAGGAATACATGAACTAAGCTACAACCATGCTGTTTTAGAAGAAGGTACCTTTCATCTTCCTGGGTAAAAAAAACATTATATACGAAGACATTCTGTGTAAATTTTATTTAATGGATATATCCTTTCAGCATTTTTTTTTTAATATAATGACACCATTTCTTCAGCTAGAGAAAACAGGGAATTGCAGAACTACAAGAAATGGATTCCTGAGGATGACAGGGAGGTAAGTATTTTGTTAGCGAGTTATTGATGGTTTTATTTGCTTTTTTCTTATTTAATCTAGTGATGACTTTCCCCTTTGCCTGTTCTCCGCCAGGATTCACTCTAACAGCTGGTGACCAGGCAATCACACTCACTCAGTAAGCTATCAAATACCAGGGGTCTTCGTTTGCATAGCCATGTTAATCTGGTGTTCACAGCACATCCTTCGGTTCACTTTTAATAAATAAATCCCACAAAGAAAACAGCAGAGGGGAAGGAAGGTTGCTGTGCTGCTTTCCAAAGCAAGCAGTAGCTCAAGCAGCCTCAGAAGGGATGGTTCTGCCCCCTCTACTGAACAGAACAGCATCCTCCTCCTTGAGCACTACTGCTGCTTTCACGAATAGGCCCTCTGAAATAAGGTGCTCAGTGTAAGGGTGAAGAAATCAAGCCCCAAATCAGTTTACTGCTGGGCCAGTTCCTGGCTTTGCATTTCCCACGACAGTCAAAAGGAAAATGCATTCCTGCACTCTAGAGACAACAGCTTTGATTTTCAGGCAAACTTTTTTCTCCTGTACCACCAGACCCTGGAGCCTCATGCATGGTTAGACTTTTTCTAACCTTGACGCATCACTGCTATTGCAAAAGCTCCAACAAATTCCTTTTGCTCTCTGTTCAAGGAAAGTTTCACCAATCTCCAGGAGAAGAAAACAGCAGCCCCAGTTTAAATCCAGCCTGCGCTTTCTCTGCGCAGACAGTATGAAAGAAAAAACAAGAGGTGAAATGTAAGCCCAAGTACTGCTGGTTTCCTAACCGACTAAAAGCACGAAGACCCCATCCTTGAAACAACACAGTAAATGACCCTGTGACAACAAGCACAATCCCACAGAGGTCACCATATGCAGAAACACATCCTTCTTTCCCCAGCACCTTTTCCCTTGGCCCCCTCCAAACGCTGCCCGTGCGGGCTCCAGCTGTCTCCTACCTCTGAAGCACCTTCTGCCACAGCAGCAATGTTCTTCTGCAGAGTTCGACACCTCTGTCACCCCAACCTTAATCACAGGATAAATAAAGGGCCTGACAAAGTCTACAATGGGTCCATCTTTCTCAGCCTTGTCCTCTTTTTTAAGCTGCGGGGCTCTTTTCTGAATGACATTTTTCTAAGTACAGCTGGTAGATGAGTGTTAGAAATTGGTGCCAGGAGCTGGGGCTGGAAGAGAAGACAGGATTTTTGAGCTGGAAGGCGCGGGGGCCTGGGAGGGGGCAGAAGAGGGGCTCTGCAGCAGGGCGAGGGGCTCTGCAGCGAGGGGCTGCCAAACAGGGCGAGGCGCAAAGACGCCTGCGATGACGACTCACTGGGCAAGTCTGTATTAGCGACTATAGTCTCCGTTATCACTCCCCTTCCACCTTCTGGAAGGAGCGGGGCGGGAAGATTCTCCCTGTGGGAAGCAGTCTGGGACAGGACGTGGGGGAGACGTGGGGTTTGCAGAAGGGCTCTGAGCGAGCAGCAGAGGCTGCCGAGGCAGTGGTGCATCAGGAGCTCGCGGCAACAGGGGCAAGGCCTTGCCCTCCGTGCTGTGCCCCCACACTTACATCTGGACACCTGTGGCCAGGGCTACACTTGGGGCTGGAGTACGCAGGCAGGAGCCCTGCTGCCACCTCACCCCCTGCTTACACACCTACCCCACGCACAGCACTGCTGCCTCCTTCTCCTTACCAAGGAAGCAACAGCCATAAGCTACCTCTCCAGCACGTGCAAGCAGGGCAGTACACTTTGAGACGCGTTGCCTCTAAAAACATCCCAGACAAAACAGATGCCACGAGCGACAGTGTAACTCTCTGCCTCCAAAGAAGCGGGGTACTGCTGAGACTGTCCACTGCACACAGAGAGAGCGCTTTCCACCAGCCGTACCAACACACCCTCACCAGGTATTGCCTGTTGATTAATTACTTGCACTAGCAGATCTTCCCCACTGTCGACTTTCGGAATGTTGGGCCATTATGGGACTTGGATTCCTCCCATTACGAGGCAACAGCATCTTTTTAAAGAAATAAAAAGAGCACTGCTAAATGGGTACAACTACCTCTTATATTACTAGAGTTACCACAGAACGCATCGTTGGTAGAATTCCACTCAGTCTGGTCGACTTACTCTGCCGATGATTTTTTGAGCCCTTACATCTTACCAGTTTGCTGAAAAGGCAGGGGTTTTTTGGACAAAAGCCCAAATAAAATACTTCGCAGTCCATGTCATTCTCGGCCTTCCTATGTTCCTCTATGTCTCCTTCTCTAAAGCGGATAAATAAATCATGCATTTGGTTTTCAAGTAATGCTATCAAATGCCAGACAGACATCATCTAACCCAAGAACCCATTAACTGACCCAAGCTTTGCTCCCCACGAGACCAAATGTTTTAAAATGCATTTAAATCTTGAGTCTGTTATCAAAACTGTAACATAAATACCTATGTATATATCTCATCCCTTCTGCTCTGAACAGGACCAGGGAAAAACTGAAAAAACTTAATTCCAAGAACTTACTCCAGAGCTGTCTTGTGGCTCAACAGGCTGATTCACAGGTCAAAGAAACTCGCAACGAAATAGCAGCAGAGCTACTTTCATTCTCCGTTTCCCAAGAAAGAGTATTGCAGTTATGTTTGCCAATATTCACCGTTTACACCAATTAACCAAACTTCCCTATTATTTATAACTTCTTGGGGTACGGTTTCATTGCTTTTACACATATGCCCCTCTGCCTCGCACTAGAACCATGGATCCTACTTGAGGTTGATCACAGAGTACAGTACGATTTCGCCTTAGTACACTTAGAAATATCTTTGTGAATGATATTTCACAGCATGCTCTTGCATGTCCCCTTCAGTTAGCAAAACATCATTGATACGCTCTACGTATCTGTATTCCTAAAGTTGTCCTCTTTATGTAAAACTGATTTTAAGTCAAGCTGTTATGCAGCTGTTCCATAATTAAATTGCATACCGTAAAAGCTGATGTAGAAAGTATTACCACGTTGCAGAAGGTAAATATTCATAGATTAAGCTTGTTCTCCTTAGCTTGAGAAACTAGGCAAGTTAGAGATCAGGACTTCTAAAATTAATCAAAACCTTGGCAGATGTATTAACAAAAATAAAGCTCAGTGTTTCAAAGAAAATAAAAAGAGTCTGCTTCAGTTCAAGCTCTGCTAAAATTACCTGATGGATAGGTGCCTAACGTGCATCCTGTGCCAGACACTCTGTATGCACAGAGACCTTTCTTATACACTTTCTTAATTACCTGCATTGCTTATCAATATTCACTCGTTCATACAGGCATACTCATTTAAAGCAACTTATCTTAGTAGGGCTATTTTCATCACAGCTTGCTTTGAATGCCGTCTCATTGGCAACATCAACTGGTCAACCCTTAGGTATACGTAGGATTCCCACAGGTACCCGCACATACAGAATCTGGCATTCCTGAGACAATGCCTGTGCAAAGGCTAACGAGGTGGGTAAAACAGTCTCATTTGCTGCATCCAGGATGGGTGCTGCATCCTCTATCCACAGCGTAGACAAACACAGGACTAAGATGCACGCGATACAGTGAATTTACTGGGTGAGAAGGGAGAAAGCGGAAGAGGATTTGCCTTCTGAAACTGGACAGTACTCTTCTCAAGAGCAAGAACTGCTGCTTTTATTAACTGTTTTCAAAAATCTGCAGCTAAGAGGACTCCTTTGAGCTGAGTACTTAACAGTCCTTCTCCACTTGGACATACTTGACAAATACAAGTGTCTTGCCCCTTAGGGTGTGTTTTGGCTTGATGGGGGATTTGTTTGTTTCTCCAGAAGAAATTACCAGGGAGTAGTAAATGTCGGCAGCTCTTCAAGTATGCTTGTGTGTTTCTGCATGGTTTGTAGCCCTGCCTCCAAAAGAAAAACACATGCACACAGTTTAGCATTGAAAATACTTCACACTGTACTGATGGCTTTTTTTCTTCTGAATCTCAGTTCGTAATTGTTGGAAGCAAGTTTTCTAGTCATAAAGTTAGCTGAGCTATTGGAAAAACCTGCTGTATATTATCTTTACACTGCTATCCACCAGCATGGAACTTACTGTCCTGTAACTACACACCTCAGATTATAAAATACATATGCATGTGTTCATTTCAAATGATCAGTTATTTATGTCATAGCTGAAGAAACATATCTCAACGTGAGAAAACAAGGATACACCTACTCACTCAACTGCAAGTTGTAAGCTTCACTGCAACACACCTTATAGTTTTAGTTTCTTTCCAGAGGTGAAGATGACAACAGAAAGGCTAGAGTCCAATGCTGCTTTCGCCTACCCTGAATGTTATTTCAAGTTATTGCTCTGTGATTAATACAAAGCTTACACAGTGATACGGCTTGAAAGGCTGACCATCTTTCACACACTCTGCAGAGTGTGAGGTTTTGTACATGAATCATAGAGAAATGGGAATCAGCACAGGTAGATCAGTGATTTGTCTGTCACACGTACAACAAAGTGTTAAGAGGTTAACTTGCAATTTGTTTCATTTTTATCCTTACATCTCCACCACTGGTAAGCCAGTTGGGTGAGATCCTTCATTTCTGTAATTCCAACTGTTTTACACTCTACTCAATATTTCCATCTCTAAACATGGGCCCACTCAAAACAAACAACTGATTTCAGGTTTTAAAAACACTTTTTTAGTTTTAAAACATCTCTAAGTTTTACAGCAGTCCAGTTGTATGTGCAACTCCAAAACATCCCTCGCCTGTAAATCCACCAGTTTGATGCTCATTTACATCATAGGTCTTTCACCGAGCGCAATGTTCCTGAGGTGGGCACAATGCGATATGTGCCAGTGTAGACTCTTTTCCATTACCAGGGAAGGTAAAAAGATGCTTTAATATCACTGAAAATTCAGGCTGGATGGAAAAACACACAAGTAGAAAATGCTGATTTCAAAAATGCCAAGGCATATCCTTTCATTGCCCACATGGAAAAAAACCCATAGACCAGGTATGGCTATGGAGATCTCTTCCTCCACCCCACTACTACCTAAAAGGACAACGGGCAGATTTTTCACACTGCTTGGGACCCACAAAGATCTATAATTTGCTATTATGTTTCTGCATGCAGCCTCTGCATTCTGCGGGAGCAAAGAAATGCTCCTGCTGCCTTGCAGCCCGGCCACTCCACAACTCCCAGGACACCTCAGAGCTCTGCACATCCACATCGGTTCTCCTTGGGTGGACATTCCCAGAGGAATTATGCTGCTGTGAGCACGCAAAGCCGCATAATCCAAGCCACTTGAAGGAGACACAAAACAATTGTACATTTTCTCCTTAATAAACAGTCCCTCTGGACACAGAAGTCACAGACTCTCTCTGCTCGGCAGCACGTGGGATAACTGCGCATCAGTCACATCCTACATTTTCTCCGTGTTGTTTCTTTCTTTTGCAGCACTTGCAGATATCCACTGGGGAATATGGTAATCCCAGAACACTGCTGCCTCCATGCTACACGGTTTCACCATTCATCAACATTAGCTGTGTTCATGCATGATAAAGTACTGGCTTATTTGTACAGGAAGGAAAGACAAATTAGGAAGTTTGTGTACTAACGTTTTATCTGCCCTGGCTTTGACACACCACACCCTGCCCTCTTCTAGAACCACGGTAACGAAAAAAAGCTATACAAAAATGACACGTACTCTCTGCTTCTAGTCTGCTTTCTTTTCCCCACCATCAAATCCCTTCTCAGAGATATGAGAAGACAAGCAATGCAGACAGCACCTGGAAGGTTACCTTACTGCTGTTCCAGCAAATTATATGGCTGGCTGCCTCTGGAAAATGTTTGGGGAGCTGCATCAACATGCAAGGAACCTCAAAAGGAGGAGGGAATTTTTGACTGCTCTAATTGTCACTCTGTCCTGAAATTGAGACCTCCAGCACAGCAAAGACCTCTGACACCAAACAAAATCAGCAATGAACAACAACCAAGATGGTTTCCCACACAAACCTCAGTCCTGCCCTTGGCAAACTGCAGGTAATTTGCTTAGAGAAGACATTTTCTTAAGCTGTCAACTGGGCAACAAAATTGCCATCAAGGAAAAAACAAATGCAACAGTATCTCCATGCAGATGCCAAAAAGAGAGCACTAGGTTGTCTCTAGGAGAAGAACCAAGAGAGACGCTGTAGACTAGGTTCATTCAGTAAAATCAGATGACAGCATCTGACTTCTCCTTTATCAGCCTGATACACACCTACTTACTCCTAACTTACAGTGGACAGAGTAAATATGGTTTAAGAATTACTGGTTCTCAAATTTCACTTGAAAGTACAGGACTTCGGGCATAAATCTGCCACACAGGCATGCCTGTTTCCCCTCTGTATTCAATCTAAAAGCAGCCTTTATTGAAATGATCATAAATTACACACTGACATTTGGCAGCCTTTGTTAAAAACAGAAACCTACCTCTTTTATACCCCCCCCAACCTCATAAACTATTACATTCTCCTGGATCACCTTATTAGTACTCATCTATTAGTAGCAGACTCCACAAACTCCTCACTCCTCAATTAATGTTGCTCAGCCAAACATCCCATGCTTGAAAGGGCTCAGGATGACTACGGAAACCTCTCTGTTGCAGGAACTAACAACCTTGAAAGATACCTTAACGAGGCCAAGAAGATCTCCTCCAGTCTATTAAAAAAAAAAATTGTGCTAACTCGTCCAAATGCTTGCATGAATTTGGACCAGTTTCTGTCAAACTTCCCCTTGTTCTTGTGTGCCTAGGAGTCACTCTTAGATTTTAACCCAGCCACCTTTGCACACAGGATTCGTTCAGAATTGTAAGTTTCCATTGAAATGCAGAAAAACCTTGAAAGCTAAAGTTGTTTCCATCTTCCATACAGACCGGTACGCTTGTAGAAAAAGCTCCACTGTCCAGAAGGCTGTTGACCACAGCCTTCGTTTGCAGCTTCAACTACAGCCAATCCAGATCACTGAAGGTGAGGACAAACACTCTGAATTGGACTCACAACATCATAAAAAGTCAGGGTAGTAAGTCAAGCACATGCCAAATAATTTACTTTTTACATATATGACTTCATTCTCCACAAGGATGAATCAGCTCAGCAGCAATCTCCTACTAGTGGCAAAATACAAGACTAATACATAGCAGTAGGTATCTTGCAAGTGCCACCAAAATGTGAAACACAAATATAGGCAACTTGCTGTATACAACTGATCACAGACTCTGGCATCTGAATAACAGGAAGGTGAGCTGGAAGCTCTATGTGTTACACCACCCGCACAATTCTCCCACCAACAGGGCTCCTCTCTTGCCTGAGAGCGGTAAATTCACACCGGGCTACTGCAAAACTATTGCCAACAATTGAAATGAGAAAAGGTTGTGGTATTTCATTAGGAATTTTAAAAAATGCCATCCATTAAATATAAACTGTCAGGACTTCATTCTTTCTGTCTCAGTATTGTTCATTGAACCCTTCTTTGCTTTCTTGAATAATAGCCATGACGAATTTTGGGAAGGGTGCAGAGAGGATTACTTAAAGTATAGCGAGGGCTGTGTCCCGTGCCAGAAGCTTTAAAAAAAAAAAAAAAAAAGAAAAAGAAGAAGAAAAGAGGAAAGAGACCTGTGGCAAATGGAAAGAATGACAGCTTCAAATCTGCAAGCACACAAGTGATCAACAAATGCTGGTTGATAGCCTAACGTGGTGAGTAAAGCAATCACAGTACGCCTGCTTCTGCCATGACAAGGGCCAAATGAGAGAACAACCATCAGCCAGGTGTCATGGGCAAGCCATCACTTCTGCACAAAATTAAAGTACAATGGAAACAGGCTGAAGAAAGAGAAATGCACAGAATGACAGTGTGGAAAGATGCCCCTCTGCCTTACTTCAGATGTTCATCTAGAGGAAGGGAAGGAAGAAAACAACAGCTATTCTATTCATGATTTCCTGCTGCTGCATGAGTGCCTGAACTGGCAGGATAACATCTTCTTCCACCCAGGTGTGCTAGAAAGGGAATGCTGCACACATCAGTTACTGAATTAAATTAAATAGATGCAAGTAAGAAGTTCATAAACTGATCTCTAAATCACTGCCATTTTGTGGATAGGCAAGGTCAGAGTCTCCATCCCTGTATTTCGTCTCATCTACAGGCTTGGAGTCCATTTGACTCTCACTTAAAAGTTATTCCTGATTTCACTCTTGAACTGAACAACGGGGAAACAAAAACGGACTTCTTGCATCCCTAGCCCCATGGTTACTTGCAACGAATGGTAAAAGGATGGTCACAGTGCACGTTTTTAGGGTTTTATCTGCCATTTGACAACACTTCCAGTTACCCACTGGTCAGATAAACACTAACATTAGACACTGCGTAGAGGTCTGGCTTATCAGAGCTATCGCTCCTCTGTCATTGGGTCTTCTTGTCCACAGCTTTTGTAGAGCCACAGCAAAACAGCCCTCTTCTCTCCCGTTGCATATACATAATGGGCAGCTACACTCATCAGCTAGTCACAGACCTGTGGCACATGAAAGAGGAGCTGGGCATGACCTTCAGCATCAAAATCACCCGCCTCCACGCTCAGAGCAGTGTGGCAGCCTGCCCCCCTCACTGAGGAGCGAGGCTCTGCAAGCCAACACAGAGAGAGGGGAATGCGCTGCCTCCTATCATGGACGCTACCCTCACACCGTCATCAGTTTTAATTGTGATTCTCCTGCAGCAGCATGAACTACTCCTATCAAAGAGGTAATGACAACAACAAAACTTTTGAAACCAACTTCCTGTATTCTACACGAGAGTGAAAAATGCGTGCTTTCCTCCAAACGATGCTGCTTGGTTTTTTCTTCCTCCTCCTTTTTCCCCCCTTTTTGCTTAGTATTCAGCTGTGGGCTTTGCATCTCCTCAGAGATGAGCACAACATAGCGGGTTCCTCACTGGACCTGTTCATGACAAACTTCACTGCCAGTTTCTAATGCTTCTTCTAGCAGCTAAGTTTTGTCCCTCAGTATGGTTTCAGGCTTCCCACCTGGCTGAGTTGTTGCACTGTGTTCATAGGTCTCAACCTACGATATTGCCCTGGAAGGACCAAAATTCCCACTTGCTGACACTAGAGAGGAAACTTGCAGTCTGTGACAGGCCACAAATCCTCCTCTCCTATCAGGGTAAAAAAAAGCAGGTACTTGGTACCACACGCCCTGCTTTTCCAACATATGCCACCTTTTTCAGGCTTCTCACAGACAGAGCACTTGAAGAAGGAAGACAATCCGGGGCTGAGTTATCCTGCAGGACCACCAGCATCTCTCAGCAGGATCCTGGCCTGACATTCATGAAATGGTCCAGGGCTCTCCCTACCTACACATGCACACACACGGAAAACCATCCATCTACTCTCATTCCTCATTTTCCTTTCCATGGCATTCCCATTTTTGCTGTCACAAACTAGGTATCCCAAGGACAGTGTTGCAAGGAAGGTCCTTGGCAAAGCTGGTTCCTTACACGACTCTTTGGTAAGGACTATGACAAACCACTAAACAGGCATGTAAAAAACACAAAGCACGTGATTCTGAAAATCATGCATTACCATTTTTCTATGCATTTTTTCCATGCTGCTTTGCAGTGTACATTTTCATATTGTGTTTTAACAGTGAGATTGATTTAATTGGCAATTGTTTATCTAATATTGCTAGTCTCCTACGTTATTACTATTTTTACAGGCATCAAAAAATGCTGATGAAAATGTTTTAAAGTTGAAAGAACACCCACAATAGAAGAAAGTTCCAAAATCACCTGAGAAATTTCCAAGGTTTACTTTCTTCCTCAGAAATACAACAAAATAATAATGATTTTCACTGCAATTTCATTTAACTGAAGTCTGTTTCCTACCTTGTGAAATGGGAAATAAGTACACCGTTATTCTCTGTGTTAACATACTACTTCCAATTAGCTGTACCTTTATATTAAGTTTAGCTACGAGACATTTACTTGCATGCTTCTAAATATACAATTGGGTTATTTCATTTTATAATCCATGCTGCCTGGAAACTACAGAGCCAGAATTTTTTTTCTTTTTTTTTTTCCCCGTAAAGAAGAGTTTCATTTTAAAAATATATGACCAAGAAGAATAAAGCTGAGAAGAAGAAATTTCAGGAAATAGGTATAAAATGCACTCAGCGATCCTCTCTCAACTCTCCATTGGTTCTATTGAGACGATCTTCTCAAAGCCGCTTCGCAGGCTAAGTTGGCCATATGTCCACACTGCCTAGGCTGCAGCAAGGCACCAGCCTTTGTTCAACAAGCAGTAACGCTTTGAAAATAGTGGGCTTTTGATGCACTTTCCAGTTGGCACTCATATGTAGTTTGGATGCATCTTCTGGATGCAAGCCACCTGAAGCATCGCTAGTCAATGTACCCCTGGAGAAGAGGCATAGCCCAAAACACTGTAGTTACATGGCCAGGTCAGCACGATGCTATAGCCAGTGTGGCCCAGAAAACTAGAGGCAACGATGCCTCACCGTAACCAGTCATGATGTCATCTCAACACGGGCACCAAGCAAGGAGGTTGCTGATCAGGTAACTGCCACTGGGCTTCACAAGACTAAACTAACACCTGGGTCTTGACTGCTTACAAGTTCGGGACAGACAAAAGCCCTAAAACACGCAGAAATCGTAGACCTGATCAGCGACACTAGCATAAATGGAATGCTTATGGCAGTCATCCCAGGAAAATGCTAAGTGCCACACAAATGGACACTATCCTCCAGCAGATGCTACACAACAGGGAACCCGTGGACATGCCCAGCCCAGCCAAGGATGGCCTTCTGTCAGAAAGCGACTGTTAGTTTCATCGCTAAGTCGAGGACAAGCCAGATGGCTGTAGTTTCACACACCTGCACGCTCCAATGCTGACATTGAACAGGCTGGTGCCAAGCGAGGAAGGCCACAAGGTAATGCGAGTTTAGTGCAGGCAGAGGATGATGACCACCACCCTCTCCTCCTGGACTGGGCAGCTCATCCCAGACCTGGCACTACTCCAGACTTTCTGCCAGCTCAATTAGCCCACAGCCCAGTCCTGCAAATCCAGTCCTACCAAGGGATGCTGGTGTCACTCTGCCAGAAACAGCCTGAGGTGACAGGCCTTGGTTCAGTAAGAATCGCAAAAAAAAACAAACCCAAAACCAACAACAACAACAACAAAAAAAAAATCACACAAAATCTCACGATGCAACAACATAAAACTGGCACAGGAGCTAGACCCCTGCATGTGAACCAGCTGGTTATCCATGACCACGAGGAGGTCACCGCAGGTCACCTCAGCTCTCTTACCTGCAGCTCTGGCTGTCCCGCACAAAACAGCTGAACCCCTCCTGCCTTTCCTGTCTTGTTAGTAACATCCCACTGAAAAATAATCTCTCCGTGGTCACCAGAGAACAGCCAAGGAGGACACGGGGCAGAGCCACTTACAAAGGTAACAGTGAGGTGGCCCTGGGGTCTGCATGGTTACAGAGAAGTCAAGTATGGCACAAATGCTCTCCAAGACTAGGCAGACTGTAGTCAGGTGCTGTGGAATAGCAAGGATCCCTCGCAGCACTCAGCCTTTCTGTACTGGGGATGTCAAACAGCATGAACATGGGTGCAGTTGTCTAGCCAGAGCTACAGCCATGGGGACTTACTCTACAAATTGCACATACTTGGCCCTCAAAAGCCAGCATTTTGTCTCGGAGTTCAACAAAGCCACTGTTTATCTCAATCTGGTCACATAGCAAACCTGTTTCTTTCACCTCCTCTCCACAAAATATCTCCTGTTCAAAAAAAAAAAAAACCACCACAGATGGTCGCTGTTCATGCTACCCATCCGAAATTTTGAGTCAAGTTAGCTTTTGGTGCTTTGTTTCTATCACCAGAGTCCTTGAAATTCCCACAGAAGTATGAAGGCACTCAGAAGAGAACAGAGAACTGGTTGATTGATTACCTTGCTCTCCATCTGAATTGCACTCCATTAGCTAATGCCATTCAGCTTGTGACATCTTAGTTGCCTTAGGCATATACTGGTACAGCCCTGCTAAAGGCAGGTACTCTGATAAAACTGCACGGATAAAACTGGCAGAGAATCTGCTCTCACATCTGAGGCCATGCCTGGGCCAACAAAACCAAACAAAAACAGAGAATTTTAGAAGCCAGCTACTGAAAGGATTTAACAGGTAGTTCCCAAGAAAGTGTCTGTGGACAGAGGAGTGTCACTAAGATGACTTCACCTTTGACAAGACAAAGGAAAAGTAGAATCACATTTTGCACATCAATAGACACACAAATTCAGCAATTGAAAGATTAATGAGAGAACGGGCTTATTTGCTTTCCTATCACTTTGTCTTATCTCAGGGCTGGAGGAAATACACTAGAAAATTTCCCATGTAGTATTTTAGGCCAAGTTCTCTGTTGACATCAACATTAGTAGAGAGTACTGGTTACAAATAGATGCCACCTTAGTCTAGTATCTCTGCAAAGATCAAAATTTAAGCAGTATTTCTTAAGACCTAGAGAAAGCTCAGCAGGACCCCCAGAAATGCTTCTGCAGAAGCAACAAGCAGCAACCTCTGCGACCAGGCTTTGATTCAAAACAGATCAAAGCATTTGGCTGACCCTGGAAATAAACTAATGCTTTCTAAGGCTACAGATAATCTCACTAAGACCATTACCCAACTCACAATGAACTGATAAAAAAGTTTTCACTGCTTCTCTATGGAAGTTGTCTCTGTCATTTGCACTTCCCCTCCCTCCTTAGAGGAAACTTGTTCAGACAAATTTAAATTACACTTGCGGACCTGTATTAGTATCTCGTCACATGAGTTTCTTCTTTCCTATCATCTGAGCTGTGAACTCAGTGCCACTTCTTTTCCAGGACTGGGAGATGAAGCTTGCCTTTTAATAAACTTCTCTATGGAACACTCAACTCACAAAACACTCCGTTTACAGAGGAAAAAAGTTAAAATATGTTATCCTGGTTTGTCTCAAACACAGATGGGGAAACGCTCCAGAGAAAAATCCCAGCTGTCAATCTGCACTGCAGACCTCTACTTCGTACTGATGTTAGAGGGAGTTCCACCCAGCAGATGTGTGCAGACAATGCAACAAAATTCTGCAATGCAGACAACAGATCCGCAATGCGGATCAGACGCTAGGATTTTACTCACAGGGTGATAATTCAGCTTCGCTGTTCCCACTACAGAATCACAGAAATGCTGAGGCTGGAGGGGGCCTCTGGAGATCATCTAGTCCAACCCCCTTGCTCAAAGCAGCGTCAGCTACAGCAGGTTGCCCAGGACTCTGTCCCATCATGTTCTGAATATCTCCAAGGATGGAGATTCCACAACTTCTCTGGACAACCTCTGCCAGGGTCTGGCTACCCCTCCCAGTAAAAAAAACCCCAAAACCAAAAAAAATCCAACCCAAAAACCATTTAAGAAAAAAAAAAAAAAAGAGCTGCTTCTTATGTTTGAATGGTATTTCCTGAATTTCCATTTTTGCCCTCTGCCTCTTGGCCTATCACTGGGCACTACCGAGAAGAGCCTGGCCCCATCTTGTGTGCTCCCTTCCATCAGGTATTTATATTGATAAGCTTCCCCCAAGCCTTCTCGCCTCCAGCCTGAGCAGTCCCAGCTCTCCTGGCCTCCCCTTCTATGTCAGATGCTCCAGTCTCTTCATCTTCTTCATGGTCCTTTGCTGGACTCTTTCCACTATGTTCCTGTCTCTCTTGCACTGCGGAATCCAGAACTGGACCCACCACTCCACATGTGGCCTCACCAGTGCTGAGCAGAGCAGAAGATGGACCTGCTGGTGACGCTCTTCCTAATGCCACCCAGGATGCTGTTGGCCGCCGCCTTTGCTGCAAGGTCACATTGCCAGCTCATGGTCTAAGTTGTTGTCCACCAGGACCCCAAGCTTCTTCTCAGCAAAGCTGCTTTCCAGTCAGTCAGCCCCCAGCACATACTGGGGCGTGGGGTTTTTCCCTGCCGCGGAGCAGGACTTTGTGCCTCCCCTCGCTGAACTGCATGAGGTTCCTGTCAGCCCAGTTCTCCAGCCTGTGGAGGTCCCTCTGGATGGCAACACACCCACCAGGTCTAACAACCACACCCCCTCTTTTGAGGGGGGGGGGGGGTTGGGGGTGTGTGTGTGTGTGTGTTCATCTACAAACTTGCTGAGGGTGCGCTGTGCCCCATCATCCAGGTCATTAATGTTAAACAGCACAAACCACAGTTGTATAGGCCATAACACAGCCATGCTGGGGCACGGGCGACCGGGGCAGAAACCAATCTGTGTAAAATAGATTGAATCCATTTCTGCTATTATAAAATTTTCACTCATTATTGTACCACTGCTTCAAAAAGAATGACATATAGAAGATGACAAATCTGAGTTTAACCTCAATTCAGAAAAAAATGAAATGAGTTTGGAAAAAAGAGAGCAATACGGCTGATATTCTGCTGCAGCACAAAACTAAGGAGCCTGTATTCCGTTGATACCAACCGGCAGTTTTTGTAAGAAATTAAGACACTTTTGCTAGCAGAAGAGCTGATGTATCAGGAGAACACAATTATTTATATTACATAATGAATTATAAAGCAGAAAAGCACTAAGCACATTTTTTTTTCTGAGAACTAATGCAATGAGCAAACACGCAAAGCCCAAGCAACACAAAGAAAACCTACATGTCAGCTCATGGCTTGCCAACACCATCCTCAGGTGCTCAGAAAGTGCCTTGGCTACATTAGAATCAGCATTAAAGCAGTGGAGAAAAAAGGTCAACAGTTAAAGGCCATACTGATTCCAAGTCTGCAAGCTTCACGGAGTTTTTGTGAAAGCCAGTGGGCATTCTGCAGACGGGAATTTGCTGTA
This sequence comes from Haliaeetus albicilla, assembly GCF_947461875.1. Lineage (NCBI taxonomy): Eukaryota > Metazoa > Chordata > Aves > Accipitriformes > Accipitridae > Haliaeetus > Haliaeetus albicilla. Next base: position 333,273 of record NW_027212496.1, read on the forward strand.
TCTAGCCCAGGCCACTTTGACTAACACATCACTCAACAGCATCGCTCATGATTCAGCAAAAACACTCTGCCAAGTTTAGCAGATTTCTAACATTAATCCACAAAGAGGCACGTTTCAGTGCACGAGCACTGCTTTGAAATACCAAGCCACACACTCACCTGCAGTAAATCAGTATAACTCCACAGAAGTCAACTGAGTTTTATGCCAGTTTACACCAGTTTTGGCCCACCCCATTTACACTACTACACTCTCTCATTCTTTTACTCAAGTACTTCAGACATTGCAGGTAATCACATTAGAAGCAACTTTAAAACTCTTTAGGAAGCAAAGAAACTCTCACAAGGAGGTACAGTGCCAGAAGAGGAATCCAACTTTCTCAACATCTTCAGAATGAATCTGAGTATTACTTTATTTGAGTAATACTGTTTGGAATTAGGGCAGACTTAATTGTAACTGCTACAAGCAGCCGGTAGGATAACAAGCATCTTTTTGATTCAGGACCAGATACTACTGGTGACAATTACATGACAAAAATCAGTCTTGAGGTTCCAAGTACTGCAAAGAGAAATGTTACCACCTTCTTAGAAACTCCAACTACAGATGCTCACACTGATCTAAATGCTGCTTGCGCACATCATTTAAGAGGAAGCAAAAGAAGCTTCTGAGAGCTTTCCTTTTGACAAGAAATGCTCTTCAGTAGCTCTCATTTAAAAGAAACACAACTTCAGGTCTAGCCCTTTCTCAGCTGAGCTGAGGGAAAAGTTGCTCTGACAAGGAACTGCAAGAGCTCACATGAAAGAAGAGACAGATCAAAGCTACATACATAACAGAAGGAAGCCCTGGGCACAAATGGGGACCCAAAGCCCACATTCCTGGGTCAATTGCCACACCTCAGAATAAAGGCCTTTCCATCAAAACAAGATACAAGATTGCTCTTTGCCAGAGGACTGGTGCTGCACTGACAGCAAATTTAAACTACAGGCCTGGTTTCAAAACAACCGGAGTCAATTTATAAAGTTTAGATCCATTTATAAAGTTCACGTGGAAACCAGCTAACACATGATAGCTTTAGCAGTCTTGCTGTAAACACTTCAGTAGATTCAGATCCAAAAATTATTACAACTACAAATAAATGTCCCAATCCGCAAACTACAGGCACAGCGGCTCTGACATCAGCACATGCTGAGTACTCAGATGGATAGTGTGATAACTTCCAAATCAGACCTTTCTGTTACATAAAAGAGTTTCTAGAAGTTGCCAGTTGGCAGCCTAACAGGCAAAAACCAGATAAAGAACAGCCATTAGCAAGTTAGGTGGGTAAGGGGTGTTGACACTTCACGGCAGCTTACCTACACCTTGCTATCTATCTGCAAAGGCACTGCTAGGCTGGGCTTTAGAATTTCTGGCAAAAGAATCTCCAGCAAAATACAGCAGTTACCAAAAATCATTCTGCATGGGGAGGCAAACCAGACAAAACCTTCATCAGAAAGCACAGGGTCAAAAGAGAGATACACAGAGCGGGGGGTGCAAACAGGGGACTCCAAGCAACCCATAGCTGGTAGTCATAGCATTCCTGGGGGAATCAACAATTCAATCCATTGGATGCATGACACCTGCAACAGCTATGGGGATTTCCAATGTGTCCCAGGGAAAGGTTTAGCATAGATTCTCTCTTGGGTTTCATCAAAAAAACAAATCTCAAATTGATCTTTCAAGCCATAAATGGCTAGTGTTTTCCCAAGACGGAACACAGTTTTCTCTCCAGATATGATTGTCATACTCAATTAACTGGAGCTAAGTATCCCTTTTTCCTCCTCCTTCAAAGCTCTTCACACAAAGAAGAAACGCAGGACGTTAGCAAAGATTAAGCTCTTATCCATCAGCCTTAAGATTATTTTGGGTCATTGCATGATTGCTATTGTTGTTATTCCCTTCAAAATATTCCTGAACTCTTACTTGCAGGTTTTGTGGTCTCAAAACCAAACCAAATCTGTCCTTGATTGGATTGGATCTGGAGAATGTTTTACCACATCCTTTAGGAAAGCATCACAGTACAATGTACCACGTAACTTCATTGCCATCAGCCAGCCATTTAAAAGCAGATGAAACTGTATAGGAATTTCCTTTGGAGTGCCTTCTTAAGGCTTCTTGCTTATGCAAATTAAAGAACTCAAAGCTTCAGCAATTCATCAAAGACACTTAGCTCAGCTCATCACACTCTCTCCGACTGCCAAGACTAAGAAAGCCACTATCCCATTTTCTCATTGGGAATCAAAGATACACCATGACAGCCTTAATTCAATAACAGGATGAGCAACTTATGGACCACAGGACACGCACAGACTGCCAGGACAATAAATCTCTTCCAGAGCCCACATTCCCCTCCTCCCAACTGCCCTTCAAGGGCAAGCTGCAGGCTGGAGGAATAGGCCAGGTGGCCACCAGCCCCTTTCCAGTGCTATTCTGCCTGAAAACCCAGCTGCTCCTCCCCATTAGGTGACACGCCAGGACACTCAGTTCACAGCAGGAAACCCTCCACCTCTGCATGTGCACAGAAAGACCACGCTGGGTGTCACCACATGCCAAGAGGCCAGGGGGTCATGGCATAGAATTAACCCAAATAAGATATGTGGTCCACTCCACCAGGGTGATTACACACGATTTATAGCATAACAGTAGTGACAAGAGTACCTTTCATTAGCAGCACTTCGAGTACTCAAAGCTGCAGCACAAGCTGTGACTGGTTTCTTAGGCACTTGTGCTTTACATCTTTCCTACCTTCCCCACAGCAACACATTCTCTGATCTGCTGTCTCTCCTGTTGCTCTGCTCTCCTTGGGCTTTTCCTCCAAACAGCGCCCTGCCTGCTTGTGTGGTCACATATGGCGCCTCGTTCACAGCTACAGATGTGCTGATTACATAGAGAGGATGTTAGCACTGCTCAGCCAGACAGCAACTCTGGGAAGTCAGCTTCTCTCTCTCCTATCCATTCCTTCACCGGGACCCTTTCTTATCCTACCATCAGTTTTCACAAAGCAGAGACAAACTAAATGCCTGTCCTGGTTTCAGCTGGGATAGAGTTAACTGTCTTCCTAGTAGCTGGTACAGTGCTAGGTTTTGAGTTCAGTATGCAAAGAACCTTGGTAACACTGATGTTTGCAGTTGTTCCTAAGTAGCATTTAGACTAAAGTCCAGGATTTTTCAGCTTCTCATGCCCAGCCAGCGAGAAAGCTGGAGGGGCACAAGAAGCTGGCACAGGACACAGCCAGGGCACCTGACCCAAACTGGCCAACAGGCTATTCCATACCATGCGACGTCCCATCTAGTATAGGAACTGGGGAGGGAAATCGCTGCTCGGGGACTAGCTGGGTGTCGATCGGCGGGTGGTGAGCGATTGCACTGTGCATCATTTGTACATTCCAATCCTTTTATTATTGCTGTTGTCATTTTATTAGTGTTATCATTATCATTATTAGTCTCTTCCTTTCTGTTCTAGTAAACCGTTCTTATCTCAACCCACGAGTTTTACTTCTTTTCCCAATTTTCTCCCCCATCCCACTGGATGGGGGGGCGGGGAGTGAGTGAGCGGCTGCGTGGTGCTTAGTTGCTGGCTGGGGTTAAACCACAACAATACCTTTGAGATGTCTACCATTCTGTTAAGCTACTGATCAAGTTCAGCTATGCTTAAGAACTTAACGGGAAGGCTGACTGAGAGATATACAGCAATTTCCTTTGGAAAAGGATAGCCAGTTTTCCTTAGGAAACCAGGCTAAAAATTATGTCAACAGGAATTGCAAGGCATCCCAGTTTGATATTAGCATGTAGAGGCTTTTCATCGCTCATGGTGGAGACAACTAAATAGTGCATTCTTAAACACTTCCTTATCAGAATAAAGGCTATCCTTAAATTAGTGTCTTTTCCTATATGTAACTCCCTGATCATATACAGTTTCTTCTGAAAAGGAAGGAAGACTGGGCTAGCAACTTCGGTAAGCCAAGCAACTAAGCACAGACCCAGGAACAGCCTTGTATACCCACAGGAGTGCCGCACGGACATTTGAGACTCACGGGGTTGGAGAGGTATGTAGCGTTTGCCACATATCAGGGTGCCACGATTAGATCACTGATCACCCCCAGACCAGGGAAAGAGACAGATAACACACACAGTGTGAGCGCCAACTTCCGCCTTTTATTGCGCAGTCAATTCCTTTTACACTAACAAGGGTAGGCGGGATTACAGATACGTCATAAGGCTGCGACTAACCCTCTAACTTTCCGTGACATCGCGAGATCTTCCGAACGCCGAACCCTACAGAGGTATACCACCATCTGGATTTAAAAATATGTTTGTCCTCTGTGTGTGGTGGGGGTACTGTAGTCCATGTCAAGGACTGGGGGTGATCTGCATGCTTACAAAGACAGACCTGGAAGCCTTGCACAACTGCAAAACAAATGCTCAGAGTTTATTATGGTACCAGATTCACGTGACGTACGTCAAGCGGAGAAGGGTGGTCAAGGACAGGCATTGGGCAGTCCTCAAAGCAGGACTTCTTTACTACCAGGACTTTGTTTAGCCATGGAGCTTCAGCTCAAACTCTCATTCCCATTTTGGAAGTGGATTTCTTCCCTGCCTTTCCGAGGCACAGCTCTGTTAGGACACCCACAGTCCATCTGAATTTCTCAACTTGGGTCTTTTCATGTGTCTGATATTTACAGGGACAGCATCTCTGGCTTTGCTTGCCATCAATAATACATCTATCCTATGAAGAACAAGAAGACTGGGACACCAAAAAAAACCCCAACCCAAAAGACAGAGAAGTCCATTTCTCTTTCAACCGCCTGAAAAAACACTTGCCTCCTGCACCTCTGTGCATATACCCAAAGAGAGAGAGAATGCAGCCTTTGAACAGTAACTGGGATAAATCTTTCTCCTCTGATCATTCCCCCTCTGACTCATAAGTCTCAATCTACCAAGAAAATAGTGCACAGCTCTCACAAAGCATGACATGCACCTAGAAGGGAGGCACAATTAAAAGAACAGACAAGACAGACAAACGATATGGGAGCCATTTCCTTAATGAACAGAACACTTTTCCCTTCTTATTCATCATAATGACTACCAATAAATAACAGGAAGAAGCAACAGGTTTGAATACAACACCACTTGCATTAAACTTAAATTCATCGAAGTGCCTTATAACAAGTCTGGATTGAAAAAGATGTTGAGAAGGGTGGTTTTCAGAGAGACTGCTTACATTTTAATGTTTAGCGAGACCTGAATCTGCAGTAGATGGGTACAAAAAACAATGAGAAAATGTCTTTTTTTTTTTTTTTTTAAACAAGTTAGGGCAAGTGAGATTGATCTATCATTTTTGCGTGTTCTTTAAAAAAAACAAGAAGAAAATCCAAATGAAAAAGGCAATAAACAAATACTGAGACCTGGCAGGGAAGGCGGGCTTTATTCTACCCCACGACTAGCCCTCAACTCTGCGGTTCTTCTGCGGTCATGCTCACAGCTCTCCCGCATAGCATCACCTCCCTCTCTGATTTTCAGACCTCACATACTACCTTAGGTAGCTACAGCCAAGCTTCGGTGCTGCCCAGAGAGTGTCAAAACGTGAGAGGTGCTCAAGGAGTCCTGTAGGTCCCTCTCCACCAGGTCACTAGAGATGCGCTCTTGCTAGGACTCAGGCAAGGGAGGGGGAAGGCTGGCTCATACCCCTTATTCCCACTGAAGCCACCTTGACCCACATGATTGAGCCTCGTGGGCTGACTCCCAGCACGTGCTGCTGTGACTGAAGTTTTCGCATTTGGAGCGCTGCAGGATCCTCTCTTTCCTGTCGATCAAATGGCCAGTCGCTGGCACGAGCAACAGTTTACATCACTCACAACCGAACCCGAAATACAGGAAGATTAGCTGCCAGGGTGATTTAAGACTCCCAAAGCAGAACAGAACCAGATAAGGAAAGCAAAGCAAACCATCCTTGGAAAGATAAAGAAACTTTGCAGCTGACACAGGAAAAGCAGCTAGTAAGGTAAGCAGGGGTGTTACCACTCTCAAGCTAAAAGTATTTTGAAAGGTGACAGCAATTAAGAACCCATGCAAGCCTTGAGCTTAAAAACACTCTGACCTTGAAGGAACTCAATCTGCCTTTCTGGTTCCCAGGACATATGGCCTCAGTAACAGAGGATATACATCACTTCCTAGTTCAGTATAGCTACATAGGTATCCCATAAGGCTTGTCTGGTACAGGACAGAGGGTCTTTGCCTCACCTGCTGACTGTTCAGCTGCCTGCTACCCTGGCTGATCACTTTGGAATCACTGCTGCCCTAAGCCCCCACGTGCTAGATGGAGCCAGCTGGACTACTCCACGATTCCAGACCAACTTCAGCTGTCACACAGGCCCTGGACCAGGATGGCAGGTTGCACTGAACATTTTGTCTCAGACGAGCATCTCCACTCCTCCCTGGATGTCACCGACACCTTGTACCATGGGATCTCTCCTGCCACAAGATCCAGCACAGCCATTACATCCCATAAGCACCACCACAGTCATATACCCCAATCCAGTGTCCCAGGTCTTCGGACTCAAAAGAACAGCCCGTCTCTCCCGTACATCAAAACCAATCAACTCTAGCAGAAATGATGACGTCTTGGACACATCGAGTTTTCAGCTGGAACAGTGCCACCCTGGTGAATTGCTTCACTCCAGGCAGCAGTCTGGGAACAAATGCAGCAGTTTCTCTCCTGTCCTCCAATATAAAGCACTTCCACAAACTTCTAGGTGGTATTGGCAGAACAGCACCCAAACTGTCCCTCATTTCTCTGCTCCCTCTGCTGGGTGCCAGCCCAGCATTATCAAAACGCCTGCTTGGGTAGCGCTGCCAGGCAGCAGCACACAGAAGCTAAAGCAGGCTGTAAAGTTACTACACAGTCTCCCAAAGAGCTCAGTAATTACCACTGTTCATTCTTACCAAGACCAATAGCACCACTACTCTTTACAGGGACCAAGCAGATCAAAAAGCAGATCCGGGAAGAGAGCTTCTGAGTTACAGGCTTCAGTGTCAGCAACCGCTGACATCTCCAGCCAACAGCCAGATCACGCAGCCCTGCCAAGGCCGTACGCCCACCACCTAATATTCCACACTGGCATCAGTCCGCAGCCACTGCCAACGATTGTACGTACATGGATGCTGATCCACGCACAGCTATTCAAAAAGAAAGGGATCACAGTCCCTGTAATTGTGAACTTGCATCTTGGTGCAAAGAAAGACAGCCGATATATCGGGTTTGTTGCATAAAGTGTGGGCCAAGAAGCTCATCACTTCTATGTGTCTCATGATACTTTTTTCCCTTGTCAAAAGGGGATAATCCACCATTCTCCATATCCCACTGTATTTTCAAATGTAATTCAAGTTGGGGCCTCCCCTGCCTTTACTAGGCAAATAGACTAAATGCCAGTGAGAATGGATTTTAAATCTACATTTTAAGCACTGGAGTAGCAGAACTAGTCAAGACACAAAATTACTTACAACTGCTCGCTCACTGCAATATTCCAAACAAGATGATACTACAAACTCTTTCAACTCTCTCTTTAGAAAGGTAATCAGCCTTGTTTAGACCAATCTGGTGCTGGTTCTTGGTATCTTCAGAAAAGAGATAGTAAAATAATTGTATAAGACAATCAAGACCCATCAGAACACTTTTTCATTAGGGAGGGATCACGCACTAGACTTATGCCAGGTATAGAGAGGGGGTTGGTTTCATCTGGGTTTTGCTTTACATCTTACAGATGGATTATTACCGCAGGAAAAGTACAACCGAAATGAGTGAAATAGTCACATTCCTCCTTCCATAAGGTTTAAATGCGTTTCAAGCTCATATCTGGAAGCGGAACAAAATCAAACATAGATCTCCTCCTAATTTTCCAAGCTACAGAACAGTAAGTACCGCACAGTAGAAAACAAGATCTAATACAAGAGGTGGCAGCTGGGATTTCATGCTGCTTGTATGTATTCACATCAAAAGATATGCAATCACAAGCAAGCGTCACTCATTTGACACTGGAGAGGCATTCTCTCTCTAGCTGTGCATGGAAGGGATAGTTTCGCCATACACTGCTCCAACAGCAGTGAATCACAACGAGTAAGGGAGTCGCTGCTTTTTAGAGTTCGTAGCAGTCACGTTCGAAAGCAAGGCCTGGTTTTTCTCTCTGTAAAACCAGTTCATGCAAGCCCAACGTGGCCCCACGCACCCCCTGAGATTCAGCCACCAGATTCCCAATTAAGACATGCTGAACTGGACAACTTGGAAAGCACATTTCAGTCCCCAAAAGGCAACAGGGTAGCAAGATCTTCCACTAGTGTCTACTAAACAAGAAACAAGGAAAGCCCATGCTTGCCAGGCAATCACTTACCCTCAGACACACCAGGCAAACTCTGTCACGGAAGCACTTGAAGATCACCACCCACAGAAGACCTTGATGAATCAAACATGCAGCCCATCATACAAAAGATGCTACTGCCTCCTAAGCCCCAGTTTGCACCATAATATCAACAAGATCCCAAACTCAGTAAAAACACCACAGTGTTTTCATTTTCTCGTGTCTTTAGACAGTAATTGCAACGTACCCTCTTCTCTTCCACTCCCCTGCACAGCTCAAGCGCACATGGGGCTTCCTTTCTTTATGAAACTAGACAATTAAAATCTACTTTGTAACAACAATTTGTTTGGATTCCCATCTATAAAAGCCTCCAAAAATGCCACACTGTACAGTAATTGCTCTACTGGTGAAATACAAAGGTTCGGTAATGTTTATAAAGCCACTTAAACCGCATGAGCAAAACTATTTTGCTTAATTACATTTTCCAACCCTTCGTGCTATATACAAGCTCACTTCTTCCAAGAGTCACCCCTACTCACATGATCAAATCATGCCACTTGAAACGCTCTGACATTATCTTGGCATATAAAAAGGTTGAAATTATCGTGACAACGGCAACCTAAGGACTGCAGATACCCAGAATCTGGTATGAGAAGTGAAAGCTGAAAAAGAGTTAGATCTCTTGAAATTACACATTTGAAATACCAGAGACACAAAGCGTTTAAAAGCCATTCAATACCACGGCTCACCATAAAACCATAAAAGGTTCTGAAACACTTGTCCTGAATCATTTCCATGGGAATATTAAAGGATGAAAATGCCCCATGGAATTACAGGATTCATTTATATAGACTGACAAACTCACTTTGCGGTAACGTGTTTTTAAATGTCAAGCAGTATAAACAAGGTAGCTGAAATTACCACCTAATACAATGACTTGAACTTCAGCGCCTTCAAAATCACAATTATACCAAGACTGAAATAAGTTTGACAGACTGAGGTATAATCAAAATCACTGTAGTCAAGAGAAATTTATCCAAAGCAAAAACCATTTCATGCTTACACACATGTATGTTTACTGTAAAAGAAAAGTAGAGCATAGGTTTTCAACAGTGACCAAAAAAAGGCTCAAAAAACACCTGGAAAAAATATATTCTGCCACTCACTCCGCTTTTGCTGGGCACGCCGATTTTCACATTTTGGTCAAAGATCACTCGGCTTCTCCGGTTTACCTCACTTTGAGAAAATCATTTTCAGAAAACATGCCTCCAAGAAACATCGGACAACGGTACGTCCACATGATTAAATAAGAGGTAGGAAAACCCAGCAATAGGTCTATCACACGCTTTACAACAGCAGCGACCGCTTGCTTGCAAGACCCTGGCCAGAATCCTTCTCCTTGGCAAAATAAGTTAATGCTAGACAGTTCTCAAGACATCACATCAACAGGAAAAGGGTTAGCTCTCCCTCGCATCAATAAAGCACATCATCTGACCTAAAGTGCAAGTCTTCATCACTAAACCACTTTCAGAAGAAACAGTGCCAACCTTCAAAGACATCTTCCTAGAAGGAGCTGTCTTTCCTGACCATTTTGACTAGGTACAGACTTTATATCTGTCTAGTTCGACCTCATTAGCCTTCCTAAAAGATGAAGGAGAAGCAAAGGACAAGTCCGGCCAGTATTATTTATGGACCTCTTTTTTCACTGTTGTTCAGTACAGATACGCAGCATTGCGGAACCCTTCGGGACTGATTTCTCCCACCAAACCCACACTGCAGACTTAATCTTAAAAACATATCCTCTCAAGGATAAACAAAGTAAGCTCATATCCGCCAGACCTGAAAGATGTTTTCACCAATGCCTCAGGACTGTCCACTGCTGGTAGTTCATCCGCTAAGCTTTCTTCAGGAGGTCTAGGGTCACCGATGATGGTCGGCTTTGGCCTTTCCTTGAGGTTGCCGGTCAGCCCACCGATAATGGTGTTCCACAAGCAGTTCTGTCATTTAGACCCTGCAAAACCAGACAGTCAGCAAAACACATTCACAGGCCTACTGTCCAGCCTCTCAGCAGTCTGCAAAACAAAGATGCTCTCTGAACTTTTTACCTTTGCATCACCACCAGTTTGGGATTAAGCCTGAAAACCCAAAACAAAGCTCCAAGTGGAAATAAGCACTAACTTGCAGCTCCTTCCAAGTCCAAGACCGCAATGCTTCCCATAAAAAGATTTGGTTACAGAACAGGGAGTTTTCACATCTCAGTAAAAACCCTCCTCTCCACATTAACTTATACCTTAGCATGTATTGGCGTGGCTGTATTTGAAGCCAAAGCACTAACCAGAAAACAGAGTACCAGATCAATACAATATTAATCGTTGAGTTTCTTAGTGCTTAAATTACAGATTTGAGATATCACTGAAGGACTCCTATCAAAAAAACATACTTCTTTTCTGCTGAAATTGCAACCTTTCCCAGCAGACATTCAAATGCCAAAATATTTCTATGGATGGTCTTTTTACACTTATTTCCAAGAGTCACCAGGTGCCTCTTGCATGTCATTCAGAGAACCCATCCTCATCTGTTAAGTCCAGCTCCACTGACAAAGTACAATTAGCACCCTTCAGTCAGATCTCCTCCCCACCCCTGAAGAACAGAATACCTGACTTGCAGCTCATCAAAGTTAAGGACAGGGAGGGATCACTCCCCGCTTATGGTCACGGTCACAAGACAGGCTCAACCTGGGGAAGAAACCAAACCAATGTCACCTGCTACCCATCAAATCACAACAAGGCTATGAGGAAGCAAAACCCAGCCTGAGAACAGCTTCCCCCCGGGGAGCCCTCCCGCCTCAACTCCACTCCCCGTTCTCTCCACCTCCTCCCCCCGGCGGCGCAGGGGAACAGGGGACGGGGACGGGGGCTGGGGTCGGTTCCTCACCCCTTGTCTCTGCCGCTCCTTCCTCCTCAGGGGGAGGAGGACTCCGCGCTCGGCCCCTGCTCCGCCGTGGGGTCCGTCCCTCCCGCGGGAGACAGCCCTTCCCCAACTTCTCCAGCGTGGGTCCTTCCCGCGGGCTGCAGTTCCTCACAGACTCCTCCAGCGCGGGTCCCTTCCACAGGCAGGGTGCAGTCCTTCCGTCACAGACTGCTCCAGCGCGGGAGCCGCCGCCATTTTGGGGGACATCCGCTCCCCCGCTCCCCTCCACGGGCTGGGGGGGACAGCCTGCCGCCTCCCCGCGGGCTGCGGGGGCATCCCCTCCTCCTTCCCTGACCTCGGGATCCGCAGAGGGGTTCCTCTCACATCCCGCTCCCCCGACTCCCTCACGGGGCGTTCGTTCCCCTTCTGAAATCTCTTCTCCCAGAGGCGCTCCCGCCGTCGCTGAGGGGCTCGGCCTGGGCCAGAGGCGGGTCCGGCTCCCAGCCGGGGCAGCTTCGAGCAGCTTCTCCCAGGAGCCGGCCCTGCGGCCCCTCCCCCGCCACACAAAAACCCAAAAAACCCGAAACAGGGAGGGAGCAGATCCCGAGAAGAGCAGCGAAGGGCTGCAGTGGTGCTTACCTCAGTCAAGAGGCTTCTCTCAGCAGAGGCCCAGCAAGCCTTCATCCCACTGGATTCCAAAGGAGTAACTGTTAGAAATTAATTTAGTCCCAAACAGGATTCCAATCAAAGTTAACAATTTATTAAATGAATAAAGGCAAGAAAACAGCGCTGTACATGCGGGGAGCTTCTGCTCTACCACAACGCGCGCCGTGAAAAACAAGACAGCTTCTTTTATAGTCTAACGCTCATTACATATTCATACTAGGCGTGTTCTTCTCCATCTCCTGGTTGTGTGGGTGCAGTAGTTCTCCTAGACACTTGTCTCTGACCAGGCTCCCCCCTGTTCGCGCCAGACAGCAGACATGCTGTGTGACAGCCGACACCTTGCACAGCACCAGCTGGGGTCACCAGAACCCAAACAAGTTCACAACAGACACCTCCCCCTCAACAAATGCATACCACGAATGGCCCGTCAAGATCCCAAGCACTGCAATCCCTGAGGCCAAACACACATCCAAATGCCTCGGTTCTCCTCCAGGATAGTTAACAACAAAACCGGTTTTGGGTTGGCAAAAAGAGAACGAACTATGTACATATCATCTGTCTCCTCCCGGCCTGCGGTTATACAAGGATCGACAAAATGGTTAAAGATTACATAGACAGTGAGGGTCACATTTTATTATGCAGCCCTACCATTGTTTATATTGACACGAATCAGATGAACATATTTCACAGTAACAAAAGAGGATGGACTTGAGAGAGAAGCAATTAATTATTCTACATTGATACCGAAAAGCCGGTCGAAGAAACTCTCTAAGACTCGTTTTGGAGTTTTAGAAAGCAGGCATTCTTTATTACAGAGCTGCATGCACGGGGGATAGTTCCACGTAGCATCCATACCACAGCTTTAGCACAAACAGGTTATATAGAATAAGTAATTGCATATTAATCGAATTAGTATACATATACATAAAAATGATCGCAACCAATTATCTCAGTACTGCCTACATCCGATCATGCGCAATGAAGGATCCCTTTGAGTTGAAGGGCTGCTTTTGCGACCACCGACCCATTGAAGTTCTTGCTGGCTGTCCGCAGTTACCCTTTGTCTCTTGTTTCAACCATAATGTCAATGTATGATCATTTATCAAATCTCACTTAGACAGTCATCTAGCAGCAAACCAGTTTTCATAGAAGGTACAAAATATTAAAACCATAAAAGTTTGAACAAACCACATGAAATGTATCGACATATGCTATCAAGTTCAGTTATACACATTCGATTTCCAAAGTTCTTCCCCAAAACTATTACCGGGAGTCGCTTATCTCGCACAGTTTCTATCGGGTTGAAGTTCCCCTGCTTCGAATTAAAGGTCCAGTGTTCTTTTCTTCTACAGCACATGCCCAAGGGGGCGGGGGAGGGGGTAAGTCTTTTGGTCGTGAATTGAGTCGGTGGTCTGATCTGCTCGTGCTGCCTTTACCTTTCCTCCGGTTATCCAAGATTTTTGCTGACTTCGTGCCTATTAGCAATTTTTCAACTTCTCGGCGCCTCCTGGGGTAGGATGTTCCCTTCTTCTCAGTCTTTTCGTTCTCCTTCAGGGGCCCAGTCGTTAGCAAGGCATGCCTTGTACAGACAAAGGATCTCTTATTTCACAAGACCTCTTCTTAAGTAAATCCCTCCTTCAGTCCATGGCTTCTCTCTCCAGTCCATCCTCTTTTGTTACTCCCTTGGAATCCAGTGGGATGAAGGCTTGCTGGGCCTCTGCTGAGAGAAGCCTCTAGACTGAGGTAAGCACCGTTGCAGCCCTTCGCTGCTCTTCTCGGGATCTGCTCCCTCCCTGTTTCGGGGTTTTTTTTTTGTGTGTGTGGCGGGGGAGGGGCCGCAGGGCCGGCTCCTGGGAGAAGCTGCTCGAAGCTGCCCCGGCTGGGAGCCGGACCCGCCTCTGGCCCAGGCCGAGCCCCTCAGCGACGGCGGGAGCGCCTCTGGGAGAAGAGATTTCAGAAGGGGAACGAACGCCCCGTGAGGGAGTCGGGGGAGCGGGATGTGAGAGGAACCCCTCTGCGGATCCCGAGGTCAGGGAAGGAGGAGGGGATGCCCCCGCAGCCCGCGGGGAGGCGGCAGGCTGTCCCCCCCAGCCCGTGGAGGGGAGCGGGGGAGCGGATGTCCCCCAAAATGGCGGCGGCTCCCGCGCTGGAGCAGTCTGTGACGGAAGGACTGCACCCTGCCTGTGGAAGGGACCCGCGCTGGAGGAGTCTGTGAGGAACTGCAGCCCGCGGGAAGGACCCACGCTGGAGAAGTTGGGGAAGGGCTGTCTCCCGCGGGAGGGACGGACCCCACGGCGGAGCAGGGGCCGAGCGCGGAGTCCTCCTCCCCCTGAGGAGGAAGGAGCGGCAGAGACAAGGGGTGAGGAACCGACCCCAGCCCCCGTCCCCGTCCCCTGTTCCCCTGCGCCGCCGGGGGGAGGAGGTGGAGAGAACGGGGAGTGGAGTTGAGGCGGGAGGGCTGCCTGGGGGAAGCTGTTCTCAGGCTGGGTTTTGCTTCCCTCATAGCCTTGTTGTGATTTGATGGGTAGCAGGTGACATTGGTTTGGTTTCTTCCCCAGGTTGAGCCTGTCTTGTGACCGTGCCCGCAAGTGGGGAGTGATCCCTCCCTGTCCTTAAATTTGATGAGCTGCAAGTCAGGTATTCTGTTCTTCAGAGGTGGGGAGGAGATCTGACTGAAGGGTGCTAATTGTACTTTGTCAGTGGAGCTGGACTTAACAGATGAGGATGGGTTCTCTGAATGACATGCAAGAGGCACCTGGTGACTCTTGGAAATAAGTGTAAAAAGACCATCCATAGAAATATTTTGGCATTTGAATGTCTGCTGGGAAAGGTTGCAATTTCAGCAGAAAAGAAGTATGTTTTTTTGATAGGAGTCCTTCAGTGATATCTCAAATCTGTAATTTAAGCACTAAGAAACTCAACGATTAATATTGTATTGATCTGGTACTCTGTTTTCTGGTTAGTGCTTTGGCTTCAAATACAGCCACGCCAATACATGCTAAGGTATAAGTTAATGTGGAGAGGAGGGTTTTTACTGAGATGTGAAAACTCCCTGTTCTGTAACCAAATCTTTTTATGGGAAGCATTGCGGTCTTGGACTTGGAAGGAGCTGCAAGTTAGTGCTTATTTCCACTTGGAGCTTTGTTTTGGGTTTTCAGGCTTAATCCCAAACTGGTGGTGATGCAAAGGTAAAAAGTTCAGAGAGCATCTTTGTTTTGCAGACTGCTGAGAGGCTGGACAGTAGGCCTGTGAATGTATTTTGCTGACTGTCTGGTTTTGCAGGGTCTAAATGACAGAACTGCTTGTGGAACACCATTATCGGTGGGCTGACCGGCAACCTCAAGGAAAGGCCAAAGCCGACCATCATCGGTGACCCTAGACCTCCTGAAGAAAGCTTAGCGGATGAACTACCAGCAGTGGACAGTCCTGAGGCATTGGTGAAAACATCTTTCAGGTCTGGCGGATATGAGCTTACTTTGTTTATCCTTGAGAGGATATGTTTTTAAGATTAAGTCTGCAGTGTGGGTTTGGTGGGAGAAATCAGTCCCGAAGGGTTCCGCAATGCTGCGTATCTGTACTGAACAACGGTGAAAAAAGAGGTCCATAAATAATACTGGCCGGACTTGTCCTTTGCTTCTCCTTCATCTTTTAGGAAGGCTAATGAGGTCGAACTAGACAGATATAAAGTCTGTACCTAGTCAAAATGGTCAGGAAAGACAGCTCCTTCTAGGAAGATGTCTTTGAAGGTTGGCACTGTTTCTTCTGAAAGTGGTTTAGTGATGAAGACTTGCACTTTAGGTCAGATGATGTGCTTTATTGATGCGAGGGAGAGCTAACCCTTTTCCTGTTGATGTGATGTCTTGAGAACTGTCTAGCATTAACTTATTTTGCCAAGGAGAAGGATTCTGGCCAGGGTCTTGCAAGCAAGCGGTCGCTGCTGTTGTAAAGCGTGTGATAGACCTATTGCTGGGTTTTCCTACCTCTTATTTAATCATGTGGACGTACCGTTGTCCGATGTTTCTTGGAGGCATGTTTTCTGAAAATGATTTTCTCAAAGTGAGGTAAACCGGAGAAGCCGAGTGATCTTTGACCAAAATGTGAAAATCGGCGTGCCCAGCAAAAGCGGAGTGAGTGGCAGAATATATTTTTTCCAGGTGTTTTTTGAGCCTTTTTTTGGTCACTGTTGAAAACCTATGCTCTACTTTTCTTTTACAGTAAACATACATGTGTGTAAGCATGAAATGGTTTTTGCTTTGGATAAATTTCTCTTGACTACAGTGATTTTGATTATACCTCAGTCTGTCAAACTTATTTCAGTCTTGGTATAATTGTGATTTTGAAGGCGCTGAAGTTCAAGTCATTGTATTAGGTGGTAATTTCAGCTACCTTGTTTATACTGCTTGACATTTAAAAACACGTTACCGCAAAGTGAGTTTGTCAGTCTATATAAATGAATCCTGTAATTCCATGGGGCATTTTCATCCTTTAATATTCCCATGGAAATGATTCAGGACAAGTGTTTCAGAACCTTTTATGGTTTTATGGTGAGCCGTGGTATTGAATGGCTTTTAAACGCTTTGTGTCTCTGGTATTTCAAATGTGTAATTTCAAGAGATCTAACTCTTTTTCAGCTTTCACTTCTCATACCA
Source organism: Haliaeetus albicilla (assembly GCF_947461875.1). Taxonomy (NCBI): domain Eukaryota; kingdom Metazoa; phylum Chordata; class Aves; order Accipitriformes; family Accipitridae; genus Haliaeetus; species Haliaeetus albicilla. Next base: position 349,881 of record NW_027212496.1, read on the forward strand.
GATTCTGGGTATCTGCAGTCCTTAGGTTGCCGTTGTCACGATAATTTCAACCTTTTTATATGCCAAGATAATGTCAGAGCGTTTCAAGTGGCATGATTTGATCATGTGAGTAGGGGTGACTCTTGGAAGAAGTGAGCTTGTATATAGCACGAAGGGTTGGAAAATGTAATTAAGCAAAATAGTTTTGCTCATGCGGTTTAAGTGGCTTTATAAACATTACCGAACCTTTGTATTTCACCAGTAGAGCAATTACTGTACAGTGTGGCATTTTTGGAGGCTTTTATAGATGGGAATCCAAACAAATTGTTGTTACAAAGTAGATTTTAATTGTCTAGTTTCATAAAGAAAGGAAGCCCCATGTGCGCTTGAGCTGTGCAGGGGAGTGGAAGAGAAGAGGGTACGTTGCAATTACTGTCTAAAGACACGAGAAAATGAAAACACTGTGGTGTTTTTACTGAGTTTGGGATCTTGTTGATATTATGGTGCAAACTGGGGCTTAGGAGGCAGTAGCATCTTTTGTATGATGGGCTGCATGTTTGATTCATCAAGGTCTTCTGTGGGTGGTGATCTTCAAGTGCTTCCGTGACAGAGTTTGCCTGGTGTGTCTGAGGGTAAGTGATTGCCTGGCAAGCATGGGCTTTCCTTGTTTCTTGTTTAGTAGACACTAGTGGAAGATCTTGCTACCCTGTTGCCTTTTGGGGACTGAAATGTGCTTTCCAAGTTGTCCAGTTCAGCATGTCTTAATTGGGAATCTGGTGGCTGAATCTCAGGGGGTGCGTGGGGCCACGTTGGGCTTGCATGAACTGGTTTTACAGAGAGAAAAACCAGGCCTTGCTTTCGAACGTGACTGCTACGAACTCTAAAAAGCAGCGACTCCCTTACTCGTTGTGATTCACTGCTGTTGGAGCAGTGTATGGCGAAACTATCCCTTCCATGCACAGCTAGAGAGAGAATGCCTCTCCAGTGTCAAATGAGTGACGCTTGCTTGTGATTGCATATCTTTTGATGTGAATACATACAAGCAGCATGAAATCCCAGCTGCCACCTCTTGTATTAGATCTTGTTTTCTACTGTGCGGTACTTACTGTTCTGTAGCTTGGAAAATTAGGAGGAGATCTATGTTTGATTTTGTTCCACTTCCAGATATGAGCTTGAAACGCATTTAAACCTTATGGAAGGAGGAATGTGACTATTTCACTCATTTCGGTTGTACTTTTCCTGCGGTAATAATCCATCTGTAAGATGTAAAGCAAAACCCAGATGAAACCAACCCCCTCTCTATACCTGGCATAAGTCTAGTGCGTGATCCCTCCCTAATGAAAAAGTGTTCTGATGGGTCTTGATTGTCTTATACAATTATTTTACTATCTCTTTTCTGAAGATACCAAGAACCAGCACCAGATTGGTCTAAACAAGGCTGATTACCTTTCTAAAGAGAGAGTTGAAAGAGTTTGTAGTATCATCTTGTTTGGAATATTGCAGTGAGCGAGCAGTTGTAAGTAATTTTGTGTCTTGACTAGTTCTGCTACTCCAGTGCTTAAAATGTAGATTTAAAATCCATTCTCACTGGCATTTAGTCTATTTGCCTAGTAAAGGCAGGGGAGGCCCCAACTTGAATTACATTTGAAAATACAGTGGGATATGGAGAATGGTGGATTATCCCCTTTTGACAAGGGAAAAAAGTATCATGAGACACATAGAAGTGATGAGCTTCTTGGCCCACACTTTATGCAACAAACCCGATATATCGGCTGTCTTTCTTTGCACCAAGATGCAAGTTCACAATTACAGGGACTGTGATCCCTTTCTTTTTGAATAGCTGTGCGTGGATCAGCATCCATGTACGTACAATCGTTGGCAGTGGCTGCGGACTGATGCCAGTGTGGAATATTAGGTGGTGGGCGTACGGCCTTGGCAGGGCTGCGTGATCTGGCTGTTGGCTGGAGATGTCAGCGGTTGCTGACACTGAAGCCTGTAACTCAGAAGCTCTCTTCCCGGATCTGCTTTTTGATCTGCTTGGTCCCTGTAAAGAGTAGTGGTGCTATTGGTCTTGGTAAGAATGAACAGTGGTAATTACTGAGCTCTTTGGGAGACTGTGTAGTAACTTTACAGCCTGCTTTAGCTTCTGTGTGCTGCTGCCTGGCAGCGCTACCCAAGCAGGCGTTTTGATAATGCTGGGCTGGCACCCAGCAGAGGGAGCAGAGAAATGAGGGACAGTTTGGGTGCTGTTCTGCCAATACCACCTAGAAGTTTGTGGAAGTGCTTTATATTGGAGGACAGGAGAGAAACTGCTGCATTTGTTCCCAGACTGCTGCCTGGAGTGAAGCAATTCACCAGGGTGGCACTGTTCCAGCTGAAAACTCGATGTGTCCAAGACGTCATCATTTCTGCTAGAGTTGATTGGTTTTGATGTACGGGAGAGACGGGCTGTTCTTTTGAGTCCGAAGACCTGGGACACTGGATTGGGGTATATGACTGTGGTGGTGCTTATGGGATGTAATGGCTGTGCTGGATCTTGTGGCAGGAGAGATCCCATGGTACAAGGTGTCAGTGACATCCAGGGAGGAGTGGAGATGCTCGTCTGAGACAAAATGTTCAGTGCAACCTGCCATCCTGGTCCAGGGCCTGTGTGACAGCTGAAGTTGGTCTGGAATCGTGGAGTAGTCCAGCTGGCTCCATCTAGCACGTGGGGGCTTAGGGCAGCAGTGATTCCAAAGTGATCAGCCAGGGTAGCAGGCAGCTGAACAGTCAGCAGGTGAGGCAAAGACCCTCTGTCCTGTACCAGACAAGCCTTATGGGATACCTATGTAGCTATACTGAACTAGGAAGTGATGTATATCCTCTGTTACTGAGGCCATATGTCCTGGGAACCAGAAAGGCAGATTGAGTTCCTTCGAGGTCAGAGTGTTTTTAAGCTCAAGGCTTGCATGGGTTCTTAATTGCTGTCACCTTTCAAAATACTTTTAGCTTGAGAGTGGTAACACCCCTGCTTACCTTACTAGCTGCTTTTCCTGTGTCAGCTGCAAAGTTTCTTTATCTTTCCAAGGATGGTTTGCTTTGCTTTCCTTATCTGGTTCTGTTCTGCTTTGGGAGTCTTAAATCACCCTGGCAGCTAATCTTCCTGTATTTCGGGTTCGGTTGTGAGTGATGTAAACTGTTGCTCGTGCCAGCGACTGGCCATTTGATCGACAGGAAAGAGAGGATCCTGCAGCGCTCCAAATGCGAAAACTTCAGTCACAGCAGCACGTGCTGGGAGTCAGCCCACGAGGCTCAATCATGTGGGTCAAGGTGGCTTCAGTGGGAATAAGGGGTATGAGCCAGCCTTCCCCCTCCCTTGCCTGAGCCCTAGCAAGAGCCCATCTCTAGTGACCTGGTGGAGAGGGACCTACAGGACTCTTTGAGCACCTCTCACGTTTTGACACTCTCTGGGCAGCACCGAAGCTTGGCTGTAGCTACCTAAGGTAGTATGTGAGGTCTGAAAATCAGAGAGGGAGGTGATGCTATGCGGGAGAGCTGTGAGCATGACCGCAGAAGAACCGCAGAGTTGAGGGCTAGTCGTGGGGTAGAATAAAGCCCGCCTTCCCTGCCAGGTCTCAGTATTTGTTTATTGCCTTTTTCATTTGGATTTTCTTCTTGTTTTTTTTAAAGAACACGCAAAAATGATAGATCAATCTCACTTGCCCTAACTTGTTTAAAAAAAAAAAAAAAAAAGACATTTTCTCATTGTTTTTTGTACCCATCTACTGCAGATTCAGGTCTCGCTAAACATTAAAATGTAAGCAGTCTCTCTGAAAACCACCCTTCTCAACATCTTTTTCAATCCAGACTTGTTATAAGGCACTTCGATGAATTTAAGTTTAATGCAAGTGGTGTTGTATTCAAACCTGTTGCTTCTTCCTGTTATTTATTGGTAGTCATTATGATGAATAAGAAGGGAAAAGTGTTCTGTTCATTAAGGAAATGGCTCCCATATCGTTTGTCTGTCTTGTCTGTTCTTTTAATTGTGCCTCCCTTCTAGGTGCATGTCATGCTTTGTGAGAGCTGTGCACTATTTTCTTGGTAGATTGAGACTTATGAGTCAGAGGGGGAATGATCAGAGGAGAAAGATTTATCCCAGTTACTGTTCAAAGGCTGCATTCTCTCTCTCTTTGGGTATATGCACAGAGGTGCAGGAGGCAAGTGTTTTTTCAGGCGGTTGAAAGAGAAATGGACTTCTCTGTCTTTTGGGTTGGGGTTTTTTTTGGTGTCCCAGTCTTCTTGTTCTTCATAGGATAGATGTATTATTGATGGCAAGCAAAGCCAGAGATGCTGTCCCTGTAAATATCAGACACATGAAAAGACCCAAGTTGAGAAATTCAGATGGACTGTGGAGGCATGGAGGCAGCAGTGTTCTGGGATTACCATATTCCCCAGTGGATATCTGCAAGTGCTGCAGAAGAAAGAAACAACACGGAGAAAATGTAGGATGTGACTGATGCGCAGTTATCCCACGTGCTGCCGAGCAGAGAGAGTCTGTGACTTCTGTGTCCAGAGGGACTGTTTATTAAGGAGAAAATGTACAATTGTTTTGTGTCTCCTTCAAGTGGCTTGGATTACGTGGCTTTGCATACTCACAGCAGCATAATTCCTCTGGGAATGTCCACCCAAGGAGAACCGATGTGGATGTGCAGAGCTCTGAGGTGTCCTGGGAGTTGTGGAGTGGCAGGGCTGCAAGGCAGCAGGAGCATTTCTTTGCTCCCGCAGAATGCAGAGGCTGAATGCAGAAACATAATAGCAAATTATAGATCTTTGTGGGTCCCAAGCAGTGTGAAAAATCTGCCCGTTGTCCTTTTAGGCAGTAGTGGGGTGGAGGAAGAGATCTCCATAGCCATACCTGGTCTATGGGTTTTTTTCCATGTGGGCAATGAAAGGATATGCCTTGGCATTTTTGAAATCGGCATTTTCTACTTGTGTGGTTTTCCATCCAGCCTGAATTTTCAGTGATATTAAAGCATCTTTTTACCTTCCCTGGTAATGGAAAAGAGTCTACACTGGCACATATCGCATTGTGCCCACCTCAGGAACATTGCGCTCGGTGAAAGACCTGTGATGTAAATGAGCATCAGACTGGTGGATTTACAGGCGAGGGATGTTTTGGAGTTGCACATACAACTGGACTGCTGTAAAACTTAGAGATGTTTTAAAACTAAAAAAGTGTTTTTAAAACCTGAAATCAGTTGTTTGTTTTGAGTGGGCCCATGTTTAGAGATGGAAATATTGAGTAGAGTGTAAAACAGTTGGAATTACAGAAATGAAGGATCTCACCCAACTGGCTTACCAGTGGTGGAGATGTAAGGATAAAAATGAAATAAATTGCAGATTAACCTCTTAACACTTTGTTGTACGTGTGACAGACAAATCGCTGATCTACCTGGGCTGATTCCCATTTCTCTATGATTCATGTACAAAACCTCACACTCTGCAGAGTGCGTGAAAGATGGTCAGCCTTTCAAGCCGTATCACTGTGTAAGCTTTGTATTAATCACAGAGCAATAACTTGAAATAACATTCAGGGTAGGTGAAAACAGCATTGGACTCTAGCCTTTCTGTTGTCATCTTCACCTCTGGAAAGAAACTAAAACTATAAGGTGTGTTGCAGTGAAGCTTACAACTTGCAGTTGAGTGAGTAGGTGTATCCTTGTTTTCTCATGTTGAGATATGTTTCTTCAGCTATGACATAAATAACTGATCATTTGAAATGAACACATGCATATGTATTTTATAATCTGAGGTGTGTAGTTACAGGACAGTAAGTTCCATGCTGGTGGATAGCAGTGTAAAGATAATATACAGCAGGTTTTTCCAATAGCTCAGCTAACTTTATGACTAGAAAACTTGCTTCCAACAATTACGAACTGAGATTCAGAAGAAAAAAAGCCATCAGTACAGTGTGAAGTATTTTCAATGCTAAACTGTGTGCATGTGTTTTTCCTTTGGAGGCAGGGCTACAAACCATGCAGAAACACACAAGCATACTTGAAGAGCTGCTGACATTTACTACTCCCTGGTAATTTCTTCTGGAGAAACAAACAAATCCCCCATCAAGCCAAAACACACCCTAAGGGGCAAGACACTTGTATTTGTCAAGTATGTCCAAGTGGAGAAGGACTGTTAAGTACTCAGCTCAAAGGAGTCCTCTTAGCTGCAGATTTTTGAAAACAGTTAATAAAAGCGGCAGCTCTTGCTCTTGAGAAGAGTACTGTCCAGTTTCAGAAGGCAAATCCTCTTCCGCTTTCTCCCTTCTCACCCAGTAAATTCACTGTATCGCGTGCATCTTAGTCCTGTGTTTGTCTACGCTGTGGATAGAGGATGCAGCACCCATCCTGGATGCAGCAAATGAGACTGTTTTACCCACCTCGTTAGCCTTTGCACAGGCATTGTCTCAGGAATGCCAGATTCTGTATGTGCGGGTACCTGTGGGAATCCTACGTATACCTAAGGGTTGACCAGTTGATGTTGCCAATGAGACGGTATTCAAAGCAAGCTGTGATGAAAATAGCCCTACTAAGATAAGTTGCTTTAAATGAGTATGCCTGTATGAACGAGTGAATATTGATAAGCAATGCAGGTAATTAAGAAAGTGTATAAGAAAGGTCTCTGTGCATACAGGGTGTCTGGCACAGGATGCACGTTAGGCACCTATCCATCAGGTAATTTTAGCAGAGCTTGAACTGAAGCAGACTCTTTTTATTTTCTTTGAAACACTGAGCTTTATTTTTGTTAATACATCTGCCAAGGTTTTGATTAATTTTAGAAGTCCTGATCTCTAACTTGCCTAGTTTCTCAAGCTAAGGAGAACAAGCTTAATCTATGAATATTTACTTTCTGCAACGTGGTAATACTTTCTACATCAGCTTTTATGGTATGCAATTTAATTATGGAACAGCTGCATAACAGCTTGACTTAAAATCAGTTTTACATAAAGAGGACAACTTTAGGAATACAGATACGTAGAGCGTATCAATGATGTTTTGCTAACTGAAGGGGACGTGCAAGAGCATGCTGTGAAATATCATTCACAAAGATATTTCTAAGTGTACTAAGGCGAAATCGTACTGTACTCTGTGAGCAACCTCAAGTAGGATCCATGGTTCTAGTGCGAGGCAGAGGGGCATATGTGTAAAAGCGATGAAACCGTACCCCAAGAAGTTATAAATAATAGGGAAGTTTGGTTAATTGGTGTAAACGGTGAATATTGGCAAACATAACTGCAATACTCTTTCTTGGGAAACGGAGAATGAAAGTAGCTCTGGTGCGATTTCGTTGCGAGTTTCTTTGACCTGTGAATCAGCCTGTTGAGCCACAAGACAGCTCTGGAGTAAGTTCTTGGAATTAAGTTTTTTCAGTTTTTCCCTGGTCCTGTTCAGAGCAGAAGGGATGAGATATATACATAGGTATTTATGTTACAGTTTTGATAACAGACTCAAGATTTAAATGCATTTTAAAACATTTGGTCTCGTGGGGAGCAAAGCTTGGGTCAGTTAATGGGTTCTTGGGTTAGATGATGTCTGTCTGGCATTTGATAGCATTACTTGAAAACCAAATGCATGATTTATTTATCCGCTTTAGAGAAGGAGACATATAGGAACATAGGAAGGCCGAGAATGACATGGACTGCGAAGTATTTTATTTGGGCTTTTGTCCAAAAAACCCCCTGCCTTTTCAGCAAACTGGTAAGATGTAAGGGCTCAAAAAATCATCGGCAGAGTAAGTCGACCAGACTGAGTGGAATTCTACCAACGATGTGTTCTGTGGTAACTCTAGTAATATAAGAGGTAGTTGTACCCATTTAGCAGTGCTCTTTTTATTTCTTTAAAAAGATGCTGTTGCCTCGTAATGGGAGGAATCCAAGTCCCATAATGGCCCAACATTCCGAAAGTCGGCAGTGGGGAAGATCTGCTAGTGCAAGTAATTAATCAACAGGCAATACCTGGTGAGGGTGTGTTGGTACGGCTGGTGGAAAGCGCTCTCTCTGTGTGCAGTGGACAGTCTCAGCAGTACCCCGCTTCTTTGGAGGCAGAGAGTTACACTGTCGCTCGTGGCATCTGTTTTGTCTGGGATGTTTTTAGAGGCAACGCGTCTCAAAGTGTACTGCCCTGCTTGCACGTGCTGGAGAGGTAGCTTATGGCTGTTGCTTCCTTGGTAAGGAGAAGGAGGCAGCAGTGCTGTGCGTGGGGTAGGTGTGTAAGCAGGGGGTGAGGTGGCAGCAGGGCTCCTGCCTGCGTACTCCAGCCCCAAGTGTAGCCCTGGCCACAGGTGTCCAGATGTAAGTGTGGGGGCACAGCACGGAGGGCAAGGCCTTGCCCCTGTTGCCCCGAGCTCCTGATGCACCACTGCCTCGGCAGCCTCTGCTGCTCGCTCAGAGCCCTTCTGCAAACCCCACGTCTCCCCCACGTCCTGTCCCAGACTGCTTCCCACAGGGAGAATCTTCCCGCCCCGCTCCTTCCAGAAGGTGGAAGGGGAGTGATAACGGAGACTATAGTCGCTAATACAGACTTGCCCAGTGAGTCGTCATCGCAGGCGTCTTTGCGCCTCGCCCTGTTTGGCAGCCCCTCGCTGCAGAGCCCCTCGCCCTGCTGCAGAGCCCCTCTTCTGCCGCCTCCCAGGCCCCCGCGCCTTCCAGCTCAAAAATCCTGTCTTCTCTTCCAGCCCCAGCTCCTGGCACCGATTTCCAACACTCATCTACCAGCTGTACTTAGAAAAATGTCATTCAGAAAAGAGCCCCGCAGCTTAAAAAAGAGGACAAGGCTGAGAAAGATGGACCCATTGTAGACTTTGTCAGGCCCTTTATTTATCCTGTGATTAAGGTTGGGGTGACAGAGGTGTCGAACTCTGCAGAAGAACATTGCTGCTGTGGCAGAAGGTGCTTCAGAGGTAGGAGACAGCTGGAGCCCGCACGGGCAGCGTTTGGAGGGGGCCAAGGGAAAAGGTGCTGGGGAAAGAAGGATGTGTTTCTGCATATGGTGACCTCTGTGGGATTGTGCTTGTTGTCACAGGGTCATTTACTGTGTTGTTTCAAGGATGGGGTCTTCGTGCTTTTAGTCGGTTAGGAAACCAGCGGTACTTGGGCTTACATTTCACCTCTTGTTTTTTCTTTCATACTGTCTGCGCAGAGAAAGCGCAGGCTGGATTTAAACTGGGGCTGCTGTTTTCTTCTCCTGGAGATTGGTGAAACTTTCCTTGAACAGAGAGCAAAAGGAATTTGTTGGAGCTTTTGCAATAGCAGTGATGCGTCAAGGTTAGAAAAAGTCTAACCATGCATGAGGCTCCAGGGTCTGGTGGTACAGGAGAAAAAAGTTTGCCTGAAAATCAAAACTGTTGTCTCTAGAGTGCAGGAATGCATTTTCCTTTTGACTGTCGTGGGAAATGCAAAGCCAGGAACTGGCCCAGCAGTAAACTGATTTGGGGCTTGATTTCTTCACCCTTACACTGAGCACCTTATTTCAGAGGGCCTATTCGTGAAAGCAGCAGTAGTGCTCACGCAGGAGGATGCTGTTCTGTTCAGTAGAGGGGGCAGAACCATCCCTTCTGAGGCTGCTTGAGCTACTGCTTGCTTTGGAAAGCAGCACAGCAACCTTCCTTCCCCTCTGCTATTTTCTTTGTGGGATTTATTTATTAAAAGTGAACCGAAGGATGTGCTGTGAACACCAGATTAACATGGCTATGCAAACGAAGACCCCTGGTATTTGATAGCTTACTGAGTGAGTGTGATTGCCTGGTCACCAGCTGTTAGAGTGAATCCTGGCGGAGAACAGGCAAAGGGGAAAGTCATCACTAGATTAAATAAGAAAAAAGCAAATAAAACCATCAATAACTCGCTAACAAAATACTTACCTCCCTGTCATCCTCAGGAATCCATTTCTTGTAGTTCTGCAATTCCCTGTTTTCTCTAGCTGAAGAAATGGTGTCATTATATTAAAAAAAAAATGCTGAAAGGATATATCCATTAAATAAAATTTACATAGAATGTCTTCGTATATAATGTTTTTTTTTACCCAGGAAGATGAAAGGTACCTTCTTCTAAAACAGCATGGTTGTAGCTTAGTTCATGTATTCCTAAATACAGCTAAGTAAGCTGTCAACTTAAAGATTTGTCTAAGTTAATAGCTTTTCTCTTAAATACAGCCTGTTAATGTTAGCATAAACGAACGGAAGGAGATAAAGAACGCTGTGCGCAACTGAAATTACGGGGTTGATTTTCCGATAGGCAGAGTGAATTTGCTAAAATTAGAAATATTCCCACATACCTGAGTTAGCGTCTTCCTTTTTACTTCGGTGTCACTTGCTACATTAACAGTAGAGTGGTAATGATAGGTGTTTTCTGCCTGTGGGACATGAATGCTGGAAGAATGGGTGGAGGAATCTGGATCCATTCCTGAGATGACAGTACAAAAACCCTTTGCGTAAATTTATCCTTTTAAACCCAAAGGGTCTCAGTTTTGAAGCCTACCTTGTGGTATAGTCTGCTAAATATAATAGTGATGAAAATGCAAGAAAGGAAAACTTTACTCCGGTAGGCACTTTTAAATGACATGTTGTTACTTTGTAGAAGTGAACTCATGCCTTAGTTGTTGTCTAGCTGGTCAAAGCTACACCCACAGTCGCCTGTACCTCCTTTTCTGTGTCTTTCTATGAGGTCGTGATGGTATAATACAACACAGATCTGTGTTGCATCTCAGCGCCATCTTCCCTAGCCAACTTGCCAAACTAACACAACAAAGACGTGGTCTGAGGCATCACATGTTTGCTTGAGATTCCTCCAGTACTTAGGCAAGCCGGGAGGACGTTTGAAAGAGACAAACTGACGTTTCTAGCTCTGAATTTTTGGCTTGGCATTATTTACAATTCAGTATTAAAAAATGCTTGTAGGCTGTCATACATCAAGAAATGTTGGTATAATTTCAAAACAGGGGACTGACCAGAGGGCAGAGCAGAAATTTCAGTTGGTCGGTATGACTTCCTTAATGGCTTCCTTTAGTGAAGTTCAAAGCAGCTAAAGGACTGGGACAAACGTATGATCTGCTGAAGCTCTTCCTGTGCATTTTGAAGGTCTGAGGACACTGTATGAGATGCAAACTACTACTAGATGCAAACTACTCGCTAGCTTTTGTCCCAAGCCTCAGCTGCTTTCCACTGAAGGAACCTGCAGCAAGGCAGTAGGAGACTGCAGCACTGGCAACATTAGGTGAACTCCCATGGTGGGGGCATGAAGCCAGCAGAAACATCTGCAGGATGGAGGGGGCTAAAAACCTGCACAGGACTGAATCCAAGACCTTTTTCTCCGTGGCAGACCTTGTTTATTAGGGTCTGGTGGTTTTGAGAAGGAGCAGCAGGTATTCCTTGTCTGGACCTCTCAGAGCCAGCAAGATGGATCATGCTGGATGGAGCAAGGACATTTGGTTTCCCTGAGGCGCTGACATCTCCAAGGTGGTGATACGAGGCATCAGGAATGGAAACCCACTTCTTTAGGAGAAGGAAAAGCCTGTGAGCTCAGCCTCTACAATAATTCCCCTGGCTGTGTGTCTGGCCCTGAGCGCCAGGAGCCCTTTCCAGCTCTGCTTTGCATTTTGCAAGTTGTTTCTAGAAGTGACCACTTTTCATGGGCGTGTCGCAGTGTGATGAATGACTGAGGATGATCAGGGAGGAGAACTGTCTCCACCAAGGCTCTGTGAGTCAGCTACCCCATGTCTAGCTGCTACTTTTCTGCCTTAAAAGCCTCAATATTCTCCACTCGGCTCACCTTCCTGCTGTTTCCTGGTCTCCAGATCCATTAGTCTGTCTGGGCTGGTACCCATTAAACTGCTGAACATGGGCTGCTCCAAGCAATCTAATCAGTGCTGCAGCTCTTGAAGGCAGAAATAGTAAGAAACTGAGTCACCAGAGCAGGCAGTCTGGCCCTTGGATTAAGAGAGAAGTTTTGTGAGGGCTTGTCATTGTTTGTGGAGAACCACGGAAGCTGCTGTGGACAGTATTTGATTGCCGTGACAGTGGTTATTAATAAATACTTTGCTAATGCAAACCAGCAGTATTCCTAGAGCCAATAGTCTTGAGTTTTGCAAGGTTTCCAGTAGCAGTGGTCTCTGTGCCACTTCCCAAATGCAGAGAGGCTTGTGCAACAGGGCAGTATTGTTACCTTACAGCCCCAAGTGAGGAAACCGAGGCACGGGCTTTCAAAGCATTTGGTGCAAGGTTGCTCAGGCAGTCTGTGATAAGACATTGCCTAAGGCAAGTAGATCTGCACGTGTGCTAGGAGGACCATCGCTTGACTGAGCTGCATTTTACACTGGTACCTGTATTTTTTTTCTTGTACGATTTACAACGAGCATTGTGAAGAGTATGTTTAGTGCAAGCCCTTTACCATCAAGTACAGGATTAAAAAGACATCTGGAAAATGTTTAGCTCCTTAACCCTGTATTGGAGTAGAGCTTTGGGAATGCTTTGTTTAATGCAATACTGACTTTGTCAGTAAAGCTGCTTGGGGTTTGTCCCTCAGATAGTTCTGAGCCCTCTTTGTCAATCAGTGTTACTCCTTTCAAGACTGTGGTGAGAAAGCTTGAATGCTTTTTGACTGAGGACAAATTTGGCCAGAGCCGCCTTTGGTACATAATAGCGTGTGCATGGTTGCATAGTCACAGCCTTTTCTTGTAGAAGTTTGTTTCTATGCATTCAGGATGGGCACATGCATATTCTGAGTGTTATACCCTTAGTGAGAATCAGCCATTGAAAACGTTTCCTCAAATGTAGCATTTTTCCTATTCATTTCCATAAGAATAAAGTACTGAGACTTCAACTGGACAAAATGAGCAAAATAGCTCACTTCAGGAGATGTTAGTGTTGGTTCCTAGCATAGGGACTGAGTGATCTAAAATGGCTTTTTCCTGTCCCTTTCCCATGAGTGCAAGGGGGTGTGAGTCCTTCGCTAGGGTACAGCTCTAAGGTGGACACTGATTTGGAGCAAAGGCACATCTAACAAAGTATCGGACAAAATGATGTAATGTTCTCTGAGGCAAGAAAGGTAAAACCGTGAAGTAATTATGGTAAAGAGGAAATGAAGATATTTGCCAGATGGATCAATGCAAGGCTTGGAAGTATCTAAATGTAAAGTCAGCCAGAGTCTCTCTCAGCCATCAGTAGCAAAGATACCGTAAAACTGCCTGCCCGTGGGACTGTGCCAGATACCATGTTTACACGTGAATCATCTGCGGGACATTGGTTAGAAAAAAAATAAAACCAAAGCTGTGACATTGGCCACAGGATGAGTTATTATTCAGCATATGACAGTAATAAACCATGAAATTCCCTTCAGGTTTCCCTCTTCTCCAATTGCTTTTCCTGACCCTGTTCCCTGACAGCCTGCTCTCTCCACCTAATTGTTCCTTTCCCTAATTCTGCAGGCGTTACTAAAAGGCATGGGCAAGTTACCTTAGAATTTATTTTCCAGTTTGGTAACTAGTAACTTTTTCTCAGTGGTAGGTTCTAGGTGTGAGAATGTGATGACTCCCTGGCCTCCTGGCCTCTGCTCTTAGGGAAATGCATATTCTACCATGAGAGAAAACATCTGGAAGTGTAAGGAGAAATATTAAAATCCCTAATGAGTCAGCCAAGCAGCACAGCCAGGTCTATAAAAAAGACTGTGAGTCCACAAGGGATCTTTGTTTGAGGGGACCTGCAAGAAACCCCGTTCTAAAGCCCTAGGAGAGCCATAAGATTCACAGTAGCGACCACCTTTGCGTGACTGTATTTTTGTTGCCCCAAACAGTGATCTCAAAGAGGATGAATGAGAAACCCAAGCTCAGTTTTTCACTCTGCCACAGATCTCCTGGGTGATTGTGCCAACTGGCTTTGGTTGGAATTCATTTCACCTCGCGTGAAGAAGCAAATTGTCTACGCTTTCTTCTTACTTAAGGGAGCAAGGCAGTACCTCCAAAGGACAATTCATTCCACTTACCTGAAGGTGAGGAGAGCTATGCTCTGGAGGTGCTGATCTCCATCCAGGCTCTACAGCAAAACCAGCTGAACTGGCTTGTGCTCGGGGACAACCTCTTGCGCATACAATCTGCCTTTCTGCGGTCCCTCGATTGCCACAGTCATGTTGCTTTCAATTCTGAAGCCCAACCTGGATGCTCTTCCCTGAGGAGTAACATGCTCCAGTGCCTCCTGTGCTGAATGTAGAGTGTCCCTGTGAATCGCAAGGTTTACTAGAGACATATTTGGAAGGAGTCAGGCCCTGTCTGTCTCAAGACCTGACCCAGACTGCTAGGCAAGTGTTAAAAAAGAGAGTACTGGAAGGGCATGAAAATACATGAGTAAGTGATGGAATAGTTTGCATTTTTTTTGCTCTAAGAGGGAGAGAGATGATGTAGCAGATAAAAAGAAAAAAAAAGCCCAAACAAACCAACATAAACCAAACCAAACCGCCCCAATGTTTTAACTTATGTACAGAGCAAACTGGATGCGAAGTCCTTGAGGTGCACCAGCGCTGTCAGTTTTGTGTGTTCCCTGGTTTGCTGCAAGCCCTGGGCTCCAGTAACCTGTGCTGGACACCTGCCAGTCTGCTCCATGGCTCCACGAGGGAGCGAAGCAGACAGTGCTGTGTATTAGAAACCAAGGTGTAGAAAAGTAGCTGACAGCATGGCTTGCTCCCTGCTGGCTGTGGGTTTAAGCCCTTAAAGCCAGAGGAGCTCAGGAGCTCCCAGAGGTATTTTTTCCTGCAGAACTGGTTTTCACGGTGTCGCAGTGGAGACGGACAGGACAAGTAATAGATCATGCAAAATGGCTACTTTATTGTTCTAACACAGCTTTTTAGACCCTTCTTTAGAGTATGTGTTAGTATATGATTGGTTTGGTTAGTAACTAACAATTCATGATTGGTGAGTTCGTTAGGACGGTTCTTCTTATCACTATCTTGTTTTTGTACTGGTCTTCTCGGATCTTTCCAGACTCTTCAAGGATATACTACAAGCTGCTCAAGGTCGCGCTGTTCTCGAACTGTCAGGAATTCCGTAGACTCGTTGCATGCCCCGACATCACAGCAAAGCTCCACTTCCATGTTTCATTCCTACCATTGAGATGAAGCTTTTTTCTCCCCTGTCTCATGAACTAGGGGTGGGATGCCGCTTCCCTGCATGTTGGCAAACACCGCTCGCATTTGAACGCTCTCATACTTCTTGTCTGATCAAGCAGATTCAGGAAGCAGGTAGGAGAGATGAGCCCGTGGCTTGTATCCTACGAAAGAGAGTAGGGATGCAAGCTGGGGGTAATCAAGCTCGCTCTATTTTTATTTATTTATTGATTGATTACACAAGGCCTTTGCTGTTCTGGATTCCAAAACTAGCAATAGTGAAGTGCGTGTGGGAGATAAACAGGATGGTTGTCTATGTGGTATTGGGTCAGGAAAGCAATTGCTTTGCAGTGTTGTGGAAGATGAGCAGTCAGACCCAGCCCTGAGCCTTCTCTTCTCCCCGCTGCACAGTGGCAGTTCCTTCCGCCTGCCCTGGTGTGCCATGTGCCCCGGCCCCTCACCATCTCGAAGGCGCTGAGCTGGGCCCGCACCGCGTTTGTCAGTGTCTTTCTGTCCTGGGGAGACCAGAATGGGACACGGGAGTCCGCATGGAGTCTCAAAAGTGCCAAATAAGAGAGGAGAGCGTTTTTTGTTTTTTTAAAGTGGGTTTGATTGGGTTTTATTGTTTTCTGCTTGGGTTTTATTGTTTTCTTATTGGTGTTTATAATTGTTTATTGCCCAATCTTGCCAAAAGTTCTTCCCACCAGAGCTCGAGGCTTGTGCTTCTCTAAAGAGCTGTCTCTCCATCTTGAATGTTTCCAGGGATGGGGCATCTACCTTCTTTGATGACCTGTTGCTATACTCTGCGCACTGCGCACCCCCCAGTGGCTTTGATATCCTCAGAGTGGCAAAATGCCACCTTCAGGCCCCAGTAACCTGGGTGGCACTCCAGGGGAGTCCAAGAGTGGTGTCTGGCGGCATCTGGTGATGTCCAGCGGTGTCTGGTGGCCTCTGGCGACCTCCAGCTGTCTCCGATGGTCCCCACTGGTCTCTGTTCATCTCCAGTGGTCTCTGACGGTCTCCGGTGGTGTCCAGCAGTCTCCAGTGGGCTCCAAGGGATTTGTCCTGGTGCTGTGGTGCTGCCGGCCAGAAGATGGCAGCCCTTCTGCTCACCTCTTCCCCAGGGCTGAGGGCGGAGGAGATGGCCCCCCTCGATGAGGGGCAAGGGTGGGAAAGCAGGGCTCATCTGCGGCTGTCAAGCCGGGTGATCTTCCTGATGAGCCTGCCGAGCGGACGCATGTGGCTGTGGATGGCCTACTTATGGCTGGCGTTGGCTGTGGGGGTGGTGCCGCTTGTTGGGAGCTGGCTGTTTAGAGGGTCCCCGAGAGCCCCCGGTGGTCCTGCGGCGCTTTGGGCACCATGGTGCCGGAGGAACCCCGGGCACGGTGGTGTAGTGCCCCGTCAGCCCTGCGCAAGGTGGATGTAGCTCCATTGATTCTTCCTGCTCTTGAGGTGGATCCACCTCCACTGATTCTTCCTGCTCTTGAGGTGGATCCACCTCCACTGATTCTTCCTGCTCTTGAGGTGGATCCACCTCCACGGGCTCATCGCCATTCTGTGGCGGGTCGACCTCCGTGGACTCGACTCGCCTGCCGTAGGTAGGTGTTGCTCCTCCCATCAGCCTGCTTGCGTTTTTTTGGGCTGTGGAGGCATCCTCAGTGGCTCCAAGAACCTCTTCTGTCTCTTCCCACTGACCGTGGGCTCTCGCCTCGCTTCGCCGGGTCCTCCTCTACCAAGGACGCTTGGTGTCAGAGTCTCTAGCTGCAGAGCGAGCTGTGGGCCGGCCGCAGGGGTGCCAGCTTGTGTAACGGAAGGCTGGTGACGTCACCACTGGAAGTTGCTGTGGCTGGTATGGTGGCCCATGTTGCCCCATTCCGGGTGGCCATTTTGCTTGCCAGAGAGAAAGGCTGCCCCTCGGGCGCCGGGACTGCCCTCCAGCTGCCCTTGTGTGCCCTGGGCTCCAGCCCCCTCCTCGTGCCAGGCCCGGAGTCCCCTCAACAGGACAGTGGCCGCAGTGTCCCAGGAGGGTCGGGGAGTCTCCGTTGGCCTCCAACCGCTCGGCTCCCTGCAAGTGGCGTTGTCCCCGCACCTGACAGCAGCAGAGAGGGGCAGAGGGGAGGAGAGGGCCTGGCGTCCTCCGGGCTGCTGCGCAGGGGTGACAGGAGGAGTCCACTGTAGGGCCACCGAGGGAGGTCGTTGGGGCCTGGAGGTGGGGTTTTCAGTCTGAGGACGGGGAGGCCCGTGGGAGCTTGCTGTCGCCGGCTACTTCTGGCCTCAGCTACCAAATGGGTGGTTGAAGATGAAGCCAGAGCTGCCCTGGCGTTGCTCAAAGAATAGCTGCAGATGGGTCGTGCCTCTAGACAAGCACGCAGGACCGATTTGATCTCGGCTATGGGCTCTTCAGGGGAGTGCTTAGGGTGAAGGGTGTGTAGGTGCTTGTCTCCCATCAGGTGATTGCCATGTACAGTGTAAAAGCTGCGGGGAGTACCACATCAGTTAAGGAGTAAATAAAGGGAGGTGTTTTTCCTTCCTCCACAGTGACTCAATGAGAAGCAGTCTGCAAACAGAAACCTTGCTGACTGTGGCTGGAAGAAGGAAACTGAAGCTGGCTGTGAAGGTGTTTCTGGTGACGGCTTGCTGTGCCTGTGCTGCCACGGTGACAGCACATCCCAACGTGCCCCTTTGTCCTGTGTCATTCCAGTCCTCTGCTTTCATGGCCTGTATAGATACAGAAGGCAATGCTGACTTCTAATGTGTGCGCTGGTGTCATGGGGGAAGGTGTCATCTCTCCGCTATTTACTAGTTTCCTTTCTCCCTTTGGCTCGTGCTTCTTCTCTCAAGACCACTGTGCAGACCGCATCTGTAGAGGATTGTTTGTGTTTTCTTTGGGTTAGATTTTTGCTAGCTTTTAGGTGAGAGAGAGAGGTGGCGCAGGTGGGGAGGAGGTGCTGATGAGCACTGTCATTTTCCTGTAATGAAAACCATTCTGGATGATGGAGATGTCAGGACACCTTTTCTATCTTCCTGCCATACTTGTTGCCATGATGCCACATGAGCAGGAACAAAGTAGGAGATAGGTTTAGGCAGTAGTGGCCAGAGGGCAGCTTGTCTCTAGGATATTTCCTTGGCCTGAGTTGATAGGCAAGTAATCTTTATTGGAAAATGTTCTGCTATGAGTGTGCTTGTGAATACTTAGCCCGGTGTAACTGTGACTCCTGGGAGGAGATTAACTCAAGGGCGTGCCTGCCTCTATCAGCTTGCTAATAGCTGATAGATGATAGAGATAAAACCTCCTTTGTTTTTCCTCAGATTGCATTATTTCTTCTTTTCTTGGGTACACTTTTAGGTTACGTATGTTATAAAGACTTGGATAATTTTTCTTGAGTCAAGTTATTTAATGAATCACTCAGGACAATTACTATTTGAGTGAATTGACTTTGGTTCTTCATGAACTTCTTCCTGAATACAAAACTGGGTTTGCATCATTGGGAATAAAGGAGAAGAAGGTACTGCGGAACTACCAGGGGGTTCTCTGACTTTATAGTCCCACAGGGAACACTGGAAGTGAAAGCTGAATTTGCCTGCCTCTTCACTGTATGTCAATACTAATAATCTCGATAAAGCCTATGTATTCAGTGCTACATTTTTGCACAGTTTCACAGCAATGTGCAGACATTTGAAAGTAGTACAGGCTCTTCTCTTAACTCATTTCCTCTTTGAGAAGGTACAATATATTTTCTAAAAGGGAGAGAAGATGAAACTATTTCAGTTGACTTGCTTAGACTATGTTCCTTAGGGAGCTACCGCGGAACCGATTCTTGATGTGTGCACTGTGTTGCTCCCTGGAGGTTCACCTTCCCTTCAGGGGCGGCGGGGGGATGTGTGTCATACCGACAAGTCACCTCCAGCAATCATTCCACGGGCTGTGGCTGTGCCCGGGAGGCCCGGGGGTCTCTCCCTGCCCTTGGCGGCCATGCCCTGGGCCCAGCTGCTGGGTGTCCCTGGCGCCTGCTCTGCCACTCGGCTCGCAAGGAGAAGCCTGGTGCTGTTCCTCTTCTCTCGGGCCATGGCAGGAACCAAGCGTGCAGCGCAGAGACCGCCCCTATTAGCCGTCCCCTCTCTGTGCCAGAGCTAAAGCCTATGCAGCCCCGCAGCCAGGAGGAGCAGGGACTTGATGTGGCTGGACACAGCCCCTTTTCGTGGGGCGTAAGGGGGGTGATTTCGGCAGCGGCAGCCTGGAGGCAAGCCAAAGTGTAACCAGAGCCATAGGTTGGGATGGTGGGTGCCAAGAGCCCGCCACGGAAGTAAGCCAGGCTTTGAGGAACCAGTGCGCGGAGGTGACCCCGGTGTGGTGGAAGGAAAGGTTGGTCGTATTCAGACGTGGACCATTTGGATCCGTGACCAAAGCCCAGCCAGGCAAAGGACAGACAGCTCTTCCAAACTGTCAAAATAGCCCATTGCTGCTATTGCCGTCACATCCCCTTGTCCCACTGAAACCCAGCTGCGCAGCCTTTCTATTAAACACACGCGTTGGCCGTGTTTATATGGGATACCAAAGGCGCTTCAGCCATGGGTGAAACTTCCACAGCTCACCTGTGACTTGAACCTTTCTGAGCGTTCTTTGCCTACCTCAGTTTGTGGGAAGATGTTCGGATCTTACCTCAAACCCTGGCAAGTCTCCTTTTCCTTTAGGATTTAGTATTTTGAGTACTGAGAGATTAAGAGAGGTAGTCTCC
Source organism: Haliaeetus albicilla (assembly GCF_947461875.1). Lineage (NCBI taxonomy): Eukaryota > Metazoa > Chordata > Aves > Accipitriformes > Accipitridae > Haliaeetus > Haliaeetus albicilla. The sequence goes on from NW_027212496.1 coordinate 369,717, forward strand.
TTGCCATTTTGTGCGTTGGTGCCAAAATGGATCTGTACCTTCAGACTATGTAAATAAGGGCATGTAGGCCACAGACATTCCTTTGGTTGTGGTGATGCCAGAGGTGAAAGACAGGGGTTTGGTTCCCTCTGCAGGAACTCTGCAGAGATGTAGAGAGCATGCACGGTTTCCTCACCGTTCCTTACCGAGGCACCAAGGGACATTTGCTACGACACTGTCAGGGGAGGTTCGGACTTGACATGAGGAGACATTTCTTTGCCAAGAGGGTGGTCACACCCTGAAACAGGCTTCCTGGAGAGGTGGTGGATGCCCCATGCCTGTCAGTGTTGAAGAGGCATTTGGACAATGCCCTTAATACCATGCTTGAACTTTTGGTCAGCCCTGAAATGGTCAGGTAATTGGACTAGATGATGGTTGTAGGTTCCTTCCAGCTGAACTATTCCATTCTATTCTGTTCTGTTCTACTCTGCTCTGTTCCCTGTGCTCACCATGAGTCAAATACCAACGAGACTGTTATTTGCCTGAAACGCCAGGGGGGTTTCAGCTCCCAAACCACTTTGAAGGACACATAACACAAAGGTTGCAAGTGGAAACAGGCTATTATTTTTATTTTTCTGAGTCTGTTTCAGAGCTGATGCTCACAAGCCTTAACACAATGTGCCTGTGTAGCCAGGAGCAGGCTGATGCATTCTTCAGTTGAGCTTGAGAAAACATCCTTTGCAGCCTGGCAAAGGCAAGTCACAGAGCTACAGAAAGTAGCAGGAGGAATACAGGCCAAGCAGTCCCTGTTTCCTGAAGAGTGAGAACATGCAGAATGAGGATCAGGACCGACCACACGCAAAAGAAGAAGAAGGAGGAGGAGGAGGAGGAGGCGTGTGGTACCGTGGGGTATTTTCCAAAGTATGACAGGTAGAGGTGAAAAGCGTATTTTTGCGTTCGGCAACTTGCTCCGCCGCTGTGCTTCTTGGCCAACGATGCACAAAAGGCGCTCTCGTGCCGGCCCTGCGCTTGATTTGCGTGCAGGGAGAGGTGAAAAGTGGCAGCTCGTGATGGGGCAGCAAGCCTGGAGCCCTTCCAAGCACAGGCTGTTTTGCCCAAGCCATAAGCCCTGGGGAAATGGAGCTAAGGGAAGAGCAGAGCTCGCTCCCGCTCCAGACTTGCACTGGGCAAGAGAGCCCGAGAGAGGCAGGGCACGAGCGGTGCCTTGGAGGTGCAAGAGTAGCAGGCAGGGAGCTAGGCGAAAGGGCCCAGAGGAGCCCTGACAAGGGGCTGTGCTCAGTGCTACAGAGGACAAGAAGCAACCCCCGGGAGCATCCCTTGGAGCCCGGCCTGGGAGTCAGAAAGCTTCCTCCCCCCGGATGCGGGGCACGAGGGCCACCTTCGTGGAGCACGAGCAGCGGGCACCTAGCCACAACGGCCCAAAGGAGCCCTGGCGAGGGGCCGTGCTCAGTGCTGCAGAGGAAGGCAAAAAACCCCCGGGGACACTTGCTAGCCCACCGTGGGGGAAAAAAAGCCTTCCTCCCCCTAGCTGCAGGGCACGAGAGGCCATCTTCGTGGTGCACGAGCAGCAGGCAGTAACCTAGCCAAAATGGACCGGAGGAGCCCTGGCAAGTGGTCCTGCTCAGTGCTGCAGAGGAAGGCAAAAAACCCCCGGGGCCCAGTGCCAATCTGCGCCGGGGGAAAATTCCTTCCTGACCCCAGAGCTGGCGATCGGCTATTCCCTGAGCATGTGAGCAAGACCTGCCTCCTGGTCCCGCAGGCTGGTCACGCCTCCCAGGGGATGCCCAGCCCCAGATTTCGTCAAGGCCGCTACCCAAGATGATTTTGCTCCTTTGGAGGAAGCTTTCCTCTTTGGGATGCACCCGAGACTCCTCCCAGGCATCTCCCAGAGTCTTTTAGCCTCTGCTCTAACTACCTAATGCCTCAGGTAGCAGCCCCAGACTCTTCCAAGGAAGCTACCCAAGACGATTTTTCTCCTTTGCAGGAAGCTCTCTCCTCTGGGATCGACCCAAGACTCCTCCCAGGCATCTCCCAGAGTGTTTTGACCTCTGCGTTCGGGACCTGAGATCCCAGCTGCCTGCCCCAGACTCCTCCAAGTAAGTAGCTCAAGACATTTTTTTTCTCCTGTAGAGAAATCTCTCAACTCCGACAGCCACCTGAGACTCCTCCCAGGCACCTCCTAGAGTCTTTTGGCCTCTGCTTTACGTACCTAAGATCTCAGGTAGCAGCCCCAGACTCCTCCAGGGAAGCTACCCAAGATGATTCTTCTCTTTTGCAGGAAGCTCTCTCCTCCAGGATTGACCCAAGACTCCTCCCAGGCGTCTCCCAGAATGTTTTGACCTCTGTGTTCGGGACCGGAGATCCCAGCTACCTGCCCCAGACTCCTCCAAGTAAGTAGCTCAAGACATTTTTTTTCTCCTGTAGAGAAATCTCTCAACTCCGACAGCCACCTGAGACTCCTCCCAGGCATCTCCTAGAGTCTTCTGTCCTCTGCTTTACCTACCTAAGGTCTCAGGTAGAAGCCCCAGACTCCTCCAAGGAAGCTACCTTTGAGGTTTTTTTCTTTTTTGGAGGAACCTCTGCCCTCCGGGATCCCCCTGTGACTCCTTCCAGGCGTCTCCTAGAGTCTTTTGGCCTTTTCTTATAAGGAGCTGAGATCCCAGGTAGCAGCCCCAGACTTGTCTAATGAGGCTACCCCGGATGATTTTTCTCCTTTGGAGGAAGCTCTTTCCTCCGGGATCCACCCGAGACTCCTCCCAGGCATCTCCCAGAATCTTTTGGCCTCTGCTTTACGGACCTAAGATCCTAAGAAAAGATAGCTATGAAAAGGCCAAAAGGCTCTGGGAGATGCCTGGGAGGAGTCACAGGTGGATCCCAAAGGGGAGAGCTTCCTCCAAAAAAGAAAAAACCTCAAGGGTAGCTTCCTTTTAGGAGTCTGGGGCTGCTACCCAAGATCTTGCACGAGCAGCAGGCAGTAACCTAGCCAAAACGGACCGGAGGAGCCCTGACAAGTGGTCCTGCTCAGTGCTGCAGAGGAAGGCAAAAAACCCCCGGGGCCCAGTGCCAATCTGCGCCGGGGGAAAATTCCTTCCTGACCCCAGAGCTGGCGATCGGCTATTCCCTGAGCACGTGTGAGCAAGACCTGCCTCCTGGTCCCGCAGGCTGGTCACGCCCCCCAGGGGATGCCCAAGCCCTGTTCTCCCTGAACCTGGAGCCACCTCGGGGCTTCCGAGAGTGGCCAAGTGCCCCCGGCCTGATCGACCTTGGGGGCAAGAATCCTTCCCACGCCTTCGGGCCACCAGCGGGTGCTCCAAAGCACTGGGAGCCCTGGCAACATCTCTGCATCCCACTTCTTACGGCTGCTGCCACTGGTTCCGCAGGGAGTGAGGACGGCGAGCTCTGCAGTGCTCCTCAAGAAGGCATTCCCTTGGTCTTGCCACAGCTCTCCATCCAAAAAAGCCTGATGGCCTCGGGCACCTCCAGGGCTTGGTGGTTCTTCTCGTCTCCAGCAGCCTGGTGCAGCCTCCGGTCTTCCTCCCTCAGCGCCCGGCAAGTAATTCCAGCGGCTCCTCACAGACTTCCTCTGGGATGTCTCTGGGCCGCCTGCCAGGCAGACTGGCAGTGGGACAGGGGAGGCTGCCCCTTTTATAGTGCCCCGGGGCATTGTGACTGCTGCGTTGCCGGGTGGTGGCACTGCGACACGGGGGGGTGGTGTGAGGGGGCCCCCCCGTGCGCAGCGCTGCCCGCCGCCCCTGGGCCCAGCATCCTTCGGAGGAAGGCCTTTGGGGCGCCGGCCCCGGGGGCTGTGTGGCGTTACTGAGGCCAGAAGTTTGGCAGAAAATAAACCGCCTTGCGTTCCAGCTTATCCTCAGATGTCAGAGGGGCTAGGGACGGCTGGGTTTAATTTCTGAGTGATGTCCAATTCGACGCTCTAAGGGCGGTCGCGTTCAATGTGCTGAACTATCACGATGAGGGATGCCCTTAATAGCGTACTGCACTCTGGCTTAGCTGCGTTCAACGCACGAGAATGACCAGACTTAGGGAGTTTGGTTGCGCTAACAAATTATCACGACTAGATGAATGAGCAGCGCAGTTTATTAAAGCAACGGTACAGGTGCTTTTGGATTGCCCGTGATAAATAGACTGTCTGCAAAGCACGTGCAGGTGACAATACAGTCGCCTACAGGCGCGTTAAATGATGAAAGAAAAGAACTCTAAAGAATTCTAAGTTTCCCGGGGAAGCACTCAGTACAGCCGAGTGTTCAAATCTCACACAATAGGCATCCCTATGGCGGGGGGGAGAGAGGCTCAGCCCATTGACTGATGCCAGAAGTCAGCGATGTCCTCCCGACTTGTCTGTGATGGTGTCTTCCCTGACATTTCTCCTCTCTTAAGCCCTTTTATGTTTTCTGAGTTTTTCGGTGGAGCTTGAGTGACTCTAGTCACACATACCTCTCCTTTGATTGGTATAAAGTTCTCTCGGTTTGCTTTTAAAGGCATACGCTAGAGAAAATTCAGAGCGCGTGCTCAGTGGGGGTTGGTCGCACCTTGGAGATGGGTAACTTTGGGGGTGGAGGTGTGTTTTGGTATTATAATGAGCAGAGTTCACCTGAAACATGTCCAGAAGAACAAGATGGGCTTCGTCAGCATCAAACTGCTGACATCCTTGAAGAAGGTAGGCAGCCCGTTGCGTTGGCCAGCTGGGGTGGGAAGTGGCCTCCACGTGGAGGATGCCTGGGTGTCTGGGTGTGCTCTGGCTGTCTGCGGTGAGGTGCTCGGGGAGGTCCAGGCTCTGCTCAGGCTGCCTGTGTCCCGGCAAAGCGCTGGTGGTGCAGAGCTGGGCCCTGCTGTCTGCCTTCAACGTGCTGCAGCAGTTCTCCACCCAGGGAGGGTGGCTGTGGAAGCGGTGAGGGGTCCTCAAACCCCCAGCCCAGGGCTGGGTTCACCTCTTCTGCCCGTGGTTCCCCCAGGCTGCTTTGAGAGAGGAGAGCTCGTCCTCCGGCGCTGAGGCTCCTTTACATTTGGGTTTGGGGCTTTCTCTTTTCTTTTGTTTTTTCCTCCTCCTCTTGAGCAGAATAACCCTCTGTGGCCCCCGAGAGCTGCGGGCGGTGGCGGCACAGCTGCTCCAGGGGACGGTTTTGGAGCAAGGACAATGCTTGGGGCGAGTCAGCGTGCGAGGCGAGACGCTGAGCAGCAGTGGCACCGGGAGCTGCGCCGTGCTGTCGCCGACGGCACTGCGCCTGCCCGGGGTCCAGCGCAGCTCCCGCCGCCCCAGCGGCACCACTGGGACTGCCCGAAGGAAGGGGCTCGGCCCCCCCCGGTGCTGGGGGACCGCCCCGACGGGGACCTCACCCTGCACCTTCTGCAAGCCAGACCCAGAAAGGGGAGGCTGCTTCTCGAAGGTGCCGTTGGCTGCGTTGCTCCCAGGTCGTGGAGCTCGCATGGGAAATGGGCAATAAAAGAGGGATGAAGTTTCCAGGCTCTTTCTGGCCGGTGCAGTGATTTGGGTTTTTTTGGGGGGTTGGTTGTTTTTTTTTTTTCCTTCTGATTTCCACTCCCCCCCTTCTCCCCCCGCCACTTCCTGGTCTTGCAGCTGCCCAAGGTGCAGCCAGACAAGGGGAGGAGGGTCCCTGCGTGGCCTGCAGCTCCCTCCCTCGCCATTCTTGGGGTGATTTGGGGTTATTTTGGTGTGTCAGTGAGGCAAAGCTGGGCTCTCCGGGGCTGAGGTCAGTGGGACCCGAGGAAGGCCGTGATGGTCTTGAGGCTTTGAAGGGCTTTGCACCGAGCCCTGTCCCCGCTGGAGGGGACGCTGGTGGTGTTCAAGACGAAGGCCTTGCAGCCCTTGCTGTCGTGTGTGCCCGTGTCCCCCCCGGCCCCCGAGGTCTGTCCTTGTCGCAGGGGCTCTGTGCTGCTTTCTGCGTGGGGCCGTGTCCGTGAGTCCTGCAGGGAGCTGTCTGTCCTGGCTTCCCCACCAAAGGGCTGCTCCCCCTGGGGAAGGGGAGAGGGGAGTCGTCCGCGTCCCGCCCCACCGTTGCCTGCCCCGCTGGTGGTGACTCGGCCCTGGGGGTGGCTCGGTTCCCCTCGGGGCTTTCCCCGGCTCGGATCTGGGGCTCAGCGGGGCTTTTGCACCTCTTGGGTGCTGTTTCTTGGTGCCCCCTGCTCTCCCTCCCCCTCCCACACAGGCACGGAGCGGTTCTGGAGAAGGAGCTTTTAATTGAAAAGACAAGAGGAAAGGTCCCATCCAAGCTGGTCTAACCCCTCCCTACCCCCCTCCCCGGCCCCCCCTTCAACAAGTACCCCCCCTCCTCTCCCACCCCCCACTCCCCCCATCTCCATCCCTCTCACCCCTGTCTAATCCCCGCCCCCGCCTCACACCCCCACGTTGGCTGCAAGAGCCCTGCGCTTGCTGGGTGGCATTGGCAAGGAGCTCTGCGCCTGCCTCTTCCTCCGCTTGCCTGCCGTGGCAGGTGGGGATGGTGGCAGGTCCATCCCCGCATCCTGCCACGGCTCCTGGGGCTCCATCCCGCCGCCATTGACTATTTTGAGGCTCAGCATGGCGTCGCTGAGCTCGGGGATGCAGTAGTCAGGGGTGAGCATCTCCTCAGGCAGCGAGAGCGAGCTGAAGTCGCGGTGGGGGGTGGCTGCGCCGGTGCCACCAGCGTCCCCAGGCATGGGGCTGCTGCTGGGAGCATGCTGGCTGACCGCCAGCCCGCCCAGGGAGCAATCAAAGAGCATTAGGGCCTCTTGGAGAGCCACGGCAAGGGCATCTCCAAGGGCTTGGCTGGGGGGGACGTCGCTCCCCGGGGGGATGTCGCTGCCCGGGGGTGCCCCCGCAGGGGTGGCCGTGCTGGAGATGTTGATCTTCGCCAGCTGCCCCTCGATGTGCTGGTAGCCGGGGATGGCTGTCAGCAGCGCCGGAGGGGCTGGGGCCACCCCACTCCTCTGATTTTTGTAGGGTGCGAGGTATCGTGGTTGGCCCTGGGGGGTCCCTGGGGCTGCCCAGGCCAGGGGGGCCCCGCAGCCCCCGGGACCCCACAGGGCAGCACCCGGCAGAGAAGCGGCGCCTTGGCCGAGCGTGGCGGTGGCCGGCGGAGGCAGGTGGGTGGTTGTCCACTGGATGCGGAAGACGCGGGGGTCGAAGAGGCAGCCACATGGAGCCCTCTGCAGCCCTGTGTGGGTGAGGGGGAGCCGTGCTGGTGCGGGGGGACTCTCCAGGGGCACCCGCCGAGCCGGCCCCGATGGCCGACATCCCCCAGCTCTGGGCCAGGGGCGTGGGGAGCTTGTGGCCGGGGCGATCCCCACGGGGTGAGCTGCTGTGCCGGTGGGACGGGGTTGCAAATCGGGGAGGAGACTCGCATCTAGGAGGTGAAACGGGAGAGGTGGCCCCAAATATTTGGGGAATTCTCTGCAGATGGGCTTTCCTGGGCACGCGCCGCCCGGGCGAGGGCAAGGATGCTCACCGGGGCTTGCTGAACCCCCATGTGAAAAGTGTCGGGGGAAGGGGTGTGATGGGGATGGGGAAGGTGCCAGAGCAGACTGGGGTGCCATACCTGCTGGTGGTGCCTGGGGGGCCTGGGGTGGCCGGGCTGCAGGGAAGGGCTGCTCCCGCGCGGGCAGGCGGCACAGGTTGGCTGAGCCTAAGAGAGAGAGGAGCGATGGCCGGCGGTCACCTCTGCTCTTGCCCCCCAAGAGCGTCCCTGGGCTGCAGGGGTTGGGGTCGGTCCCTACCTCGGGGGTAGAAGGTTTTGGGGAGCGTGAATGGCTGGAAAAGCTGGGGTGCCGGGGGGCCCCAGGGCCCAGGCAGTGGGAGCTGCACTGGTGGCCGCACCATGGTCCCTTCTGGCTGTTGGCTGCCAAGGACTCTTTGGCATCTCCCCGGAAGGAATGCGGGGGCTCCCTGTGTTCCGCCCCACCCCCAAGAGCCTCCCCAGCTCCTCCTGGGGAGGGAAAGGGTTAAGGGAGGCTGGGGTGCCCCCGGGGCCTACAGGCGGCTCTCAGGGTCTGCGGGTGCAAATCCTCTTTGCTTTCAACAGTATTTTTCCGGTGGGGGAAGAAGAACAAGTTGATTCAGCCGAGCCGAGCGGGGACCAAGCTGCAGCCGCAGCCTCCTTGCGCCAGATGGCAAATGCGTTTGCGACTGTTGCCCGTGCTTCTGTTCGCTGCGTTGACCGGAGCGAGGCAGAAATAGGAAAAAGGACCTCGAGGGCGCGAAGGAAGGTCACGCGGTGTCGCTCGGTGGCACGCTTTCCCCCAGCCCTCGCTCCAGTAGTGCTGTCAGGTCTTTTAGTCTCCTGATGGGAAAAGCAGCAGCTCTGGATCCCCCTCGGAGGGGGCGGCGCTTTCCCTGGGTGCGTGACACCCAGGAGGAGACGGTACCCGCCGCCGCGTGCTCCCAGAAAAGGACTGGATTCTGCCCAACGTCCGGTGTCGGGGCGCTGGGGCTGTTTGCGCTCTACGGGACCCCAGGGATGGGGTTAGTACATCCCCTCCTCGTGCTTGGAGGATTCGGCACTAGCAAGGACCCCCTGGTACCAAGGACACAGGCCTCTCGCTCCCGCTGTGTGAACAGTGTGTGGCCTGGGGGAGTTGGGACAACTGCCGTGAACCGGAGGCCAAAGATCTCTCCTGGCCTGGATCCTGTTAATTAAAGAGATGGCGCTCTGTTGGTGAGGCACCTCTGGCTGCAAGATTGTGCAAGGCCATCTGCTGCGTAACTTGTGGCAGGGACCGATGCTGGGGGCGTGAAGGCAAGCGCGCTTCTAAAACCATAAAACTCCGTTTCATTTCAGAGCGCAGCTGAGCAACCCCGCTCCTCAACACTCTGCCATCTGCACCGCTGTGGCTGGGACCGGGCAGTGCTGCACATCCCAAAGGCCACCAAGTCACACCCGTGTCCCCGCTGCTTTGCCGGGAGCTTCTGCGATGCGAGCGATGTTCTGGGGGCTGATCTCTTGGACTGCAGCTACTCTGTCCCTGACCGGCAGCTGGTCAGGAGGGTTGCGTCCCAGGTGGAATTCCACCTCTCTGACGAGAACCTGGCCAAGGATGCTTTCCTCCTGAAACATGTCCAGAAGAACAAGATGGGCTTCGTCAGCATCAAACTGCTGACGTCCTTGAAGAAGGTAGGCAGCCCGTTGCGTTGGCCAGCCGGGGTGGGAAGTGGCCTCCACGTGGAGGATGCCTGGGTATCTGGGTGTGCTCTGGCTGTCTGCGGTGAGGTGCTCGGGGAGGTCCAGGCTCTGCTCAGGAAGCCTGTGTCCCGGCAAAGTGCTGGTGGTGCAGAGCTGGGCCCTGCTGTCTGCCTTCAACGTGCTGCAGCAGTTCTCCACCCAGGGAGGGTGGCTGGGGAAGCGGTGAGGGGTCCTCAAACCCCAAGCCCAGGGCTGGGTTCACCTCTTCTGCCCGTGGTTCCCCCAGGCTGCTTTGAGAGAGGAGAGCTCGTCCTCCGGCGCTGAGGCTCCTTTACATTTGGGTTTGGGGCTTTCTCTTTTCTTTTGTTTTTCATCATGACTAGATGAATGAGCAGCGCAGTTTATTAACGCAACGGTACAGGTGCTTTTGGATTGCCCGTGATAAATAGACTGTCTGCAAAGCACGTGCAGGTGACAATACCGTTGCCTACAGGCGCGTTAAATGATGAAAGAAAAGAGCTCTAAAGAATTCTAAGTTTCCCGGGGAAGCACTCGGTACAGCCGAGTGTTCAAATCTCACGCAATAGGCATCCCTATGGCGGGGGGGAGAGAGGCTCAGCCCATCGGCTGATCCCAGAAGTCAGCGATGTCCTCCCGACTTGTCTGTGATGGTGTCTTCCCTGGCATTTCTCCTCTCTTAAGCCCTTTTATGTTTTCTGAGTTTTTCGGTGGAGCTTGAGTGACTCTAGTCACACATACCTCTCCTTTGATTGGTATAAAGTTCTCTCGGTTTGCTTTTAAAGGCATACGCTAGAGAAAATTCAGAGCGCGTGCTCAGTGGGGGTTGGTCGCACCTTGGAGATGGGTAACTTTGGGGGTGGAGGTGTGTTTTGGTATTATAATGAGCAAAGTTCACCCAAAGGACCTGCTGTTGCGTGTGAGTACCCCAGAAGTGGGCACGTGTGATAGAAACCAGAAGTAGGGCATTAGCTCAACAGAACCCCCATTGTGTTACCTCCTTGCTTCAGTGGATTCAATGCAGGGAGCAAGCGTTCTCGTTCCGATCGTTCCGGTTGCCTACCCCTGCGATCACAGAGCCTGGCCACGAGGTCTCGGCTCCGCTCCACCCTCTGTGTTCCTTTTCAGAGTCAGCGTACCAAGCTCCCCTGGTGTTGCTGACGTCTAAAGTTGCAGGTCACGTTGCTTAGGGAGCTACCACGGAACCAATTCTTGACGTGTGCAGTGTTCCTCCCTGGAGGTTCACCTTCCCTTCAGGGGCGGCGGGGGGACGTGTGTCATACCGACAAGTCACCTCCAGCAATCATTCCACGGGCTGTGGCTGTGCCCAGGAGGCCCGGGGGTCTCTCCCTGCCCTTGGCGGCCATGCCCTGGGCCCAGCTGCTGGGTGTCCCTGGCGCCTGCTCTGCCACTCGGCTCGCAAGGAGAAGCCTGGTGCTGTTCCTCTTCTCTCGGGCCATGGCAGGAACCAAGCGTGCAGCGCAGAGACCGCCCCTATTAGCCGTCCCCTCTCTGCACCAGAGCTAAAGCCTGTGCGACCCCGCAGCCAGGAGGAGCAGGGACTTGATGTGGCTGGACACAACCCCTTTTCGTGGGGCGTAAGGGGGGTGATTTCGGCAGCCGCAGCCTGGAGGCAAGCCAAAGTGTAACCAGAGCCATAGGTTGAGATGGTGGGTGCCAAGAGCCCGCCACGGAAGTAAGCCAGGCTTTGAGGAACCAGTGCGCGGAGGTGACCCCGGTGTGGTGGAAGGAAAGGTTGGTCGTATTCAGACGTGGACCATTTGGATCCGTGACCAAAGCCCAGCCAGGCAAAGGACAGACAGCTCTTCCAAACTGTCAAAATAGCCCATTGCTGCTATTGCCGTCACATCCCCTTGTCCCACTGAAACCCAGCTGCGCAGCCTTTCTATTAAACACACGCGTTGGCCGTGTTTATACGGGATACCAAAGGCGCTTCAGCCATGGGTGAAACTTCCACAGCTCACCTGTGACTTGAACCTTTCTGAGCGTTCTTTGCCTACCTCAGTTTGTGGGAAGATGTTCGGATCTTACCTCAAACCCTGGCAAGTCTCCTTTTCCTTTAGGATTTAGTATTTTGAGTACTGAGAGATTAAGAGAGGTAGTCTCCTTGCCATTTTGTGCGTTGGTGCCAAAATGGATCTGTACCTTCAGACTATGTAAATAAGGGCATGTAGGCCACAGACATTCCTTTGGTTGTGGTGATGCCAGAGGTGAAAGACAGGGGTTTGGTTCCCTCTGCAGGAACTCTGCAGAGATGTAGAGAGCATGCACGGTTTCCTCACCGTTCCTTACCGAGGCACCAAGGGACATTTGCTACCACGCTGTCAGGGGAGGTTTGGACTTGACATGAGGAGACATTTCTTTGCCAAGAGGGTGGTCACACCCTGAAACAGGCTTCCTGGAGAGGTGGTGGATGCCCCGTGCCTGTCAGTGTTGAAGAGGCATTTGGACAATGCCCTTAATACCATGCTTGAACTTTTGGTCAGCCATGAAGCGGTCAGGCAGGAGGACTAGTAGGAACTTGTAGGTCCCTTCCAGCTGAACTATTCTATTCTCATTCAGAATGTGAATAGAGAAGAAGAAATAGTTTTTCCCACTTTGTTGGAATTTGACAGAAAGTAAATTAAAGATGCCTTGTCCAAAGTTGCACAGCAGTTTAGCAATTGCATTTCAAAACGGTGTTTTGGCAGTTGAAGAAATTACACTGCCAATAGAGCTGTTTAGGAAAAAAAAGGAGTAGTTTTGCAGAGGATGTGTGAAGGCCTCTAGAAAAACATCTTTAAAGAGCCTGTGGATGTTTCCCATGGAAAGCACTGATTTTGTTTGAAAGCTAAGGCTCTTTCAGCTTGGGCATCTTTTAGTTTTAGAGCAAAAACTTAGTATTTCTCAGAGGAAACAGGAACTCGTACAAATTGAGTTGAATCCTCAGCTTCCTATTTAAAAATGTCTTTAAGGGAAGTGTACCATCAGGCCACAACTGTGCAATGGCATTAGTCCCGAAGTTAATCCCGATGGCATTAGTCCCTAAATTAATCCCAGATGCATACCAGTTCACAAGGAAGCCACCTACTTGGTTGTCTGATTCATGAAATCTCCCCTGGCATGTAAGGCTCACATTGAATCCCATCCTACCATCACCTTTAACACACTTGTTTTACCCACACTTTTATGCTTCATAAAATGAGCTTCCATAAGTGTTAGCAACTCCAAGTCAGCACCCATTCTTTTGATAAAAATAACCTGCTACGAGTGTCTGAGCAATCATAGTTAAATTATACCACCACTTCCATACAGTTCTGTAACAATATTCCTCTAGTGGTTCTGATACAACAGAGCTTCTCTATCTAATAGTTAATGGTAACACACTTTGGTAAGTAAGGAACACATAGATCAATATAGTTTTCCAGGGGAAAATATTTTAAAGACTGTACATTAGTATAAATCAAAAGGCAAAACCCCTCAAAGTCTGGAGGAAGATGCAAAAGTGCTTCTTTGCAAGAGGGTTTTTGTCCACTCTTGCTTAAGTCAACTGAAGGGAAGATCTGAATAAAGCCACGGTGCCTTCTCCCACCCGACTCTGGCCATTCACCGAGATCCAGTGCTTAGCGCTGTTCCCAAACAGTTTCCACTGAGACCGGATGAACTGTCAGATGCTACCATGATTTATAAACTTAAGCTCCCAGTCTCTCCTGCCATTTCCACATCCACTTCTTCCCTTTCTGATAAGGCATGAATCATCATCAGAAATCCCTCTCCAGCCCATTAACAACCTAAACATTGCACAGGCTCATAGAAGTACACGGGTGACTATCGTTACATCTGCCTCCGTATTAGAGGGATCAGCACTGTAAAAATACCTGCAGTCAGCAAATATTCGTGTTGCATTTATGAGCATTTTCATTCCAGTACACACATTATGAAACAATCTTATGGTGGTAGGAAGGCTAGGTAGGTATTCCAGCAAGGAAGACTGCTTTGCTGCTATATTAATACCTTATATTATAGTGCAATAATCCTGTGCTCTACAGAGTCTCAGACTGGTTCATTGGAGCGGGGCGGGGGGGAAGTGTATGGCTTTAAACAGCTTGCAGTATTGGGTCAAAAAAGGCACAGATGTTGCAGCAAATCCTTGAAACAACATAAACTCACCATGCTCACCTGAGCCTATCCAAAAAAGTATTCACCGTGGCCAGACCAAGGGTTCTGTGCTGTGCCTGGCTAATTCAACAGCAGGGCACCCTGCGTGGGAGAACCACTAATCCTGAAACGTAGCATTAAAGAAGACGAGACCAAGGCTACAGAGGCTTTTGTGAAACTGAGCATAAGAGAAGAATCATACCTTCCTGAGCCTCAAAAGAATTTCTACAAAATCTTAGATATTTCTGCGATGACTTCAGGAGATAATCTTACAGCAAGTGACTCCTAACAGAATTTTCAGATGCCTTTAGGAATAAGGAAGGACTCTAGTAATCTCTCACCCTCATAGGCAGTCTCGAGAAAGCATATGCCTGAGAAACAGAGGAAAACCAGAGTGAGGAGATGGGGAAGTCGAGAACGTTATTCGCAGTAGCTGCTCTCATTCGACCAGATCAAGACTGGCACAGTGTTAGCAGAGGTACGGAATAGATGTGAAAGCCTCAGACGTTTCTGCCCAGCGGGTAACACTGTGGGATGTAAATGGTAAGACTGCATGCATTTTTTTCGCAACACAGTAAAAAGTGAAGTTAAAAATACCAAATCCACCAGACCGAAAAGATTTCCATCCTCCTCAAGTTATGAGAGGAAAAAATCCTCTCAGGAGATTGAAAGAGAGGTACTCCATAAACACGCACATCTGTGGTTCCCAAGCCCATGGTTCAAAACTTCTGTCATCAGTTTATTTTCTCCCATGGGTCTTCTCCAATTCAGTAGCTGTCACTCCAGTGAAAACCACAACACAAAGCTGACATTTATTGAAGGTGGGCAGGGCCCCGTGAACTCTACTGTGGCAGTGCAGACAAATCTAAACATCATCTTTACTCACAAATTTCCATTCAGTTCAGTGAAAGCAGAATTGCCTCTGAGGTGTGGGAATAATAAAGAGAAAATTCTCCTTTTGGTTGCACCTAAGAACAGGCTTGCAGAGGCGCTGGTGGGAAGCCTGCTGGAAACCAAGGGGCCGCGTGGGAGTCAGGGAAAGCAGAATATGCTTTCCACCACCTAGAAAAGGAGCATGTGGATGGGGGAGGAGGAGCGAGCAAGAGAGGAGGAGCTGAGACTTTGCCAGAAGAAATAGGAGGGCCCCATGGTGCTGACCGCACAGGAGTGCTCCGGGATGTCACGGGGAGGCTGGCACGCTGGTTCGAAGCACAGACCGCTTTCCCCTGCTCCTTTTCCATGCGGGCACCAGGACACGGTAAAGCAAAACCCGGGCAAGGTCAAGCTGGACTTGAGTGGCACGAGTGAAAGGGACAGGTGCCCGAGCGATCTTCTCTTCTGTCCTGCCAGTCAGAGGTAGGGGTGCGTAACCGAAAAAGCCGGTCGAAGAAACTCTCTGAGGCTCGATTTTGGAGTTTTAGAAAGCAGGCATTCTTTATTGCAGCGCTGGATGCACGGGGGATCGTTCTGCCTATCGTGCATACCGTTACCTACAGCAAGGCAAGCTTATATTGTTCTAATCATATACTTATTTATGTTATCCTTGACATAGTGTCCGCCCTTTGGGCATGCGCAGTGTGGCTCATCTCTTTTTCCTAGTTAGCTAGCCTTGGCAGGTTTTAATGGCTGGATGCACCAATGTCTGTCCCAACAGCAGGTGGGGGACAGGGCTCTGCCCTTCGTGAGACCCCTAGCCCCTGGAGTGGTGGCTGGAAGATGGGTAGGTCAAAGGACCCTGATGGGAGCCCTGCAGGGCCTCATCCATTGGACCGACGGGCACCTTCCCTTGTCACACAGAGCATCTCATGGGCTGGAAAAGGGATGCTCTGGAGAGCTTCTGGCAAATCTCTGGAGAAGAGCTTCTTCCCGCCCCTATCCCAGGGGCTTTCTCGGCTCTGGTGCCCTTCCCAAGGACAGCCCCACAGGTGGGTGCAGGAAAGAACAGGCAGCAGCCACAGCGGTCAGCACGGCGGGAAAGCCAAGGATAAAGCCTTATCACCCAAGTGGGATAAAGCCTTAATAACCAAGTGTGCTGCTCCTCGGACAGGAGTATTCCTGCCTAAGCTCACCACACTTTTCCTGCATTTCCCTGTGGCTTTCGGCAGGATATGAATGGCTCTTCAGTGCCGGTGGTCGCTCCCCTCTTTCAGTAACAATTGCAAATTTTCTTCCTGTTGGACCCGCCTCAGTTCCAGTCTCTTGGGGATTGAAAGCTGGCACAGCATGGGTGCCAGAGACGTTCCCACAGCTTGGCTGGCGTCCACAAGGAGGAGTCTGTCTTTAGCCACGATGGTCATTTCCAGGGAAAACAGCTTGTTGTATTGACCAGGACCCTACGCGGACAACAGAAGAGCAGGGATGTGGCCATTTGCCACAAGTCCAGTGGAGCAGGCTGCTCAAACACAGCCCACGGTGACTTTCTGTGCTGCTGGGCCTGTGGGGACAAAGGATTAAGCCTGAATTACCTACATGAAATAGAGCTATCGCTAGCCTCGTGCAACGGCACCCAGGAGCTGGTCCTGAAAACCACCAATCCAGGACACGGAAAGCTTTTAACCGCTGTGGCTATTCTGGAATAGACTGTGCCGTGTGCATCCATTTCTATTAACATCGCTTCTCCTGGAGCCCAAAAGGAGTTTGAGAGCTTGCTTATGGCTAAAGGGGGTTGGTGGCCTCGGGTGGTGGCTGAGGCTTGGGGCTTGCATTGCCCGTGACCAGCTATGATCACAGAGTGAGAGAGGAAAGACTTTCCCTGGGGAAGAGGCACCAGGGAGTGGTTGAGGTGGAGGAAGACTTCACCATGGTTTTGCTTGTAGGTGGAAAGTTCTGGATCAGAGAGGAATTCTACATCTTCCGTAGCATGGCACAAGTAGAGTCTTCTGTTGGTACCAAGTAGAGGCAGAATGTCAGGCAAAGTGGCTCATTGAATGGGAATGATCTGGGGAAATTTACTTGGCTATTAAAAGCCCCATTGCTCTAGCAGTTGAATCTTTTTTCTCTAGTCCTTTTTTTTTTGGAAGGGGGTGGCAGGAGGGGCATGGATAATTTATCGTCATACCTACAAAAACAGGCATTGTAGCAGTCAAGATGGAATATGCCTTTCTCACGTCCCTTTTCTTTTTTGAACATGCTGAATTCAATCTGCTGATCAGTAGCCCACTGAGTTCAATAGACGCCTTGGATTTTTATCCTTCGGCTCAAGAGCTAGACCCAACCTCCTGTCGTTGGTGTTAGCGCAATTAATACAGATAATCTGCTATCTTCTACCTAATAATCTAGGCTACATCGTACCTAACGATCTATGCGAGAGTACAACCCGATCCAATGTTACACGCAACATCAGCACTGTGAAGAGCTGTGACATTCAAATGAAAAAGGAGACATTTTGAACACCTTTTAAGAGCTTGCAGGAATACAAAGGGGAAGCACTGTGTAAATAATACTCAAACCAATATGGATTTTCCCCCTAAATTTCTGAACCTCCTGTGACAAGTGATGGCCTATCAAAGTACATGTCTGCCACCCCTGCACTGCACCACGCGGGACCTGTTCACATTCCCTGGTCTGGGAGATGGGGCAGAGCGGACCCTCCGGCAGCTTGTGGCACACAACCGGGAGGAGAGGCTCACGTGCCGGAGGGTCCTGCTGTCAACCTGGGGGATCTTGACAGGCTGGAGAAAGGGGCTGACGGGAACCTCCTGTAGTTCCCCAAGGGGAAGAGCAAAGTCCTGGAGACCTGGGGACGAAGAAGCCCTTGCACCAGTAAGTGCTGGGGTCACCCAGCTGGAAAGCAGCTGTGCAGACACCTGGGGTGATGGTGGACACCAAGTGGACCGATTTCGAGCCAGAAAAGTGCCCCTGGGGCAAAGGCGGCTCACTGCCTCCTGGGCTGCGGTAGGCAAAGCGTTGGCAAGAGGTGGAGGGAGACGGTCCTTCCCCTCTGCTGGGTCCGTCCAGCCCGCCCGGGGCTCCCCAGTGCCAGGCAGAGACGGCCATACTGGAGAGAACTCTCACCCCGGTGCCCCTCCCACTTTCCGTTGGGCTCAGAATGTTGGTCCGTTGGGCTCGGAATGTTGGTCAGTTGGAGGCCACAGCCACCAGAGACAGCAGCACGGAGCTGTGCTGGCACACAGGAGCGCTGGGAGGAGGCAGGATCTGGCCGAGCAGCACCTCGCCGGCACCGGCACCTCGCCTCCCATCCCCGCTGTCGCCGACTGGCCCGCGTCCTTGGTCCACGGCGAGGGTCCTCCTCTCCCGGGCAGGATGGGCCAGGCCAACTGCTGCTGCGGCTCCAGGTGGGCTCTCCCTGTGCCTCGGGGGCACGGCCGGGACCCGCGGCAGCGGCGGCGGCCTTTCTCATGCCCGCCGCTCTCTGCTCTGCAGGGAGGCTCTCACCGACGCCGAGCCGGTGCTGAGCACGGACATGCGGCTGACCCGGGGCCGCAAGAGGAGCGAGAGACGCCTTCTCCTCCTCCAGGAGGAACTGGTGATCGCCAAGTTGCAGTAAGACCCTCAGAGCCCAGCTGCCTTTCCCCCAGCCCCGGCCCTGGCCCCGGGGCAGGGACACCCCGGCAGCAGCCCCAGGCCCCGGCACCTTGGTGGGTGCTGGAGGCGCCCATCGCTGTCCGTCCGTCCCAAGGGCAGGTGGGGGACAGGGCTCTGCCCGGGGGGACCCCCAGGAGGCCACCTCCAGCTCACCGCCGGCCTCTGCTCTCTGCAGACGCGGCACCAGCGTGCGCCCACAGCTCCGCCTGGCCCTGGACCAGCTGTGGGTGCTGAGCGGCGGAAAGGAGGCGGCGGGGGACGAGGAAGAGGAGGAAGGCGGCGATGAGGACAGGACCTCCATCCTCCTCGTCTGGCCCAGCGGCTCCTGCGTTGCCACTTTCCCGTGAGTGCCACGGCTGGGCGGGAGACGTTCCCAAGCACGCCCACGCCATCGTGAGAACGGCCTTTGCCCTGCGTGCAGAGCCTGGGCAGGGAGCAAGCAGCACGCCGGCAGGGAGGGATGGGGGCATGGGCAGGTCCCGCATCCCCTTTGGGTCCCCAGAAGGGGAGGGCGAAAGCAGCTGCTCTGGCAGGACACGGGGAGCCAGGGCTCGGGCAGTGCCTCTGTCCTGCCCCACGGGGCTTCGTCCCGCTCTGGCATCCTTCCCCACGGGGCAGGGCTGCGCAGGCGCCCGCCTCTGCCCACGGGCTGGGGGGCAGCGGGGCCTGACGCTGGTTCTCCTCTCTTTCTGCAGCTCCCAGGCGCTGAAGGAGCTGTGGGTGGGCACGCTGCTGGGGTAAGCCGCGGGGATGCTGCAGGTGCAGCCGGATGGGGGAACACAGCTCCCCAGCTGGGGAGAGGTGCCCCCGCGGCTGCCGGCAGCTCTCGCTCGGGCAGAGCTGCCGCACAAGGGAGAAGAGGCGGCTTGGGGCTCAGCCAGCTCTCTCCCTGTGCCTTCCCGGCGCACAGGACACCAGAAGGAGCCAAGAGAGCCCGGGTGACGCCTGTCCCGTCAATCAGGCTCCTGGAGAAGGAGCTGGGCCGCCGCCACGCCGTGAGTGCCTGCCCGGTCTGGGCTCTGCCCCCGAGCCCTGGTCCTCCAGCCGAGCGAGCGGCAGAGGCATCGCTGCTCACCTGCCTCCGCTCCTTCTCTCTTGCCCAGTGGAGGACATTCAGCGCCGGGAGCCTGGAGAGGCTGATGGAGGGCCAGGCCGAGGTGAGAAGGGCTGCCTTTCGCCCGCCTCTGGCTGTGCCGGCACGTGCAGCCAGTGGGGTGAGGGATGGAGGGAAGGGTGGTGCCACTCGGGGAGCGGAGAGGGTTGGGGAGCCACCGGGAATGTCGGCACATCCTCGCTGGCGGTGCTGGGGGGAAACCTGCCCCGCGGGGCAGAGAGCCCGGGAGGGCAGAGGGTCCTGGCTCTGCCGCGCTCAGGCTGCTGGTGCCAGCTGGCAGCTCGCCGGCGGCCCTTTGCGCTGTGGGGCTGCTCTCTGAGCACGGCCTGGTTCTTGCAGGCTGGTCCCAAGCAAGGGCCTCCGACGGTCCCGCCGAGCAACGGAGGGGGACTTTGCCACGCACCGGGTGAGTTTCGGGAAGAACGGTAAGCTCCTGCAAGCGCTGGAGCTGTGCTCACTTGTCCCTCGAGTGTCGCCATGCAGGTTGGGCAGCCCGAGGCAGGACGTCACCTCCAGGAGGAAGGACACCCGCTGGGCAGCGGCCGCTGGATGTGGTTCTGCGGGGACACGGAGCCTCTGCTGCTGCCCATGGCTTGGAGGAGGACAGGGCGAGGGCTGGGCCAGGCTCTCCTCTCCTGGTGGCGTGCCGGCTCTCAGGAGCCTCCCAACTGGAGCTGCTGAGCCGGAGCTCAGAGTTCCAGCTGCTGGCTCCCTGCCCGTCCTGCTGCACCGCTCAGCACCACGCTGCGGGCAGGGCAGGCCCCGGGAGCGCTGGCCTGGCGGTCTCTGTTGACAGGCTCTTACTCTGCTTTCCTTTGCAGCAGGAGGGAGCAGCAGCAGGAGGAGGAAGAGGAGGGGGCTGCCCTGGCCCTTTGCTCATCGGAGGACCCCGGCCACTGCCCAGGCGCCAGGGCAGGCGGGCTCCGGCTGCAGCAGGGCGCTCTTTGGCCAGCCCCTGGCAGCCCTCTGTGGGGAGGACGGCTCCCTGCCGCGGCCCATCCAGGTAAGCCAGCCTGGCCGGGGGGGTCCCCAGCCCTCCAGATGCTCCGTAGAGGCGGTGGGAGCCCTCCCTCCGGCTGCTGCACAGGGGACACGGGCGTCCCCAGGAGCTCCGGGGATGGCGGCTTGGGCTCTTCACCCCCAGCAAGGAGCCCGCTCTGGGGCAGTGCTCTGGCCACCGCTGTCGGAAGGCAGCTCCTCAGCCAAGCAACTGTCCTCCTGCCTCTCCTGCAGGAGCTGCTGGCTGTCCTGCACCGGGAAGGACCGTCGACGGAGGGGATATTCCGAAAAGCCGCCAGCGGGACGGAACTTCGGGAGCTGCGGGAGGCCCTGGACCGCGACGCCAATGTTGACCTGGGCAGCCAGCCTGCACTCCTGCTGGCCGCCGTCTTGAAGGTGAGCGCTGCTGACCTGCGGCTGGAGGAGCTCCTGGCCGGCCTGGAAACTTCAAAGGCTCACCCAGAGCCCTTGGCATTGCAGGACTTCCTCCGAAGCATCCCCGACAAGCTGCTGGTGACCCACCTCTACGAGGACTGGGTGGCAGCCATGGAGAGGACCAGCAAGGAGGAGAAGGTCTCCGAGCTGAAAGCGTAAGTGTGGGCAGCAGCCTGCCTGTTGAGCAGGAGCCCTGACCGCTGGCTGAGAGCACCTGGAAAGCTGCGCAACTCAGCCGCTGGCTCCCCCCTGCCTTGGACAACAGGCCTGGGCAAAATCTGCTTTGTCAACCTGGTGTCCCTGTTCCCTCAGGGTGGCCGAGAAGTTGCCTGCAGCCAACCTCTTCCTCCTCAAGCAGCTGCTGTCCGTTCTCCAGCACATCGGCCACAACGCAGCCACCAGCAGGATGAGCTGCAGCAACCTGGCCATCTGCCTTGGGCCAAACCTGCTGAGCCCACCCAACGAGGACCTGCTCCCGCTCCAGGCCATGCTGGAGGTGACCGAGAAGGTGCGCTGTGTTGGCAAGCCGGCTGCAGCCTTGCCGGCCCATCCGAGCTTGGCTGCTCAGAGGTCCCTGGCTGCCTCCTCCCTTGAGCAAATGCCGGTGGGGTGGCTGCCCGCAAAGGCAGCCCCACAGCCACAGCCGTCTGTGCAGAGGCAAGGGTCGGGAGTGGGAAAGGCTGCTTGGTACAACTTCAGGCAGCTGGGTTGAGACCAAGGGTTTGATGTGTGCAGGTGAACACGCTGGTGCTGTTTATGATTGAAAATTGCGGTGACATTGTTGGGGAGGAGGTGGCTGGCCGCTCCTGTCCATCAGCTGGGGAGTCGCCAGCCCCCACGGACGGAGCCAGAGGTATGAGGAGGAACTGAGGGCTGTCCCAGGCTGGGGCTCTGGATACCAGAAACCTCAACGTCAAGAAGAAAACCGGCGTAGGGCTTGGGGTGGGTTTTGCTTTAGGTGTGCCTTACTTCCAAAGGCTTCATTGCTGCACATGGTTTTGCTTTCTAGACCTGCGTTTGGAAGAGCAAAGTGGCCCTGCAGGCAGAGGAGACCAGGGCCACCAGGCAGAAGCCATTCTGCATGCATCCCCCTCTCTGGACGTCCTCAAAGGAGCTGGGGGAGACATGGTGGCGGAGTCCAAAACGACAGAGGTATGTCAGCTCTGCTCCGCAAGCACCGTGACAGCGTCTCTCGGGTAGGAGGGTAGTTTCTGAGGAGGCCAAGTAGCTGCTGGGCCTCCTCCGGCCAGCCGATGGCTTGTGCGTTTGGGGTTCCTCCTCCTCCCCCACGGAATCATACATTGTATGGAAAACTGGAAAGGTCCTTTCTCAAATGCATTAGGCATGTGCTTAATCCAACCAAATACCTACAAAAAGACAGCGGGGAGTAGCTGTCAACTTGAGAGGGCTTTTGCTCAGATCCTACTTCATCACAGTTTCATCAAGTCTGTTTTGGGGTGGGTGGACTGTGCAAAATGTGGACGATGCGAAGCAGCATCTTCCCCGGAGAGCTAAGGTGGCAATTTGGCAAGCAGTCCCTTACTACTCCAGGCCGTCCCTTGCCACCCCTTAACTCCAACAATTCTGGTTTAGGCACCTCCAGCTTTGCCTCCAGCCACCCTCAAGAGCACAGCAGAGGCCCTGCCACGCCCGCAACAACTGGGCAGCGTTTCAGAGGAAAGAAGGTAAAACGAGTCACTTTGGGTTAAAATCAGAACTGTCTCCGCTGGATCGTGGCCTTACCTATCTAAGCACACTGTGGGATGGAAAGGTTTGCAGGCTCTCCTCGGGACAAGGAAAAGAGAAGAAACCGAAGGAGGAAACAGGCCTGGGGAGATGAAAGCTGTGCAGAAAAAAAGAGGAGGAAGAGAGAAAACGTATTGGGGGACCGCAAACGGAAAAGATGCAGGAAGGTCCGGCAGGTCGAGAAGCCCAGGTGCGTACCAGGCTCTGCTGCTGCGCAGGGTCTGGCAAGAACCCCGTGGCCGCTCCCCAGGGGCTCCCCATCGAGCCCTGCTGCGTGGCACAGGGGCCCTGTGCATCTCTGCGCGCGCACAGCTCTCTAGGGGCATTCCCTGTGGGGATAAGGCGCCAGAGCCCTCCCCTCGGCAATGCCAGCCATAGCTCGCTCTCTTCTGGGCTATGAGCAATTCCTCGTCAACGGTGTTCCCCAAAGAGAGGGCAACCAAACCCTGCCTCTTCCTGCCGCTGTGCATTCAGCAGTGCTCTCTGACTCTGTCCTTGTAGGTGCCGTTTTCCTGTTACCGGCTGAACCCCTGTGAGTCCTGGGCCCACCCCCCACCGCAGTTGATGTTCTCAATAAAACGATATTTTCTCTCTTCTGAGTGTGTCCGCCATCGGCTGTTCTGGAGCGGGGAGCTGCTGTTTGGGGATGACCCCTGGGGGAGGAGTTTGGGATCGTGCCTTGTCCCAGCATCCTTGCCGGCGGGCATGAGGGCTGAGTTCAGGTGCTTTAGGAGTGAAAGCAAGGCACAGAGTTGCACAGGAGGGTGGAGGTTGGAAGGGACCCATGGAGCTGCAACTGGTCACCCAGCTCCTGCTCAGATTTTGGCTAATACTCATCTTGTGCTAAGGCCTGCCGTATGCTTGGAGCCATGCCATTATCTCAGGTAGAGGGCAACATGTAGGTACAGCAGGTTGGCCAAGAAGGGCTAAAGCTCCTTATGCAGCCATGGTCACCTGCAGCTTGTTGTCCCCTGTGGCTGTCATCCTTGCATACCGATTGTCTGGTAGTTTCTTCAGAACCCCCTCGCTCACACCGATGGTATAAACCAAACTTCCACACTGGGCACTATAACTACTCCTCTCAAATGATGCACCTCTTATTGATCACAGAGAGCAACAACAGGAAGGTTTGATTCAGTTTGCACAGAATAACTCAACTAAATATTCTGCTGTCTATGGAAATGCAATTTTAAAAAGGGGCTTAAAAAACCCAAGCTCTTTGGAACTGCACTAGGTTCTTTCCCCTTGACAGGAACAGCAATGCTCCACACTTGAAGTGAACCACTGACAGGGTGCATTTTCATGTTAATTGTCGCAGACACTGGCAACAGGAAACAAAGCACTGTAAATATCACTCCTTTCCTGCCTTTAAGGACTTAACAGTGATAGTCAGACATGGCAAGGGGAAAAAAGTATGTAGCAGAAACAGAGCTATGAGGGTGCTGAGGGCTGGGGACCTCAAAAGTCTAGGCTTGTGCTTTTGCACATCCACTCAAGCTAGTGCTGGCTGAATACAAAACACAGGTGCTGTGATTCTCTGGCATTCCCTGCCCATTGTGCATTTTGTATGAGGGGCTTCGAAAACAAGAATTAAGGGAGAGAGTCTCTGGCATGAAGGTGGAGAATTGATGTATGAATACAGCTTTCCCTTGAGAAAGAAAAAATGACTGTTGCCCATGACAAGCAATCAGAAGGATGCATCTGGTACACTATTAGGAGACGGGTACATGGGATAAAATGAGACTAGATATATGTGAGACTTTGAATAAGATGGAGAATCCAGTGACGGGTGGAGCAGTTGCAGAGGGAGACCTTCATAGCAGCATTTTGCACAATATTACATGTGAAGACAAGGAGAAAGGGGGGGGCAGGGTTGATTTTCTTCCATGGTTTTGGGGTTCTTTTTGGTCTTTGCATCTGGGGGTCTGTTGAAACCTCTGTGTCTGAACATGGAGAGATTTTCGTTGAAATGCTGTATACCTTTGAGGGCAACCCAAAGCATAGCCTTATACTTACATATCTGGTACAAAGCATAGAAATAACAGACTTTGAGAATGGCCATAGTAACCAGACAAGACACAAAGAGTTTCTAAATCCCAGTAGCCCAATGGATAGTAACGCTGGAGGCAGGTTCATGCTGTAATTTGTATTCAAAGCCTGAATACTACAGAGAGACCATTTCTTGTACCTGGAATTCAGAAGAGACCCACTATGAAGATACAGCTGGAAGTTAACAAATAGGTGTGATCTCTTATCACCTTAATATCTGAGATGAGTCAGTCTGAGTTTTCATTTTCTCCAAATAATATACAGCAATCTACGGGAGGAAGTGAAAACGGCAAAAATGAGTAAGGAAAGATTGTTTGCTCTTTCTTATACACGGGAATTAGCAGGCAACACATGAAATTATTAATCACAATAAAGGAAAAGAAGAACATCTGCACACAATACGTAATTAAATTGTGCACCTCCTTGCCACAGGATGTTTTGGATAGCACAAGTATGAATGGGTTGAAGAAGCAATTAGACAGAATCAGGGAAGGAAGGTCTCTCGTGGGCCATTAAGCTCTAGGAAGCAGGAACAGCCTCCAGAAATCCCTGAACTAGTGACTGTCGGTATAGAGGGTACAGCAGGGGAAGGAGCATGCTATGCTTATTGCATTTCTTATGCTTTTTTCCTACACATCTTTCACTGTTCAGATTCAGAGACAGGACGCCGAGCTGAACGAACCTTTGGTATGACCCCGTGTGGCTATTCTCAGGAATTATACAAGACACAGTCCCCTACATGCTATGGATGCAATTCACATTCACGCAGAGCACTGCCTTATGGCCTTGCAAATTCTGCTGAGTATTTACGGTGAGAATTTAAGCAGAACCTATGTGGCTGAGTTCATGCATAGACGTGATCCCATTTCACCCTATCTGAAATTACATACTGCCTCCTCTGCGACGGGTTTTTGGCTTGGGTGCAATTTGATATGCAATTAGTCAAACATCTTCTCCTGCGATATCTGTCCTGTGGTGAACAATTAGCGTTGCATAAGGGAATACATTCTGAGGCTTGAATCCCAGGGACTCCTGTCAATTTGCACTGACAGCATGCTTACAAGGAAGGAGCTGACAGGTCCAGCTGGAATTGAGTGTTAGCAGCCACAGAGGCGGCCACACACCAGCCCACAGATGGTCCACTTCTTGCTCACATTCTTAGCTTTGCCTGCCTTGAGTGTCCTTTTGTTTTGATATAAATGTTACGCAAGCTAAAGAATGTGTTTGAATTTCCAGAAATGAACTTCCTAATGTTTCAGCTATGGGCTAAGACCACCATCAGAGTTCTTTGATATTTTAGTGTGCAACCCATGGGAAGGAAATCGTCGGGTTCTTAGTTATACACAGGATGGCTTCTTCTTGTCAGAGAAGAGGGGACCAGCAGGTAGGAGGCTGACCTGGTGTTGTTCCCAGGATGGCCAGGTTGCCTGAGAGCAAACTCCACCTGAAGAAGGGACAACCTGACTTTGCAAGGAAGATCGGTTTGCTTCTAACAGTGGTTCTTCAAAAAATCCTGCTTCATGGTGATGAGCACAATAAGAGCTTTAATTTAACACGTTCTATGTTGCTATTGAGCAGTATGCTCAGATAGGAACAGGCCATGAGATCTGCTGAGTGAAAACACAGCCTCTCTTTTTGATTATCTGAAAAATTAGACCTGATATTTCACTTAGCGTGGGAAACTGCTTTGACTTTTGACTTCTTTTTTTTTAAATAGAATTGTAATGTACAGAGATATTTTGAAATAAAGATGGAGTCTGTTGCACTCAGAAATGCATCTCTCAGTTCCCATTAGTTACTTCTTTCGTGTTTATTTTTTCCCAGGCTTTCCAAGCATATGTAAAGTAATTCAGCAGTTCGGTTCTGCTCTTTGTTAGGAATCCATCTGGCAAGTAGTCTGGATGCAAGCAGTTAAAGCTAATGCATTTCATCTCACGGGCAAAGAGCGTGCACAGTCTGTTGCTGCAGCTCAGCTGCCACGCACTACCTAGGTAAACCACAATGGCTTGATTGTACAGACACCAGCTTAAACAAGGCTTCAGGCAGCCTCTGCCAGCTTAAGAGCCAGGATCGACGTCTCCCCCAGTTGCCAAAGCAAGGACTGGTTTTAAGTAGTGCCGTTCCATCTGTGCACAGAGAGCTTATGCCGTCCAGCTCATCCATTTTCTGTAGATCATGAACAAATACGTGGAAGGTCTCAGGGTGAAAGCTGCGCTCCCTGCTCTTCACACTCTGCCTCTCCCTTTCCAGTCTCTGGTACTGAAAGCTGCCCACAAATGTAGCAGTCATAATTCACAGCAAAATCCCTTTAAATGGCCCACTGGGCTATATATTTGGCAAATTTCCACTGGTTGGTGGAAGTTTGAAGAAGCCTAGCATCTACAGCATAAATACAACCAAAATGGAGAGATGATTGTGGGTTATTACTGGATTTATATACAGTCCTAATTCTTGTGAGGATTGTGCAGTTTTGCTGAAATCTGTAACGGTAGATGAGGCAGATTAAAATACTTCAGAAGCTTACTCCCCAAACAGAAAATGTGTTGCACAGTGTCATTACCAAAAAGAATATAACTCTTCGTTACTGTTATAAATCACACTAAAACAATTTCCTCCCTCCTTTGGGTATGCTGTATTTCAAAAGTAAGTGTGACAAGATGTGGGTTTTGGTGTCAGATTAAGTTTACCGGATTACTGATTAAATAAAATTTAAAAAATGCTGAATTCATCCATATTTGGAGTATCTGTTCTTGTACTTCCTCCATACCATGTAGAACACCTGATAAAGTTGAGACAGCATCCCTTGCCACCTAAGAGAAAGCTGAGGTGTTTCAAGCCACAAATGCATACAAAGGCTTTGAGAAGTATCGGTTTCCTCAATTTTTCCATGGGATCCAGTCATTTTACCTCAATCTTCACTCCATTTCCAGTTAGGCTTATGCGGTGTACTGTATGCATAATTGTATCTGTGACATAGGAAACACGCTGAGTTTTAAGATGTACAAGGACATATGCATATACAGTTATTTTCATTAAAGTAGCTGAGTCATAAGGCATTATGTCTAGTAAGGCGTCAATTAAGCTGTAGGGTGGATTGTTTTATGAAGTGCTGGACGTGCGAGAGGAGCTCAGCTTTTGTATTTCCCTTAGAGAATAAGGCACAATTGATAACGTATTGCCTAGTTGGCATTTTTTCTGAGAAAGTCCCTTGTCAACTGAGTTTAGGAAATCAAGCTTAAACTTGCAATAGAAATGAATTAGCTAGGCAGGAAGAAGAGTGAAGTCCCTAGAAGAATCCTTCAACCCTCTGTTTCCATTTAATCTAAAGCCCAGGGTATGTTTATGTATGTGAATGTGTTCATGTGGTGTGTAGGCTCTGTCCTTCATCACAGCTCCTTTCTGAGTGGCACGTGGAGTACGTGCAGTTGTGCTTACTCGGGCAAGCCTAATCCTAGCATAGCAAAACATTCAGGTTGCTCCTCCAGGAGACTGCTTCGACAAGGGATAATAAGTGACATTGGTCCTTCTCTTAATGGCGGAGTAATATCTGGGCTAAGGGGGAAGTTGCCTGTCCCTTCTTAAGACAGCTACTAAACATGAGGTTGGCATTTATCCTTTTAAACTATTGTATCTAAGTCCTTTAGCCCTTTATTTAATCTTAACTTTAACAAAACAGTATAAAGTTATCATTTCTATAACCGTGCCTAGTTTCAACATGATGCTGATAGGGCACAAGATGCTGCATTTTATGAGAGCAGTAGGTCTAAATGCGTGGAGGACCGGCATGCTTTGTGAGTGGGAGAGATCTTCAGGTCAAGCCATACGCCTCACACCACGTAGCGATATCTCAGTGTGGGAATTCGTGACTACCCGCGGAGGTCACTCCTGCCTGATGTGTGATGATTGATGCGTCTTTGGTGAGCAGCATGTGGGCTACGAAATGTCTTGAGTCAGAAATCAGGAGCAGAGATACTTCTTTTCATACTGGGAGCAAGTATTTCTTAACAGTAAGACAGATCAGATCAATGCCAGCCTCTCTGTTTTTAGGTCCAGTGACACATCACAGAAAATTAATTGCAGGTGAAGAAATTCCAGAAGGTAGCAGTGGGTTTTTTTCCAGGAACATAAAAAATTAATTAGAAGATGAAAATTTTCAGGCCATGGTTAGGGCGGACTATGTAAGAGATGACCAAGTGTGGCAAGATGCTTTCTTGTCTTTGGATTTTATAGCCTAAACTCAAAAGGCCTCATGGAGAACAACCCTCAGAATGAAAAGCAGCTGGGCCTGGCAAAGGATAAATTCAATAAGTGGGGCTTTGAGAAGGGGTTTAAAAGACAACTGGACATGAATGGGGAAAAATGGGAGGATAAGGTGTCGTAAAAAGATAATTCAAACCTGAAAAAAAACCCAAAGCAGCTGGAAGTATACCCTGGGGAGAATATAGAAGAAAGGTAGGGTGCAGGAAAAACCGAGAATCGGGACGTATGGTGAGGAAAAACAAGATGAGGGGTTTGAACTTCACAAAGAACAGAGAGGGGAACCGGGGCTGTGCCCTCACCCATCAGGGCACAGTCCCACAGGGTCTCAGCAGGGCTGGGTGCTGGTAATGGGGTCCATCGACAGCCCCAGACACAGCCAGGGGATGAACCAGGTCCAGGGCCCACCCAGTCGGAGCAGCAGGAGGCAGGGCTACAACATGGGTCCAAGGTCCACCCAGAAGACGGGGCCAGAGACAGGGCTGGAGACAGGCCCAACTACAGCATAGCCCAGGCGAGGTCTGGGAGCCCAGGGCTGAGCTACCTGAAAACCCGGAGCTACCTAAAAAAGTGCCGAAGCCGAGCCGAGCTTTGCCGAGCAGAGCCGAGCCGAAGGCGAGCGGAGCTTTGCCGAGCCGAGCCGAGCCGAGCGGAGGCCGTCGGGCGCAGCGGCATGGGCGGGCAGGGCGGGCAGCGCTGCCTGCGGGCGCGGTGCGGCTCCTCCAGCCGCAGGTGATGGTGGGCAGGAGCCGGCCCCTCGGCACCGCGCACCGGGCGCTGCAGCTCCTCGTCCGGGGGAGCGCGGGCGCGGAGACCTCCTGCCCACGGCAGGGGCGGGCGGGCAGATGGAGAGGGACACTGCCAGGGGCCGGGGAGCGGCCCGGGGGGCCCCGCGTCTCTGGCAGCGATTGCCCCGGTGGCAAGGACACCGACGCGAAGGGACCGAGCCGGTGGCAAGGACACCGACGCGAAGGGACCGAGCCGGTTCCAAGGACACCGACGCGAAGGGACCGAGCCGGTGAAGGGACCGAGCCGGTGGCAAGGACACCGACGCGAAGGGACCGAGCCGGTGGCAAGGACACCGACGCGAAGGGACCGAGCCGGTTCTCGTGGCTCCGGCGCTCCGCAGCGGCGCCGAGGGCCAGCCAGGACTCAGGCCGCGCCAGCCCTCGGCTGCACCCACGGCAGACTTTGCCTCGGGCTCGGCGCTGCTGGCCAGCCTGTCCCCGCCGCCCCTGGGCTAGCCCCGCTCTCGGGACGGCACGTCCCACGCGTGAAGCGGTGCCTGGGCTTGCCCTGGGAGCGGCACGACTCGGGAGCGTTCTCCGGCTGCTGCGGCTCCCGTCCGTGCGATGGACGGAGGCGGCGGTTTCCCTGGCGGCTCTCCGCTGGTCTCGGCCCGCGGGCCGCGACCCCTCGGGCTCCGTTTGGGCAGCCCTGCCCCGCACGCTGGGGATGGAAAGCGGCGCGATCCTGCTGCAGCTGCCGCGGGGACAAACCCACGGGGGAGAAGGGGTGGGTGCCGCGGAGGGGAGGACGGCGGGGCTGGGTGGGCTCTGGGCAGCACCGCCCGGGGCTGTCCCTGGCGGGGGTCTTCCCGGCCGGGCCCCCGGGATGGCTGAGGAGGCCGGTGCCCGCTTTTCCAGGGAGGAGCTGGCCGGGAGCGTGAGGAAGGGCAGCTGCCCGGCTTTGCGCTCCCCGGGGGCCCTCGGGGCTCCCAAGGGGCCGGGCCGGGCTTTCCCCCCTGCCCCCCCGGTTCTGTCCAGCTTTGCGCTCTGGCTTCACGCGGCGCTCCGGCCTCGATCGGATAAGCCTTGTTTCCCGCCCTGCAAGGGTGACGCTGGCTTCCCTCTTACGGATGAACAGGACTCTTTCCTGGAGCTGAGAGCAGAAACTCCGTGGGCTTTGGCACTCGGATTTTCCTAGCTTGCTGCCGCCAGCGTCCGAGGGGACTCTAGATTTCGCGGAGCGCCGTCGGGACGTGACTCTCGGGGAGAGGCTTCGGTCCTGTTTCTGGACAAAGATGGTGGCGGCGGGGGAGTGAGCGAGCAGCCTCGTGGTGCTTGGTCGCCGCCTGGGCTGAAACCACAACAGTCCTTCTTTGCTGACATCATCGCAACTGGGGAGAGAAAGGGCTGAGCTACCAGGGCCACTGCCAGCATACTGTCATTAGGCACCAGAGTCAACGTTGACTCGAGAGGCCTGGGCAGAGCCCAGACCCCCCTGAAAGCAGCTGCAAGACCTGCCACGAGGTACAGGCCAACTCCTCTGATGCTTCGGGCTCACGCTGGAACCCAAAGCGCTCCAAGCCCCAAAATGCAGCTGCCCCTGCAGCGCAGCAGCAGCAGCCAGTGCAGAGCCGCGTGGGGAGCTGGAGCAGAGGGTGGGGGCGCCCGGGCCGGGCTCGGCTCCCTTCGGCTGGGCTCGGCTCCCTTCGGCTCGTCTGGGCTCGGCTCCGCTCCTTTCCGTTCGGCTCTTGTCGTTTCGTCTGGGCTCGGCTCCCCTCGGCTCGGTTCGGCTCGGTTCGGCTCATCCGTTTGGGCTCGGCTCCCTTCGGCTCCGTTCGGCTCATCTCGTTTGGGCTCGGCTCCGCTCGGCTCGGTTCGGCTCATCTCGTCTGGGCTCGGCTGCCCTCGGCTCCGCTCCGGCCGCAGCCCCGGCCCGGCCCCGCCTGAGGCAAGGGCGGGCGGCGGGCGCGGCGGGGCCGGTGGCCGTGGCGGGGGCTCCTCCCCGTCCGTGGAGCGGTGGGCTGCCCGGCGGGCGCCAGCGCCGGGGCTGCCCGGGGGCCTCGCAGGCCGGCAGCGGGGCTGAGGCGGCGGCGGTGGCGGCATCTCCCCTCGCGGCAGGCCGGGGCGCCGGGTCCCGGCCTTCCCCGGCCCCTCCCTGCCGCCCCCGGGGCTGCGGGGGCAGCAGGGGACTGCCTGCCGCTGGTGGCTGTCCGGCGGAGGCCGGCGGGCACCGCGGAGACGTGCGGCTGTGGAGAGAAAGGAGTTTCTGCCGGCTGTCCCCGCAGGGACCCGCAGCCGCCGGGGGTGTCCCTCACAGCCTGGCGTCGGTGGCGGGCTGCGACGCAGTCCTGCCCGGGCGTTCTTGGCAGCCCCCGGGGCAAGAGGCCTGTCAAGCTTCAGGGAGGTCGGCAGCGGCGTTTCCAGAGCAGTCGCGTCCCGTTGGCTCTCCTGCTTCCTTCCCTAGGCTGGGAGAAAGGAGGACGTCCTCGAAAGCAGGTACCTGTCGGTTGCCTGAAGCCAGGTTTCTTCATGCAGGCAGGCGTGTGTACGGACTTAGAATCGGCAGGTGAGCGTGTTGAAGCTACAGCCTGCAGTGTGGTGCCTGCCGGTAGCCGTGAGTTCCTAGGAGACCCTAAATTCAGAGGGGGGGGGCTGCTCTTTTCCTGCCTTCTTTCACTGACCGTGAAAGCGGTCGCTTCCGAGTGGCTACTGCGCTTGCGCGGGCTGAGCATCGGCCTGAGAGAGTAATGGGAGCTGTAAAAAGCGCTCCTGTTTCACTGCCGTGCGTGGATTTCGTGCTTCAGTGGGAAAAGAGGCTGGTTTTGCTGACGGTGTTTTGCAGTTTTGTTTAAAGCGTTCAGCTGAGAAGCTCTAGAGCCTTTGTGTGTGAAGCCAGGACTGTTTTTCCCCACGTGCACCACTTTGTACCTCTCTGCCATTTTATTGCTCCGCGGCCGAGTCTCGTAAGATCTTTCTATGGTTCTTTGCTACCTGCCCTTCTCCTTGTGTCAGTAATCTTGTAGGCTTTGCAAGCTTTCTCACCTTGCTGCTCATGCCCCTTTCCCTGTCACGTCACGCTGTTTTTCTCTTCAACTGCTTGTTGGGCTTACTAGAAAAGCAGAAAGCCTAATACTGGAGTGAGTGCCTATTGTCATTTTTTAAATGAGGCTTTGAAACATGAGTACAAATACAGATGAAGGGTATCTGTCTTGTTGGCTTAGAGGGAGGTACTAAAACCCTGCTTTCTAATGAAATACTTGAGCAGCCATTTACAAGCTTGCTTCCTTTTTGTGACTTTTGGTAAACTCAGTTCTTACCCGTTTGACTTATTTTTAGAACTGGAGCCGAGCGTGTTTGCCATACGAGTAAAGCAAAGCATGGATTTGAAATGGTAAGCTACAGAATATTCAGAGACAATAGCATCTGTTTAGTCCTAGGTTCTTCAAGTGGCAAGCATAAAAATGCCTTCAGGTAACTTTTTTTCCCTTTTCACCTGCATCACCTGCATGGAGACCTTTGTGATTCCTGCTCATCAAACTTAGCCACAGGATGAGTTTTACCGGGACCCAACAGAGGCTTTTCTGACTGTGAAGCTACAAGCTCTAGGGGTGAACTCAGCCTCTCGGAGCTGAACCTGAAGGTTGCCCTGCCTTGTCCTCAAGAGACTCCAGTCCTCTTTTACCTCACATGCTCCTTTGTGCAGAACTCCGTGAAGGGCCAACAGTGGGTGCTGACACCTTGACACTGGCTTCGGTGCGAGTACTTGCCACTCCTCAGCAGTGTCCTTTCTCTGTGCAGATGGCCTTGCAGGCATCTCCCTCTTCTTGACACAGTGTCATGTTTTTTTCTCGCTATGTCATCAGAAGGCAGATTTACGACAGGATTGTTCCAGAGGGATTGGCAGTTGCTTTCTAAACCTACTGTTCTCCAGAGACTTTGTCAGGAGGGCAAGATGCTTTCTCTTGTAGCCCACAAGCTAAAAGGCTGCTCTGACAGAGCTGCTGTTAGGCACACCCTTTAGGTAAGAGGGTCTTCCCTCACCCCCCTGTTCTCCTCGTCCTGGCTGTTGCCCATCCTCCCAGTGCATTTCATCCATTTTCTGGATCCTGATAGCCATTCTGCATGTAGTTCAAACCCCTGCCGTGCTATTGCCTTCCTGGCCGCCTTCCCTCTCCAGCTCTTTGGAGAGAGTCTTTTCTGAGGAGGCAAACTTATTCCTCTTGGGGTTGTCCACAAAGGAAGTTGCCTGGTAGTATAAAAGGAACAGCTTCTTCTCCCACTGTTCCTTGGGAGGTGAACAGTTGCATCAGATGCCCAGGTTTCTGCGTGCTTCTGCATGATGACGTGCTGCCCTCATTTCAGAAACCTTTTGGACCTCTCCACAACTGGCTGAGCCTTTACACAAATATCGTCTGTGGGCTTGCTGCCTGCTGGCCAGGGCATGCTGCCTGCTTGCTGCTGTAGGCCTGGTTTCAAAGGGCCAGTCTCAGCATAATTGCTCTGCAGGGATCCCCTGCATGTACAGTGGCCTGCAATTTCAGGTGCTGCTAGTTGCATGGTTACCTTCAGCCTGCACAGGTAAACTCCTGTATTGAAACAGCCCTCACCTTGTTGTAAGCCCAAAACTTTCTTTCAGAAGCGGGGTTTTTGGCAGGTTTGTTGGATTTCCAAGATAGGAAGGACACTGCCTGGTAACTCCTCAGGAGCCTTCAGTACAGAAGAACTTCTCTAAAACAAGTAGGCTGATTTGTGTCTAAAACCTGTATCCCTTTTTTTCCCCTCAGCTCACCTTTGCAGGATTAATGACAGGTCTCTCTACACATGCCCTTTCTGGCTTCTTTCCTCAGGTGCTCCAAACGCTCTCTTGGTGGGATAAGGTCATCCTCTGAAAGATGCTTTTTTTAATTCCCCTCTTTGCTATAATCGCTGTCCCCAGAATGCCTCCGCTCCTTGTACAGTGGCTGAATTTCCCAAACATGAGGGTCCTTGGAAGCTGGAGCTCCGGGTTAGCATGTTGGACCCTGAGAAATGATGTGGTAGGTGGTGGACA
Source organism: Haliaeetus albicilla (assembly GCF_947461875.1). NCBI lineage: Eukaryota > Metazoa > Chordata > Aves > Accipitriformes > Accipitridae > Haliaeetus > Haliaeetus albicilla. The sequence continues at coordinate 403,947 of NW_027212496.1, forward strand.
TCACCGTAACCTCCTAGTGTGTTAACTGATGTGGGAGGACATGTCCTGAGCTCTTTCCAGGTAATCGGGAACTATGATGAGTGAATCATCAAGTCGGCAAATACCAGTTCAGGTGAGAAGAACCTTCTCCAGAAGAGATGCCTGTGCCACCATGACTCGTACCTGCAATTTGCACTAGTCAGGGCACTGTTACACTGAGAGGGAGCTCCAGACACAAACTGGTGTCTTTATGAATACCAGACCAGATGTCAGGAGCACCGCATGGAATCCTGAGCAGATGACCTCTCCCTCGTGTGCTTTTTTAGGAGATCAGAGCCAGGTGCTTCTGTGACATGCCTTCCATTTGGTTTGCTTTCCATTTGTTTTCTTTTGGTATTCAGGATGAGAAGAAAGATCAGGTTTAGGAAAAAACCATCTCAGTAGCGCCTGTGCTTTCTCAGGATTCTTCTGGTCATTCCTCCAGGGCTCTTGTTCAGTTTATGAGCAGTGTATGACTTTGGATCCAAATCCAGCTGGTGTTTTAGAGTGCATCTCGAAAAGGGAAGGCTCTTGTTAAAACATGAAGGAAATCTGTCTGCTTAGTATACACGTAGGACTGACTTTACAGCATCGGCACTCAATTCAGAAGGAGGAGCATGGAAGTGCCACAGTCGCATGGCTGTTGAATAGATTGCCTTTTCAGCTCTCATCCAAATGCCTTCCAGGCCTGCGATTTTGACAGGAGGCTGTCTGGTCAGGATGACTGGAGTTGAGCCTGTGCATCTTTCTGCTTACCAAGAGCACGAGTAGAAGTCCAAGGAAGAAGGAACTGGGAGACGCTCAGCCTGTCACTGCAGATAATTTTCCTACCTTAGTTAATGCTCTGAGACTAAACTGCCAAGATCTCTGGCCATCTAAAGTTTGGAATTTCAGGTGAACCTGAGCTTAGTGCAAGAGAAGCACCATCAGGGAGGGATCTATTCTTCTCTTCTCTTATCTCTGTGACAAAGTTGTTTCACTTTCTCCTAAAGAAGCTTCCAGGGTGGTTTTGTTGTTTGTGGTCCTTTGTATTGCTGATAGCCTTGCGAATGGGTATTCCTGGCTCACCTCTTGCTTCTGGCACTTTTCACTTTTGTCCCTGCCCTGTTACTCTGCTTCCTATGAGTGTGTCTTAGCAGGGCTGATGCCTAGGGGCCTGTATTGTCCAGCGGCTGTTATTTCCCACAGCACCTCTGTCGATGTTTTTTAAAACCTCTGTCTGTGCCATAGCTGGTGTTCCTCTTTCACTATCTGCTATATTAAAGCCTAGTCAATGAATTCCAGCTTTATGTTAGGCCTGGGAATGTCCTGAGGAGGGAGGGGCAGAAAGCTATTGGTGAAGAAAGTCCTCCTAGTAGCAGGCAAGAAAATAAAGTCACAGAACAAGAGAGCAGACCTTGCCTTTTAGTTCTTCAAGCAAGCAAGCAAAGAAACAAAGATCTCCTGTAGAATAGAATTTTACATGGTGTGAAAGTTCTTGGGTTCCTTTTCCTTTCAGAATTCCTGCAAAGAAGATGAGCGTGAGTTTAGTCCAGCATCCCTTACTGTGGGCTGTAACCAGGTGAGTTTGTGTAAGGAATTCCTGGCTTGTTTCAGTCGAATTGGTCATATGAAGTCAAAAGCTGCAAGGATGACATTGGTAATAGTTTTCCTTTAAAAGTGGTGTTTGGTATTTTCCAGCACGTGAGACTAGGAATTAGAAGCACCATAGAGCGGCAGGTCAGCAATGATTTTGGCTGTAAGCGATTCCCACCCACAGAGCCGGGCTACGTAGCTCTTTCAGAGCTGGGCTGTGAGATGGGAGCCTACCTCCAAACCAGTCTGCACTGTGATTGCTTTGAAAGCTCCCAGGCGTGATGTCAGTCAGAGTCTGGACCGACCTCTCGGTTTCAGGGTCTGCCGTTGGGTGTGCAGGGAGTGTGGAGAGAGCGAGCTTGTGTTTTTGTTCTTGCTGCTGTTTCTGACAGGGGCGCCTGTGGGATCTAACCTTGAACAAAGAACAGGAACCGGTCAGGCTGAGGGTGCGGTGCAGCTCCTGCAGCAACTGGACCAAATGGTAAACAAAGGAAACGTGGAGTCAGAAGGAAGAGGCCTGTCCAGGTTCTGGAGAAGGTACGACTACTGCAGCTACGAGCAGATGCAGTCCTGGCTCTGTCCGAGCCTGTGCCTGATTCTGGCAGTTCAGGTGATTCTACATTCTCTTGAAGAATGGGTCCCCCTTTTATGTGTTTAAACAAAAAAGTGTGCCAAGGCAAAGGAGCATTCAGGGGTGTCCTTTTGTCTTGTGGTAAGGTGCAGCATTCCCAGGAAATGTTCCTCTTCTGGGCTGTCTTTGGGGAAAAAACTCCTCACGGGGGGGGGGGGGGGAGGGGGGGGAATGGAAGGAGGGTGGGGGGTTGGGGGGGTGTTACTCACCTCAGTCACAGCCCTCATAGGATGTGGCTTTTATCAGCTGTGGAGTGCCGCCTCCAGCCCAGTTTCTAAAGGACTTTTACACACTCCCCCTTCTCGAGGGGCCTTCCTGGGAGGGACCTTCAGTCCCCTTAAGGCAAGTATGGCCTTTATTTGCCCGCTTAGCAACTGTGGCCTTTGTAACTTTGACTCCCAAAGACACCATTTTAAACCAAAATGAAAGTAGCCCCGCCAACAGTTGCTGGGCATTGCTGACTAAAGGAGTGCTCTAAAGCTGTCAAAGCTGCGTGCCGCAAGAGTGGTCTGTTCACTGCACAGCACGTGTTGAACGTCGGCAGTAACTGTTTGATAGGTGGATTAGTTTTGGAAGGAATAAAGCTCCTTGTTAATCATAATGTATGCTAGTCCCCTTAACTATTGAGACTAGACCGTTATGGCACAGGTTGTTCTCTATGTTTCCTCTACTTTTTCGGTCTTCCTCTGTATTATTTTGTGCTGGGGTTGTGTCTTTCTGGTGGACAGAAATTACCTTGTTGTTACAATTCTCAGAGAAGTACTTTAGGTACAACGTGGGGGGGTTGTTGTTGTTGTTTCCCCAGCATAATCTTCTTGCCACTACAGCATCTCTTTGTTGGAAAGAACTGACCTGGAAGTACTAATGGTTGTGGAAAGGTAAACTTGTAGCATGAGTGTCGGGTTGTATTGTTTCTTTTGTAATTCAGCTTTACACATTGCTTGTCTCTACTATTAAATGCTTTAAAATGAAATTCTACTTTGTTTACGTTTTCAAATTAACATACTGAAGATGTTGGGTTAGAATGTCTTTTTCTTCACAACCTAGAGGTTTTGGAAAAAAGAGCGACAAGCTTTACGATGTTGATCCTTGAGTGTCATAAGTCGGGAATTTTACATTTGAAAATCATTGTATGAGACTCTAATAAAACAAGCATCAGCTTGGCACTGTGTGTTATTTTAATCAGTCTTACCCTGGCAGAAAACACTCCTTCCCTCCAAGAAGAAGAAGAAGTAGAGGTTTCTAGTCTTGGATGGACTGCTGCCCTATGCTTCAGAGCATTAAAAAGGTCAAAATTGGTGAAAATGTTTTGGATTAGATTTTACCACTCTGCTACAAGTTGTGTAATTATTTATGCCTTTGATAGGTAGTGGGATGAGGCTGGGAGTTAAGATTTCAGATGTGCCTAGGGCATGCTCAGGCAGCTTTTTGCCATCACGCTAGCGCATTTGCAATAAACCATCATTCTTCAGCCCTCTCCTGAGCTGAGGCACCATCAGCACCTACACGCACAATGCTGGTCTAGCACATAACACTGTGTTACTGGTTGTTACTTTAGCAGTAGCGACGTGCGGCCGCCTGACGGGGTAACGTGTCTGGCAGAATGAGGCGATGTTCTAAAAGAGTCAGATGATAATGCAACACGGGGTCTGTTTGGCTTGTTCCCACCATGGTGCACGGATTATCCACCCTATCTGCCTCTGTATTCATTCCCGGACTCCCATCAGCAGTGAAAGAATGCTTTCCCTCCAAGAAGAAATGGGGTTGAGAAACTGGTTCCATTTATGGTGTTCTCCTCAGTCCTGTCCCACAAACCGTGGTACAGGCTGAGTGCACCAGGGTTCGGTCCCTTCTGCTGGGGGGCTGTACAATGAGATGGACAGCGGTGAGGACCAGGGAATGGCTAGAGAGTTGACCAGATGGAGAACAAGCCATAAATCAGGGAAGATATCCATGAGCTGATCTTCTTTAGCACTGGTTCTGTCAGGAGCAGGAGGATGTCCCACTTCCCTGATCTTAGATGCAGCTGCATAAGAAAGGGCCTTTACCCTGCAAGAGCTGGGCTGGCTGAGGCTACAACCTACACACAAAGACATTTTGATGTCTCAGTCTGGAAAATGCCATTACAGAATTACGGGCAAGATGCGTATCCATTTTGGAAAATCATTTTAGACGATAAAGAACATGGGTTAATGAAATTTAAACAAAAATGGTTTTTATTTTAACTGGGATAAGCATTCTTTTAACTTTGAGAAAGCACCTTGTTCTTTAAAGTAGTGCCCGCCTGCTAAAAGGAGAGGGAAAGGTACTTAAAAAAAGAACAAGCAGAAACAAGCAAGCTCTTCCCTCTCTTCCCCTTGGCATCCCATAAACGCTGGAAAAAGCCACACGCTTGCTTCTGTTGTCCTAAAAGCGGATTCGGTACACGGTGTGCAAGAGAACAATCTCACACAGGCGGGAGAGATACTGTTTTATTCTGCGCAGGGTGCTCCGTGGACTTTGCACAAATCAAGCAGGCTGGATTCGTCAGTTGTGTCCCTTTTATACAGTAACAATTGCATCTAATTTATTAAACTACTCCTACCTAATACATATTCAAACTATCTGATGCGTGTGCGTAGCATTGCGTAACCCTGACGCATCAGATGCCCTCTCTGCACGCGTGGGGGTCTTGGCTGGCCTTTGGTGGTCTTTTGAGGAGGTATCCCCTCCTCGCTTTGACCGCTCAGTCGCTCTGTATCGGGTCAGCGGTCCGTTTTCCTGCCAAGAGGGACGCACCATCCATGAGGAAGAGCAGAAGGGATCAGCAGTGGTGCTCCAGGTGAGGCACCGTTAAACAGGAAGACTAGAACAGATCAGACTGATCTTGGCTAAGTGACTAAATTTAAACCAGGACTTTCTAACCTACCCCAGGGTTTTCTGTATCTGACATCACTTCCAGCGGCACCTGGGCTCGTGGCACCGGTGCCGTATTGCTGGCACTGGTGACTGTGGACCTTGATGCTCCTAGCTGCTGAAGTCAGCGTGATCAGGCCGGAGAGCTCGTGGGTGAGGGAAGTCGGAACTGGGAAAGGCTTCTCCGTTTTTCCTCCTCCCGCAGGACGTTTTTGTGCTACTTACCCGCTCCCTCCCCAAAAGGGGGGATCTCCTCTGCCCCGGTGCTGCTTGTCCTGCTGCTGGCTTTGCTTTATTAGCGATTGACTTTCTTGGGGAGGATAAGTTTGTATGAAAATACTGTATAGACACCGGGTGCTCCTCCGATCGATGGTTGCTGTTACGGCTTGTTGGCAATTACAGTTGCACTAGAGAGAGCGCGAGAGCTACCTCGCTAGATGCACAGTGTCCGTGTGTAGGGTTCGGCGTTCGGAAGATCTCGCGATCTCACGGAAAGTTAGAGGGTTAGTCGCAGCCTTATGATGTGTCAGTGATCCCCCCTACCCTTGTTAGTATAAAAGGAATGGACTGCGCAATAAAAGGCGGAAGTTGGCGCTCACACTGTGTGTGTTATCTGTCTCTTTCCCTGGTCTGGGGGTGATCAGTGATCTAATCGCGGCACCTTGATATGTGGCGAACGCTGCATAATGGTGACCCCGACGTGATCGGTCGCACTAGGCGACGATGGGACTTGCGCAAGTGATTCAGGTGTTGCAAGTGTTGGCTGATGATGTGGGTGCCCGCGGAACGATTAGGAGGGGCCCCACGGGCGAATGCATCCAATGGGTGCTGCGCCGGGGAGGGATGGGCTCTCCCAGAGAAGTATTAAGTCCCCCAAATTGGGGAGAGATTCGGGAGCTGTTGCTGCAGTCGGCGCTGGCGGGCGAGCGCGGAGCTGCGGAACGATTACAAGCGTGGGGGAGAGTGGAGGAGGTGGTTACGGCAGGACGGAAAGCTGGGGAGCGTGGGTCGGCGGCGCGAGCTGTTTTGTTTGCGGATGAAGCGCCGCCTCAAAACCAAGGGGGGGCAGTGCCCCCAGGGACAGTGGGTCAGACTCGGACGGAGTGGGCGGCTGTGGAGCGGGGCTCACAGAGCGGTCCATCTCCGACTGAGAGCGTGGACGCGGAGGGTGCGGCAGAGACGGAGGTTCTTCCTGTAGGGACGGCACCAGCGGGGACGGACGAGCCCCCTCTGCGGCGTCCATGGGAGGAGTTACGGCGGGAGGTGCGGAAGGGTTTGGCGGAATGCCTCCCGGACTGGGTTCCAGGCAGGAATGTTAAGGCAGATTTATACCGTCAGTTGAAAGAGTGGGAGGAACGGCCACCCGCGGAGGGGGAATCAGAAGGCTGCGGGGCTTGGAGACTGTGGCAGAGGAGGAGCCACCCCCCGGCGAGGGAAATCGGGCGCCCTTGCCGGGAGAGCAGGCTGAGTTTTTGCCTGCTGACCCTTTGCTGGCTGAGCCTTTGCCTGCGGCGCCTGAGCCCGCTGAGCCTTTGCCTGCGGCGCCATCTACCGCGCCTGTGCCGGAACGGGTTAAACCCTCGGCTGGGTCCTTCCGAGACTGGCGCGAGGTACCCACGCAGACAGATTCCGCTAATTGTGGTGAGGAGAGGATGGATAGTGTAGTACGGAGACCACCGGAATCCGCGCCACAGAGTCAGACAAGGGAGGGACAGGACGCTTTACAGACGCTGCAGGGTCTGTTGCGGAGGCTTGAGGGGGCCATACAGAATGCGGAGCGTGCGGTGCCGTTAATGCCTCCGACGCAGGGGGCCGGGGATGGTCAGGAAGGGGGCACCCAAACAGGTACAGACTGGCGACTGGTGGCCAAAGAATGTTGCCTCTCAGGGGTTCAGTTTCAGCCGGTCGTTCTCCCTGTTCGGGCGGCGGCGCGGGGCGGGCACGCGCGGACACCTTTTGATGTAAAGACCGTTCGGGAACTCGCAAGCACTGTGCAGGCGCATGGAGTGAATTCCTCGCAGGCGCTCGCTTTGTTTGAACGTCTGCTCTCAACGCCTGTTGCGCCCTACGATGTGATGCAGCTGATGAGAGGGGTGTTGCCCCCATCTTTGCTGCTGCTGTTTAAGGAGGAATGGCGAGCTCAGTGCGTTAGGGCAGTGGCCGACGCCCAGGACCCTGGTCACCACCTAGCGGGAGTGACCGTAGAACAACTCTTGGGCGAAGGGCCGTTTGCCACGCCTCAGGCGCAGGCACAGGGCATGCGCGGACGTGACTTTGCGGCGGTCGCGGCTACCGCCATGGCCGCACTCAGGCGTGTGGCAGCTATGGACAGAGCGGATCCCCCTTGGGTGAAGATCCGCCAGGGGCTTGCCGAGAGGTTTACTGCCTTTTTAGATCGGCTTCAGCTTGCTGTGCAGGCTGCAGACATTCCGGAGACGGCTAAAGACGCGATTACAGTTGAGTGTGCCAAGGCTCAAGCGAACCCGCAGACCGCAGCGCTTCTCGCTCAGTTGCCGGCGCGCTCCACGCTAGGCGACATGATACGTCACGTACTGGAAAGGGAACGAGAACGGGAAGCGCGTCCGCTAGTGACGGCCTTGCAGCGAGCTTTGCGCACGGCTGCAGGCGCTTGTCACCGATGCGGGGGGAGGGGCCACCTGGCGAGGCACTGCGCAACCAGACCCAGAGGGTCGGGCCAGGAGGCGGGGGCGGGCAGCATTCGTTGTTGGAGGTGTGGCAAGCTCGGGCACAGAGCCCGAGACTGCCGTGTGCCCGAGGTCCAGCAGGGGGCGCCGGGGCGTACAAAGCCACAGGGACCGAAGTCGGTAAACGGGACGGGGGTGGGGGGGGCGCGAGAGTCGAGGGAAAGTACAGCCCTGGTGAAAATCACTCTTGCCCAGCCCGCAACTGCTGCAGATGCTGAGAGAGTGGCGTGGTGCAACCCGATGGCGGCAGCGGTCCCGACAGCCGTCCTTGGGCGCTGCTGCCTACATCGCTGGGGATGTCGCCTGTCCACGGATTTTTAATGACGGCCACCGCCGTCTGCCGTCCCTTGAAGCTCACCTGGCTAGCGGACAAGCCGGTGTGGGTGGAGCAGTGGCCAATGGCTGAGGAGAAGCGGGCGGCGGTAGTGGAATTGGTGCACAGGGAAGCACAAATGGGCCATCTTGAACCCTCCACCAGTCCTTGGAATACTCCTATATTTGTCATAAAGGAAAAATCAGGCGCATGGCGACTCCTCCGTGATTTGCGAGCGGTTAACGCCCGCTTACAGGACATGGGGGCTTTGCAGCCAGGATTGCCCTCTCCGGCCATTGTGCCAAAAGGACAAGGTGTCATTGTAATCGATGTTAAAGATTGTTTTTTCAGTATTCCCTTACACCCAGAAGATTGGGAGCGGTTCGCCTTCTCTATCCCGGAGCGGAACCATCAAGCGCCCATGCAACGGTATCAGTGGAAAGTGCTCCCTCAAGGCATGAAAAATTCGCCAACTCTCTGTCAGATCGCGGTAGGTAAGGTCTTGCATTCTCTGCGAAAAAACTACCTGGAGGCCACCACCATGCATTGCATGGATGACATTCTCCTGTCCCATCAGGATGAGTCTGTATTGCAACACCTCTATGATCAGACGGTACAGCAACTACGTGAATACGGGCTACACATATCCCCTAACAAAACACAAATGGGACCTTCTGTTAGTTATCTAGGCACTCAAGTAACCCCTCGCACAGTCACCGCTCAAAGTTTTATGGTCCCTGACCAAGTGTGTACTTTACATGATGCCCAAAAGTTAGTAGGCAAACTATTGTGGCTGAGGAACTTCGTTCCCATTGCTGAAGATGAAATGAATCTCTTGTACCAACTACTTCGGGGGGGGGGGGAACCCTTGCAAACGCCACGTGTATTGCAACCAGCACAACGTGAGTTGCTAGAAAACATAGCCCAACGGGCCCGGCAGTGGGGCCTGCAGAGGTTTCAACCCACACAACCAGTTGATGCGCGGCTCTTGGTAGCCAGCCAGAGCTGCCACGGTGTATTGATACAGAATGCAGAAGGCCCAGAGTGGCCCTTTGCATGGTTACATCAGGGTAAGGTACGCACAGCTATCATTAGTTGGCCTCTGTTGGTAGCCACCATGATCATGCGTTGCCGGGAGGCTTGTCAACATTTTACCGGCAGAGATCCAGACCGCATTGTTTTGCCTTGCTCACTAACGCAATGGAATTTGGTTTATCAGCAGGTGGCTGTTTTGCAGGGTGCATTAGCAGAATTTGCCAGGACTATAGCGGGACATGAGGTCCATCCTTGTGGGGAGATCTTGCATGCTTTACCCATTCTTCCAGCACAGCAGGTGGCGAAGCACCCTAATGACGGACAAACAATCTTTACTGACGCGTCCTCCAAGACCAGCAAAGCCGTTTGTGTTTGGAAAGAAGATGGGGTATGGCACCAGGTAGTATATACTGAGCCAAGTCGCTCGGTGCAGTTTTTGGAGGCCAAAGCAGTGACCATGGCATTGTTACGTTGGCCGACTGAGCCTTTAAATGTGGTCATGGATTCACTGTAGGTATATAAGCTTTTGGTTGCGGGGGAATGGGCATTAGCTTCTTCTACGGAGATAGCTGGTATGCTGCTGAATGCCTTACAGTTACGTAGTGCGCCCGTTTTCCCTATTCATGTCACCAGTCATTCTGGTCTCCCTGGACCATTAGCTGAAGGGAACAGCCGTGCCGACCAGGCGGCACAAGCGTGGATGGCTGCTGTTGGTGACGATAACACCACGCCAGCAAGGGCCCGCGCGATAACGTTACATCGCCTTTTGCATTGCAGTCCGCGAGGCTTGGTGACACTAACGGGCATCTCTCGTGCTGAAGCCAAAGAAATTGTCGCAGCCTGCCCTCATTGTGCTAAGGGACCCCTTTGGGAAGCAGGGGTCAACCCTCATGGTTTGCGACCAAATCAGATCTGGCAAACAGATATTACAGAATATGCTCCTATTAAGCCTCTGCAGTATTTACATGTTACCGTAGACACTTACAGTAGATATATTCTTGCTACAGCGCATAGTAAACAGAATAGCTTGGCAGTTATACAACATTGGCGTGCTTGCATAGCTCAATTAGGTATTCCGCAACAGATTAAGACAGACAACGTTGCAGCTTATACTGGGGAAAAGGTGAAACGGTTTTGTACAATCTGCGGTATTGACCTTAAACATGGCATCCCTCATAATAGCACCGGCCAGGCCATTGTAGAACAAGCACATCGAACCTTAAAGACCTTACACGATCGGCTTAGGGAGGGGGAGCAGGAGGAGCCCTCCTGGTTACAGGAAAACACACCTGCTCTCCGTACACAGCGTCTTCTGTTAACTGCATTAACTTCATTAAATCAGACAGTTTGAGGGGACCTGGAAGAGACGGCGGCGCAACGACACTTTACGAACACGGAAGAGAAAGGTCCTTACCCGTTGGTCCGCGTGCGTGACCCTCAGACACGTCAATGGGATGGGCCGTTTGAGTTGCGTTGTCTCGGGTGAGGGTATGCCTGTGTACAGACACCTGAAGGGCAACTGAAATGGGTCCCTAGTCGTATGGTTCGTCCTGCCCTAACCTCGTAGTGTTTGAGTGTTTTCCTTACAGATCGCTGTCATCCTTTCCTGGCTTGTGACATCTTGGGTATCCGCTACAAATTTCTGGCAATGGATGCAAAGCCAACTGGGGGACCCTGATGTGTATCTGGATGATGTCCCTCTCAGAGTCCATCAACACGTGCCTTTATGGGATCCGGCTGTCAGAGCTCGCAGCCAGGAATCCAGGTACCTCAGACATTAAGCCTTAACATCAGCGCACCAACGATAAACTTTATAGAGTAATAGAAGTAATTCTTTCCAAGCCTTAACTTTCAATCTACCTCCTGTGTGAATTTCTGTAAAGGAGCTTTTTGCTCTGCAGGGTAAATGGGACATTTACGGGTGTTTAAGATAGAGTGTTTCAACTTAGTTGTAGAGATATGTTTACACTCATAGTACTTTACATAGTTGTTTCTTTGTGTGGAATTGTTCATAACAATAGAAGCCAACTCGTCATAGGGAGGGGAGAGATGTAGGGTTCGGCGTTCGGAAGATCTCGCGATGTCACGGAAAGTTAGAGGGTTAGTCGCAGCCTTATGATGTGTCTGTAATCCCGCCTACCCTTGTTAGTATGAAAGGAATTGACTGCGCAATAAAAGGCGGAAGTTGGCGCTCACACTGTGTGTGTTATCTGTCTCTTTCCCTGGTCTGGGGTTGACCAGTGATCTAATCGTGGCACCTTGATATGCAGCGAACGCTACATCCGTGTCGTCCCCACACACCCCCACACACCCCCACACCCACACCCCGGGGCAATCTGTGGCAGAGCGGAGCGGTTCAGGGGAGGAAGCCCCCATGGCCGTGTGTTGCAGGGGAGGCGAGGGACCCCCTTTTGTCTGCCGCCCCCCCCCCCCGCTGGGGCAGCTCCCCAGGGCTTTGTGCGTGACGCCCCTGTCAGTCAGTCCCCCCCCCCGCTGTGAGGGCAGCGCTGTCAGTCAGTCCTGGGGCGGACCAAGGGGGTCTTTCCTGGACTGGGGAGACCAGGAGGGGACAGAGGAGTCCAGACATAGTTGCCAAAGTACCAAGTGAGGGAGAGGGAAAGCATTTTTACTGTTACTTTTTGTTCTATTGAGTTTTTTTTTAATTTTTTGTTGCCCAATCTTGAAAAGAACTAACAAAGCGGCTAGAAGGGGCCTTAATGCTGAAAGCCAGCACTTCTTCCTGGCAGACCTGTAGTCTTCTGCTTCTCCAGAGGAACGGCTGTCTCTCCGACGTCTCCTCTTGATCTATTGCTGTTCTTTGTGCGCCACCGCGAAAGGTCTGGCTTCATCTCCAACCTCCCGTCAGGCAGCCTTCTCGTCCTCAGGCCGAAGAAACCCCACCTCCAGGCCCCAGGGACCTCGGTGGCCCTCCGAGGGACTTCTCCCGGTGCAGCAGCATGGCGGAAGCCATGTTGTCTCGTCCCCTTGTCTTGGGACTCAGAGCGGAGGAGATGGCACCCCTTCAGAAGGGGTGGGGGTAGGGGAGAGGGTGGACGGTGGGAAGGAAGAGCTCACAAGACCCGTGGCCGTCAACAATGTATTGTCGATGCCGGGGGGATGGAATACGTGAGCCTGCAGGCCGCCCAGGTGTGGAGGGTACTGGCCGGGCACTCCTCTAGCACCGTGTCGATGGTGTTCCAGGTGCTCCTCTAGCACCGTGTCAACGGCGGCGTTGTGGAGGGAAGCCCTGGGGCGTGACGTGGTGCTGCGTGGGGAGCTGTCCTGGAGGTGGATCCACCTCCATCGGCTCCTCCTCGTCTTCAGGTGGATCCACCTCCATCGGCTCCACACCGTCAGCTGCGCGAGCGGTGGCCATCGCTAGCGTGTAGCTGACGGTGCCTCCCCTCCGATGCCGACGCTGCCTCCTCCGCGCCTTCCGCAATCGCTTCTCCGGTTGCCCACGCAGAAGCGGGCACTTGCTCGCTTTGCTGCTGTGGGTCCTCTTTCTGCCAGCCATCGTGGAAGTCGAGGGCCCAGAAGCTCAGCGAATGTGGGCCAGCTGCTGGGGGTTCGCAACAGGAGGCGGTGAGGTAGTTTGTGACATCAGGAGGCCACTGTGATTGTTCTGCGAATAACCATATACGGCTATTCTGGCAGCTGGGGGGCCTGTGGCCTTCAAGGTAGCCTTCTGTAGGAGGAAGAGGAGGCCTGGGGGGGGCTGAGGGCCCCTTTCCTGGGGATCGCTCCCCTGTGTCCATTCCTAATGGAGGGACATTTCAGGGATCGGGTCTGAAACACGGGCAAAGATTTTTCTGAGGAGGGCCAGAATTGTTTGGATTCTACCCACCCATCCTTTTCAGCATTTTAATGGCCGAGGGATTGTTAAAAATCTGCGTGAGCCAGATGGAGACTTTCCATCAACTTCGGTGGAGTTTGGATCAGGCCCAAAGTGAGTGGGTCCTTACAGAGCTTGGGGAGAAGAGGGGGAAACTTTGCAATGTCTAACTGGTCCGGAGAAGCGAGGCAGAGGGTGAAGAGGATGAGTGCTATGAAGATGCTGTTACCATTGCGCTTCATTAGCTGAAGGATATGTTGCTGATTTCTCAGGGTGGATGGCAATAGAGCCCTGGACGCTATTCGCATTTGGCTACTGGGAAAATGAAGGGGAGCTTTACCAACTGTATGTGTGAAGCCACACAAGATCTTAAATCACAGCAGCTATGAATCCATCCCAAAACCCAAGTGCTTTGTGCAGAGCACTGCTTACAGACTCATTTCTCAGCCTCTCCCAGTCCTGGCCAGACAGGGAACAGCAAGAACCTGTTGCAGTTTTGGCAGTCCTGGGAATGGATCAGATCCCACTGCTCCAGTCCTAGAATGCTTCATCTCCATCCAAGAGCTACAACTGCCCATCCCAGCGCTGTTCCTGGATGCATCTTTCCACTAGAGGAAACTTCAGCTGGAGAAGATGGTCTTCCTAACCTTTGTATCCAAAAAGATGCGATTACTCCTTGGTTTCTGGAGATCTTGTAGAGAGGGTTGGGATGTCTTTGCAGACTAGGTGGCCTCTGAATTGGATGGATAGTCCAAAATATCCCTTTTTTGGCTATTCAGAACTGCCAGTGGATTGGTGCCTTTCATCCAAATGGTGCTTTCCAGCCTTACATTCCCGACTTTGGGCCAAAGCCCTTCACAGTTGGCTTCTCAAGCCCCAGAGCTGCCTTATAAGCTACACTGGATCTTATTAATTTGAATCCGTGCCATCCCCTTTTCTCATTTACCACTTACTGCAGGGGGCTTTGGTTGCATGTGTGTCAGCATCAGGATGCTGTGAGTTCAAGGCTCTTGCCTTACATTGGCTGAACTCTGCTGCCTCTGCAGATTGGGACTGGCCTGGCATTTTTCAGGCAGGAGAAAGGTATTTCTGATACTCTGGCACTGTCGAAAAGCATCAGCATTTGCGTTATAGCAGCACCTCAGAGTCCTGCACTAATGGTCTGGAAGTTCACCCCAAACAACTGCAGGATCCTAATGAAGGGATAGACTGTTTAAAAAAAAAAAAAAAATGCTGTGGCTACTCCAGAGAGGCACAACTTACCGCACTGGGCTGGGCCCTGGCCAACATCTACCGAACACTGCTCAATATTATGCAGCACCCTCAAAGAGAAGAGAGGGGAAACATACCAACAGACACTATGGCTAAACCAGACACTATATCAGTTGTCCCTATAACTAAAAAGAAACAATGGAAGCAGAAGTCAACTCATTTAGCAAGGGATGAATAAACTTCTGATCCTCTCCCCCATCCCACCAGGGGGGAGTGAGCGAGCAGCTGTGGGCTGCTTAGTTGTTGGGTGGGTTTAAACCATGAGAACAGGCCAGGACAGCTGAGTACAGGGGATGAGGCCCACCAAGGATATAGCACCCTTCTAAACTTGGTTCCTCCCTAACCTGAAACGGAGCCAAGACCAATCAGTCCCCTGCACTAGAGTGCCTGTCCTGGTTTCAGCTGGGATAGAGTTAACTGTCTTCCTAGTAGCTGGTACAGCGCTATGTTTTGAGTTCAGTATGCGAAGAATGTTGATAACACTGATGTTTTCAGTTGTTGCTAAGTAGCATTTAGACTATAGTCAAGGATTTTTCAGCTTCTCATGCCCAGCCAGGGCACAAGAAGTTGGCACAGGACACAGCCAGGGCACCTGACCCAAACTGGCCAACGGTGTATTCCATACCATGCGACGTCCCATCTAGTATAGGAACTGGGAAGTGGGGGCAGGGAATCGCCGCTCAGGGACTGGCGGGGTGTCGGTCGGTGGGTGCTGAGCAATTGCCCTGCGCATCATTTGTACATTCCCATCCTTTTATTACTACTGTTGTCATTTTATTAGTGTTATCATTATCATTATTAGTTTCTTCTTTTCTGTTCTAGTAAACCGTTCTTATCTCAACCCACGAGTTTTACTTCTTGTTCCCGATTTTCTCCCCCATCCCACTGGATGGGGGGGAGTGAGTGAGCGGCTGCGTGGTGCTTAGTTGCTGGCTGGGGTTAAACCACGACGGTGCCCCAGCCAAAAAATGACCACAGCAGAAGCGCTGGTGATACCGCTCAACCACCACAAGCATAGCCCAATGATTCAGCTCCATTCTGCTGGTACCGTGGCATCACACACCAGGAAACAGGCAGGCATTCAGGGCAGGGGAAAGCAGACTCTGACACCCCTTCGCACGCAGGATTGACCTGAAGAGGTGTGCGTCCCAAAGCGCCTCAGGCCCCACTGAAGGAGGCAGTGGCAGGGATGCAGCCAGCCACACCTCTGGTGGGGATCCGTCTGCATCCTTCCCCTCAGCTCCCCTCTGCTCTGGACTGCCTTGCAGCTCCTGATGACAAATCCCCTCCAGAACCAACAGGACCAAGCCGCCACTCACACGCTGCCCGACCCGGGCAGGAGGGGGTGCGGGGGGCACGCTGCAGCCATCGGGAGCACAAGGCATGGCTGTCGGGGGGGGGTGTGTGGTGTTGTGTGTGTGTCACGCAGGGCCTGGCCTGGTTTGGCACGGGTCCTCTGCTGTGCAGGGCAGCGTGCCGAATGGGAAGCTCGACTGTTTGAGATGGTGAGCGCTTTCTTGCCCAAAATTGCTTCATCCTGGACCCTGATTCAAGCTGAAGTCTAGTGAAATCCAGAAATCCAGTGCTGCTTCAGTAGGTTGGTAATGGGCAGGTACTGCAGCTTCACTTCCTTCTTTCAGGTGTACTGCTAACTCCCCTGGCTGCGCTCCAGGTAAAAGTGCCAGTTTTACGTCAGGTTTTTATTATAGAACTACTCTCCCCATTCCCAACCCAGCACGTCTAAGAAGCTTGGCTGAAATTTTAGCATCGTTAACACCCCGTCAATGCTGTGTGAAACCCGCCTGTAGGCCAGCACTGGGGAAGTGTCCATCTGGAATCCATCCCTGGCATGGATCAAAGACACATGAGAGCCTGTCCCTGGACATTTGGGAGACTCTGCTGTGGGGAGAGGAGGCCTGCGGTAGTCCTAAGCATTTGAGACTTCTGATCAAGTGTCAGTAGCCCAGACACTCTGTCCACGAATTATGCTCCGGCTGGTGGAGGGGATGTAGAGGAGACCCCTGTTGCAAAGGGAGCTTGCTCATCTTTGACCAGAACGAGCCAGGTGAACCCTCACTGCTTTGCAAGATGAAACAAAGCTGAAGCTTCCAGCAAAGAGCAAGCACCAGCTGAAGAAGTCTGAACTCTTGCAGTTAATCTGAGCAGGAAGCAGAAGAGCAGGCATTCAGCAGCTGGCCGAACTAAGGACCAAATCAGTGCAGAGATGGGACAGGGAAAGAAGATCTTCATATACAAAAAGTCTGCTTTGTTCCTCTCATACTTCGTGTCAAGGAATCAGAGAAGGAACTGTAAAATCTCGGACGACTTTTTTCAGAGCCGTATGCTCTGCTTGACTGATAGAAAAAAAAGCAGGCCATAAATGTATTACATCAATAATACACATCTGCTGTGCATTCAGGGCCTACACAAAAGTGAATAGGCACACCTATCCAGCTGGGAACATAGCCGCTGTGCACAGTTTTCCTTATCGGCCTGGAACAAATTCTGAACATCTCCGAAGAGAGATGTGGGGTTTCCGCTGATCAGAGCAGCACAGAGGAAGGGAGTTTCTTTTGAGATAGTGCCTGATAGGTTCCCACACAGCAAGCTGGCTGAAGTTTAAATTACCTACTTCGGAGCAGTGAAGGACTGATATGCTTGAACTCTCTAAGGTTTGCATTACTCAAACACCTCCTCTGACTTCAAGACTTTGAAAATAAATCAGAAGGGGGCTGATTAATGCCAAGCTGACACCGTGCTCCCTCTAAAGGCTCAAGGATGCAGGCATGGCATCTTTGGTCCAAAAGAAGACCTTGCAGTTGTCTCTGCTGTGCCTGTCTCTCAACACATGGCCTCCTCTTCCCAGAAATTTTCACTCTGGCAGCACTTGGCCCTCAACACATATCAATTGATATATAGTGCTTGTCTGGCCACATTTGGACCCGTTCTGATTCTCTGCCCCTTTCTTCTCTCCCCTGCTTTCCAAATAGCCATCCACGACTGTTTACTTTGGCAACGCCTACAAAAAAAAATAGTCTCAATGAAAAGGAAAAATCCATTAGGAAGAGCCATCTGAGTGCTAAAAGGCCCCTAATCAGTGGAAAGTTTAAAGAGCACTGCTCTGAGAGAGGCTGTGGTGCCTCTCCAACACCTTCACAGCAATGTGTGAGGCTATGACATGTCAAAGTGAAGCCCCAAACGCAGGCACTGTGCCAAAAGAACTGGTTTCGTTAGGGCTGAGGAGAGCGTTCATGTCCGGGTGGGTGGTGGTGGGGGAGTTGCTTATGTGGAAACAACTGCATCAGAGCAAATAACTGCAATCAAATTAATAAGATTTCCCCTAGCTGGTTACAGCACACAGCCTTGGCTATTCTTCTCAGTCAAAAGTGAAATGAGAGAGGTTTATCTACAGCTCAGCATTACACCTTGACCAAAGCGGGAACTTGAATTTTAAGAACCAATGCAGGTCAAAGTAAGGGGAACTTGAATTTTAAGAACCAATGCAGGTGAAAGTAAGGGGATCTCAGCAAAGCCAGCTGGGGCAGAAAGGCAGTGCTAGGAAGAGGATCTAGTGCTGTCGAGAAAGAAAGGCCCTCCAAATTGTTGTCTTCCTTGATGTCTGAAACAATAAATTCAGCCAACAGCTGGAGAAAGCAGGGAATATAGTTTAAGATAAAATGCAGCTGCCCAAGAAACACCTCTCAGCTACCGATCCCAAAGTGAGAAATGACTGTCCACTTAAGCTATATGAGGTATGTAATGCTCCCGTGTCTGGGTAGACTAGTTGCTTTGGGTTGCAGGACCCTCTGTATTTCAGACCACCATTATCTAACATTTCACAAGTCCACCAAATTACAGATTTCAAAGCATCACACAGAAGTCAATGAACTGCTCCTTTCAGTTCCCCTATGAAGAAGAAAGATGCATGTTTTTCTTATAGGGAGGGATCAAAATATTTGTAATGAATCTGCTGCTCTATCAACTGTTTTTTTAAAGCTTGATAGAAACAGTCAGAATTAGGTTTAGTCCATTCTCCTTCATCTTCTACACTTTTTAATCCAGCATGTAAGGAAACTCAGTCACAATTTAGCCTCTAAAAAGTCTATGCCATAAAAGTCTGTGTACATTGCAGTCCAAAGCTGAACTTACAGATCAGGAAAATCTACTCCAGCTAATTGTATACTGCCAGCTCAGCCTTTTGCGTGCCCTGTACAACCCTGTCTTCAACTCCGGGTAATCGTGTTGTATCTACAGCCTAAATCACTGCCATGACGTCTTTCAGAATCTGTGCTACCTAGCTGAAGATAGCTCAGTGCATGTACGTAATATCCAAACATGGACAATAATACAGACCAGCCCTTATTCGCATGCCGTAGCAAGCGCAGCAGTTTCAAATTGCTGCAGGAGGAATATACTCTTGGAAGGTGCTTTGATTATTGAAACCAAAACCTTTAATTTTCCACAGAAGAGAAGAAGGACTGGGTGAAGGGCTTGGACTGTGGTACAGTGTACTTTTACAGTAAATGTGATCTCTTCTGCTGCTCAGGATGAAGAATAGGTAATCAAATTTGTCTACTTGAGGCAGAGGCAAAATGGAGACGCTAAAGAGAAGGATGTTTTGGTACGCCACTTCGAGGTATTCTTTATCTTTCACATAAGACACATAGACACCCCCCCCCCCACACTCCACACAAAATTCTAAGGCATACCTAAAAAAGTGACAATAATTTAAATTATGTTGGGCTACATTTAAAGCCATACGAGAGGTAGAAGTCCCATTATGTAAGAGGCTTCTGAAGGGGAACAAACTTGCTTCCTCCTCGGATCTATTTGGAAATTTTCAATGAAGGAAACTTAGAAGTCCCATATTGTTTTGGGATATTCAAAATGTCTTAGCATCAACTTTTAAGAATTTTGCATTTATACAGAAAAACAAAAAGGTATTTCTGGTGCTTTTAGAAGTCTTCCCATAACTCCAATTTTATTACAGAATAAAACTCTAGTGAAACATCCTAAACTGAGAAAGCCATGCAATTTCAGAGAAGTACCTATCACACTATGAAAATTTAATCACCAAACCCTAGATGAGATCCATACAGCCAGGAAGGATTGAAGTACAAAGACTGCAGCATAACCTGAACTTCCCCTCTAGCAATTAGAAAATAAACTGATATGGAAGAATAAAAACAGCTGTGTCTGGAACCTTCTGTCATCTATAACAGACAGCTGTAGAAAGACCCATTACCCTCAAATGGGCAGAAGCAGCAGGTAGAGATGAAATGTCTTTGAATTAAGTGATTACACTTTTTGGAATAGCCTCCCTCCAAACAACACAATCTGGAGATATCCAGCATGCCTGCTGGAGCAGAAACAACACGCAGTCTGGGCTTTCCCAAGAACGACTGTACTGTTGGCAATGTGTAGATATGTACACACAGATAGTAAAACATCCCTATCTGGGCAAGGCTCAGCCCACTTCAGTTATCTTCTTGTTCGAGGACTTGATTCATTCAGTATTTTCACCTGTCTCTGCTGTCAGCCAATCCTAAATTACCATCTGTCCCTCTTGCTGACCAATCCCACTCAGCCTTTCAGGTATACATAGATAGATATGCACACAGCTGCTCCCCTCCTGTAGCTCTCTAAGCCTTATATGAGGCCTTTGTGTTTAGGTTGTGGGTTCTTTGTTGTTTTTTTTTTTTAAAAAAGCTGTTTGGGGGTTTCTGAAGCAGTCCCTGTGTAAGGATCTGTTGCTAATCCCTGGAGTTAGTTTCTAGCTACAGCAGCATGCAAGGTAAGAATAATTCTCTTGTGCTGATAAACTTTTCATGCATGTGTTGGTATTTTTTTTCTGCTGTTCTACATGGTGATTTGGTTTGGGAGTTGTTGTTGTTTTATTATTACTATTTGAAAGGACACATGCCAGACAAAAGTGGAGCAGGCTTGCTTTCTCACAGGGAGCTGTATAAGGGTTGTAGAACTATACCTGGTTGCTAATAGTTGGTTGTTTCCTGGTTAAGGGACTGGTTTGGTTTGGATCACTACTGTCTGCTTCTAGGCCTAAGGCTCTTTTTCTGATGTAAAACCACATGTCTGAAGGGCAAGCCCTAAGTTCATGTGGGCTTATAGAAACAGTCTTTGCTCCTGAATCTGTGGAAGTAAACAGTTCCTGTGCCCTCCATGCTGTTTTGCCTGGGAAGGTATTATTAAAAGTACTTGTGAATCTTGTGGGTTGATAAATAGAGTAGTCTTGGAAACCTCTCCCTGAATTCTGGGGGAGGAATTGAGAATAAGACCTAAGCTAGAGCACTGTACTACCCTATGCTAAGTAATCTGATTTGCTGACTGTCTAGATCCCTGCCTAAGAGGCATCTTGCATATCCTTGGCACACTCTGTTCTTGCTGGGTATTCTCTCGATGAATCCTCATATTTTCTGTTTAGCTGCCGTAAATACACTTCAAGGACAGCCAGCAAGAACTTCAATGGGTCGGTGGTCGCAGAAGCAGCCCTTCGACTCAAAGGGATCCTTCATTGCGCATGATCGGATGTAGGCAATACTAAGATAATCAGTTGCGATCATTTTTATGTATATGTGTACTAATCTGATTAATATGCAATTACTTATTCTATATAACCTGTTTGTGCTATAGCTGTGGTATGGACGCTACGTGGAACGATCCCCCGTGCATCCAGAGCTGCAATAAAGAATGCCTGCTTTCTAAAACTCCAAAATGAGACTTAGAGAGTTTCTTTGACCGGCTTTTCAGTATCACTATAGAATAAGTAATTGCATATTAATCGAATTAGTACACATATACATAAAAATGATCGCAACTGATTATCTTAGTACTGGCTACATCCGATCATGCGCAATGAAGGATCCCTTTGAGTCGAAGGGCTGCTTCTGCGACCACTGACCCATTGAAGTTCTTGCTGGCTGTCCTTGAAGTCTTTATTCTTGTCCTTGTTCTTTGATCTTGAAGCTTAATGCAGTTTCAATCACATGTGGTCAGTTTCAGCATTGTTCTCATCTAGTGTACAGGAACATCTTGTCATAAGAGCAAAGGACTGCAAAACTTATGAAGATCTACTAGTTAATCACTTTGTTACCGAAAAACTCGGAATAAAGAACTTATCAACACCAATGTAGTGTAGATAAGCAGACACTTCTTTATTAACAGCTGGGTGCGCGGGCGAGTCCTCTCACGAACCACGCACACCTGAACACCAAAATCACACACCTTGTATTAAACTTACTCATACATAGTCATTAGATTTCTGAGAAATGTTATGCATATTCATTAGATTTCTGGGAAGTTCTTAGCATATGTAAATGTCCTTTACACAGGCGCAGTGAAGGTCTCTGGTGGTCTTCAGAAGCCCTCTGGTGGTCTTCCATAGTCTTCCTCACTTTGTCCGATAGTTGACCTTTCATGTGATTCTGCGCAGTACGATTTTCACCATCATGTATTAGATTTACATAAAGTACATTCAATGTTAATTCTTGAATTTAATATTTCTAGTGATTGGCCCTCAGTCACACCACCTTATCAATATTCTTATACTAAAACAATCATTGGTTAATCTCACTTAACTCTACTGATTGGAATTCTCGTTAATTAGATCGAAGTAAATCCTTACCAAAGCTTCCGTGGTTAACTGATTTCAGACAATACTCAAATTCTTATAGTTACACATAATACATTTTCTTAAGTTCCTAAGTTCCTATTAATTTGAAATTCTGACATCTGTTATCTAAGTTCTAAATGTTCCTACTAGATGATTTTAACCAATTCCTCTGGCCTTGGTACAGGGCCATACAGGGGATTTCACAGCAGCTGTTAGTTGTTGGTTAAATATATAGAATGCAATATATAATTTTGCTAAAATATTTCTTATAGTTCCATATTCCTATGAAAATTAATTCTAACTAATAACAAATCAGTAACAACCTGACTACACTTTTGTAATTATCTCCCCAGTTACCCTTTGTCTCGTTTCAACCATAATGTTAATGCATGATCATTTATCAAATCTCACTTAGTCATCTAGCAGCAAACCAGTTTTCATAGAAGGTACAAAATGTTAAAACCATAAAAGTTTGTTCAAACCACATGAAATGTATGGACATATGCTATCAAGTTCAGTTATACACATTCGATTTCCAAAGTTCTTCCCCAAAACTATTACCAGGAGTTGCTTATCTCGCACAGTTTCTATCAGGTTGAAGTTCCCCTGCTTCGAATTAAAGGTCCAGTGTTATTTTCCTCTACAGCACATGCCCAAGGCGGAGGGGGGGTGGGGGTAAGTCTTTTGGTCGTGAATTGAGTCGGTGGTCTGATCTGCTCGTGCTGCCTTTACCTTTCCTCCGGTTATCCAAGATTTTTGCTGACTTCGTGCCTATTAGCAATTTTTCAACTTCTCGGTGCCTCCTGGGGTAGGATGTTCCCTTCTTCTCAGTCTTTTCGTTCTCCTTCAGGGGCCCAGTCGTTAGCAAGGCATGCCTTGTACAGACAAAGGATCTCTTATTTCACAAGACCTCTTCTTAAGTAAATCCCTCCTTCAGTCCATGGCTTCTCTCTCCAGTCCATCCTCTTTTGTTACTCCCTTGGAATCCAGTAGGATGAAGGCTTGCTGGGCCTCTGCTGAGAGAAGCCTCTTGACTGAGGTAAGCACCGTTGCAGCCCTTCGCTGCTCTTCTCGGGATCCGCTCCCTCCCTGTTTCGGGTTTTTTGGGTTTTTGTGTGGCGGGGGAGGGGCCGCAGGGCCGGCTCCTGGGAGAAGCTGCTCGAAGCTGCCCCGGCTGGGAGCCGGACCCGCCTCTGGCCCAGGCCGAGCCCCTCAGCGACGGCGGGAGCGCCTCTGGGAGAAGAGATTTCAGAAGGGGAACGAACGCCCCGTGAGGGAGTCGGGGGAGCGGGATGTGAGAGGAACCCCTCTGCGGATCCCGAGGTCAGGGAAGGAGGAGGGGATGCCCCCGCAGCCCGCGGGGAGGCGGCAGGCTGTCCCCCCCAGCCCGTGGAGGGGAGCGGGGGAGCGGATGTCCCCCAAAATGGCGGCGGCTCCCGCGCTGGAGCAGTCTGTGACGGAAGGACTGCACCCTGCCTGTGGAAGGGACCCGCGCTGGAGGAGTCTGTGAGGAACTGCAGCCCGCGGGAAGGACCCACGCTGGAGAAGTTGGGGAAGGGCTGTCTCCCGCGGGAGGGACGGACCCCACGGCGGAGCAGGGGCCGAGCGCGGAGTCCTCCTCCCCCTGAGGAGGAAGGAGCGGCAGAGACAAGGGGTGAGGAGCCGACCCCAGCCCCCGTCCCCGTCCCCTGTTCCCCTGCGCCGCCGGGGGGAGGAGGTGGAGAGAACGGGGAGTGGAGTTGAGGCGGGAGGGCTCCCCGGGGGGAAGCTGTTCTCAGGCTGGGTTTTGCTTCCTCATAGCCTTGTTGTGATTTGATGGGTAGCAGGTTACATTGGTTTGGTTTCTTCCCCAGGTTGAGCCTGTCTTGTGACCGTGCCCGCAAGTGGGGAGTGATCCCTCCCTGTCCTTAAATTTGATGAGCTGCAAGTCAGGTATTCTGTTCTTCAGGGGTGGGGAGGAGATCTGACTGAAGGGTGCTAATTGTACTTTGTCAGTGGAGCTGGACTTACAGATGAGGATGGGTTCTCTGAATGACATGCAAGAGGCGCCTGGTGACTCTTGGAAATAAATGTAAAAAGACCATCCATAGAAATATTTTGGCATTTGAATGTCTGCTGGGAAAAGTTGCAATTTCAGCAGAAAAGAAGTATGTTTTTTTGATAGGAGTCCTTCAGTGATATCTCAAATCTGTAATTTAAGCACTAAGAAACTCAACGATTAATATTGTATTGATTTGGTACTTTGTTTTTTGGTTAGTTCTTTGGCTTCAAATACAGCCACGCCAATACATGCTAAGCTGTAAGTTAATGTGGAGAGGAGGGTTTTTACTGAGATGTGAAAACTCCCTGTTCTGTAACCAAATCTTTTTATGGGAAGCATTGCGGTCTTGGACTTGGAAGGAGCTGCAAGTTAGTGCTTATTTCCACTTGGAGCTTTGTTTTGGGTTTTCAGGCTTAATCCCAAACTGGTGGTGATGCAAAGGTAAAAAGTTCAGAGAGCATCTTTGTTTTGCAGACTGCTGAGAGGCTGGACAGTAGGCCTATGAATGTATTTTGCTGACTGTCTGGTTTTGCAGGGTCTAAATGTCAGAACTGCTTGTGGAACACCATTATCGGTGGGCTGACCGGCATCCTCAAGGAAAGGCCAAAGCCGACCATCATCGGTGACCCTAGACCTCCTGAAGAAAGCTTAGCGGATGAACTACCAGCAGTGGACAGTCCTGAGGCATTGGTGAAAACATCTTTCAGGTCTGGCGGATATGAGCTTACTTTGTTTATCCTTGAGGGGATATGTTTTTAAGATTAAGTCTGCAGTGTGGGTTTGGTGGGAGAAATCAGTCCCAAAGGGTTCCGCAATGCTGCGTATCTGTACTGAACAACGGTGAAAAAAGAGGTCCATAAATAATACTGGCTGGACTTGTCCTTTACTTCTCCGACCTCATTAGCCTTCCTAAAAGATGAAGAACTAGACAGATATAAAGTCTGTACCTAGTCAAAATGGTCAGGAAAGACAGCTCCTTCTAGGAAGATGTCTTTGAAGGTTGGCACTGTTTCTTCTGAAAGTGGTTTAGTGATGAAGACTTGCACTTTAGGTCAGATGATGTGCTTTATTGATGCGAGGGAGAGCTAACCCTTTTCCTGTTGATGTGATGTCTTGAGAACTGTCTAGCATTAACTTATTTTGCCAAGGAGAAGGATTCTGGCCAGGGGCTTGCAAGCAAGCAGTCGCTGCTGTTGTAAAGTGTGTGGTAGACCTATTGCTGGGTTTTCCTACCTCTTATTTAATCATGTGGATGTACCGTGTCCGATGTTTCTTGGAGGCATGTTTTCTGAAAATGATTTTCTCAAAGTGAGGTAAACTGGAGAAGCCGAGTGATCTTTGACCAAAATGTGAAAATCGGCGTGCCCAGCAAAAGCGGAGTGAGTGGCAGAATTTATTTTTTCCAAGTGTTTTTCGAGCCTTTTTGTGGTCGTTGTTGAAAATCTATGCTCTTCTTTTCTTTTATCGTAAACATATGTGTGTGCAAGCATGAAATGGTTTTTGCTTTGGATAAATTTCTCATGACTACAGTGATTTTGATTATACCTCAGTCTGTCAAACTTATTTCAGTCTTGGTATAATTGTGATTTTGAAGGCACTGAAGTTCAAGTCATTGTATTAGGTGGTAATTTCAGCTACCTTGTTTATACTGCTTGACATTTAAAAACACGTTACCACAAAGTGAGTTTGTCAGTCTATATAAATGAATCCTGTAATTCCATGGGGCATTTTCATCCTTTAATATTTCCATGGAAATGATTCAGGACAAGTGTTTCAGAACCTTTTATGGTTTTATGGTGAGCCGTGGTATTGAATGGCTTTTAAACACTTTGTGTCTCTGGTATTTCAAATGTGTAATTTCAAGAGATCTAACTCTTTTTCAGCTTTCACTTCTCATACCAGATTCTGGGTATCTGCAGCCCTTAGGTTGCCATCGTCACGACAATTTCAACCTTTTTATATGCCAAGATAATGTCAGAGCGTTTCAAGTGGCATGATTTGATCATGTGAGTAGGGGTGACTCTTGGAAGAAGTGAGCTTGTACATAGCATGAAGGGTTGGAAAATGTAATTAAGCAAAATAGTTTTGCTCATGCAGTTTAAATGGCTTTATAAACATTACCGAACCTTTGTATTTCACCAGTAGAGCAATTACTGTACTGTGTGGCATTTTTGGAGGCTTTTATAGATGGGAATCCAAACAAATTGTTGTTACAAAGTAGATTTTAATTGTCTAGTTTCATAAAGAAAGGAAGCCCCGTGCATGCTTGAGCTGTGCAGGGGAGTGGAAGAGAAGAGGGTACATTGCAATTACTGTCTAAAGACACGAGAAAATAAAAACACTGTGGTGTTTTTACGGAGTTTGGGATCTTGTTGATATTATGGTGCAAACTGGGGCTTAGGAGGCAGTAGCATCTTTTGTATGATGGGCTGCGTGTTTGATTCATCAAGGTCTTCTGTGGGTGGTGATCTTCAAGTGCTTCCGTGACAGAGTTTGCCTGGTGTGTCTGAGGGTAAGTGATTGCCTGGCAAGCATGGGCTTTCCTTGTTTCTTGTTTAGTAGACGCTAGTGGAAGATCTTGCTACCCTGTTGCCTTTTGGGGACTGAAATGTGCTTTCCAAGTTGTCCAGTTCAGCATGTCCTAATTGGGAATCTGGTGGCTGAATCTCAGGGGGTGTGTGGGGCCACGTTGGGCTTGCACGAACTGGTTTTACAGAGAGAAAAACCAGGCCTTGCTTTCGAACGTGAGTGCTATGAACTGTAAAATGCAGCGACTCCCTTACTAGTTGTGATTCACTGCTGTTGGAGCAGTGTATGGCGAAACTATCCCTTCCATGCACAGCTAGAGAGAGAATGCCTCTCCAGTGTCAAATGAGTGACGCTTGCTTGTGATTGCATGTCTTTTTATGTGTATACATACAAGCAGCATGAAATCCCAGCTGCCACCTCTTGTATTAGATCTTGTTTTCTACTGTGCGGTACTTACTGTTCTGTAGCTTGGAAAATTAGGAGGAGATCTATGTTTGATTTTGTTCCGCTTCCAGATATGAGCCTGAAATGCATTTAAACATGGAAGGAGGAATGTGACTATTTCACTCATTTCAGTTGTACTTTTCCTGTGGTAATAATCCATCTTTAAGATGTAAAGCAAAACCCAAATGAAACCAACCCCCTCTCTATACCCCACATAAGTCTAGTGCGTGATCCCTCCCTAATGAAAAAGTGTTCCAATGGGTCTTGATTGTCTTATACAATTATTTTACTATCTTTTTTCTGAAGATACCAAGAACCAGCACCAGATTGGTCTAAACAAGGCTGATAACCTTTCTAAAGAGAGAGTTGAAAGAGTTTGTAGTATCATCTTGTTTGGAATATTGCAGTGAGCGAGCAGTTGTAAGTAATTTTGTGTCTTGACTAGTTCTGCTACTCCAGTGCTTAAAATGTAGATTTAAAATCCATTCTCACTGGCATTTAGTCTATTTGCCTAGTAAAGGCAGGGGAGGCCCCAACTTGAATTACATTTGAAAATACAGTGGGATATGGAGAATGGTGGATTATCCCCTTTTGACAAGGGAAAAAAGTATCATGAGACACATAGAAGTGATGAGCTTCTTGGCCCACACTTTATGCAACAAACCTGATATATCGGCTGTCTTTCTTTGCACCAAGATGCAAGTTCACAATTACAGGGGCTGTGATCCCTTTCTTTTTGAATAGCTGTGCGTGGATCAGCATCCATGTACGTACAATCGTTGGCAGTGGCTGTGGACTGATGCCAGTGTGGAATATTAGGTGGTGGGCGTACGGCCTTGGCAGGGCTGCGTGATCTGGCTGTTGGCTGGAGATGTCAGCGGTTGCTGACACTGAAGCCTGTAACTCAGAAGCTCTCTTCCCAGATCTGCTTTTTGATCTGCTTGGTCCCTGTAAAGAGTAGTGGTGCTATTGGTCTTGATAAGAATTAACAGTGGTAATTACTGAGCTCTTTGGGAGACTGTGTAGTAACTTTACAGCCTGCTTTAGCTTCTGTGTGCTGCTGCCTGGCAGCGCTACCCAAGCAGGCATTTTGATAATGCTGGGCTGGCACCCAGCAGAGGGAGCAGAGAAATGAGGGACAGTTTGGGTGCTGTTCTCCCAATACCACCTAGAAGTTTGTGGAAGTGCTTTATATTTGAGGACAGGAGAGAAACTGCTGCGTTTGTTCCCAGACTGCTGCCTGGAGTGAACCAAGTCACCAGGGTGGCACTGTTCCAGCTGAAAACTCGATGTGTCCAAGACGTCATCATTTCTGCTAGAGTTGATTGGTTTTGATGTACGGGAGAGACGGGCTGTTCTTTTGAGTCTGAAGACCTGGGGCACTGGATTGGGGTATATGACTCTGGTGGTGCTTATGGGATGTAATGGCTGTGCTGGATCTTGTGGCAGGAGAGATCCCATGGTACAAGGTGTCGGTGACATCCAGGGAGGAGTGGAGATGCTCGTCTGAGACAAAATGTTCAGTGCAACCTGCCATCCTGGTCCAGGGCCTGTGTGACAGCTGAAGTTGGTCTGGAATCATGGAGTAGTCCAGCTGGCTCCATCTAGCACGTGGGGGCTTGGGGCAGCAGTGATTCCAAAGTGATCAGCCAGGGTAGCAGGCAGCTGAACAGTCAGCAGGTGAGGCAAAGACCCTCTGTCCTATACCAGACAAGCCTTATGGGATACCTATGTAGCTATACTGAACTAGGAAGTGATGTATATCCTCTGTTACTGAGGCCATATGTCCTGGGAACCAGCAAGGCAGATTGAGTTCCTTCAAGGTCAGAGTGTTTTTAAGCTCAAGGCTTGCATGGGTTCTTAATTGCTGTCACCTTTCAAAATACTTTTAGCTTGAGACTGGTAACACCCCTGCTTACCTTAATAGCTGCTTTTCCTGTGTCAGCTGCAAAGTTTCTTTATCTTTCCAAGGATGGTTTGCTTTGCTTTCCTTATCTGGTTCTGTTCTGCTTTGGGAGTCTTAAATCGCCCTGGCAGCTAATCTTCCTGTATTTCGGGTTTGGTTGTGAGTGATGTAAACTGTTGCTCGTGCCAGCGACTGGCCATTTGATCGACAGGGTAGAGAGGATCCTGCAGCGCTCCAAATGCGAAAACTTCAGTCACGGCAGCACGTGCTGGGAGTCAGCCCACGAGGCTCAATCATGTGGGTCAAGGTGGCTTCAGTGGGAATAAGGGGTATGAGCCAGCCTTCTCCCTACCTTGCCTGAGTCCTAGCAAGAGCGCATCTCTAGTGACCTGGTGGAGAGGGACCTACAGGACTCCTTGAGCACCTCTCACGTTTTGACACTCTCTGGGCAGCACCGAAGCTTGGCTGTAGCTACCTAAGGTAGTATGTGAGGTCTGAAAATCAGAGAGGGAGGTGATGCTATGCGGGAGAGCTGTGAGCATGACCGCAGAAGAACCGCAGAGTTGAGGGCTAGTCGTGGGGTAGAATAAAGCCCGCCTTCCCTGCCAGGTCTCAGTATTTGTTTATTGCCTTTTTCATTTGGATTTTCTTCTTGTTTTTTTAAAGAACACACAAAAATGAGAGATGAATCTCACTTGCCCTAACTTGGTAAAAAAAAAAAAGACATTTTCTCATTGTTTTTTGTACCCATCTACTGCAGATTCAGGTCTCGCTAAACATTAAAATGTAAGCAGTCTCTCTGAAAACCACCCTTCTCAACATCTTTTTCAATCCAGACTTGTTATAAGGCACTTTACTTGCATTAAACTTAAATTCATCGGTGTTGTATTCAAACCTGTTGCTTCTTCCTGTTATTTATTGGTAGTCCTTATGATGAATAAGAAGGGAAAAGTGTTCTGTTCATGAAGGAAATGGCTCCCATATCGTTTGTCTGTCTTGTCTGTTCTTTTAATTGTGCCTCCCTTCTAGGTGCATGTCATGCTTTGTGAGAGCTGTGCACTATTTTCTTGGTAGATTGAGACTTATGAGTCAGAGGGGGAATGATCAGAGGAGAAAGATTTATCCCAGTTACTGTTCAAAGGCTGCATTCTCTCTCTCTTTGGGTATATGCACAGGGGTGCAGGAGGAAGGTGTTTTTTCAGGCAGTTGAAAGAGAAATGGACTTCTCTGTCTTTTGGGTTGGGGGTTTTTTTTGGTGCCCCAGTCTTCTTGTTCTTCATAGGATAGATGTATTATTGATGGCAAGCAAAGCCAGAGATTCTGTCCCTGTAAATATGAGACACATGAAAAGACCCAAGTTGAGAAATTCAGATGGACTGTGGGTGTCCTAACAGAGCTGTGCCTCGGAAAGGCAGGGAAGAAATCCACTTCCAAAATGGGAATGAGAGTTTGAGCTGAAGCTCCATGGCTAAACAAAGTCCTGGTAGTAAAGAAGTCCTGCTTTGAGGACTGCCCAGTGCCTCTCCTTGACCACCCTTCTCCGCCTGACGTACGTCACGTGCATCTGGTACCGTAAAAAACTCTGAGCATTTGTTTTGCAGTTGTGCAAGGCTTCCAGGTCTGTCTTTGTAAGCATGCAGATCACCCCCAGTCCTTGACATGGACTACGGTACCCCCACCACACACAGAGGACAAACATATTTTTAAATCCAGATGGTGGTATACCTCTGTAGGGTTCGGCGTTCGGAAGATCTCGCGATGTCACGGAAAGTTAGAGGGTTAGTCGCAGCCTTATGACGTATCTGTAATCCCGCCTACCCTTGTTAGTGTAAAAGGAATTGACTGCGCAATAAAAGGCGGAAGTTGGCGCTCACACTGTGTGTGTTATCTGTCTCTTTCCCTGGTCTGGGGGTGATCAGTGATCTAATCGTGGCACCCTGATATGTGGCAAACGCTACATACCTCTCCAACCCCGTGAGTCTCAAATGTCCGTGCGGCACTCCTGTGGGTATACAAGGCTGTTCCTGGGTCTGTGCTTAGTTGCTTGGCTTACCGAAGTTGCTAGCCCAGTCTTCCTTCCTTTTCAGAAGAAACTGTATATGATCAGGGAGTTACATATAGGAAAAGACACTAATTTAAGGATAGCCTTTATTCTGATAAGGAAGTGTTTAAGAATGCACTATTTAGTTGTCTCCACCATGAGCGATGAAAAGCCTCTACATACTAATATCAAACTGGGATGCCTTGCAATTCCTGTTGACATAATTTTTAGCCTGGTTTCCTAAGGAAAACTGGCTATCCTTTTCCAAAGGAAATTGCTGTATATCTCTCAGTCAGCCTTCCCGTTAAGTTCTTAAGCATAGCTGAACTTGATCAGTAGCTTAACAGAATGGTAGACATCTCAAAGGTATTGTTGTGGTTTAACCCCAGCCAGCAACTAAGCACCACGCAGCCGCTCACTCACTCCCCGCCCCCCCATCCAGTGGGATGGGGGAGAAAATTGGGAAAAGAAGTAAAACTCGTGGGTTGAGATAAGAACGGTTTACTAGAACAGAAAGGAAGAGACTAATAATGATAATGATAACACTAATAAAATGACAACAGCAATAATAAAAGGATTGGAATGTACAAATGATGCACAGTGCAATCGCTCACCACCTGCCGATCGACACCCAGCTAGTCCCCAAGCAGCGATTTCCCTCCCCAGTTCCTGTACTAGATGGGACGTCGCATGGTATGGAATAGCCTGTTGGCCAGTTTGGGTCAGGTGCCCTGGCTGTGTCCTGTGCCAGCTTCTTGTGCCCCTCCAGCTTTCTCGCTGGCTGGGCATGAGAAGCTGAAAAATCCTGGACTTTAGTCTAAATGCTACTTAGCAACAACTGCAAACATCAGTGTTACCAAGGTTCTTTGCATACTGAACTCAAAACCTAGCACTGTACCAGCTACTAGGAAGACAGTTAACTCTATCCCAGCTGAAACCAGGACAGGCATTTAGTTCCTCTCTGCTTTGTGAAAACTGATGGTAGGATAAGAAAGGGTCCCGGTGAAGGAATGGATAGGAGAGAGAGAAGCTGACTTCCCAGAGTTGCTGTCTGGCTGAGCAGTGCTAACATCCTCTCTATGTAATCAGCACATCTGTAGCTGTGAACGAGGCGCCATATGTGACCACACAAGCAGGCAGGGCGCTATTTGGAGGAAAAGCCCAAGGAGAGCAGAGCAGCAGGAGACACAGCAGATCAGAGAATGTGTTGCTGTGGGGAAGGTAGGAAAGATGTAAAGCACAAGTGCCTAAGAAACCAGTCACAGCTTGTGCTGCAGCTTTGAGTACTCGAAGTGCTGCTAATGAAAGGTACTCTTGTCACTACTGTTATGCTATAAATCGTGTGTAATCACCCTGGTGGAGTGGACCACATATCTTATTCGGGTTAATTCTATGCCATGACCCCCTGGCCTCTTGGCATGTGGTGACACCCAGCGTGGTCTTTCTGTGCACATGCAGAGGTGGAGGGTTTCCTGCTGTGAACTGAGTGTCCTGGCGTGTCACCTAATGGGGAGGAGCAGCTGGGTTTTCAGGCAGAATAGCACTGGAAAGGGGCTGGTGGCCACCTGGCCTATTCCTCCAGCCTGCAGCTTGCCCTTGAAGGGCAGTTGGGAGGAGGGGAATGTGGGCTCTGGAAGAGATTTATTGTCCTGGCAGTCTGTGCGTGTCCTGTGGTCCATAAGTTGCTCATCCTGTTATTGAATTAAGGCTGTCATGGTGTATCTTTGATTCCCAATGAGAAAATGGGATAGTGGCTTTCTTAGTCTTGGCAGTCGGAGAGAGTGTGATGAGCTGAGCTAAGTGTCTTTGATGAATTGCTGAAGCTTTGAGTTCTTTAATTTGCATAAGCAAGAAGCCTTAAGAAGGCACTCCAAAGGAAATTCCTATACAGTTTCATCTGCTTTTAAATGGCTGGCTGATGGCAATGAAGTTACGTGGTACATTGTACTGTGATGCTTTCCTAAAGGATGTGGTAAAACATTCTCCAGATCCAATCCAATCAAGGACAGATTTGGTTTGGTTTTGAGACCACAAAACCTGCAAGTAAGAGTTCAGGAATATTTTGAAGGGAATAACAACAATAGCAATCATGCAATGACCCAAAATAGTCTTAAGGCTGATGGATAAGAGCTTAATCTTTGCTAACGTCCTGCGTTTCTTCTTCGTGTGAAGAGCTTTGAAGGAGGAGGAAAAAGGGATACTTAGCTCCAGTTAATTGAGTATGACAATCAGATCTGGAGAGAAAACTGTGTTCCGTCTTGGGAAAACACTAGCCATTTATGGCTTGAAAGATCAATTTGAGATTTGTTTTTTTGATGAAACCCAAGAGAGAATCTATGCTAAACCTTTCCCTGGGACACATTGGAAATCCCCATAGCTGTTGCAGGTGTCATGCATCCAATGGATTGAATTGTTGATTCCCCCAGGAATGCTATGACTCCCAGCTATGGGTTGCTGGGAGTCCCCTGTTTGCACCCCCTGCTCTGTGTATCTCTCTTTTGACCCTGTGCTTTCTGATGAAGGTTTTGTCTGGTTTGCCTCCCCATGCAGAATGATTTTTGGTAACTGCTGTATTTTGCTGGAGATTCTTTTGCCAGAAATTCTAAAGCCCAGCCTAGCAGTGCCTTTGCAGATAGATAGCAAGGTGTAGGTAAGGTGCCGTGAAGTGTCAACACCCCTTACCCACCTAACTTGCTAATGGCTGTTCTTTATCTGGTTTTTGCCTGTTAGGCTGCCAACTGGCAACTTCTAGAAACTCTTTTATGTAACAGAAAGGTCTGATTTGGAAGTTATCACACTATCCATCTGAGTACTCAGCACGTGCTGATGTCAGAGCCGCTGTGCCTGTAGTTTGCGGATTGGGACATTTATTTGTAGTTGTAATAATTTTTGGATCTGAATCTCCTGAAGTGTTTACAGCAAGACTGCTAAAGCTATCATGTGTTAGCTGGTTTCCACGTGAACTTTATAAATGGATCTAAACTTTATAAATTGACTCCGGTTGTTTTGAAACCAGGCCTGTAGTTTAAATTTGCTGTCAGTGCAGCACCAGTCCTCTGGCAAAGAGCAATCTTGTATCTTGTTTTGGTGGAAAGGCCTTTATTCTGAGGTGTGGCAATGGACCCAGGAATGTGGGCTTTGGGTCCCCATTTGTGCCCAGGGCTTCCTTCTGTTATGTATGTAGCTTTGATCTGTCTCTTCTTTCATGTGAGCTCTTGCAGTTCCTTGTCAGAGCAACTTTTCTCTCAGCTCAGCTGAGAAAGGGCTAGACCTGAAGTTGTGTTTCTTTTAAATGAGAGCTACTGAAGAGCATTTCTTGTCAAAAGGAAAGCTCTCAGAAGCTTCTTTTGCTTCCTCTTAAATGATGTGCGCAAGCAGCATTTAGATCAGTGTGAGCATCTGTAGTTGGAGTTTCTAAGAAGGTGGTAACATTTCTCTTTGCAGTACTTGGAACCTCAAGACTGATTTTTGTCATGTAATTGTCACCAGTAGTATCTGCTCCTGAATCAAAAAGATGCTTGTTATCCTACCGGCTGCTTGTAGCAGTTAAAATTAAGTCTGCCCTAATTCCAAACAGTATTACTCAAATAAAGTAATACTCAGATTCATTCTGAAGATGTTGAGAAAGTTGGATTCCTCTTCTGGCACTGTACCTCCTTGTGAGAGTTTCTTTGCTTCCTAAAGAGTTTTAAAGTTGCTTCTAATGTGATTACCTGCAATGTCTGCAGTACTTGAGTAAAAGAATGAGAGAGTGTAGTAGTGTAAATGGGGTGGGCCAAAACTGGTGTAAATTGGCATAAAACTCAGTTGACTTCTGTGGAGTTATACTGATTTACTGCAGGTGAGTGTGTGGCTTGGTATTTCAAAGCAGTGCTCGTGCACTGAAAGGTGCCTCTTTGTGGATTAATGTTAGAAATCTGCTAAACTTGGCAGAGTGTTTTTGCTGAATCATGAGCGATGCTGTTGAATGATGTGTTAGTCAAAGTGGCCTGGGCTAGATACAGCAAATTCCCGTCTGCGGAATGCCCACTGGCTTTCACAAAAACTCCGTGAAGCTTGCAGACTTGGAATCAGTATGGCCTTTAACTGTTGACCTTTTTTCTCCACTGCTTTAATGCTGATTCTAATGTAGCCAAGGCACTTTCTGAGCACCTGAGGATGGTGTTGGCAAGCCATGAGCTGACATGTAGGTTTTCTTTGTGTTGCTTGGGCTTTGTGTGTTTGCTCATTGCATTAGTTCTCAGAAAAAAAAATGTGCTTAGTGCTTTTCTGCTTTATAATTCATTATGTAATATAAATAATTGTGTTCTCCTGATACATCAGCTCTTCTGCTAGCAAAAGTGTCTTAATTTCTTACAAAACCTGCTGGTTGGTATCAACGGAATACAGGCTCCTTAGTTTTGTGCTGCAGCAGAATATCAGCCGTATTGCTCTCTTTTTTCCAAACTCATTTCATTTTTTTCTGAATTGAGGTTAAACTCAGATTTGTCATCTTCTGTATGTCATTCTTTTTGAAGCAGCGGTACAATAGTGAGTGAAAATTTTATAATAGCAGAAATTGATTCAATCTATTTTACACAGATTGGTTTCCGCCCCGGTCGCCCGTGCCCCAGCATGGCTGTGTTATGGCCTATATAACTGTGGTTTGTGCTGTTTAACATTAATGACCTGGATGATGGGGCACAGCGCACCCTCAGCAAGTTTGTAGATGAACACACACACACACACACCCCCAACCCCCCCCCCCCTCAAAAGAGGGGGTGTGGTTGTTAGACCTGGTGGGTGTGTTGCCATCCAGAGGGACCTCCACAGGCTGGAGAACTGGGCTGAGAGGAACCTCATGCAGTTCAGCAAGGGGAGGCACAAAGTCCTGCTCCGCGGCAGGGAAAAACCCCACGCCCCAGTATGTGCTGGGGGCTGACTGACTGGAAAGCAGCTTTGCTGAGAAGAAGCTTGGGGTCCTGGTGGACAACAACTTAGACCATGAGCTGGCAATGTGACCTTGCAGCAAAGGCGGCGGCCAACAGCATCCTGGGTGGCATTAGGAAGAGCGTCACCAGCAGGTCCATCTTCTGCTCTGCTCAGCACTGGTGAGGCCACATGTGGAGTGCTGGGTCCAGTTCTGGATTCTGCAGTGCAAGAGAGACAGGGACATAGTGGAAAGAGTCCAGCAAAGGACCATGAAGAAGATGAAGAGACTGGAGCATCTGACATAGAAGGGGAGGCCAGGAGAGCTGGGACTGCTCAGGCTGGAGGCGAGAAGGCTTGGGGGAAGCTTATCAATATAAATACCTGACGGAAGGGAGCACACAAGATGGGGCCAGGCTCTTCTCAGTAGTGCCCAGTGATAGGCCAAGAGGCAGAGGGCAAAAATGGAAATTCAGGAAATACCATTCAAACATAAGAAGCAGCTCTTTTTTTTTTTTTTTCTTAAATGGTTTTTGGGTTGGATTTTTTTTGGTTTTGGGGTTTTTTTTACTG
The DNA here is from genome assembly GCF_947461875.1 of Haliaeetus albicilla. Classification (NCBI taxonomy): domain Eukaryota; kingdom Metazoa; phylum Chordata; class Aves; order Accipitriformes; family Accipitridae; genus Haliaeetus; species Haliaeetus albicilla. The sequence goes on from NW_027212496.1 coordinate 440,298, forward strand.
GGAGGGGTAGCCAGACCCTGGCAGAGGTTGTCCAGAGAAGTTGTGGAATCTCCATCCTTGGAGATATTCAGAACATGATGGGACAGAGTCCTGGGCAACCTGCTGTAGCTGACGCTGCTTTGAGCAAGGGGGTTGGACTAGATGATCTCCAGAGGCCCCCTCCAGCCTCAGCATTTCTGTGATTCTGTAGTGGGAACAGCGAAGCTGAATTATCACCCTGTGAGTAAAATCCTAGCGTCTGATCTGCATTGCGGATCTGTTGTCTGCATTGCAGATTTTTGTTGCATTGTCTGCACACATCTGCTGGGTGGAACTCCCTCTAACATCAGTACGAAGTAGAGGTCTGCAGTGCAGATTGACAGCTGGGATTTTTCTCTGGAGCGTTTCCCCATCTGTGTTTGAGACAAACCAGGATAACATATTTTAACTTTTTTCCTCTGTGAACGGAGTGTTTTGTGAGTTGAGTGTTCCATAGAGAAGTTTATTAAAAGGCAAGCTTCATCTCCCAGTCCTGGAAGAAAAGTGGCACTGAGTTGACAGCTCAGATGATAGGAAAGAAGAAACTCATGTGACGAGATACTAATACAGGTCCGCAAGTGTAATTTAAATTTGTCTGAACAAGTTTCCTCTAAGGAGGGAGGGGAAGTGCAAATGACAGAGACAACTTCCATAGAGAAGCAGTGAAAACTTTTTTATCAGTTCATTGTGAGTTGGGTAATGGTCTTAGTGAGATTATCTGTAGCCTTAGAAAGCATTAGTTTATTTCCAGGGTCAGCCAAATGCTTTGATCTGTTTTGAATCAAAGCCTGGTCGCAGAGTTTGCTGCTTGTTGCTTCTGCAGAAGCATTTCTGGGGGTCCTGCTGAGCTTTCTCTAGGTCTTAAAAAATACTGCTTAAATTTTGATCTTTGCAGAGATACTAGACTAAGGTGGCATCTATTTGGTAACCAGTACTCTCTACTAATGTTGATGTCAACAGAGAACTTGGCCTAAAATACTACATGGGAAATTTTCTAGTGTATTTCCTCCAGCCCTGAGATAAGACAAAGTGATAGGAAAGCAAATAAGCCCGTTCTCTCATTAATCTTTCAATTGCTGAATTTGTGTGTCTATTGATGTGCAAAATGTGATTCTACTTTTCCTTTGTCTTGTCAAAGGTGAAGTCATCTTAGTGACACTCCTCTGTCCACAGACACTTTCTTGGGAACTACCTGTTAAATCCTTTCAGTAGCTGGCTTCTAAAATTCTCTATTTTTGTTTGGTTTTGTTGGCCCAGGCATGGCCTCAGATGTGAGAGCAGATTCTCTGCCAGTTTTATCCGTGCAGTTTTATCAGAGTACCTGCCTTTAGCAGGGCTGTGCCAGTATATGCCTAAGGCAACTAAGATGTCACAAGCTGAATGGCATTAGCTAATGGAGTGCAATTCAGATGGAGAGCAAGGTAATCAATCAACCAGTTCTCTGTTCTCTTCTGAGTGCCTTCATACTTCTGTGGGAATTTCAAGGACTCTGGTGATAGAAACAAAGCACCAAAAGCTAACTTGACTCAAAATTTCGGATGGGTAGCATGAACAGCGACCATCTGTGGTGGTTTTTTTTTTTTTTGAACAGGAGATATTTTGTGGAGAGGAGGTGAAAGAAACAGGTTTGCTATGTGACCAGATTGAGATAAACAGTGGCTTTGTTGAACTCCGAGACAAAATGCTGGCTTTTGAGGGCCAAGTATGTGCAATTTGTAGAGTAAGTCCCCATGGCTGTAGCTCTGGCTAGACAACTGCACCCATGTTCATGCTGTTTGACATCCCCAGTACAGAAAGGCTGAGTGCTGCGAGGGATCCTTGCTATTCCACAGCACCTGACTACAGTCTGCCTAGTCTTGGAGATCATTTGTGCCATACTTGACTTCTCTGTAACCATGCAGACCCCAGGGCCACCTCACTGTTACCTTTGTAAGTGGCTCTGCCCCGTGTCCTCCTTGGCTGTTCTCTGGTGACCACGGAGGGATTGTTTTTCAGTGGGATGTTACTAACAAGACAGGAAAGGCAGGAGGGGTTCAGCTGTTTTGTGAGGGACAGCCAGAGCTGCAGGTAAGAGAGCTGAGGTGACCTGCGGTGACCTCCTCGTGGTCATGGATAACCAGCTGGTTCACATGCAGGGGTCTAGCTCCTGTGCCAGTTTTATGTTGTTGCATCGTGAGATTTTGTGTGATTTTGTTGTTGTTGTTTTTGGGTTTGTTTTTTTTTGCGATTCTTACTGAACCAAGGCCTGTCACCTCAGGCTGTTTCTGGCAGAGTGACACCAGCATCCCTTGGTAGGACTGGATTTGCAGGACTGGGCTGTGGGCTAATTGAGCTGGCAGAAAGTCTGGAGTAGTGCCAGGTCTGGGATGAGCTGCCCAGTCCAGGAGGAGAGGGTGGTGGTCATCATCCTCTGCCTGCACTAAACTCGCATTACCTTGTGGCCTTCCTCGCTTGGCACCAGCCTGTTCAATGTCAGCATTGGAGCGTGCAGGTGTGTGAAACTACAGCCATCTGGCTTGTCCTCGACTTAGCGATGAAACTAACAGTCGCTTTCTGACAGAAGGCCATCCTTGGCTGGGCTGGGCATGTCCACGGGTTCCCTGTTGTGTAGCATCTACTGGAGGATAGTGTCCATTTGTGTGGCACTTAGCATTTTCCTGGGATGACTGCCATAAGCATTCCATTTATGCTAGTGTCGCTGATCAGGTCTACGATTTCTGCGTGTTTTAGGGCTTTTGTCTGTCCCGAACTTGTAAGCAGTCAAGACCCAGGTGTTAGTTTAGTCTTGTGAAGCCCAGTGGCAGTTACCTGATCAGCAACCTCCTTGCTTGGTGCCCGTGTTGAGATGACATCATGACTGGTTACGGTGAGGCATCGTTGCCTCTAGTTTTCTGGGCCACACTGGCTATAGCATCGTGCTGACCTGGCCATGTAACTACAGTGTTTTGGGCTATGCCTCTTCTCCAGGGGTACATTGACTAGCGATGCTTCAGGTGGCTTGCGTCCAGAAGATGCATCCAAACTACATATGAGTGCCAACTGGAAAGTGCATCAAAAGCCCACTATTTTCAAAGCGTTACTGCTTGTTGAACAAAGGCTGGTGCCTTGCTGCAGCCTAGGCAGTGTGGACATATGGCCAACTTAGCCTGCGAAGCGGCTTTGAGAAGATCGTCTCAATAGAACCAATGGAGAGTTGAGAGAGGATCGCTGAGTTCATTTTATACCTATTTCCTGAAATTTCTTCTTCTCGGCTTTATTCTTCTTGGTCATATAGTCTTAAAATGAAACTCTTCTTTACGGGAAAAAAAGAAAAAAGAAAAAAAATTCTGGCTCTGTAGTTTCCAGGCAGCATGGATTATAAAATGAAATAACCCAACTGTATATTTAGAAGCATGCAAGTAAATGTCTCGTAGCTAAACTTAATATAAAGGTACAGCTAATTGGAAGTAGTATGTTAACACAGAGAATAACGGTGTACTTATTTCCCATTTCACAAGGTAGAAAACAGACTTCAGTTAAATGAAATTGCAATGAAAATCATTATTATTTTGTTGTATTTCTGAGGAAGAAAGTAAACCTTGGAAATTTCTCAGGTGATTTTGGAACTTTCTTCTATTGTGGGTGTTCTTTCAACTTTAAAACATTTTCATCAGCATTTTTTGATGCCTGTAAAAATAGTAATAACGTAGGAGACTAGCAATATTAGATAAACAATTGCCAATTAAATCAATCTCACTGTTAAAACACAATATGAAAATGTACACTGCAAAGCAGCATGGAAAAAATGCATAGAAAAATGGTAATGCATGATTTTCAGAATCACGTGCTTTGTGTTTTTTACATGCCTGTTTAGTGGTTTGTCATAGTCCTTACCGAAGAGTCGTGTAAGGAACCAGCTTTGCCAAGGACCTTCCTTGCAACACTGTCCTTGGGATACCTAGTTTGTGACAGCAAAAATGGGAATGCCATGGAAAGGAAAATGAGGAATGAGAGTAGATGGATGGTTTTCCGTGTGTGTGCATGTGTAGGTAGGGAGAGCCCTGGACCATTTCATGAATGTCAGGCCAGGATCCTGCTGAGAGATGCTGGTGGTCCTGCAGGATAACTCAGCCCCGGATTGTCTTCCTTCTTCAAGTGCTGTGCTCTGTGAGAAGCCTGAAAAAGGTGGCATATGTTGGAAAAGCAGGGCGTGTGGTACCAAGTACCTGCTTTTTTTTACCCTGATAGGAGAGGAGGATTTGTGGCCTGTCACAGACTGCAAGTTTCCTCTCTAGTGTCAGCAAGTGGGCATTTTGGTCCTTCCAGGGCAATATCGTAGGTTGAGACCTATGAAGACACTGCAACAACTCAGCCAGGTGGGAAGCCTGAAACCATACTGAGGGACAAAACTTAGCTGCTAGAAGAAGCATTAGAAACTGGCAGTGAAGTTTGTCATGAACAGGTCCAGTGAGGAACCCGCTATGTTGTGCTCATCTCTGAGGAGATGCAAACCCCACAGCTGAATACTAAGCAAAAAGGGGGGAAAAAGGAGGAGGAAGAAAAAACCAAGCAGCATCGTTTGGAGGAAAGCACGCATTTTTCACTCTCGTGTAGAATACAGGAAGTTGGTTTCAAAAGTTTTGTTGTTGTCATTACCTCTTTGATAGGAGTAGTTCATGCTGCTGCAGGAGAATCACAATTAAAACTGATGACGGTGTGAGGGTAGCGTCCATGATAGGAGGCAGCGCATTCCCCTCTCTCTGTGTTGGCTTGCAGAGCCTCGCTCCTCAGTGAGGGGGGTGGGCTGCCACACCGCTCTGAGCGTGGAGGCGGGTGATTTTGATGCTGAAGGTCATGCCCAGCTCCTCTTTCATGTGCCACAGGTCTGTGACTAGCTGATGAGTTGTCCTGGTTTCAGCTGGGATGTAGTTAACTGTCTTCCTAGTAGCTGGTACAGTGCTATGTTTTGAGTTCAGTATGTGAAGAATGTTGATAACACTGATGTTTTCAGTTGTTGCTCAGTAGTGTTTAGACTACAGTCAAGGATTTTTCAGCTTCTCATGCCCAGCCAGGGCACCTGACCCAAACTGGCCAACAGTGTAGTCCGTACCATGTGACGTCCCATCTAGTTTAGGAACTGGGAAGGGGGGGAGGGGGGGCGGGGAATCGCCGCTCGGGGACTGGCTGGGTGTCGGTCGGCGGGTGGTGAGCAATTGCCCTGCGCATCATTTGTACATTTCAATCCTTTTATTACTACTGTTGTCATTTTATTAGTGTTATCATTATCATTATTAGTCTCTTCTTTTCTGTTCTATTAAATCGTTCTTATCTCAACCCAGGAGTTTTACTTCTTTTCCTGATTTTCTCCCCCATCCCACTGGATGGGGGGGAGTGAGTGAGCGGCTGCGTGGTGCTTAGTTGCTGGCTGGGGTTAAACCACGACATGAGTGTAGCTGCCCATTATGTATATGCAACGGGAGAGAAGAGGGCTGTTTTGCTGTGGCTCTACAAAAGCTGTGGACAAGAAGACCCAATGACAGAGGAGCGATAGCTCTGATAAGCCAGACCTCTACGCAGTGTCTAATGTTAGTGTTTATCTGACCAGTGGGTAACTGGAAGTGTTGTCAAATGGCAGATAAAACCCTAAAAACGTGCACTGTGACCATCCTTTTACCATTCGTTGCAAGTAACCATGGGGCTAGGGATGCAAGAAGTCCGTTTTTGTTTCCCCGTTGTTCAGTTCAAGAGTGAAATCAGGAATAACTTTTAAGTGAGAGTCAAATGGACTCCAAGCCTGTAGATGAGACGAAATACAGGGATGGAGACTCTGACCTTGCCTATCCACAAAATGGCAGTGATTTAGAGATCAGTTTATGAACTTCTTACTTGCATCTATTTAATTTCATTCAGTAACTGATGTGTGCAGCATTCCCTTCCTGGCACACCTGGGTGGAAGAAGATGTTATCATGCCAGTTCAGGCACTCATGCAGCAGCAGGAAATCATGAATAGAATAGCTGTTGTTTTCTTCCTTCCCTTCCTCTAGATGAACATCTGAAGTAAGGCAGAGGGGCATCTTTCCACACTGTCATTCTGTGCATTTCTCTTTCTTCAGCCTGTTTCCATTGTACTTTAATTTTGTGCAGAAGTGATGGCTTGCCCATGACACCTGGCTGATGGTTGTTCTCTCATTTGGCCCTTGTCATGGCAGAAGCAGGCGTACTGCGATTGCTTTACTCACCACGTTAGGCTATCAACCAGCATTTGTTGATCACTTGTGCACTTGCAGATTTGAAGTTGTCGTTCTTTCCATTTGCCACAGTTCTCTTTTCTTCTTCTTTTTATTTTTTTTTTTTTTTAAAGCTTCTGGCACGGGACACAGCCCTCACTATACTTTAAGTAATCCTCTCTGCACCCTTCCCAAAATTCATGGCTATTATTCAAGAAAGCAAAGAAGGGTTCAATGAACAACACTGAGACAGAAAGAATGAAGTCCTGACAGTTTATATTTAATGGATGGCATTTTTTAAAATTCCTAATGAAATACCACAACCTTTTCTCATTTCAATTGTTGGCAATAGTTTTGCAGTAGCCCGGTGTGAATTTACCGTTCTCAGGCAAGAGAGGAGCCCTGTTGGTGGGAGAATTGTGCGGGTGGTGTAACACATAGAGCTTCCAGCTCACCTTCCTGTTATTCAGATGCCAGAGTCTGTGATCAGTTGTATACAGCAAGTTGCCTATATTTGTGTTTCACATTTTGGTGGCACTTGCAAGATACCTACTGCTATGTATTAGTCTTGTATTTTGCCACTAGTAGGAGATTGCTGCTGAGCTGATTCATCCTTGTGGAGAATGAAGTCATATATGTAAAAAGTAAATTATTTGGCATGTGCTTGACTTACTACCCTGACTTTTTATGATGTTGTGAGTCCAATTCAGAGTGTTTGTCCTCACCTTCAGTGATCTGGATTGCCTGTAGTTGAAGCTGCAAACGAAGGCTGTGGTCAACAGCCTTCTGGACAGTGGAGCTTTTTCTACAAGTGTACCGGTCTGTATGGACGATGGAAATAACTTTAGCTTTCAATGCAGCTTTTTCTGCATTTTAATGGAAACTTACAATTCTGAACGAATCCTGTGTGCAAAGGTGGCTGGGTTAAAATCTAAGAGTGACTCCTAGGCACACAAGAACAAGGGGAAGTTTGACAGAAACTGGTCCAAATTCATGCAAGCATTTGGACGAGTTAGCACAACTTTTTTTTTTTTTAATAGACTGGAGGAGATCTTCTTGGCCTCGTTAAGGTATCTTTCAAGGTTGTTAGTTCCTGCAACAGAGAGGTTTCTGTAGTCATCCTGAGCCCTTTCAAGCATGGGATGTTTGGCTGAGCAACATTAATTGAGGAGTGAGGAGTTTGTGGAGTCTGCTACTAATAGATGAGTACTAATAAGGTGATCCAGGAGAATGTAATAGTTTATGAGGTTGGGGGGGGTATAAAAGAGGTAGGTTTCTGTTTTTAACAAAGGCTGCCAAATGTCAGTGTGTAATTTATGATCATTTCAAGAAAGGCTGCTTTTAGATTGAATACAAAGGGGAAACAGGCATGCCTGTGTGGCAGATTTATGCCCGAAGTCCTGTACTTTTAAGAATATAAGTGAAATTTGAGAACCAGTAATTCTTAAACCATATTTACTCTGTCCGCTGTAAGTTAGGAGTGAGTAGGTGTGTATCAGACTGATAAAGGAGAAGTCAGATGCTGTCATCTGATTTTACTGAATGAACCTAGTCTACAGCGTCTCTCTTGGTTCTTCTCCTAGAGACAACCTAGTGCTCTCTTTTTGGCATCTGCATGGAGATACTGTTGCATTTGTTTTTTCCTTGATGGCAATTTTGTTGCCCAGTTGACAGCTTAAGAAAATGTCTTCTCTAAGCAAATTACCTGCAGTTTGCCAAGGGCAGGACTGAGGTTTGTGTGGGAAACCATCTTGGTTGTTGTTCATTGCTGATTTTGTTTGGTGTCAGAGGTCTTTGCTGTGCTGGAGGTCTCAATTTCAGGACAGAGTGACAATTAGAGCAGTCAAAAATTCCCTCCTCCTTTTGAGGTTCCTTGCATGTTGATGCAGCTCCCCAAATGTTTTCCAGAGGCAGCCAGCCATATAATTTGCTGGAACAGCAGTAAGGTAACCTTCCAGGTGCTGTCTGCATTGCTTGTCTTCTCATATCTCTGAGAAGGGATTTGATGGTGGGGAAAAGAAAGCAGACTAGAAGCAGAGAGTACTTGTCATTTTTGTATAGCTTTTTTTCGTTACCGTGGTTCTAGAAGAGGGCAGGGTGTGGTGTGTCAAAGCCAGGGCAGGTAAAATGTTAGTACACAAACTTCCTACTTTGTCTTTCCTTCCTGTACAAATAAGCCAGTACTTTATCATGCATGAACACAGCTAATGTTGATGAATGGTGAAACCGTGTAGCATGGAGGCAGCAGTGTTTTGGGATTACCATATTCCCCAGTGGATATCTGCAAGTGCTGCAAAAGAAAGAAACAACACGGAGAAAATGTAGGATGTGACTGATGCGCAGTTATCCCACGTGCTGCCGAGCAGAGAGAGTCTGTGACTTCTGTGTCCAGAGGGACTGTTTATTAAGGAGAAAATGTACAATTGTTTTGTGTCTCCTTCAAGTGGCTTGGATTACGTGGCTTTGCATACTCACAGGAGCATAATTCCTCTGGGAATGTCCACCCAAGGAGAACCGATGTGGATGTGCAGAGCTCTGAGGTGTCCTGGGAGTTGTAGAGTGGCAGGGCTGCAAGGCAGCAGGAGCATTTCTTTGCTCCCGCAGAATGCAGAGGCTGAATGCAGAAACATAATAGCAAATTATAGATCTTTGTGGGTCCCGAGCAGTGTGAAAAATCTGCCCGTTGTCCTTTTAGGCAGTAGTGGGGTGGAGGAAGAGATCTCCATAGCCATACCTGGTCTATGGGTTTTTTTCCATGTGGGCAATGAAAGGATATGCCTTGGCATTTTTGAAATCGGCATTTTCTACTTGTGTGTTTTTCCATCCAGCCTGAATTTTCAGTGATATTAAAGCATCTTTTTACCTTCCCTGGTAATGGAAAAGAGTCTACACTGGCACATATCGCATTGTGCCCACCTCAGGAACATTGCGCTCGGTGAAAGACCTGTGATGTAAATGAGCATCAGACTGGTGGATTTACAGGCGAGGGATGTTTTGGAGTTGCACATACAACTGGACTGCTGTAAAACTTAGAGATGTTTTAAAACTAAAAAAGTGTTTTTAAAACCTGAAATCAGTTGTTTGTTTTGAGTGGGCCCATGTTTAGAGATGGAAATACTAAGTAGAGTGTAAAACAGTTGGAATTACAGAAATGAAGGATCTCACCCAACTGGCTTACCAGTGGTGGAGATGTAAGGATAAAAATGAAACAAATTGCAGATTAACCTCTTAACACTTTGTTGTACGTGTGACAGACAAATCGCTGATCTACCTGGGCTGATTCCCATTTCTCTATGATTCATGTACAAAACCTCACACTCTGCAGAGTGCGTGAAAGATGGTCAGCCTTTCAAGCCGTATCACTGTGTAAGCTTTGTATTAATCACAGAGCAATAACTTGAAATAACATTCAGGGTAGGTGAAAACAGCATTGGACTCTGGCCTTTCTGTTGTCATCTTCACCTCTGGAAAGAAACTAAAACTATAAGGTGTGTTGCAGTGAAGCTTACAACTTGCAGTTGAGTGAGTAGGTGTATCCTTGTTTTCTCATGTTGAGATATGTTTCTTCAGCTATGACATAAATAACCGATCATTTGAAATGAACACATGCATATGTATTTTATAATCTGAGGTATGTAGTTACAGGACAGTAAGTTCCATGCTGGTGGATAGCAGTGTAAAGATAATATACAGCAGGGTTTTCCAATAGCTCAGCTAAGTTTATGACTAGAAAACTTGCTTCCAACAATTACGAACTGAGATTCAGAAGAAAAAAAGCCATCAGTACAGTGTGAAGTATTTTCAATGCTAAACTGTGTGCATGTGTTTTTCCTTTGGAGGCAGGGCTACAAACCATGCAGAAACACACAAGCATACTTGAAGAGCTGCTGACATTTACTACTCCCTGGTAATTTCTTCTGGAGAAACAAACAAATCCCCCATCAAGCCAAAACACACCCTAAGGGGCAAGACACTTGTATTTGTCAAGTATGTCCAAGTGGAGAAGGACTGTTAAGTACTCAGCTCAAAGGAGTCCTCTTAGCTGCAGATTTTTGAAAACAGTTAATAAAAGCGGCAGCTCTTGCTCTTGAGAAGAGTACTGTCCAGTTTCAGAAGGCAAATCCTCTTCCGCTTTCTCCCTTCTCACCCAGTAAATTCACTGTATCGCGTGCATCTTAGTCCTGTGTTTGTCTACGCTGTGGATAGAGGATGCAGCACCCATCCTGGATGCAGCAAATGAGACTGTTTTACCCACCTCGTTAGCCTTTGCACAGGCATTGTCTCAGGAATGCCAGATTCTGTATGTGCGGGTACCTGTGGGAATCCTACGTATACCTAAGGGTTGACCAGTTGATGTTGCCAATGAGACGGTATTCAAAGCAAGCTGTGATGAAAATAGCCCTACTAAGATAAGTTGCTTTAAATGAGTATGCCTGTATGAACGAGTGAATATTGATAAGCAATGCAGGTAATTAAGAAAGTGTATAAGAAAGGTCTCTGTGCATACAGGGTGTCTGGCACAGGATGCACGTTAGGCACCTATCCATCAGGTAATTTTAGCAGAGCTTGAACTGAAGCAGACTCTTTTTATTTTCTTTGAAACACTGAGCTTTATTTTTGTTAATACATCTGCCAAGGTTTTGATTAATTTTAGAAGTCCTGATCTCTAACTTGCCTAGTTTCTCAAGCTAAGGAGAACAAGCTTAATCTATGAATATTTACTTTCTGCAACGTGGTAATACTTTCTACATCAGCTTTTATGGTATGCAATTTAATTATGGAACAGCTGCATAACAGCTTGACTTAAAATCAGTTTTACATAAAGAGGACAACTTTAGGAATACAGATACGTAGAGCGTATCAATGATGTTTTGCTAACTGAAGGGGACGTGCAAGAGCATGCTGTGAAATATCATTCACAAAGATATTTCTAAGTGTACTAAGGCGAAATCGTACTGTACTCTGTGAGCAACCTCAAGTAGGATCCATGGTTCTAGTGCGAGGCAGAGGGGCATATGTGTAAAAGCGATGAAACCGTACCCCAAGAAGTTATAAATAATAGGGAAGTTTGGTTAATTGGTGTAAACGGTGAATATTGGCAAACATAACTGCAATACTCTTTCTTGGGAAACGGAGAATGAAAGTAGCTCTGGTGCGATTTCGTTGCGAGTTTCTTTGACCTGTGAATCAGCCTGTTGAGCCACAAGACAGCTCTGGAGTAAGTTCTTGGAATTAAGTTTTTTCAGTTTTTCCCTGGTCCTGTTCAGAGCAGAAGGGATGAGATATATACATAGGTATTTATGTTACAGTTTTGATAACAGACTCAAGATTTAAATGCATTTTAAAACATTTGGTCTCGTGGGGAGCAAAGCTTGGGTCAGTTAATGGGTTCTTGGGTTAGATGATGTCTGTCTGGCATTTGATAGCATTACTTGAAAACCAAATGCATGATTTATTTATCCGCTTTAGAGAAGGAGACATATAGGAACATAGGAAGGCCGAGAATTACATGGACTGCGAAGTATTTTATTTGGGCTTTTGTCCAAAAAACCCCCTGCCTTTTCAGCAAACTGGTAAGATGTAAGGGCTCAAAAAATCATCGGCAGAGTAAGTCGACCAGACTGAGTGGAATTCTACCAACGATGCGTTCTGTGGTAACTCTAGTAATATAAGAGGTAGTTGTACCCATTTAGCAGTGCTCTTTTTATTTCTTTAAAAAGATGCTGTTGCCTCGTAATGGGAGGAATCCAAGTCCCATAATGGCCCAACATTCCGAAAGTCGACAGTGGGGAAGATCTGCTAGTGCAAGTAATTAATCAACAGGCAATACCTGGTGAGGGTGTGTTGGTACGGCTGGTGGAAAGCGCTCTCTCTGTGTGCAGTGGACAGTCTGAGCAGTACCCCGCTTCTTTGGAGGCAGAGAGTTACACTGTCGCTCTTGGCATCTGTTTTGTCTGGGATGTTTTTAGAGGCAACGCGTCTCAAAGTGTACTGCCCTGCTTGCACGTGCTGGAGAGGTAGCTTATGGCTGTTGCTTCCTTGGTAAGGAGAAGGAGGCAGCAGTGCTGTGCGTGGGGTAGGTGTGTAAGCAGGGGGTGAGGTGGCAGCAGGGCTCCTGCCTGCGTACTCCAGCCCCAAGTGTAGCCCTGGCCACAGGTGTCCAGATGTAAGTGTGGGGGCACAGCACGGAGGGCAAGGCCTTGCCCCTGTTGCCCCGAGCTCCTGATGCACCACTGCCTCGGCAGCCTCTGCTGCTCGCTCAGAGCCCTTCTGCAAACCCCACGTCTCCCCCACGTCCTGTCCCAGACTGCTTCCCACAGGGAGAATCTTCCCGCCCCGCTCCTTCCAGAAGGTGGAAGGGGAGTGATAACGGAGACTATAGTCGCTAATACAGACTTGCCCAGTGAGTCGTCATCGCAGGCGTCTTTGCGCCTCGCCCTGTTTGGCAGCCCCTCGCTGCAGAGCCCCTCGCCCTGCTGCAGAGCCCCTCTTCTGCCGCCTCCCAGGCCCCCGCGCCTTCCAGCTCAAGAATCCTGTCTTCTCTTCCAGCCCCAGCTCCTGGCACCGATTTCCAACACTCATCTACCAGCTGTACTTAGAAAAATGTCATTCAGAAAAGAGCCCCGCAGCTTAAAAAAGAGGACAAGGCTGAGAAAGATGGACCCATTGTAGACTTTGTCAGGCCCTTTATTTATCCTGTGATTAAGGTTGGGGTGACAGAGGTGTCGAACTCTGCAGAAGAACATTGCTGCTGTGGCAGAAGGTGCTTCAGAGGTAGGAGACAGCTGGAGCCCGCACGGACAGCGTTTGGAGGGGGCCAAGGGAAAAGGTGCTGGGGAAAGAAGGATGTGTTTCTGCATATGGTGACCTCTGTGGGATTGTGCTTGTTGTCACAGGGTCATTTACTGTGTTGTTTCAAGGATGGGGTCTTTGTGCTTTTAGTCGGTTAGGAAACCAGCGGTACTTGGGCTTACATTTCACCTCTTGTTTTTTCTTTCATACTGTCTGCGCAGAGAAAGCGCAGGCTGGATTTAAACTGGGGCTGCTGTTTTCTTCTCCTGGAGATTGGTGAAACTTTCCTTGAACAGAGAGCAAAAGGAATTTGTTGGAGCTTTTGCAATAGCAGTGATGCGTCAAGGTTAGAAAAAGTCTAACCATGCATGAGGCTCCAGGGTCTGGTGGTACAGGAGAAAAAAGTTTGCCTGAAAATCAAAACTGTTGTCTCTAGAGTGCAGGAATGCATTTTCCTTTTGACTGTCGTGGGAAATGCAAAGCCAGGAACTGGCCCAGCAGTAAACTGATTTGGGGCTTGATTTCTTCACCCTTACACTGAGCACCTTATTTCAGAGGGCCTATTCGTGAAAGCAGCAGTAGTGCTCACGCAGGAGGATGCTGTTCTGTTCAGTAGAGGGGGCAGAACCATCCCTTCTGAGGCTGCTTGAGCTACTGCTTGCTTTGGAAAGCAGCACAGCAACCTTCCTTCCCCTCTGCTATTTTCTTTGTGGGATTTATTTATTAAAAGTGAACCGAAGGATGTGCTGTGAACACCAGATTAACATGGCTATGCAAACGAAGACCCCTGGTATTTGATAACTTACTGAGTGAGTGTGATTGCCTGGTCACCAGCTGTTAGAGTGAATCCTGGCGGAGAACAGGCAAAGGGGAAAGTCATCACTAGATTAAATAAGAAAAAAGCAAATAAAACCATCAATAACTCGCTAACAAAATACTTACCTCCCTGTCATCCTCAGGAATCCATTTCTTGTAGTTCTGCAATTCCCTGTTTTCTCTAGCTGAAGAAATGGTGTCATTATATTAAAAAAAAAAATGCTGAAAGGATATATCCATTAAATAAAATTTACATAGAATGTCTTCGTATATAATGTTTTTTTTACCCAGGAAGATGAAAGGTACCTTCTTCTAAAACAGCATGGTTGTAGCTTAGTTCATGTATTCCTAAATACAGCTAAGTAAGCTGTCAACTTAAAGATTTGTCTAAGTTAATAGCTTTTCTCTTAAATACAGCCTGTTAATGTTAGCATGAACGAACGGAAGGAGATAAAGAACGCTGTGCGCAACTGAAATTCCGGGGTTGATTTTCCGATAGGCAGAGTGAATTTGCTAAAATTAGAAATATTCCCACATACTTGAGTTAGCGTCTTCCTTTTTACTTCGGTGTCACTTGCTACATTAACAGTAGAGTGGTAATGATAGGTGTTTTCTGCCTGTGGGACATGAATGCTGGAAGAATGGGTGGAGGAATCTGGATCCATTCCTGAGATGACAGTACAAAAACCCTTTGCGTAAATTTATCCTTTTAAACCCAAAGGGTCTCAGTTTTGAAGCCTACCTTGTGGTATAGTCTGCTAAATATAATAGTGATGAAAATGCAAGAAAGGAAAACTTTACTCCGGTAGGCACTTTTAAATGACATGTTGTTACTTTGTAGAAGTGAACTCATGCCTTAGTTGTTGTCTAGCTGGTCAAAGCTACACCCACAGTCGCCTGTACCTCCTTTTCTGTGTCTTTCTATGAGGTCGTGATGGTATAATACAACACAGATCTGTGTTGCATCTCAGCGCCATCTTCCCTAGCCAACTTGCCAAACTAACACAACAAAGACGTGGTCTGAGGCATCACATGTTTGCTTGAGATTCCTCCAGTACTTAGGCAAGCCAGGAGGACGTTTGAAAGAGACAAACTGACGTTTCTAGCTCTGAATTTTTGGCTTGGCATTATTTACAATTCAGTATTAAAAAATGCTTGTAGGCTGTCATACATCAAGAAATGTTGGTATAATTTCAAAACAGGGGACTGACCAGAGGGCAGAGCAGAAATTTCAGTTGGTCGGTATGACTTCCTTAATGGCTTCCTTTAGTGAAGTTCAAAGCAGCTAAAGGACTGGGACAAACATATGATCTGCTGAAGCTCTTCCTGTGCATTTTGAAGGTCTGAGGACACTGTATGAGATGCAAACTACTACTAGATGCAAACTACTCGCTAGCTTTTGTCCCAAGCCTCAGCTGCTTTCCACTGAAGGAACCTGCAGCAAGGCAGTAGGAGACTGCAGCACTGGCAACATTAGGTGAACTCCCATGGTGGGGGCATGAAGCCAGCAGAAACATCTGCAGGATGGAGGGGGCTAAAAACCTGCACAGGACTGAATCCAAGACCTTTTTCTCCGTGGCAGACCTTGTTTATTAGGGTCTGGTGGTTTTGAGAAGGAGCAGCAGGTATTCCTTGTCTGGACCTCTCAGAGCCAGCAAGATGGATCATGCTGGATGGAGCAAGGACATTTGGTTTCCCTGAGGCGCTGACATCTCCAAGGTGGTGATACGAGGCATCAGGAATGGAAACCCACTTCTTTAGGAGAAGGAAAAGCCTGTGAGCTCAGCCTCTACAATAATTCCCCTGGCTGTGTGTCTGGCCCTGAGCGCCAGGAGCCCTTTCCAGCTCTGCTTTGCATTTTGCAAGTTGTTTCTAGAAGTGACCACTTTTCATGGGCGTGTCGCAGTGTGATGAATGACTGAGGATGATCAGCGAGGAGAACTGTCTCCACCAAGGCTCTGTGAGTCAGCTACCCCATGTCTAGCTGCTACTTTTCTGCCTTAAAAGCCTCAATATTCTCCACTCGGCTCACCTTCCTGCTGTTTCCTGGTCTCCAGATCCATTAGTCTGTCTGGGCTGGTACCCATTAAACTGCTGAACATGGGCTGCTCCAAGCAATCTAATCAGTGCTGCAGCTCTTGAAGGCAGAAATAGTAAGAAACTGAGTCACCAGAGCAGGCAGTCTGGCCCTTGGATTAAGAGAGAAGTTTTGTGAGGGCTTGTCATTGTTTGTGGAGAACCACGGAAGCTGCTGTGGACAGTATTTGATTGCCGTGACAGTGGTTATTAATAAATACTTTGCTAATGCAAACCAGCAGTATTCCTAGAGCCAATAGTCTTGAGTTTTGCAAGGTTTCCAGTAGCAGTGGTCTCTGTGCCACTTCCCAAATGCAGAGAGGCTTGTGCAACAGGGCAGTATTGTTACCTTACAGCCCCAAGTGAGGAAACCGAGGCACGGGCTTTCAAAGCATTTGGTGCAAGGTTGCTCAGGCAGTCTGTGATAAGACATTGCCTAAGGCAAGTAGATCTGCACGTGTGCTAGGAGGACCATCGCTTGACTGAGCTGCATTTTACACTGGTACCTGTATTTTTTTTCTTGTACGATTTACAACGAGCATTGTGAAGAGTATGTTTAGTGCAAGCCCTTTACCATCAAGTACAGGATTAAAAAGACATCTGGAAAATGTTTAGCTCCTTAACCCTGTATTGGAGTAGAGCTTTGGGAATGCTTTGTTTAATGCAATACTGACTTTGTCAGTAAAGCTGCTTGGGGTTTGTCCCTCAGATAGTTCTGAGCCCTCTTTGTCAATCAGTGTTACTCCTTTCAAGACTGTGGTGAGAAAGCTTGAATGCTTTTTGACTGAGGACAAATTTGGCCAGAGCCGCCTTTGGTACATAATAGCGTGTGCATGGTTGCATAGTCACAGCCTTTTCTTGTAGAAGTTTGTTTCTATGCATTCAGGGTAGGCACATGCATATTCTGAGTGTTATACCCTTAGTGAGAATCAGCCATTGAAAACGTTTCCTCAAATGTAGCATTTTTCCTATTCATTTCCATAAGAATAAAGTACTGAGACTTCAACTGGACAAAATGAGCAAAATAGCTCACTTCAGGAGATGTTAGTGTTGGTTCCTAGCATAGGGACTGAGTGATCTAAAATGGCCTTTTTCCTGTCCCTTTCCCATGAGTGCAAGGGGGTGTGAGTCCTTCGCTAGGGTACAGCTCTAAGGTGGACACTGATTTGGAGCAAAGGCACATCTAACAAAGTATCGGACAAAATGATGTAATGTTCTCTGAGGCAAGAAAGGTAAAACCGTGAAGTAATTATGGTAAAGAGGAAATGAAGATATTTGCCAGATGGATCAATGCAAGGCTTGGAAGTATCTAAATGTAAAGTCAGCCAGAGTCTCTCTCAGCCATCAGTAGCAAAGATACCGTAAAACTGCTTGCCCGTGGGACTGTGCCAGATACCATGTTTACACGTGAATCATCTGCGGGACATTGGTTAGAAAAAAAATAAAACCAAAGCTGTGACATTGGCCACAGGATGAGTTATTATTGAGCATATGACAGTAATAAACCATGAAATTCCCTTCAGGTTTCCCTCTTCTCCAATTGCTTTTCCTGACCCTTTTCCCTGACAACCTGCTCTCTCCACCTAATTGTTCCTTTCCCTAATTCTGCAGGGGTTACTAAAAGGCATGGGCAAGTTATCTTAGAATTTATTTTCCAGTTTGGTAACTAGTAACTTTTTCTCAGTGGTAGGTTCTAGGTGTGAGAATGTGATGACTCCCTGGCCTCCTGGCCTCTGCTCTTGGGGAAATGCATATTCTACCATGAGAGAAAACATCTGGAAGTGTAAGGAGAAATATTAAAATCCCTAATGAGTCAGCCAAGCAGCACAGCCAGGTCTATAAAAAAGACTGTGAGTCCACAAGGGATCTTTGTTTGAGGGGACCTGCAAGAAACCCCGTTCTAAAGCCCTAGGAGAGCCATAAGATTCACAGTAGCGACCACCTTTGCGTGACTGTATTTTTGTTGCCCCAAACAGTGATCTCAAAGAGGATGAATGAGAAACCCAAGCTCAGTTTTTCACTCTGCCACAGATCTCCTGGGTGATTGTGCCAACTGGCTTTGGTTGGAATTCATTTCACCTCGCGTGAAGAAGCAAATTGTCTACGCTTTCTTCTTACTTAAGGGAGCAAGGCAGTACCTCCAAAGGACAATTCATTCCACTTACCTGAAGGTGAGGAGAGCTATGCTCTGGAGGTGCTGATCTCCATCCAGGCTCTACAGCAAAACCAGCTGAACTGGCTTGCGCTCAGGGACAACCTCTTGCGCATACAATCTGCCTTTCTGCGGTCCCTTGATTGCCACAGTCATGTTGCTTTCAATTCTGAAGCCCAACCTGGATGCTCTTCCCTGAGGAGTAGCATGCTCCAGTGCCTCCTGTGCTGAATGTAGAGTGTCCCTGTGAATCGCAAGGTTTACTAGAGACATATTTGGAAGGAGTCAGGCCCTGTCTGTCTCAAGACCTGACCCAGACTGCTAGGCAAGTGTTAAAAAAGAGAGTACTGGAAGGGCATGAAAATACATGAGTAAGCGATGGAATAGTTTGCATTTTTTTTGCTCTAAGAGGGAGAGAGATGATGTAGCAGATAAAAAGAAAAAAAAAAAGCCCAAACAAACCAACATAAACCAAACCATACCAAACCAAACCAAACCGCCCCAATGTTTTAACTTATGTACAGAGCAAACTGGATATGAAGTCCTTGAGGTGCACCAGCGCTGTCAGTTTTGTGTGTTCCCTGGTTTGCTGCAAGCCCTGGGCTCCAGTAACCTGTGCTGGACACCTGCCAGTCTGCTCCATGGCTCCACAAGGGAGCGAAGCAGACAGTGCTGTGTATTAGAAACCAAGGTGTAGAAAAGTAGCTGACAGCATGGCTTGCTCCCTGCTGGCTGTGGGTTTAAGCCCTTAAAGCCAGAGGAGCTCAGGAGCTCCCAGAGGTATTTTTTCCTGCAGAACTGGTTTTCACGGTGTCGCAGTGGAGACGGACAGGACAAGTAATAGATCATGCAAAATGGCTACTTCATTGTTCTAACACAGCTTTTCAGACCCTTCTTTAGAGTATGTGTTAGTATATGATTGGTTTGGTTAGTAACTAACAATTCATGATTGGTGAGTTCGTTAGGACGGTTCTTCTTATCACTATCTTGTTTTTGTACTGGTCTTCTCGGATCTTTCCAGACTCTTCAAGGATATACTACAAGCTGCTCAAGGTCGCGCTGTTCTCGAACTGTCAGGAATTCCGTAGACTCGTTGCATGCCCCGACATCACAGCAAAGCTCCACTTCCATGTTTCATTCCTACCATTGAGATGAAGCTTTTTTCTCCCCTGTCTCATGAACTAGGGGTGGGATGCCGCTTCCCTGCATGTTGGCAAACACCGCTCGCATTTGAACGCTCTCATACTTCTTGTCTGATCAAGCAGATTCAGGAAGCAGGTAGGAGAGATGAGCCCGTGGCTTGTATCCTACGAAAGAGAGTAGGGATGCAAGCTGGGGGTAATCAAGCTCGCTCTATTTTTATTTATTTATTGATTGATTACACAAGGCCTTTGCTGTTCTGGATTCCAAAACTAGCAATAGTGAAGTGCGTGTGGGAGATAAACAGGATGGTTGTCTATGTGGTATTGGGTCAGGAAAGCAATTGCTTTGCAGTGTTGTGGAAGATGAGCAGTCAGACCCAGCCCTGAGCCTTCTCTTCTCCCCGCTGCACAGTGGCAGTTCCTTCCGCCTGCCCTGGTGTGCCATGTGCCCCGGCCCCTCACCAACTCGAAGGCGCTGAGCTGGGCCCGCACCGCGTTTGTCAGTGTCTTTCTGTCCTGGGGAGACCAGAATGGGACACGGGAGTCCGCATGGAGTCTCAAAAGTGCCAAATAAGAGAGGAGAGCGTTTTTTGTTTTTTTAAAGTGGGTTTGATTGGGTTTTATTGTTTTCTGCTTGGGTTTTATTGTTTTCTTATTGGTGTTTATAATTGTTTATTGCCCAATCTTGCCAAAAGTTCTTCCCGCCAGAACTCGAGGCTTGTGCTTCTCTAAAGAGCTGTCTCTCCATCTTGAATGTTTCCAGGGATGGGGCATCTACCTTCTTTGATGACCTGTTGCTATACTCTGCGCACTGCCCGGGTGGGTCTGGCTTCATCTTCACCCCCGCATTTGGTAGCTGAGGCAAGAGCTAGCTGAGGGCAGCCACCCCCCAGTGGCTTTGATATCCTCAGAGTGACAAAATGCCACCTGCAGGCCCCAGTAACCTGGGTGGCGCTCCAGGGGAGTCCAAGAGTGGTGTCTGGCGGCATCTGGTGATGTCCAGCGGTGTCTGGTGGCCTCTGGCGACCTCCAGCTGTCTCCGATGGTCCCCACTGGTCTCTGTTCATCTCCAGTGGTCTCTGATGGTCTCCGGTGGTGTCCAGCAGTCTCCAGAGGGCTCCAAGGGATTCGTCCTGGTGCTGTGGTGCTGCCGGCCAGAAGATGGCAGCCCTTCTGCTCACCTCTTCCCCAGGGCTGAGGGTGGAGGAGATGGCCCCCCTCGATGAGGGGCAAGGGTGGGAAAGCAGGGCTCATCTGCGGCTGTCAAGCCGGGTGATCTTCCTGATGAGCCTGCCGAGCGGACGCATGTGGCTGTGGATGGCCCACTTATGGCTGGCGTCGGCTGCGGGGGTGGTGCCGCTTGTTGGGAGCTGGCTGTTTAGAGGGTCCCCGAGAGCCCCCGGTGGTCCTGCGGCGCTTTGGGCACCATGGTGCCGGAGGAACCCCGGGCACGGTGGTGTAGTGCCCCGTCAGCCCTGCGCAAGGTGGATGTAGCTCCACTGATTCTTCCTGCTCTTGAGGTGGATCCACCTCCACTGATTCTTCCTGCTCTTGAGGTGGATCCACCTCCACGGGCTCGTCGCCATTCTGTGGCGGGTCGACCTCCGTGGACTCGACTCGCCTGCCGTAGGTAGGTGTTGCTCCTCCCATCAGCCTGCTTGCGTTTTTTGGGCTGTGGAGGCATCCTCAGTGGCTCCAAGAACCTCTTCTGTCTCTTCCCACTGACCGTGGGCTCTCGCCTCGCGTCGCCGGGTCCTCCTCTACCAAGCACGCTTGGTGTCAGAGTCTCTAGCTGCAGAGCGAGCTGTGGGCCGGCCGCAGGGGTGCCAGCTTGTGTAACGGAAGGCTGGTGACGTCACCACTGGAAGTTGCTGTGGCTGGTATGGTGGCCCATGTTGCCCCATTCCGGGTGGCCATTTTGCTTGCCAGAGAGAAAGGCTGCCCCTCGGGCGCCGGGACTGCCCTCCAGCTGCCCTTGTGTGTCCTGGGCTCCAGCCCCCTCCTCGTGCCAGGCCCGGAGTCCCCTCAACAGGACAGTGGCCGCAGTGTCCCGGGAGGGTCGGGGAGTCTCCGTTAGCCTCCAACCGCTCGGCTCCCTGCAAGTGGCGTTGTCCCCGCACCTGACAGCAGCAGAGAGGGGCAGAGGGGAGGAGAGGGCCTGGCGTCCTCCGGGCTGCTGCGCAGGGGTGACAGGAGGAGTCCACTGTAGGGCCACCGAGGGAGGTCGTTGGGGCCTGGAGGTGGGGTTTTCAGTCTGAGGACGGGGAGGCCCATGGGGGCTTGCTGTTGCTGGCTAATTCTGGCCTCAGCTACCAAATGGGTGGTTGAAGATGAAGCCAGAGCTGCCCTGGCGTTGCTCAAAGAATAGCTGCAGATGGGTCGTGCCTCTAGACAAGCACGCAGGACCGATTTGATCTTGGCTATGGGCTCTTCAGGGGAGTGCTTAGGGTGAAGGGTGTGTAGGTGCTTGTCTCCCATCAGGTGATTGCCATGTGCAGTGTAAAAGCTGCGGGGAGTACCACATCAGTTAAGGAGTAAATAAAGGGAGGTGTTTTTCCTTCCTCCACAGTGACTCAATGAGAAGCAGTCTGCAAACAGAAACCTTGCTGACTGTGGCTGGAAGAAGGAAACTGAAGCTGGCTGTGAAGGTGTTTCTGGTGACGGCTTGCTGTGCCTGTGCTGCCACGGTGACAGCACATCCCAACGTGCCCCTTTGTCCTGTGTCATTCCAGTCCTCTGCTTTCATGGCCTGTATAGATACAGAAGGCAATGCTGACTTCTAACGTGTGCGCTGGTGTCATGGGGGAAGGTGTCATCTCTCCGCTATTTACTAGTTTCCTTTCTCCCTTTGGCTCGTGCTTCTTCTCTCAAGACCACTGTGCAGACCGCATCTGTAGAGGATTGTTTGTGTTTTCTTTGGGTTAGATTTTTGCTAGCTTTTAGGTGAGAGAGAGAGGTGGCGCAGGTGGGGAGGAGGTGCTGATGAGCACTGTCATTTTCCTGTAATGAAAACCATTCTGGATGATGGAGATGTCAGGACACCTTTTCTATCTTCCTGCCATACTTGTTGCCATGATGCCGCATGAGCAGGAACAAAATAGGAGATAGGTTTAGGCAGTAGTGGCCAGAGGGCAGCTTGTCTCTAGGATATTTCCTTGGCCTGAGTTGATAGGCAAGTAATCTTTATTGGAAAATGTTCTGCTATGAGTGTGCTTGTGAATACTTAGCCCGGTGCAACTGTGACTCCTGGGAGGAGATTAACTCAAGGGCGTGCCTGCCTCTATCAGCTTGCTAATAGCTGATAGATGATAGAGATAAAACCTCCTTTGTTTTTCCTCAGATTGCATTATTTCTTCTTTTCTTGGGTACACTTTTAGGTTACGTATGTTATAAAGACTTGGATAATTTTTCTTGAGTCAAGTTATTTAATGAATCACTCAGGACAATTACTATTTGAGTGAATTGACTTTGGTTCTTCATGAACTTCTTCCTGAATACAAAACTGGGTTTGCATCATTGGGAATAAAGGAGAAGAAGGTACTGCGGAACTACCAGGGGGTTCTCTGACTTTATAGTCCCACAGGGAACACTGGAAGTGAAAGCTGAATTTGCCTGCCTCTTCACTGTATGTCAATACTAATAATCTCGATAAAGCCTATGTATTCAGTGCTACATTTTTGCACAGTTTCACAGCAATGTGCAGACATTTGAAAGTAGTACAGGCTCTTCTCTTAACTCATTTCCTCTTTGAGAAGGTACAATATATTTTCTAAAAGGGAGAGAAGATGAAACTATTTCAGTTGACTTGCTTAGACTATGTTGCTTAGGGAGCTACCGCGGAACCGATTCTTTACGTGTGCACTGCGTTCCTCCCTGGAGGTTCACCTTCCCTTGAGGGGCGGCGGGGGGATGTGTGTCATACCGACAAGTCACCTCCATCCAGCAATCATTCCACGGGCTGTGGCTGTGCCCAGGAGGCCCGGGGGTCTCTCCCTGCCCTTGGCGGCCATGCCCTGGGCCCAGCTGCTGGGTGTCCCTGGCGCCTGCTCTGCCACTCGGCTCGCAAGGAGAAGCCTGGTGCTGTTCCTCTTCTCTCGGGCCATGGCAGGAACCAAGCATGCAGCGCAGAGACCGCCCCTATTAGCCGTCCCCTCTCTGTGCCAGAGCTAAAGCCTCTGCAGCCCCGCAGCCAGGAGGAGCAGGGACTTGATGTGGCTGGACACAACCCCTTTTCATGGGGCGTAAGCGGGGTGATTTCGGCAGCGGCAGCCTGGAGGCAAGCCAAAGTGTAACCAGAGCCATAGGCTGGGATGGTGGGTGCCAAGAGCCCGCCACGGAAGTAAGCCAGGCTTTGAGGAACAAGTGCGCGGAGGTGACCCCGGTGTGGTGGAAGGAAAGGTTGGTCGTATTCAGACGTGGACCATTTGGATCCGTGACCAAAGCCCAGCCAGGCAAAGGACAGACAGCTCTTCCAAACTGTCAAAATAGCCCATTGCTGCTATTGCCGTCACATCCCCTTGTCCCACTGAAACCCAGCTGCGCAGCCTTTCTATTAAACACACGCGTTGGCCGTGTTTATATGGGATACCAAAGGCGCTTCAGCCATGGGTGAAACTTCCACAGCTCACCTGTGACTTGAACCTTTCTGAGCGTTCTTTGCCTACCTCAGTTTGTGGGAAGATGTTCGGATCTTACCTCAAACCCTGGCAAGTCTCCTTTTCCTTTAGGATTTAGTATTTTGAGTACTGAGAGATTAAGAGAGGTAGTCTCCTTGCCATTTTGTGCGTTGGTGCCAAAATGGATCTGTACCTTCAGACTATGTAAATAAGGGCATGTAGGCCACAGACATTCCTTTGGTTGTGGTGATGCCAGAGGTGAAAGACAGGGGTTTGGTTCCCTCTGCAGGAACTCTGCAGAGATGTAGAGAGCATGCACGGTTTCCTCACCGTTCCTTACCGAGGCACCAAGGGACATTTGCTACGACACTGTCAGGGGAGGTTCGGACTTGACATGAGGAGACATTTCTTTGCCAAGAGGGTGGTCACACCCTGAAACAGGCTTCCTGGAGAGGTGGTGGATGCCCCATGCCTGTCAGTGTTGAAGAGGCATTTGGACAATGCCCTTAATACCATGCTTGAACTTTTGGTCAGCCCTGAAATGGTCAGGTAATTGGACTAGATGATGGTTGTAGGTTCCTTCCAGCTGAACTATTCCATTCTATTCTGTTCTGTTCTACTCTGCTCTGTTCCCTGTGCTCACCATGAGTCAAATACCAACGAGACTGTTATTTGCCTGAAACGCCAGGGGGGTTTCAGCTCCCAAACCACTTTGAAGGACACATAACACAAAGGTTGCAAGTGGAAACAGGCTATTATTTTTATTTTTCTGAGTCTGTTTCAGAGCTGATGCTCACAAGCCTTAACACAATGTGCCTGTGTAGCCAGGAGCAGGCTGATGCATTCTTCAGTTGAGCTTGAGAAAACATCCTTTGCAGCCTGGCAAAGGCAAGTCACAGAGCTACAGAAAGTAGCAGGAGGAATACAGGCCAAGCAGTCCCTGTTTCCTGAAGAGTGAGAACATGCAGAATGAGGATCAGGACCGACCACACGCAAAAGAAGAAGAAGGAGGAGGAGGAGGAGGAGGCGTGTGGTACCGTGGGGTATTTTCCAAAGTATGACAGGTAGAGGTGAAAAGCGTATTTTTGCGTTCGGCAACTTGCTCCGCCGCTGTGCTTCTTGGCCAACGATGCACAAAAGGCGCTCTCGTGCCGGCCCTGCGCTTGATTTGCGTGCAGGGAGAGGTGAAAAGTGGCAGCTCGTGATGGGGCAGCAAGCCTGGAGCCCTTCCAAGCACAGGCTGTTTTGCCCAAGCCATAAGCCCTGGGGAAATGGAGCTAAGGGAAGAGCAGAGCTCGCTCCCGCTCCAGACTTGCACTGGGCAAGAGAGCCCGAGAGAGGCAGGGCACGAGCGGTGCCTTGGAGGTGCAAGAGTAGCAGGCAGGGAGCTAGGCGAAAGGGCCCAGAGGAGCCCTGACAAGGGGCTGTGCTCAGTGCTACAGAGGACAAGAAGCAACCCCCGGGAGCATCCCTTGGAGCCCGGCCTGGGAGTCAGAAAGCTTCCTCCCCCCGGATGCGGGGCACGAGGGCCACCTTCGTGGAGCACGAGCAGCGGGCACCTAGCCACAACGGCCCAAAGGAGCCCTGGCGAGGGGCCGTGCTCAGTGCTGCAGAGGAAGGCAAAAAACCCCCGGGGACACTTGCTAGCCCACCGTGGGGGAAAAAAAGCCTTCCTCCCCCTAGCTGCAGGGCACGAGAGGCCATCTTCGTGGTGCACGAGCAGCAGGCAGTAACCTAGCCAAAATGGACCGGAGGAGCCCTGGCAAGTGGTCCTGCTCAGTGCTGCAGAGGAAGGCAAAAAACCCCCGGGGCCCAGTGCCAATCTGCGCCGGGGGAAAATTCCTTCCTGACCCCAGAGCTGGCGATCGGCTATTCCCTGAGCATGTGAGCAAGACCTGCCTCCTGGTCCCGCAGGCTGGTCACGCCTCCCAGGGGATGCCCAGCCCCAGATTTCGTCAAGGCCGCTACCCAAGATGATTTTGCTCCTTTGGAGGAAGCTTTCCTCTTTGGGATGCACCCGAGACTCCTCCCAGGCATCTCCCAGAGTCTTTTAGCCTCTGCTCTAACTACCTAATGCCTCAGGTAGCAGCCCCAGACTCTTCCAAGGAAGCTACCCAAGACGATTTTTCTCCTTTGCAGGAAGCTCTCTCCTCTGGGATCGACCCAAGACTCCTCCCAGGCATCTCCCAGAGTGTTTTGACCTCTGCGTTCGGGACCGGAGATCCCAGCTGCCTGCCCCAGACTCCTCCAAGTAAGTAGCTCAAGACATTTTTTTTCTCCTGTAGAGAAATCTCTCAACTCTGACAGCCACCTGAGACTCCTCCCAGGCATCTCCTAGAGTCTTCTGTCCTCTGCTTTACCTACCTAAGGTCTCAGGTAGGAGCCCCAGACTCCTCCAAGGAAGCTACCTTTGAGGTTTTTTTCTTTTTTGGAGGAAGCTCTGCCCTCCGGGATCCCCCTGTGACTCCTTCCAGGCGTCTCCTAGAGTCTTTTGGCCTTTTCTTATAAGGAGCTGAGATCCCAGGTAGCAGCCCCAGACTTGTCTAATGAGGCTACCCCGGATGATTTTTCTCCTTTGGAGGAAGCTCTTTCCTCCGGGATCCACCCGAGACTCCTCCCAGGCATCTCCCAGAATCTTTTGGCCTCTGCTTTACGGGCCTAAGATCCTAAGAAAAGATAGCTATGAAAAGGCCAAAAGGCTCTGGGAGATGCCTGGGAGGAGTCACAGGTGGATCCCAAAGGGGAGAGCTTCCTCCAAAAAAGAAAAAACCTCAAGGGTAGCTTCCTTTTAGGAGTCTGGGGCTGCTACCCAAGATCTTGCACGAGCAGCAGGCAGTAACCTAGCCAAAACGGACCGGAGGAGCCCTGACAAGTGGTCCTGCTCAGTGCTGCAGAGGAAGGCAAAAAACCCCCGGGGCCCAGTGCCAATCTGCGCCGGGGGAAAATTCCTTCCTGACCCCAGAGCTGGCGATCGGCTATTCCCTGAGCACGTGTGAGCAAGACCTGCCTCCTGGTCCCGCAGGCTGGTCACGCCCCCCAGGGGATGCCCAAGCCCTGTTCTCCCTGAACCTGGAGCCACCTCGGGGCTTCCGAGAGTGGCCAAGTGCCCCCGGCCTGATCGACCTTGGGGGCAAGAATCCTTCCCACGCCTTCGGGCCACCAGCGGGTGCTCCAAAGCACTGGGAGCCCTGGCAACATCTCTGCATCCCACTTCTTACGGCTGCTGCCACTGGTTCCGCAGGGAGTGAGGACGGCGAGCTCTGCAGTGCTCCTCAAGAAGGCATTCCCTTGGTCTTGCCACAGCTCTCCATCCAAAAAAGCCTGATGGCCTCGGGCACCTCCAGGGCTTGGTGGTTCTTCTCGTCTCCAGCAGCCTGGTGCAGCCTCCGGTCTTCCTCCCTCAGCGCCCGGCAAGTAATTCCAGCAGCTCCTCACAGACTTCCTCTGGGATGTCTCTGGGCCGCCTGCCAGGCAGACTGGCAGTGGGACAGGGGAGGCTGCCCCTTTTATAGTGCCCCGGGGCATTGTGACTGCTGCGTTGCCGGGTGGTGGCACTGCGACACGGGGGAGTGGTGTGAGGGGGCCCCCCGTGCGCAGCGCTGCCCGCCGCCCCTCGGCCCAGCATCCTTCGGAGGAAGGCCTTTGGGGCGCCGGCCCCGGGGGCTGTGTTGCGTTACCGAGTCCAGAAGTTTGGCAGAAAATAAACCGCCTTGCGTTCCAGCTTATCCTCAGATGTCAGAGGGGCTAGGGACGGCTGGGTTTAATTTCTGAGTGATGTCCAATTCGACGCTCTAAGGGTGGTCGCGTTCAATGTGCTGAACTATCACGATGAGGGATGCCCTTAATAGCGTACTGCACTCTGGCTTAGCTGCGTTCAACGCACGAGAATGACCAGACTTAGGGAGTTTGGTTGCGCTAACAAATTATCACGACTAGATGAATGAGCAGCGCAGTTTATTAACGCAACGGTACAGGTGCTTTTGGATTGCCCGTGATAAATAGACTGTCTGCAAAGCACGTGCAGGTGACAATACCGTTGCCTACAGGCGCGTTAAATGATGAAAGAAAAGAGCTCTAAAGAATTCTAAGTTTCCCGGGGAAGCACTCGGTACAGCTGAGTGTTCGAATCTCACACAGTAGGCAACCCTATGGCGGGGGGGAGAGAGGCTCAGTCCATCGACTGATGCCAGAAGTCAGCGATGTCCTCCCGACTTGTCTGTGATGGTGTCTTCCCTGACATTTCTCCTCTCTTAAGCCCTTTTATGTTTTCTGAGTTTTTCGGTGGAGCTTGAGTGACTCTAGTCACACATAGCTTTCCTTTGATTGGTATAAAGTTCTCTCGGTTTGCTTTTAAAGGTATACGCTAGAGAAAATTCAGAGCGCGTGCTCAGTGGGGGGCGGTCGCACCTTGGAGGTGGGTAACTTTGGGGGTGGAGGTGTGTTTTGGTATTATAATGAGCAGAGTTCACCTGAAACATGTCCAGAAGAACAAGATGGGCTTCGTCAGCATCAAACTGCTGACGTCCTTGAAGAAGGTAGGCAGCCCGTTGCGTTGGCCAGCCGGGGTGGGAAGTGGCCTCCACGTGGAGGATGCCTGGGTGTCTGGGTGTGCTCTGGCTGTCTGCGGTGAGGTGCTCGGGGAGGTCCAGGCTCTGCTCAGGCTGCCTGTGTCCCGGCAAAGCGCTGGTGGTGCAGAGCTGGGCCCTGCTGTCTGCCTTCAACGTGCTGCAGCAGTTCTCCACCCAGGGAGGGTGGCTGGGGAAGCGGTGAGGGGTCCTCAAACCCCAAGCCCAGGGCTGGGTTCACCTCTTCTGCCCGTGGTTCCCCCAGGCTGCTTTGAGAGAGGAGAGCTCGTCCTCCGGCGCTGAGGCTCCTTTACATTTGGGTTTGGGGCTTTCTCTTTTCTTTTGTTTTTCATCACGACTAGATGAATGAGCAGCGCAGTTTATTAAAGCAACGGTACAGGTGCTTTTGGATTGCCCGTGATAAATAGACTGTCTGCAAAGCACGTGCAGGTGACAATACAGTCGCCTACAAGCGCGTTAAATGATGAAAGAAAAGAGCTCTAAAGAATTCTAAGTTTCCCAGGGAAGCACTCAGTACAGCCGAGTGTTCGAATCTCACACAGTAGGCAACCCTATGGCGGGGAGGGAGAGAGGCTCAGCCCGTCGAGCGATCCCAGAAGTCAGTGATGTCCTCCCGACTTCTCTATGATGGTGTCTTCCCTGGCATTTCTCCTCTTTTAAGCCCTTTTATGTTTTCTGAGTTTTTCGGTGGAGCTTGAGTGACTCTAGTCACACATACCTTTCCTTTGATTGGTATAAAGTTCTCTCGGTTTGCTTTTAAAGGTGTATGCTAGAGAAAATTCAGAGCGCGTGCTCAGTGGGGGGTGGTCGCACCTTGGAGGTGGGTACCTTTGGGGATGGAGGTGTGTTTTGGTGTTGTAATGAGCAAAGTTCACCCAAAGGACCTGCTGTTGCGTGTGAGTACCCCAGAAGTGGGTATGTGTGATGTAAACCAGAAGTGTAGGGCGTTAGCTCGACAGAACCGCCATTATTTTACCTCCTTGCTTCAGTGGATTCAATGCAGGGACCAAGTGTTCTCATTCCGATCGTTCCGGTTGCCTACCCCTGCGATCACCGAGCCTGGCCGCGGGGTCTCGGCTCCGCTCCGCCCTCCGTGTTCCTTTTCAGAGTCAGCGTACCAAGCTCCCCTGGTGTTGCTGAGGTCTAAAGTTGCAGGTCACGTTGCAACTCCTGTTGCAACAAACCCCTGTTTATGAATAAGGTTGGTGGGAGGTTTGGAAGAATCCGAATGTCCTGGCTGAGCTCACTGTTCCTGACATAAACTGGAGTAAATCCAGTACTGTCACTGGGCCCGTGAGTGTTAATAGCAGCTCATGGCAAGTTGCACGGGCTGCCCCAGAAGGGCTGGAGCTGAGTCAGGGAACTCGTACAAATTGAATTGAATCCTCAGCTTCCTATTTAAAAATGTCTTTAAGGGAAGCATACCATCAGGCCACAACTGTGCAATGGCATTAGTCCCGAAGTTGATCCCAATGGCATTAGTCCCTAAATTAATCCCACATGCATACCAGTTCACAAGGAAGCCACCTACTTGGTTGTCTGATTCATGAAATCTCCCCTGGCATGTAAGGCTCACATTGAATCCCATCCTACCATCACCTTTAACACACTTGTTTTACCCACACTTTTATGCTTCATAAAATGAGCTTCCATAAGTGTTAGCAACTCCAAGTCAGCACCCATTCTTTTGATAAAAATAACCTGCTACGAGTGTCTGAGCAATCATAGTTAAATTATACCACCACTTCCATACAGTTCTGTAACAATATTCCTCTAGTGGTTCTGATACAACAGAGCTTCTCTATCTAATAGTTAATGGTAACACACTTTGGTAAGTAAGGAACACATAGATCAATATAGTTTTCCAGGGGAAAATATTTTAAAGACTGTACATTAGTATAAATCAAAAGGCAAAACCCCTCAAAGTCTGGAGGAAGATGCAAAAGTGCTTCTTTGCAAGAGGGTTTTTGTCCACTCTTGCTTAAGTCAACTGAAGGGAAGATCTGAATAAAGCCACGGTGCCTTCTCCCACCCGACTCTGGCCATTCACCGAGATCCAGTGCTTAGCGCTGTTCCCAAACAGTTTCCACTGAGACCGGATGAACTGTCAGATGCTACCATGATTTATAAACTTAAGCTCCCAGTCTCTCCTGCCATTTCCACATCCACTTCTTCCCTTTCTGATAAGGCATGAATCATCATCAGAAATCCCTCTCCAGCCCATTAACAACCTAAACATTGCACAGGCTCATAGAAGTACACGGGTGACTATCGTTACATCTGCCTCCGTATTAGAGGGATCAGCACTGTAAAAATACCTGCAGTCAGCAAATATTCGTGTTGCATTTATGAGCATTTTCATTCCAGTACACACATTATGAAACAATCTTATGGTGGTAGGAAGGCTAGGTAGGTATTCCAGCAAGGAAGACTGCTTTGCTGCTATATTAATACCTTATATTATAGTGCAATAATCCTGTGCTCTACAGAGTCTCAGACTGGTTCATTGGAGCGGGGCGGGGGGGAAGTGTATGGCTTTAAACAGCTTGCAGTATTGGGTCAAAAAAGGCACAGATGTTGCAGCAAATCCTTGAAACAACATAAACTCACCATGCTCACCTGAGCCTATCCAAAAAAGTATTCACCGTGGCCAGACCAAGGGTTCTGTGCTGTGCCTGGCTAATTCAACAGCAGGGCACCCTGCGTGGGAGAACCACTAATCCTGAAACGTAGCATTAAAGAAGACGAGACCAAGGCTACAGAGGCTTTTGTGAAACTGAGCATAAGAGAAGAATCATACCTTCCTGAGCCTCAAAAGAATTTCTACAAAATCTTAGATATTTCTGCGATGACTTCAGGAGATAATCTTACAGCAAGTGACTCCTAACAGAATTTTCAGATGCCTTTAGGAATAAGGAAGGACTCTAGTAATCTCTCACCCTCATAGGCAGTCTCGAGAAAGCATATGCCTGAGAAACAGAGGAAAACCAGAGTGAGGAGATGGGGAAGTTGAGAACATTATTCGCAGTAGCTGCTCTCATTTGACCAGATCAAGACTGGCACAGTGTTAGCAGAGGTATGGAATAGATGTGAAAGCCTCAGACGTTTCTGCCCAGCGGGTAACACTGTGGGATGTAAATGGTAAGACTGCATGCATTTTTTTCGCAACACAGTAAAAAGTGAACTTAAAAATACCAAATCCACCAGACCAAAAAGATTTCCATCCTACGCAAGTTATGAGAGGAAAAAATCCTCTCAGGAGATTGAAAGAGATGTACTCCATAAACACGCACATCTGTGGTTCCCAAGCCCATCGTTCAAAACTTCTGTCATCAGTTTATTTTCTCCCATGGGTCTTCTCCAGTTCAGTAGCTGTCACTCCAGTGAAAACCACAACACAAAGCTGACATTTATTGAAGGTGGGCAGGGCCCCGTGAACTCTACTGTGGCAGTGCAGACAAATCTAAACATCATCTTTACTCACAAATTTCCATTCAGTTCAGTGAAAGCAGAATTGCCTCTGAGGTGTGGGAATAATAAAGAGAAAATTCTCCTTTCGGTTGCACTTAAGAACAGGCTTGCAGAGGCGCTGGTGGGAAGCCTGCTGGAAACCAAGGGGCCGCGTGGGAGTCAGGGAAAGCAGAATATGCTTTCCACCACCTAGAAAAGGAGCATGTGGATGGGGGAGGAGGAGCGAGCAAGAGAGGAGGAGCTGAGACTTTGCCAGAAGAAATAGGAGGGCCCCATGGTGCTGACCGCCCAGGAGTGCTCCGGGATGTCACGGGGAGGCTGGCACGCTGGTTCGAAGCACAGACCGCTTTCCCCTGCTCCTTTTCCATGCGGGCACCAGGACACGGTAAAGCAAAACCCGGGCAAGGTCAAGCTGGACTTGAGTGGCACGAGTGAAAGGGACAGGTGCCCGAGTGATCTTCTCTTCTGTCCTGCCAGTCAGAGGTAGGGGTGCGTAACCGAAAAAGCCGGTCGAAGAAACTCTCTGAGGCTCGATTTTGGAGTTTTAGAAAGCAGGCATTCTTTATTGCAGCGCTGGATGCACGGGGGATCGTTCTGCCTATCGTGCATACCGTTACCTACAGCAAGGCAAGCTTATATTGTTCTAATCATATACTTATTTATGTTATCCTTGACATAGTGTCCGCCCTTTGGGCATGCGCAGTGTGGCTCATCTCTTTTTCCTAGTTAGCTAGCCTTGGCAGGTTTTAATGGCTGGATGCACCAATGTCTGTCCCAACGGCAGGTGGGGGACAGGGCTCTGCCCTTCGTGAGACCCCCAGCCCCTGGAGTGGTGGCTGGAAGATGGGTAGGTCAAAGGACCCTGATGGGAGCCCTGCAGGGCCTCATCCATTGGACCGACGGGCACCTTCCCTTGTCACACAGAGCATCGCATGGGCTGGAAAAGGGATGCTCTGGAGAGCTTCTGGCAAATCTCTGGAGAAGAGCTTCTCCCCGCCCCTCTCCCAGGGGCTTTCTTGGCTCTGGTGCCCTTCCCAAGGACAGCCCCACAGGTGGGTGCAGCCAGCATGGCAGGAAAGAACAGGCAGCAGCCACAGCGGTCAGCATGGCGGGAAAGCCAAGGATAAAGCCTTATCACCCAAGTGTGATAAAGCCTTAATAACCAAGTGTGCTGCTCCTCGGACAGGAGTATTCCTGCCTAAGCTCACCACACTTTTCCTGCATTTCCCTGTGGCTTTCAGCAGGATATGAATCGCTCTTCAGTGCTGGTGGTCGCTCCCCTCTTTCAGTAGCAATTGCAAATTTTCTTCCTGTTGGACCCGCCTCAGTTCCAGTCTCTTGGGGATTGAAAGCTGGCACAGCATGGGTGCCAGAGACGTTCCCACAGCTTGGCTGGCGTCCACAAGGAGGAGTCTGTCTTTAGCCACGATGGTCATTTCCAGGGAAAACAGCTTGTTGTATTGACCAGGACCCTACGCGGACAACAGAAGAGCAGGGATGTGGCCATTTGCCACAAGTCCAGTGGAGCAGGCTGCTCAAACACAGCCCACGGTGACTTTCTGTGCTGCTGGGCCTGTGGGGACAAAGGATTAAGCCTGAATTACCTACATGAAATAGAGCTATCGCTAGCCTCGTGCAACGGCACCCAGGAGCTGGTCCTGAAAACCACCAATCCAGGACACGGAAAGCTTTTAACCGCTGTGGCTATTCTGGAATAGACTGTGCCGTGTGCATCCATTTCTATTAGCAACGCTTCTCCTGCAGCCCAAAAGGAGTTTGAGAGCTTGCTTATGGCTAAAGGGGGTTGGTGGCCTCGGGCGGTGGCTGAGGCTTGGGGCTTGCATTGCCCGTGACCAGCTATGATCACAGAGTGAGAGAGGAAAGACTTTCCCTGGGGAAGAGGCACCAGGGATTGGTTGAGGTGGAGGAAACCTTCACCATGGTTTTGCTTGTAGGTGGAAAGTTCTGGATCAGAGAGGAATTCTACATCTTCCGTAGCATGGCACAAGTAGAGTCTTCTGTTGGTACCAAGTAGAGGCAGAATGTCAGGCAAAGTGGCTCATTGAATGGGAATGATCTGGGGAAATTTACTTGGCTATTAAAAGCCCCATTGCTCTAGCAGTTGAATCTTTTTTCTCTAGTCCTTTTGTTTTGGAAGGGGGTGGCAGGAGGGGCATGGATAATTTATCGTCATGCCTACAAAAACAGGCATTGTAGCAGTCAAGATGGAATACGCCTTTCTCACGTCCCTTTTCTTTTTTGAACATGGTGAATTCAATCTGCTGATCAATAGCCCACTGAGTTCAATAGACGCCTTGGATTTTTATCCTTCGGCTCAAGAGCTAGACCCAACCTCCTGTCGTTGGTGTTAGCGCAATTAATGCAGATAATCTGCTATCTTCTACCTAATAATCTAGGCTACATCCTACCTAACGATCTATGCGAGAGTACAACCCGATCCAATGTTACACGCAACATCAGCACTGTGAAGAGCTGTGACATTCAAATGAAAAAGGAGACATTTTGAACACCTTTTAAGAGCTTGCAGGAATACAAAGGGGAAGCACTGTGTAAATAATACTCAAACTAATATGGATTTTCCCCCTAAATTTCTGAACCTCCTGTGACAAGTGATGGCCTATCAAAGTGCATGTCTGCCCCCCTGCGCAGCACCACGCAGGACCTGTTCACATTCCCTGGTCTGGGAGATGGGGCAGAGTGGACCCTCAGGCAGCTTGCAGCTTGTGGCACACAACCGGGAGGAGAGGCTCATGCGCCGGAGGGTCCTGCTGTCAACCCGGGGGATCTTGACCAGCTGGAGAAAGGGGCTAACAGGAATCTCATGTAGTTCAGCAAGGGGAAGAGCAAAGTCCTGGAGACCTGGGGATGAACAAGCCCTTGTGCAAGTAAGTGCTGGGGGACACCCAGCTGGAAAGCAGCTGTGCAGACACCTGGGGTGATGGTGGACGCCAAGTGGACCGATTTCGAGCCAGAAAAGTGCCCCTGGGGCAAAGGCGGCTCAGTGCCTCCTGGGCTGCAGTAGGCAAAGCGTTGGCAAGAGGTGGAGGGAGACGGTCCTTCCCCTCTGCTGGGTCCGTCCAGCCCGCCCGGGGCTCCCCAGTGCCAGGCAGAGACGGCCATACTGGAGAGAACTCTCACCCCGGTGCCCCTCCCACTTTCCGTTGGGCTCAGAATGTTGGTCCGTTGGGCTCGGAATGTTGGTCAGTTGGAGCCCACAGCCACCAGAGACAGCAGCACGGAGCTGTGCTGGCACGCAGGAGCGCTGGGAGGAGGCAGGATCTGGCCGAGCAGCACCTCGCCGGCACCGGCACCTCGCCTCCCATCCCCGCTGTCGCCGACTGGCCCGCGTCCTTGGTCCACGGCGAGGGTCCTCCTCTCCCGGGCAGGATGGGCCAGGCCAGCTGCTGCTGCGGCTCCAGGTGGGCTCTCCCTGTGCCTCGGGGGCACGGCCGGGACCCGCGGCAGCGGCGGCGGCCTTTCTCATGCCTGCCGCTCTCTGCTCTGCAGGGAGGCTCTCACCGACGCCGAGCCGGTGCTGAGCACGGACGTGCGGCTGACCCGGGGCCGCAAGAGGAGCGAGAGACGCCTTCTCCTCCTCCAGGAGGAACTGGTGATCGCCAAGTTGCAGTAAGACCCTCAGAGCCCAGCTGCCTTTCCCCCATCCCTGGCCCTGGCCCCGGGGCAGGGACACCCCGGCAGCAGCCCCAGGCCCCGGCACCTTGGTGGGTGCTGGAGGCGCCCATCGCTGTCCGTCCGTCCCAAGGGCAGGTGGGGGACAGGGCTCTGCCCGGGGGGACCCCCAGGAGGCCACCTCCAGCTCACCGCCGGCCTCTCCTCTCTGCTCTCTGCAGACGCGGCACCAGCGTGCGCCCACAGCTCCGCCTGGCCCTGGACCAGCTGTGGGTGCTGAGCGGTGGACAGGAGGCGGCAGGGGAGGAAAAAGAGGAGGAGGAAGGCAGCGATGAGGACAGGACCTCCATCATCCTCATCTGGCCCACCGGCTCCTGCGTTGCCACTTTCGGGTGAGTCATGGTGCCACGTCCCATGGCCGGGCAGGAGAGGTTCCCAACCGTGCCCACGCCATCCTGTGAACGGCCTCTGCCCTGCGTGCAGAGCCTGGGCAGGGAGCGGGAAGCACGCCGGCAGGGAGGGATGGGGGCATTGCCAGGTCCTGCATCCCCTGGTGCCCTTTGGGTCTCCAGAAGAGAAGGGCAAAAGCAGCTGCTCTGGCAGGACATGGGGAGCCAGGGCTCGGGCAGCGCCTCTGTCCTGCCCCACGGGGCTTTGTCCTGCCCCTGTGTCCTTCCCCACAGGGCAGGGCTGCACAGGCGCCCGCCTCTGCCCACGGGCTGGGGGGCAGCGGGGCCTGACACTGTTTCTCCTCTCTTTCTGCAGCTCCCAGGCACTGAAGGAGCTGTGGGTGGGCACACTGCTGGGGTAAGCCGGGGGGGATGCTGCAGGCGCAGCCGGACGGGGGAACACAACTCCCCAGCTGGGGAGAGGTGCCCTCGCAGCTGCGGGTAGCTCTCGGGCAGAGCTGCCTCACAGGAGAGAAGGGGCAGCTTGGGGCTCAGCCAGCTCTCCCTGTCCCCTGCCGGTGCACAGGACACCAGGAGGAGCAAAGAGAGCCCGCGTGACCCGTCTCCCCTCCCTCAGACCCCTGGAGAAGGAGCTGAGCCACCGCCACGCCGTGAGTGTCTCTCCGGTCTGGGCTCTGTCCCTGAGCCCTGGTCCTCCAGCCGAGCAGCAGAGGCATCGCTGCTCACCTTCCTCCGCTCCTTCTCTCTTGCCCAGTGGAGGACATTCAGCGCCAGGAGCCTGGAGAGGCTGATGGAGGACCAGGCAGAGGTGAGAATGGCTGCCTTTCACCTGCTTCTGGCTGTGCCGGCATCTGCGGCCAGCGGGGTGAGCTTGTAAGGCAGAGATGGAGGGAGGGAGCGTCCCACGGTGCCACTCGGGGAGCGTAGAGGGTTGGGGAGCCACCAGGCATGCCAGCACATCCTCGCTGGCGGCGCTGGGGGGAAACCTGCCATGTGGGGCAGAGAGCCCAGGAGGGCAGAGGGTCCCAGCTCTGCCACGCTCAGGCTGCTGGTGCCGGGTGGCAGCTTGCCGGTGGCCCTTTCTGCTGCGGGGCTGCTCTCTAAGTGCAGCCTGCTTCTTGCAGGATCATCCCAAGCAAGGGCCACCGACAGCCCCGTCTATCAAAGCTGGGGGACTTTGCCGCTCACCAGGTGAGTTCTGGAAAGAAACGCATTGTCCTGCAAATGGTTGAGCTGTGCTCACTTGTCCCTTGAGTGTCGCCATGCAGGTGCGGCACCCCAAGGGAGGACGTCACCTGGACGAGCAAGGACACCCGCTGGGCAGCAGCCGCTGGATGTGGTTTTGCGGGGACCCAGAGCCTCTCCTGCTGCCCACAGCTTGGAGGAGGGCGGGGCGAGGGCTGGGACAGGTTGTCCCGGTGGCACGCCAGCTCTCAGGAGCCTCCGAGCTGGAGCCGCTGAGCTGGAGCTGTGGTTCCAGCTGCTGGCTCCCTGCCCATCCTGCCGCATCGCTCAGCACCATGCTGCAGGCAGGGCAGGCTCCGGGAGTGCTGGCCCGGCTGTCTCCATTGACGTGCTCTTGCTCCGTTTTCCTTTTCAGAAGGAGGGAACAGCATCAGGAGGAGGAGGAGGAGGATGGGGCTGCCCTGGCCCTTTGCTCTGCAGAGGACCCCAGCTGCTGCCCAGGCGCCAGGGCAGGCGGGCTCCGGCTGCAGCAGGGCGCTCTTTGGCCAGCCCCTGGCAGCCCTCTGCGGGGAGGACGGCTCCCTGCCCCAGCCCATCCAGGTAAGCCAGCCTGGGCAGGGGGTCCCCAGCCCTCCCTCCGGCTGCTCCAGAGGGGAGGTGGGTGTCCCCAGGAGCTCCGGGGATGGGGGATTGGGCCCTTCACCCCCAGAAGATGCTTCTGGTGCCAGCCCCCTTTGCAGGGGGAAAGGAGCAGGATCTGGGGCAGTGCTTTGGTCACTGCTGTTGGAAGGCAGCTTCTCAGCCAAGCAGCTGTCCTCCTGCCCCTCCTGCAGGAGATGCTGGCAGTCCTGCACAAGGAAGGACCATCAACAGAAGGGATATTCCGAAGAGCTGCCGGCGGGACAGAGTTTCGTGAGCTGCGGGAGGCCCTGGACCACGGTGCGGATGTCGACCTGGGCAGCCAGCCTGCGCTGCTGCTGGCCGTCATCTTGAAGGTGAGCGCTTCTGACCTGCAGCTGGAAGAGCTCCTGCCTGGCCTGGAGTGTTCAGAGGCTCACCTGGAGCCCCTGGCATTGCAGGACTTCCTCCGAAGCATCCCCGCCAAGCTCCTCGTGACAGACCTCTACGAGGACTGGATGGCAGCGATGCAGAAGAGCGGCAAGGAGGAGAAAGTTGAAGAGCTGAAAGTGTAAGTGTGGGCAGCAGCCTGCCTGTTGAGGAGGGACTGGTAGAGGCCTGGGACTTGCCTGAAAAGGGACGGTCTCCTTAAAAAGCTGTGTCTTCTGACAGCTTGCTTTTGCTGGGGTGGGCTTAGATTTTGGGGGAAAGGGCATGGACAGGGAGCCTTCCCTTGCCTGGGCTTGGGTGAAATGAGGAGCTGGGAAGCAAGGCTGTGCTTCCTTCCTGAAGCGCAGGAGCACTGACCGCTGGCTGAGAGCACCCGGAAAGCCGCGCAACCCCCCTGCGTTGGGCAAGCTTTGGGGACGGCTGTGGGCAGCATCTTCTCTATTAACGTTGAGTTCCTGTTCCCTCAGGGTGGCCGAGAAGTTGCCTGGAGCCAATCTCCTCCTCCTCAAGCGGCTGCTGGCCCTCCTCCAGCACATCGGCCACAACGCCTCCAGCAGCAGAATGACCGCCAGCAACCTGGCCATCTGCCTTGGGCCAAATCTGCTGAGCCCACCTAACGAGGACCTGCTCCCACTCGAGGCCATGCTGGCTGTGACTGAGAAGGTGCGCTGTACTGAGCAGCCGGCTGCAGCCTTGCCGGCCCATCCGAACTTGGCTGCTCAGCGGTCCC
Source organism: Haliaeetus albicilla (assembly GCF_947461875.1). Lineage (NCBI taxonomy): Eukaryota > Metazoa > Chordata > Aves > Accipitriformes > Accipitridae > Haliaeetus > Haliaeetus albicilla. Next base: position 479,218 of record NW_027212496.1, read on the forward strand.
TGGCTGCCTCCTCTCTTGAGCAAATGCCGGTGGGGTGGCTGCCTGCAAGAGCAGCCCCACAACCACAGCCGCCTGCGCAGAGGCAAGGGTCGGGAGTGGGAAAGGCTGTGTGATACGTTTTCAGGCACCTGGGTTGAGCCCAAGGGTTTGATGCGTGCAGGTGAACGTGCTGGTGGCGTTTCTCATTGAAAACTGCGGTGACATCTTTGTGGAGGAGATGGCTGGCCGCTCCTGTCCATCAGCCGGGGAGTCGCCAGCACCCATGGACAGAGCCACAGGTACGAGGAGGAACTGAGGGCTGTCACGGGCTGGGGCTTGGGGTACCAGAAACCTCAATGTCGAGAAGACAGCTGGTGTAGGGCTTTGGGTGGGTTTTGCTTTAGGTGTGCTTTACTTCCAAGGAGTCACTTTGCTGCACGTGCTTTTCCTTTCTAGACCTGCATTTGGAAGAGCAAAGTGGCCCTGCAGGCAGAGCAGACAAGGACCACCAGGCAGAGGCCTTGCTGCACACACCACCCGCCTCTCTGCTGGACGTCCTCAAAGAAGCTGGGGGAGACGCGGTGGTGGAGTCCGAAACGGCAGAGGTATGGCAGCTCCATCAGGAGCTACCCTCCTACCCGAGACATGGTATCCCCATGTTTGTTGAGCTGCCAGAAACAAACCGAGTGTCACACACCCGTGTGAATCCTGTGTTCCAAAGTGAGGCCCTTGGAAGAAAGGGCTAATGCAAACCAGCCAAAGGGATCTTCTCTGTAGGGCTAAGGCAGCATTTTGCCAAACAGTCACCTGCTACTCCAGGGTGTCCCTTGCCACCTGCTGACTCTGACATTTCTGTTGTAGGCACCCGTTGCTTTGGCTGCAACCACCCCAGGGACCACAGTAGACTCCCTGGGATGCACAGAAGGACTAAAGAGCGTTTCAGAGGAAAGAAGGTAAAATGAGTCAGCTTTGGGTAAATCAAGAACTGATTCTAGTTGATCCTGGCTTTACCTACCTAATCATACTGTGGGATGGAAAGGTTTGCAGGCTCCCCCCAGGAAAAGGAAAACAGAAAGAAAAGAAAGAGAAAACAGGCCTGGGCAGAGGAGAAGGAATGCCAACGAGAAAAGAAAAGAAGGAAGAGAGAAAGAGATGGGGACTTAAAAGAAGCAGGAAGGTCCAGCAGGTCAAGAAGCCCAGGTGTGTACCAGGCTCTGCTGCCCATCTTTCCCAACTCTCAGCGCTGCTCCAAGTCAGTCCGACCCGCTGGCAAGGGAGGGGCTTGGAAATAACTCCATGGCCGCTCCCCAGGGGCTCCCCATCGAGCCCTGCTGTGTGGCACAGGGGCCCTGTGCATCTGTGCACGCATGCAGGTCTCTAAGGGCATTACCCGTGGGGATAAGGCGCCAGAGCCGTCCCCTGGTTGATGCCAGCCATAGGTCTCTCTTCTGGGCTATGAGTAATTCCTCATCAGCGGTGTTCCCCAAAGAAATGGGAACCAAGTCATGCCTATTCCTGCCTTCATGGGTTTATCAGTGCTCTCTGACTCTGTCGTTGTAGGTGCCGTTTCCCTGTTACTGGCTGAAGCCCTGTGACTCCCAGGCCCACCCCCCGCCGCAGTTGATGTTTGCAATAAAAGGATCTTTTCTCTCTTCTGAGTGTGTCTGCTATACGATATTCTGGACTAGGTAGATGGGGTTTTGTGATGAACCCTCGGGAAGGAGTCTGGGATCGTGCCTTGCCCCAGCACCCTTTCCAGTAGGCATCAGGGCTGAGTTCAGGTGCTTTAGGAGTGAAACCAAAGCACAGACTCACACAGGAGGGTGGAGGTTGGAAGGGACCTGTAGAGTTCCTCTGGTCCAACCCGCCTGCTCAAGCAGGCTCACCTAGAGCAGGTTGCCCGGGAGAGTGTGCCCTTGGGTTTTGAACATCACCAAGGACAGAGACTCTGCAAACTCCCTGGGCAACCTGTGCCAGTGTTTGACCACGTGGACAGGAAAAAGTTGTTTTCTCATGTGCAGCTGGAGCATATCATGTGTTTTAATTTGTGCCTGTTGCCTCTGGTGCTCTCAGTGGGCACTCTTGAGAAGAGCCTGGCTCCCTCATCTTCATTCCCTCCCAGCAGCTTTAGACAGATTAGTATAGATAGATAGATAAGACACCCCCCCACACCCCCAGGCTTTCTCTTCTCCCCACGGAAGTGTGCCAGCTTAAAAGCAGCAGGGAAGAGTCGGCTTCCTTGAGGCTCCTTGTTTTGCAGGTGACCTGGAGACGTGGAGGTTCGTGAGGTTCCCCTGCCAAGAGAGGCAGAGGGCTGGAGGGCACAGCTGGACTCCTGCTCCTGCGGCAGCAGGGACTCGCTGGCCAGAAATGGCCCCAAGGACCCTGGCAAGGGGCTGTGCTCAGTGCTGCAGAGGAAGGCGAACCCCCCTGGGACCTGTGCCAATCTGCCCGGGGGAAAAAACTCCTTCCTGAGCCCAGCCCTGGTGGCCCGAGCAGGGTCCGGGGAGCTCCTGCGGGGGAGCGCGTTTGGGGTCGGCAGCCGGGGACCTTTTCCAGCCTGTTTGGTGCAGAGGCACGGGTGGGCATGGGGCATCAGTCCCGGGAGAGCCGTCGCTGACTGCTCTTTCCCGGGAAGGGCAGGTCGCTCTCGCCGTGTCTCTGTCCTGCGCCCACCCGGGTTTCTTTGTCCTGCCCGCTGCTGCCCAGCGAGGAGGGTTCGGCTGAGCTCAGCAGGGATGTCCCGGGACCCGCCGAAGGAGAGCTCCTGCTTGGTCAGCACCCTGACCGCTTCGCCTTGGGGGGGGCTCCGCCGCTGTGCCGAGCTCCGCCGAGCCGAGCCGAGCCGAGCGGAGCCAAGCACAGCGAAGCCGAGCCGAGCGGAGGCGGTCGGGCGCAGCGGCATGGGCGGGCAGGGCGGGCAGCGCTGCCTGCGGGCGCGGTGCGGCTCCTCCAGCCGCAGGTGATGGTGGGCAGGAGCCGGCCCCTCGGCACCGCGCACCGGGCGCTGCAGCTCCTCGTCCGGGGGAGCGCGGGCGCGGAGACCTCCTGCCCACGGCAGGGGCGGGCGGGCAGATGGAGAGGGACACTGCCAGGGGCCGGGGAGCGGCCCGGGGGGCCCCGCGTCTCTGGCAGCGATTGCCCCGGTGGCAAGGACACCGACACGAAGGGACCGAGCCGGTGGCAAGGACACCGACGCGAAGGGACCGAGCCGGTTCCAAGGACACCGACGCGAAGGGACCGAGCCGGTGGCAAGGACACCGACGCGAAGGGACCGAGCCGGTTCTCGTGGCTCCGGCGCTCCGCAGCGGCGCCGAGGGCCAGCCAGGACTCAGGCCGCGCCAGCCCTCGGCTGCACCCACGGCAGACTTTGCCTCGGGCTCGGCGCTGCTGGCCAGCCTGTCCCCGCCGCCCCTGGGCTAGCCCCGCTCTCGGGACGGCACGTCCCACGCGTGAAGCGGTGCCTGGGCTTGCCCTGGGAGCGGCACGACTCGGGAGCGTTCTCCGGCTGCTGCGGCTCCCGTCCGTGCGATGGACGGAGGCGGCGGTTTCCCTGGCGGCTCTCCGCTGGTCTCGGCCCGCGGGCCGCGACCCCTCGGGCTCCGTTTGGGCAGCCCTGCCCCGCACGCTGGGGATGGAAAGCGGCGCGATCCTGCTGCAGCTGCCGCGGGGACAAACCCACGGGGGAGAAGGGGTGGGTGCCGCGGAGGGGAGGACGGCGGGGCTGGGTGGGCTCTGGGCAGCACCGCCCGGGGCTGTCCCTGGCGGGGGTCTTCCCGGCCGGGCCCCCGGGATGGCTGAGGAGGCCGGTGCCCGCTTTTCCAGGGAGGAGCTGGCCGGGAGCGTGAGGAAGGGCAGCTGCCCGGCTTTGCGCTCCCCGGGGGCCCTCGGGGCTCCCAAGGGGCCGGGCCGGGCTTTCCCCCCTGCCCCCCCGGTTCTGTCCAGCTTTGCGCTCTGGCTTCACGCGGCGCTCCGGCCTCGATCGGATAAGCCTTGTTTCCCGCCCTGCAAGGGTGACGCTGGCTTCCCTCTTACGGATGAACAGGACTCTTTCCTGGAGCTGAGAGCAGAAACTCCGTGGGCTTTGGCACTCGGATTTTCCTAGCTTGCTGCCGCCAGCGTCCGAGGGGACTCTAGATTTCGCGGAGCACCGTCGGGACGTGACTCTCGGGGAGAGGCTTCGGTCCTGTTTCTGGACAAAGATGGTGGCGGCGGGGGAGTGAGCGAGCAGCCTCGTGGTGCTTGGTCGCCGCCTGGGCTGAAACCACAACAGTCCTTCTTGGTGCCCAACGTGGGGCACGAAGGGTTGAGATAACGACAGATCTGGCCGGAGCGTGTTAAAACAAATTTGTTGTACGCATTTCTTGTATTAGTTGAATAGTCGCTGGTCCCAGCGTTGGCTCATTTGTTCCCGTGGCGGTGTTGTGTGAGTTCTTACATGCACTCTGTTTATCACCTCTGGGCGCGGGCTCGGGACTATCATTTTGCTGTCCTGGGTGACGTCGACTCACAAAATGATTACGTCACGGGTCCTGAGGTTAAGCTGGTAGTTGCGTGCGGCGTCGACGTCATTCCCGTGCCTCGGGCGCCCTCTCTCGGAATTTGTTGGTAATCGCACCCAATCTGTGGGGAAGTCGGGGGGGGTACTTTCTCCCCGCTCGTTCACCTCCCCTTCCTCCTTCAGGCTAATTACAGCAGCTTTTGAGAAGTTTGAACAGCCCTGGGATGTTCAAGCCGGCATGCTCGTCTTGCTATGTCTCCCGAATGTGTTTCAGGTCTTGTTTAGGGCTCCAAAAAAGTTTTTTAAGAATACCACGCAGAGATCTGCCCCAAGGCTGAATAGTCATGGGTGGCGTGGCACGTGGGAGAAAACGGGCAGGTATCTAGAGGACTTCTCACCTCCAATGGTTTGGAACTTCACTCCCAAACAGCTACAGGACCCTGGTGAAGCGATAGAATGTTGGAAAGGAAAATACGGTGCCTGTTCCAGAGAGGCACAACTTACCGCACTCTGCGGTATCTACCAGTATCCGCACCAGTATCTACCAACCACTGCTCGATATTATGCAGCACCCTCAGGGGGAAGGGAGGGAAAACAGACCGACAGGCACTGCAGCTATTCCAACCCTCGTGACAAGCACTGCAGCTACCCCAACCAACCCCGGCGACAGGCGCTGCAGCTGAACCAGAGAACCAACCTGTGCCGGTGTCAGTCGCCCCTATGCAGAAAAAGAAATACACAGAGAAATCGGTTCAACTTAGCGAGGGATGGAGGTGAACCAGGGTCATCACGAGAACAGGAGGAAGAGGCAGAACCCGAGATAATCACCCGATCCCTATCCCTGAGTGAGCTGCAAGATACGCAAAAGGATTTTGGCCGCCAGCCGGGTGAGCACATTGTTACCCGGCTGCTCCGCTGCTGGGGTAATGGGCCGGTAGCTTGGAATTAGAGGGAAGGGAAGGCAAGCAGGTGAGATCCCTGTCTAGGGAAGGGGCCATTGACAAGGCGATTGGGAAAAAGACACGAGCCCTCAGCCTCTGGAGGGGACTTCCGTCAGGCGTGAAGGAAAAATACCCCTTCAAGGAAGATGTTACGTGTCACCCAGGCAAGTGGGCCACCATGGAGAAAGGTATCCAGTACCTGAGGGAATTAGCCATGCTGGAGGTGATTTATAATGATCCAGGTAACGAGCAGTCACCCACAGATCCAGATGAAGTCCAATGCACACAACCCCTGCGGCGGAAGTTTCTACAACATGTACCAGCGTTGTATGCCAACTCATTGGCAGTGATGTCCTGGAAAAAAGGCGAGGGACAAACGGTGGATGAAGCGGCTGGCCGACTCCGGCAATACAAAGGACATCTCTCTTCCTCCCGACGGGCCCGTGTCTCGGCTGAACTCCCGTGTCGCGGGAGTTTTTCCTACAAACGTCGCTGTTAGGCTTTTGTGGGATAAAAAGGGGCTTCTTTTTTGATCATCGGTCGGCTAGGTCACTGACCATCGGAGCTTTTCGGTTGTGTCTGTTTGAGAGGTAAAAGGTGGCTGCCAGAAAGGCTCCAGACAGCTATCTATGAGGGTGTTTCCTCCCCCAAACCCCAGAAGAGCCTAACGCTGCTGCTGTTGCATTTCTGTGGCCCTCCAGGAATCCCACTGTGTGCGTAGGGGAGGGATGAAAAAACCTCTGGGAATCTTTGCGTGAAGGGTGCCTGGACCAAGAAAAGGCAAACCTGCTGACATCATCGCAACTGGGGAGAGAAAGGGCTGAGCTACCAGGGCCACTGCCAGCATACTGTCATTAGGCACCAGAGTCAACGTTGACTCGAGAGGCCTGGGCAGAGCCCAGACCCCCTGAAAGCAGCTGCAAGACCTGCCACGAGGTACAGGCCAACTCCTCTGATGCTTCGGGCTCACGCTGGAACCCAAAGTGCTCCAAGCCCCAAAATGCAGCCGCCTCTGCAGCGCAGCAGCAGCAGCCAGTGCAGAGCAGCGTGGGGAGCTGGAGCAGAGGGAGGGGGCGCCCGGGCCGGGGTCGGCTCCCTTCGGCTGGGCTCGGTTTATTTCGTCTGGGCTCGGCTCCGCTCCTTTCCGTTCGGCTCTTGTCGTTTCGTCTGGGCTCGGCTCCCCTCGGCTCGGTTCGGCTCCTCTCGTTTGGGCTCGGCTCCCTTCGGCTCCGTTCGGCTCATCTCGTTTGGGCTCGGCTCCGCTCGGCTCGGTTCGGCTCCTCTCGTTTGGGCTCGGCTCCCTTCGGCTCCGTTCGGCTCATCTCGTTTGGGCTCGGCTCCGCTCGGCTCGGTTCGGCTCCTCTCGTTTGGGCTCGGCTCCCTTCGGCTCCGTTCGGCTCCTCTCGTTTGGGCTCGGCTGCCCTCGGCTCCGCTCCGGCCGCAGCCCCGGCCCGGCCCCGCCTGAGGCAAGGGCGGGCGGCGGGCGCGGCGGGGCCGGTGGCTCCTCCCCGTCCGTGGAGCGGTGGGCTGCCCGGCGGGCGCCAGCGCCGGGGCTGCCCGGGGGCCTCGCAGGCCGGCAGCGGGGCTGAGGCGGCGGCGGTGGCGGCATCTCCCCTCGCGGCAGGCCGGGGCGCCGGGTCCCGGCCTTCCCCCCGCAGGCCCGGCCAGCCCCGGCCCCTCCCTGCCGCCCCCGGGGCTGCGGGGGCAGCAGGGGACTGCCTGCCGCTGGTGGCTGTCCGGCGGAGGCCGGCGGGCACCGCGGAGACGTGCGGCTGTGGAGAGAAAGGAGTTTCTGCCGGCTGTCCCCGCAGGGACCCGCAGCCGCCGGGGGTGTCCCTCACAGCCTGGCGTCGGTGGCGGGCTGCGACGCAGTCCTGCCCGGGCGTTCTTGGCAGCCCCCGGGGCAAGAGGCCTGTCAAGCTTCAGGGAGGTCGGCAGCGGCGTTTCCAGAGCAGTCGCGTCCCGTTGGCTCTCCTGCTTCCTTCCCTAGGCTGGGAGAAAGGAGGACGTCCTCGAAAGCAGGTACCTGTCGGTTGCCTGAAGCCAGGTTTCTTCATGCAGGCAGGCGTGTGTACGGACTTAGAATCGGCAGGTGAGCGTGTTGAAGCTACAGCCTGCAGTGTGGTGCCTGCCGGTAGCCGTGAGTTCCTAGGAGACCCTAAATTCCGAGGGGGGGGGGGCTGCTCTTTTCCTGCCTTCTTTCACTGACCGTGAAAGCGGTCGCTTCCGAGTGGCTACTGCGCTTGCACGGGCTGAGCATCGAGTAATGGGAGCTGTAAAAAGCGCTCCTGTTTCACTGCCGTGCGTGGATTTCGTGCTTCAGTGGGAAAAGAGGCTGGTTTTGCTGACGGTGTTTTGCAGTTTTGTTTAAAGCGTTCAGCTGAGAAGCTCTAGAGCCTTTGTGTGTGAAGCCAGGACTGTTTTTCCCCACGTGCACCACTTTGTACCTCTCTGCCATTTTATTGCTCCGCGGCCGAGTCTCGTAAGATCTTTCTATGGTTCTTTGCTACCTGCCCTTCTCCTTGTGTCAGTAATCTTGTAGGCTTTGCAAGCTTTCTCACCTTGCTGCTCATGCCCCTTTCCCTGTCACGTCACGCTGTTTTTCTCTTCAACTGCTTGTTAAGCTTACTAGAAAAGCAGAAAGCCTAATACTGGAGTGAGTGCCTATTGTCATTTTTTTAAATGAGGCTTTGAAACATGAGTACAAATACAGATGAAGGGTATCTATCTTGTTGGCTTAGAGGGAGGTACTAAAACCCTGCTTTCTAATGAAATACTTGAGCAGCCATTTACAAGCTTGCTTCCTTTTTGTGACTTTTGGTAAACTCAGTTCTTACCTGTTTGACTTATTTTTAGAACTGGAGCCGAGCGTGTTTGCCATACGAGTAAAGCAAAGCATGGATTTGAAACGGTAAGCTACAGAATATTCAGAGACAATAGCATCTGTTTAGTCCTAGGTTCTTAAAGTGGCAAGCCTAAAAATGCCTTCAGGTAACTTTTTTTCCCTTTTCACCTGCATCACCTGCATGGAGACCTTTGTGATTCCTGCTCATCAAACTTAGCCACGGGATGAGTTTTACCGGGAACCAACACAGGCTTTTCTGACCGTGAAGCTACAAGCTCTAGGGGTGAGCTTAGCCTCTCGGAGCTGAACCTGAAGGTTGCCCTGCCTTGTCTTCTCAGAGACTCCAGTCCTCTTTTACCTCACATGCTCCTTTGTGCAGAACTCCATGAAGGGCCAACAGTGGGTGCTGACACCTTGACACTGGCTTCGGTGCGAGTACTTGCCACTCCTCAGCAGTGTCCTTTCTCTGTGCAGATGGCCTTGCAGGCATCTCCCTCTTCTTGAAACAGTGTCATGTTTTTTTCTCGCTATGTCATCAGAAGGCAGATTTACGACAGGATTGTTCCAGAGGGATTGGCAGTTGCTTTCTAAACCTACTGTTCTCCAGAGACTTTGTCAGGAGGGCAAGATTCTTTCTCTTGTAGCCCACAAGCTAAAAGGCTGCTCTGACAGAGCTGCTGTTAGGCACACCCTTTAGGTAAGAGGGTCTTCCCTCACCCCCCTGTTCTCCTCCTCCTGGCTGTTGCCCATCCTCCCAGTGCATTTCATCCATTTTCTGGATCCTGATAGCCATTCTGCATGTAGTTCAAACCCCTGCCGTGCTATTGCCTTCCTGGCCGCCTTCCCTCTCCAGCTCTTTGGAGAGAGTCTTTTCTGAGGAGGCAAACTTATTCCTCTTGGGGTTGTCCACAAAGGAAGTTGCCTGGTGGTATAAAAGGAACAGCTTCTTCTCCCAGTGTTCCTTGGGAGGTGAACAGTTGCATCAGATGCCCAGGTTTCTGCGTGCTTCTGCATGATGACGTGCTGCCCCCATTTCAGAAACCTTTTGGACCTCTCCACAACTGGCTGAGCCTTTACGCAAATATCATCTGTGGGCTTGCTGCCTGCTGGCCAGGGCATGCTGCCTGCTTGCTGCTGTAGGCCTGGTTTCAAAGGGCCAGTCTCAGCATAATTGCTCTGCAGGGATCCCCTGCATGTACAGTGGCCTGCAATTTCAGGTGCTGCTAGTTGCATGGTTACCTTCAGCCTGCACAGGTAAACCCCTGTATTGAAACAGCCCTCACCTTGTTGTAAGCCCAAAACTTTCTTTCAGAAGCGGGGTTTTTGGCAGGTTTGTTGGATTTCCAAGATAGGAAGGACACTGCCTGGTAACTCCTCGGGAGCCTTCAGTACAGAAGAACTTCTCTAAAACAAGTAGGCTGATTTGTGTCTAAAACCTGTATCCCTTTTTTTCCCCTCAGCTCACCTTTGCAGGATTAATGACAGGTCTCTCTACACATGCCCTTTCTGGCTTCTTTCCTCAGGTGCTCCAAACACTCTCTTGGTGGGATAAGGTCATCCTCTGAAAGATGCTTTTTTTAATTCCCCTCTTTGCTATAACTGCTGTCCCCAGATGCCTCCGCTCCTTGTACAGTGGCTGAATTTCCCAAACATTAGGGTCCTTGGAAGCTGGAGCTCCGGATTAGCATGTTGGACCCTGAGAAATGATGTGGTAGGTGGTAGCCATCACCGTAACCTCCTAGTGTGTTAACTGATGTGGGAGGACATGTCCTGAGCTCTTTCCAGGTAATCGGGAACTATGATGAGTGAATCATCAAGTCGGCAAATACCAGTTCAGGTGAGAAGAACCTTCTCCAGAAGAGATGCCTGTGCCACCATGACTCGTACCTGCAATTTGCACTAGTCAGGGCACTGTTACAGTGAGAGGGAGCTCCAGACACAAACTGGTGTCTTTATGAATACCAGACCAGATGTCAGGAGCACCGCATGGAATCCTGAGCAGATGACCTCTCCCTCGTGTGCTTTTTTAGGAGATCAGAGCCAGGTGCTTCTGTGACATGCCTTCCATTTGGTTTGCTTTCCATTTGTTTTCGTCTGGTATTCAGGATGAGAAGAAAGATCAGGTTTAGGAAAAAACCATCTCAGTAGCGCCTGTGCTTTCTCAGGATTCTTCTGGTCATTCCTCCAGGGCTCTTGTTCAGTTTATGAGCAGTGTATGACTTTGGATCCAAATCCAGCTGGTGTTTTAGAGTGCATCTCGAAAAGGGAAGGCTCTTGTTAAAACATGAAGGAAATCTGTCTGCTTAGTATACACGTAGGACTGACTTTACAGCATCGGCACTCAATTCAGAAGGAGGAGCATGGAAGTGCCGCAGTCGCATGGCTGTTGAATAGATTGCATTTTCAGCTCTCATCCAAATGCCTTCCAGGCCTGCGATTTTGACAGGAGGCTGTCTGGTCAGGATGACTGGAGTTGAGCCTGTGCATCTTTCTGCTTACCAAGAGCACCAGTAGAAGTCCAAGGAAGAAGGAACTGGGAGACGCTCAGCCTGTCACTGCAGATAATTTTCCTACCTTAGTTAATGCTCTGAGACTAAACTGCCAAGATCTCTGGCCATCTAAAGTTTGGAATTTCAGGTGAACCTGAGCTTAGTGCAAGAGAAGCACCATCAGGGAGGGATCTATTCTTCTCTTCTCTTATCTCTGTGACAAAGTTGTTTCACTTTCTCCTAAAGAAGCTTCCAGGGTGGTTTTGTTGTTTGTGGTCCTTTGTATTGCTGATAGCCTTGCGAATGGGTATTCCTGGCTCACCTCTTGCTTCTGGCACTTTTCACTTTTGTCCCTGCCCTGTTACTCTGCTTCCTATGAGTGTGTCTTAGCAGGGCTGATGCCTAGGGGCCTGTATTGTCCAGCGGCTGTTATTTCCCACAGCACCTCTGTCGATGTTTTTTAAAATCTCTGTCGGTGCCATAGCTGGTGTTCCTCTTTCACTATCTGCTATATTAAAGCCTAGTCAATGAATTCCAGCTTTATGTTAGGCCTGGGAATGTCCTGAGGAGGGAGGGGCAGAAAGCTATTGGTGAAGAAAGTCCTCGTAGTAGCAGGCAAGAAAATAAAGTCACAGAACAAGAGAGCAGACCTTGCCTTTTAGTTCTTCAAGCAAGCAAGCAAAGAAACAAAGATCTCCTGTAGAATAGAATTTTACATGGTGTGAAAGTTCTTGGGTTCCTTTTCCTTTCAGAATTCCTGCAAAGAAGATGAGCGTGAGTTTAGTCCAGCGTCCCTTACTGTGGGCTGTAACCGGGTGAGTTTGTGTAAGTAAGGAATTCCTGGCTTGTTTCATTCGAATTGGTCATATGAAGTCAAAAGCTGCAAGGATGACATTGGTAATAGTTTTCCTTTAAAAGTGGTGTTTGGTATTTTCCAGCACGTGAGACTAGGAATTAGAAGCACCATAGAGCGGCAGGTCAGCAATGATTTTGGCTGTAAGCAATTCCCACCCACAGAGCCGGGCTACGTAGCTCTTTCAGAGCTGGGCTGTGAGATGGGAGCCTACCTCCAAACCAGTCTGCACTGTGATTGCTTTGAAAGCTCCCAGGCGTGATGTCAGTCAGAGTCTGGACCGACCTCTGGGTTTCAGGGTCTGCCGTTGGGTGTGCAGGGAGTGTGGAGAGAGCGAGCTTGTGTTTTTGTTCTTGCTGCTGTTTCTGACAGGGGCGCCTGTGGGATCTAACCTTGAACAAAGAACAGGAACCGGTCAGGCTGAGGGTGCGGTGCAGCTCCTGCAGCAACTGGACCAAATGGTAAACAAAGGAAACGTGGAGTCAGAAGGAAGAGGCCTGTCCAGGTTCTGGAGAAGGTACGACTACTGCAGCTACGAGCAGATGCAGTCCTGGCTCTGTCCGAGCCTGTGCCTGATTCTGGCAGTTCAGGCGATTCTACGTTCTCTTGAAGAATGGGTCCCCCTTTTCTGTAGTTAAACAAAAAAGTCTGCCAAGGCAAAGGAGCATTCAGGGGTGTCCTTTTGTCTTGTGGTAAGGTGCAGCATTCCCAGGAAATGTTCCTCTTCTGGGCTGTCTTTGGGGAAAAAACTCCTCACGGGGGGGGGGAGGGGGGGGAATGGAAGGGGGGTGGGGGTTTGGGGGGGTGTTACTCACCTCAGTCACAGCCCTCATAGGATGTGGCTTTTATCAGCTGTGGAGTGCCGCCTCCAGCCCAGTTTCTAAAGGACTTTTACACACTCCTCCTTCTCGAGGGGCCTTCCTGGGAGGGACCTTCAGTCCCCTTAAGGCGAGTATGGCCTTTATTTGCCCGCTTAGCAACTGTGGCCTTTGTAACTTTGACTCCCAAAGACACCATTTTAAACCGAAATGAAAGTAGCCCCGCCAACAGTTGCTGGGCATTGCTGACTAAAAGAGTGCTCTAAAGCTGTCGAAACAAGAGTGGTCTGTTCACTGCACAGCAGGTGCTGAATGTCGGCAGTAACTGTTTGTTTGATAGGTGGGTTAGTTTTGGAAGGAATAAAACTCCTTGTTAATCCTAATGTATGCCAGTCCCCTTAAGTATTGAGACTAGACCGTTACGGCACAGGTTGTTCTTTATGTTTCCTCTGCTTTTTCGGTCTTCCTCTGTATTATTTTGTGCTGGGGTTGTGTCTTTCTGGTGGACAGAAATTACCTTGTTGTTACAATTCTCAGAGAAGTACTTTAGGTACAATGTGGGGGATTTTTGTTGTTGTTGTTTCCCCAGCATAATCTTCTTGCCACTACAGCATCTCTTTGTTGGAAAGAACTGACCTGGAAGTACTAATGGTTGTGGAAAGGTAAACTTGTAGCATGAGTGTCGGGTTGTATTGTTTCTTTTGTAATTCAGCTTTACACATTGCTTGTCTCTGCTATTAAATGCTTTAAAATGAAATTCTACTTTCTTTACGTTTTCAAATTAACATACTGAAGATGTTGGGTTAGAATGTCTTTTTCTTCACAACCTAGAGGTTTTGGAAAAAAGAGCGACAAGCTTTACGATGTTGATCCTTGAGTGTCATAAATCGGGAATTTTACATTTGAAAATCATTGTATGAGACTCTAATAAAGCAAGCATCAGCTTGGCACTGTGTGTTATTTTAATCAGTCTTACCCTGGCAGAAAACACTCCTTTCCTCCAAGAAGAAGAAGAAGTAGAGGTTTCTAGTCTTGGATGGACTGCTGCCCTATGCTTCAGAGCATTAAAAAGGTCAAAATTGGTGAAAATGTTTTGGATTAGATTTTACCACTCTGCTACAAGTTGTGTAATTATTTATGCCTTTGATAGGTAGTGGGATGAGGCTGGGAGTTAAGATTTCAGATGTGCCTAGGGCATGCTCAGGCAGCTTTTTGCCATCAGGCTAGCGCATTTGCAATAAACCATCATTCTTCAGCCCTCTCCTGAGCTGAGGCACCGTCAGCACCTACACGCACAATGCTGGTCTAGCACATAACACTGTGTTACTGGTTGTTACTTTAGCAGTAGTGACGTGCGGCCGTCTGACGGGGTAACGTGTCTGGCAGAATGAGGCGATGTTCTAAAAGAGTCAGATGATAATGCAACACGGGGTCTGTTTGGCTTGTTCCCACCATGGTGCACGGATTATCCACCCTATCTGCCTCTGTATTCATTCCCGGACTCCCATCAGCAGTGAAAGAATGCCTTCCCTCCAAGAAGAAATGGGGTTGAGAAACTGGTTCCATTTACAGTGTTCTCCTCAGTCCTGTCCCACAAACCGTGGTACAGGCTGAGTGCACCAGGGTTCGGTCCCTTCTGCTGGGGGGCTGTACAATGAGATGGACAGTGGTGAGGACCAGGGAATGGCTAGCGAGTTGACCAGATGGAAAATATCCATGAGTTGATCTTCTTTAGCACTGGTTCTGTCAGGAGGAGGAGGATGTCCCACTTCCCTGATCTTAGATGCAGCTGCATAAGAAAGGGCCTTTACCCTGCAAGAGCTGGGCTGGCTGAGGCTACAACCTACACACAAAGACATTTTGATGTCTGAGTCCGGAAAATGCCATTACAGAATTACCGGCAAGATGTGCATCCATTTTGGAAAATCATTTTAGATGATAAAGAACATGGGTTAATGAAATCTAAACAAAAATGGTTTTTATTTTAACTGAGATGGGCGTTCTTTTAACTTTGAGAAAGCACCTTGTTCTTTAAAGCAGTGGCCGCCTGCTAAAAGGAAAGGGAAAAGTACTTAAAAAAGAACAAGCAGAAACAAGCAAGCTCTTCCCTCTCTTCCCCTTGGCATCCCATAAACCCTGGAAAAAGCCACACGCTTGCTTCTGTTGTCCTAAAAGCGGATTCGGTACACGGTGTGCAAGAGACCAATCTCACACAGGCGGGAGAGATACTGTTTTATTCTGCGCAGGGTGCTCCGTGGACTTTGCACAAATCAAGCAGGCCGGATTCGTCAGTTGTGTCCCTTTTATACAGTAACAATTGCATCTAATTTATTAAACTACTCCTACCTAATACATATTCAAACTATCTGATGCGTGTGTGTAGCATTGCGTAACCCTGACGCATCAGATGCCCTCTCTGCACGCGCGGGGGTCTCGGCTGGCCTTCGGTGGTCTTTTGAGGAGGTATCCCCTCCTCGCTTTGACCGCTCAGTCGCTCTGTATCGGGTCAGCGGTCCGTTTTCCTGCCAAGAGGGACGCACCATCCATGAGGAAGAGCTGAAAGAATCAGCAGTGGTGCTCCAGGTGAGGCACCGTTAAACAGGAAGACTAGAACAGATCAGACTGATCTTGGCTAAGTGACTAAATTTAAACCAGGACTTTCTAACTTACCACAGGGTTTTCTGTATCTGACATCACTTCCAGCGGCACCTGGGCTCGTGGCACCGGTGCCGTATTGCTGGCACTGGTGACTGTGGACCTTGATGCTCCTAGCTGCTGAAGTCAGCGTGATCAGGCCGGAGAGCTCGTGGGTGAGGGAAGTCGGAACTGGGAAAGGCTTCTCCGTTTTTCCTCCTCCCGCAGGACGTTCTTGTGCTACTTACCCGCTCCCTCCCCAAAAGGGGGGATCTCCTCTGCTCCGGTGCTGCTTGTCCTGCTGCTGGCTTTGCTTTATTAGCGATTGACTTTCTTGGGGAGGATAAGTTTGTATCAAAATACTGTATAGACACCGGGTGCTCCTCCGATCGATGGTTGCTGTTACGGCTTGTTGGCAATTACAGTTGCACTAGAGAGAGAGCTACCTCGCTAGATGCACAGTGTCCGTGTCCCCCCTGGTCCCCCCCACCGCACACACACCCACACCCACACCCCGAGGCAATCTGTGGCAGAGCAGAGCGGTTCAGGGGAGGAAGCCCCCATGGCCGTGTGTCGCAGGGGAGGCGAGGGACCCCCTTTTGTCTGCCGCCCCCCCCCGCCAGGGCAGCTCCCCAGGGCTTTGTGCGTGACGCCGCTGTCAGTCAGTCCCCCCCCCGCTGTGAGGGCAGCGCTGTCAGTCAGTCCCGGGGCGGACCAAGGGGGTCTTTCCTGGACTGGGGAGACCAGGAGGGGACAGAGGAGTCCAGACATAGTTGCCAAAGTACCAAGTGAGGGAGAGGGAAAGCATTTTTACTGTTACTTTTTGTTCTATTGAGTTTTTTTTTAATTTTTTGTTGCCCAATCTTGAAAAGAACTAACAAAGCGGCTAGAAGGGGCCTTAATGCTGAAAGCCAGCACTTCTTCCTGGCAGACCTGTAGTCTTCTGCTTCTCCAGAGGAACGGCTGTCTCTCCGACGTCTCCTCTTGATCTATTGCTGTTCTTTGTGCGCCACCGCGAAAGGTCTGGCTTCATCTCCAACCTCCCGTCAGGCAGCCTTCTCGTCCTCAGGCCGAAGAAACCCCACCTCCAGGCCCCAGGGACCTCGGTGGCCCTCCGAGGGACTTCTCCCGGTGCAGCAGCATGGCGGAAGCCATGTTGTCTCGTCCCCTTGTCTTGGGACTCAGAGCGGAGGAGATGGCACCCCTTCAGAAGGGGTGGGGGTAGGGGAGAGGGTGGACGGTGGGAAGGAAGAGCTCACAAGACCCGTGGCCGTCAACAATGTATTGTCGATGCCGGGGGGATGGAATACGTGAGCGTGCAGGCCGCCCAGGTGTGGAGGGTACTGGCCGGGCACTCCTCTAGCACCGTGTCGATGGTGTTCCAGGTGCTCCTCTAGCACCGTGTCAACGGCGGCGTTGTGGAGGGAAGCCCTGGGGCGTGACGTGGTGCTGCGTGGGGAGCTGTCCTGGAGGTGGATCCACCTCCATCGGCTCCTCCTCGTCTTCAGGTGGATCCACCTCCATCGGCTCCTCCTTGTCTTCAGGTGGATCCACCTCCATCGGCTCCACACCGTCAGCTGCGCGAGCGGTGGCCATCGCTAGCGTGTAGCTGACCGTGCCTCCCCTCCGACGCCGACGCTGCCTCCTCCGCGCCTTCCGCAATCGCTTCTCCGGTTGCCCACGCAGAAGCGGGCACTTGCTCGCTTTGCTGCTGTGGGTCCGCTTTCTGCCAGCCATCGTGGAAGTCGAGGGCCCAGAAGCTCAGCGAATGTGGGCCAGCTGCTGGGGGTTCGCAACAGGAGGCGGTGAGGTAGTTTGTGACATCAGGAGGCCACTGTGATTGTTCTGCGAATAACCATATACGGCTATTCTGGCAGCTGGGGGGCCTGTGGCCCTCAAGGTAGCCTTCTGTAGGAGGAAGAGGAGGCCTGGGGGGGGCTGAGGGCCCCTTTCCTGGGGATCGCTCCCCTGTGTCCATTCCTAATGGAGGGACATTTCAGGGATCGGGTCTGAAACACGGGCAAAGATTTTTCTGAGGAGGGCCAGAATTGTTTGGATTCTACCCACCCATCCTTTTCAGCATTTTAATGGCCGAGGGATTGTTAAAAATCTGCGTGAGCCAGATGGAGACTTTCCATCAACTTCGGTGGAGTTTGGATCAGGCCCAAAGTGAGTGGGTCCTTACAGAGCTTGGGGAGAAGAGGGGGAAACTTTGCAATGTCTAACTGGTCCGGAGAAGCGAGGCAGAGGGTGAAGAGGATGAGTGCTATGAAGATGCTGTTACCATTGCGCTTCATTAGCTGAAGGATATGCTGCTGATTTCTCAGGGTGGATGGCAATAGAGCCCTGGATGCTATTCGCATTTGGCTACTGGGAAAATGAAGGGGAGCTTTACCAACTGTATGTGTGAAGCCACACAAGATCTTAAATCACAGCAGCTATGAATCCATCCCAAAACCCAAGTGCTTTGTGCAGAGCACTGCTTACAGACTCATTTCTCAGCCTCTCCCAGTCCTGGCCAGACAGGGAACAGCAAGAACCTGTTGCAGTTTTGGCAGTCCTGGGAATGGATCAGATCCCACTGCTCCAGTCCTAGAATGCTTCATCTCCATCCAAGAGCTACAACTGCCCATCCCAGCGCTGTTCCTGGATGCATCTTTCCACTAGAGGAAACTTCAGCTGGAGAAGATGGTCTTCCTAACCTTTGTATCCAAAAAGATGCGATTACTCCTTGGTTTCTGGAGATCTTGTAGAGAGGGTTGGGATGTCTTTGCAGACTAGGTGGCCTCTGAATTGGATGGATAGTCCAAAATATCCCTTTTTTGGCTATTCAGAACTGCCAGTGGATTGGTGCCTTTCATCCAAATGGTGCTTTCCAGCCTTACATTCCCGACTTTGGGCCAAAGCCCTTCCCAGTTGGCTTCTCAAGCCCCAGAGCTGCCTTATAAGCTACACTGGATCTTATTAATTTGAATCCGTGCCATCCCCTTTTCTCATTTACCACTTACTGCAGGGGGCTTTGGTTGCATGTGTGTCAGCATCAGGATGCTGTGAGTTCAAGGCTCTTGCCTTACATTGGCTGAACTCTGCTGCCTCTGCAGATTGGGACTGGCCTGGCATTTTTCAGGCAGGAGAAAGGTATTTCTGATACTCTGGCACTGTCGAAAAGCATCAGCATTTGCGTTATAGCAGCACCTCAGAGTCCTGCACTAATGGTCTGGAAGTTCACTCCCAAACAACTGCAGGATCCTAATGAAGGGATAGACTGTTTAAAAAAAAAAAAAAAATGCTGTGGCTACTCCAGAGAGGCACAACTTACCGCACTGGGCTGGGCCCTGGCCAACATCTACCGAACACTGCTCAATATTATGCAGCACCCTCAAAGAGAAGAGAGGGGAAACATACCAACAGACACTATGGCTAAACCAGACACTATATCAGTTGCCCCTATAACTAAAAAGAAACAATGGAAGCAGAAGTCAACTCATTTAGCAAGGGATGAATAAACTTCTGATCCTCTCCCCCACCCCACCAGGGGGGAGTGAGCGAGCAGCTGTGGGCTGCTTAGTTGTTGGGTGGGTTTAAACCATGAGAACAGGCCAGGACAGCTGAGTACAGGGGATGAGGCCCACCAAGGATATATCACCCTTCTAAACTTGGTTCCTCCCTAACCTGAAACGGAGCCAAGACCAATCAGTCCCCTGCACTAGAGTGCCTGTCCTGGTTTCAGCTGGGATAGAGTTAACTGTCTTCCTAGTAGCTGGTACAGCGCTATGTTTTGAGTTCAGTATGCGAAGAATGTTGATAACACTGATGTTTTCAGTTGTTGCTAAGTAGCGTTTAGACTATAGTCAAGGATTTTTCAGCTTCTCATGCCCAGCCAGGGCACAAGAAGTTGGCACAGGACACAGCCAGGGCACCTGACCCAAACTGGCCAACGGTGTATTCCATACCATGCGACGTCCCATCTAGTATAGGAACTGGGAAGTGGGGGCAGGGAATCGCCGCTCGGGGACTGGCGGGGTGTCGGTCGGTGGGTGCTGAGCAATTGCCCTGCGCATCATTTGTACATTCCCATCCTTTTATTACTACTGTTGTCATTTTATTAGTGTTATCATTATCATTATTAGTTTCTTCTTTTCTGTTCTAGTAAACCGTTCTTATCTCAACCCACGAGTTTTACTTCTTGTTCCCGATTTTCTCCCCCATCCCACTGGATGGGGGGGAGTGAGTGAGCGGCTGCGTGGTGCTTAGTTGCTGGCTGGGGTTAAACCACGACAGTGTCCCAGCCAAAAAATGGCCACAGCAGAAGCGCTGGTGATACCGCTCAACCACCACAAGCATAGCCCAATGATTCAGCTCCATTCTGCTGGTACCATGGCATCACACACCAGGAAACAGGCAGGCATTCAGGGCAGGGGAAAGCAGACTCTGACACCCCTTCGCACGCAGGATTGACCTGAAGAGGTGTGCGTCCCAAAGCGCCTCAGGCCCCACTGAAGGAGGCAGTGGCAGGGATGCAGCCAGCCACACCTCTGGTGGGCATCCGTCTGCATCCTTCCCCTCAGCTCCCCTCTGCTCTGGACTGCCTTGCAGCTCCTGATGACAAATCCCCTCCAGAACCAACAGGACCAAGCCGCCACTCACACGCTGCCCGACCCGGGCAGGAGGGGGTGCGGGGGGCACACTGCAGCCATCGGGAGCACAAGGCATGGCTGTCGAGGGGGGGGTGTCACGCAGGGCCTGGCCTGGTTTGGCACGGGTCCTCTGCTGTGCAGGGCAGCGTGCCGAATGGGAAGCTCGACTGTTTGAGATGGTGAGCGCTTCCTTGCCCAAAATTGCTTCATCCTGGACCCTGATTCAAGCTGAAGTCTAGTGAAATCCAGAAATCCAGTGCTGCTTCAGTAGGTTGGTAATGGGCAGGTACTGCAGCTTCACTTCCTTCTTTCAGGTTGTCCTGGGTTCAGCTGGGATAGAGTTAATTTTTTTTTACAGGAACCTGGGAGGTGGGGGGCATAGCCGGGGCAGCTGACCTGAACTGGCCAAGGAGCTATTCCATACCATGTGACATCATGCTCAGTATATAAAGGGGGAGCGGGCCGGGGGGTGGGCTCTTCTTTTCGGTGGGGGAAGTGGCAGAGCGTCGGGTCCCGGGTGGTGAGCAGTTGCACTGTGCATCACTCTTTTTGTATACTTTTTCATTAGTACCGTTGTTGTTGTTGCAATTTCTTTGTGTTGTTCCAGTAAACTGCCTTTATCTCAACCCTCGAGGTTCCAGGTTTGTTTTTTTCCTCTCCTCCGTCTTCCCCCCTATCCCACTGGAGGGGGGCGGGAGGAGTGAGCGAGCGGCCGCGTGGTCCTTTGTTACCGGCTGGGCTGAAACCACGACAGTCCTTTTTGGCGCCCAACGTGGGGCACGAAGGGTTGAGATAACGACAGATCTGGCCAGAGCGTGTTGAAACAAATTTGTCATACGCATTTCTTATACTAGATAAATAGATGTTAGTCACAATGTTGATTCAGCTGTTTACATGGTGGCGTTTTGTAAGTTCTTATATGCTTTATGTATTGCCTGTAGTTGCGTATCTCATCTCTGGGAGAGTGATTGGGATTATCATTTTGCTGTACTGGGCAATGTCGACTTGTGAAATGATTACATCACTGGTCATGAGGTTAAGCTGTTATCTGTATGAGGCAGTGATATCATTTCCAGACTTTGGGCACCTTCTGTCGGATTTTATTGGTAATTACACCCAACCCATGGGGAAGTCAGGGGGGGATACTTCCCCCCATCCGTTCCCCTCCCTTTTCTCTTTCCAACTAATTACAACAGTTTTCGAGAATTTTGAATATCCTTGGGATGCGCAAGCCTGTGTGCTGTTAGTGCTATGCCTCCTGACTATGTTTCAGGTCTTGTCTAGGGCTACAAAGAGGCTCTTTAAGAGTACCACCCAGAGATCTGTCCCAAAGCTGGATATTCATGGGTGGCACGGCGTGTGGGAGGATGTGGGCAGGTATCTAGAGAACTTCTCACCTCCAGTGACTTGGAAGTTCACTCCCGAACAACTGCAGAACCCTCATGAAGTGATAGAATTTTTGAAAGGAAAATGCTGTGGCTATCCCAGAGACACACAACTCACTACACTGTGCTGGGCCCTGGCCGGTATCTACCAAACCCTGCTTGATACTATGCAGCACCCCCAGGGGGAAAAGGGGGAAAAGATGGAAAACAAGACAACATGCACCGTGGCTGCCCCAACCCCGACAACATGCACCGTGGCTGCCCCAACCCCGACAACATGCACCGTGGCCGCCCCTACCACGACAACAGGCACCATGGCTGCCCCTACCCCGGTGACAGATACTGCCACTAAACCAGAGAACCAACCTGTGCCAGTATCAGTCGCCCCTGTACAGAAAAAGAAACACACAAAGAAATCAGTTCGCTCAGTGAGAGATGAAGATGAACCAGGGTCATCGCGAGAACAGGAGGAAGAGGCAGAACCTGAAATAATTACCCGATCTCTATCCCTGAGTGAGTTGCGTGACATGCGAAAAGATTTTAGCCGCCACCCAGGTGAGCACATTGTTACCTGGCTGCTCCGATGCTGGGATAATGGGGCTAGTAGTGTGGAATTAGAGGGTAAGGAAGCCAAGCAGTTGGGATCTCTGTCTAGAGAAGGGGGTATCAACAAGGCGATTGGGAGAAAAACACAAGTCCTCAGCCTCTGGAGGCGACTTCTGTTAGGTGTAAAGGAAAGATACCCTTTCAGGGATGAAGTTACATGTCACCAAGGCAAGTGGACCACCATGGAGAGAGGTATCCAGTACCTGAGGGAATTAGCCGTGCTGGAGGTGATTTATAATGATCCAGAAAATGCGCAGTCACCCACAGATCCAGATGAAGTCCAATGCACACAACCGATGTGGCGGAAGTTTCTACGAAGTGCACCACCAACCTATGCCAACTCATTGGCAGTAATGTCCTGGAAAGAAGGCTATGGACAAACGGTGGATGAATTGGCTGTCCAACTCCGGCAATATGAAGGAAGTCTCTCTTCCTCCCTACGGGCCTGTGTCTCAGCTGTAGAGGAATTGTCCCGAGAGTTCCAGCAATTCAAAGTAGATATGTCCTCCTCCTCACCTGTACAGGCCCGCATTGCAGTTATTGGGAGTAAGCGTTCCTCTGCCCAAGAGAGAGGAGAGAGAAAGTACACACGACGGGCTAACCTGTGGTTTTACCTGCGTGACCATGGAGAGGACATGAGGAAGTGGGATGGAAAACCTACCTCAGTCTTGGATTCACGGGTACGGGAGTTGCGAGAAAAAGCAACCAGAAAAGAAGATTCTTCTTGGAAAACTGCTGCTCCAGTTTCCCGTGAGCAGTCCCCCGGGCGCAGTAGATGGGCCGATCTCATTTCTGATCCTCTTGAAGGGACTTCTGATTCACATGTGCAAAAAGTGGGTAACAGATATTCTAACCAGGATTAGAGGGGCCCTGCCTCCAGCCAGGTGGAGGAGAGGGACAACCGAGTCTACTGGACAGTGTGGATTCGATGGCCTGGCACGTCAGACCCACAGGAATATAAGGCTCTAGTAGACACTGGTGCACAATGTACCCTAATGCCATCAAGTTATAAAGGGGCAGAACCCATCTGTATCTCTGGTGTGACAGGGGGATCCCAAGAGCTAACCGTATTGGAAGCCGAAATGAGTCTAACCGGGAATGAGTGGCATAAACACCCCATTGCAACTGGCCCAGAGGCCCCGTGCATCCTTGGTATAGATTATCTCAGAAGGGGGTATTTCAAGGACCCAAAAGGGTACCGTTGGGCCTTTGGTATAGCTGCATTGGAGACGGAGGAGATTGAACAGCTGTCTACCCTGCCTGGTCTCTCCCAGGACCCTTCGGTTGTGGGGTTGCTGAAGGTTGAAGAACAACAGGTGCCAATTGCTACCACGACGGTGCACCGGCGGCAATATCGCACCAACCGAGACTCCCTGATCCCCATCCATAAGCTGATTTGCCAGTTGGAGAGCCAAGGAGTGATCAGCAAGACTCACTCACCCTTTAATAGTCCCATATGGCCCGTGCGGAAATCTAATGGGGATTGGAGACTAACAGTAGATTATCGTGGGCTGAATGAAGTCACGCCACCGCTGAGCGCTGCTGTGCCAGATATGTTAGAGCTTCAATATGAACTGGAATCAAAGACAGCTAAGTGGTATGCCACAATTGACATTGCTAATGCATTTTTCTCCATTCCTTTGGCAGCGGAGTGCAGGCCACAGTTTGCTTTCACTTGGAGGGGTGTCCAGTACACCTGGAATCGACTGCCCCAGGGGTGGAAACACAGCCCCACTATTTGCCATGGACTGATCCAGACTGCACTAGAAAAAGGTGAAGCTCCAGAGCACCTGCAATATATTGATGACATCATCATATGGGGCAGCACGGCAGAAGAAGTTTTTGAGAAAGGGAAGAAAATAATCCAAATCCTTTTGAAGGCTGGCTTTGCCATAAAAGAAAGTAAGGTCAAGGGACCTGCGCAGGAAATCCACTTCTTAGGAGTAAAATGGCAAGACGGGCGTCGTCAGATCCCTGCGGACGTGATCAACAAAATAGCAGCTATGTCCTCACCGACTAATAAAAAGGAAACACAGGCTTTCTTAGGTGTTGTGGGCTTTTGGAGAATGCATATTCCAAATTACAGTCAAATTGTAAGTCCTCTCTACCAAGTTACCCGGAAGAAGAACGATTTTAAATGGGGGCCTGAGCAACGACAAGCCTTTGAACAAATTAAGCGGGAGATTGTTCATGCAGTAGCTCTTGGGCCAGTCCGGACAGGACCAGATGTTAAAAATGTGCTCTACACTGCAGCTGGGGAGAATGGCCCTACCTGGAGCCTTTGGCAGAAAGCACCTGGAGAGACCCGAGGCCGACCCCTGGGGTTTTGGAGTCGGGGATATCGAGGATCCGAGGCTCGCTATACTCCAACTGAAAAAGAGATATTGGCAGCATATGAAGGAGTTCGAGCCGCTTCAGAAGTGGTTGGTACTGAAACACAGCTCTTCTTAGCACCCCGACTGCCAGTGCTGGGCTGGATGTTCAAAGGGAAAGTTTCCTCTACACATCACGCGACTGATGCCACGTGGAGTAAGTGGATTGCACTGATCACACAACGGGCTCGCATAGGAAACCCCAGTCGCCCAGGAATTTTAGAAGTGATCACGGACTGGCCAGAAGACAAAGACTTTGGAATGTTGCCAGAGGAGGAGGTGACACGGGCTGAAGAGGCCCCGCTGTATAATAAACTGCCAGAAAATGAGAGGCAATATGCCCTGTTCACTGATGGGTCCTGTCGCATCGTGGGAAAACATCGGAGGTGGAAGGCTGCTGTATGGAGTCCTACACGACTAGTTGCAGAAACTGCTGAAGGAGAAGGTGAATCGAGTCAGTTTGCGGAGGTGAAAGCCATCCAGCTAGCATTAGATATTGCTGAAAGAGAAAAGTGGCCAGTGCTCTATCTCTATACTGACTCATGGATGGTGGCAAATGCCCTATGGGGGTGGCTACAGCAATGGAAGAAGGGCAACTGGCAACGCAGAGGTAAACCCATTTGGGCTGCCGCACTGTGGCAAGATATCGCTGTTCGGATAGAGAAGCTAGTGGTAAAAGTACGTCATGTAGATGCTCATGTACCCAAGAGTCGGGCCACTGAAGAACATCAAAACAATCAGCAGGCAGATCAGGCCGCCAAGATTGAAGTGTCTCAGGTGGACCTGGACTGGCAACGTAGGGGTGAGCTATTTATGGCTCGGTGGGCCCACGATACCTCAGGCCATCAGGGGAGAGATGCAACATATAGATGGGCTCGAGATCGAGGGGTGGACTTGACCATGGACACTATCGCACAGGTCATCCACGAATGTGAAACATGTGCCGCAATTAAGCAAGCCAAGCGGCAAAAACCCCTGTCGCATGGGGGGCGATGGCTGAAATATAAACAGTGGGAGGCCTGGCAGATTGACTATATCACACTCCCACGAACACGCCAAGGCAAGTGCCATGTGCTTACAATGGTGGAAGCAACCACTGGATGGCTGGAAACATACCCTGTGTCCCATGCCACTGCCCAGAACACTATTCTGGGCCTTGAAGAGAAAATTTTATGGCAACACGGCACCCCAGAAAGAATCGAGTCAGACAACGGGACTCACTTCCGAAACAACCTCGTAGATACCTGGGCCAAAGAACACGGCATTGAGTGGGTATATCACATCCCTTATCACGCACCAGCCTCCGGAAAAATCGAACGATACAACGGACTGCTGAAAACTACATTGAGAGCGATGGGGGGTGGGACTTTCAAACATTGGGATACACATTTAACAAAAGCCACCTGGTTAGTTAATACTAGAGGATCCGCCAATCGGGCTGGCCCCGCCCAACCAAGACTTCCACATACTGTAGAAGGCGATAAAGTCCCTGTAGTGCGCATGAGGAGTATGTTAGGAAAGACAGTCTGGGTTAGTCCTCCCTCAAGCAGAGGCAAACCCATTCAAGGGGTTGTTTTTGCTCAGGGACCTGGGTACACCTGGTGGGTGATGCAGAAGGATGGGGAAGTTCGATGTGTACCTCAGGGAGATTTGATTTTGGGAGAGAATAGCCAGTGAATTGGGCTGTATGATACCTAACTGCTAAATACCCTGCCAATGCATGTCATTGTATCTATAGTGTCTATATGCCATATCAAGGGTATTACTGTAAGAATTACCCAAATGACTGCGGGATGGACTTTGAAACTAAGCCAAGTACAACAGCGACAGAACTTGAACTGACACCCAGCAATTTCCTCAAGATCAACATCCTCGACCTGCAGAACAAGGGCGTGAGTTGCACCAAATGTACTAGCCACAAGTTCCAGAGGCAGCATACAACAACCCACCATCTCACACCATCTCTCTTATCCTGAAGAACTGTTACAACAGATGGAGCCCCAAAGTCATGGACTAAATAAAATCAATGGACACATTAGAGGAATAGCCCATACGCTAAAGGAATACCATTCGCGTGTGTGTGCGGGGGGACGACGGGGACGGACGCAAGTCCATATACTTATATGTATAAGACAAGGAAGTGGTAGTGGTCGATTGGAAAATGTAAGATCTGGGCATGATGTAGATGGTATAGAATAAGGGGTGGATAATGTCCTGGGTTCAGCTGGGATAGAGTTAATTTTTTTTTTACAGGAACCTGGGAGGTGGGGGGCATAGCCGGGGCAGCTGACCTGAACTGGCCAAGGAGCTATTCCATACCATGTGACATCATGCTCAGTATATAAAGGGGGAGCGGGCCGGGGGGTGGGCTCTTCTTTTCGGTGGGGGAAGTGGCAGAGCGTCGGGTCCCGGGTGGTGAGCAGTTGCACTGTGCATCACTCTTTTTGTATACTTTTTCATTAGTACCGTTGTTGTTGTTGCAATTTCTTTGTGTTGTTCCAGTAAACTGCCTTTATCTCAACCCTCGAGGTTCCAGGTTTGGTTTTTTTTTCTCTCCTCCGTTTTCCCCCCATCCCACCGGAGGGGGGCGGGAGGAGTGAGCGAGCGGCCGCGTGGTCCTTTGTTACCGGCTGGGCTGAAACCACGACACAGGTGTACTGCTAACTCCCCTGGCTGCGCTCCAGGTAAAAGTGCCAGTTTTACGTCAGGTTTTTATTATAGAACTACTCTCCCCATTCCCAACCCAGCATGTCTAAGAAGCTTGGCTGAAATTTTAGCATCGTTAACACCCCGTCAATGCTGTGTGAAACCCGCCTGTAGGCCAGCACTGGGGAAGTGTCCATCTGGAATCCATCCCTGGCGTGGATCAAAGACACATGAGAGCCTGTCCCTGGACATTTGGGAGACTCTGCTGTGGGGAGAGGAGGCCTGCGGTAGTCCTAAGCATTTGAGACTTCTGATCAAGTGTCAGTAGCCCAGACACTCTGTCCACGAATTATGCTCCGGCTGGTGGAGGGGATGTAGAGGAGACCCCTGTTGCAAAGGGAGCTTGCTCATCTTTGACCAGAACGAGCCAGGGGAACCCTCACTGCTTTGCAAGATGAAACAAAGCTGAAGCTTCCAGCAAAGAGCAAGCACCAGCTGAAGAAGTCTGAACTCTTGCAGTTAATCTGAGCAGGAAGCAGAAGAGCAGGCATTCAGCAGCTGGCCGAACTAAGGACCAAATCAGTGCAGAGATGGGACAGGGAAAGAAGATCTTCATATACAAAAAGTCTGCTTTGTTCCTCTCATACTTCGTGTCAAGGAATCAGAGAAGGAACTGTAAAATCTCGGACAACTTTTTTCAGAGCCGTATGCTCTGCTTGACTGATAGAAAAAAAAGCAGGCCATAAATGTATTACATCAATAATACACATCTGCTGTGCATTCAGGGCCTACACGAAAGTGAATAGGCACACTTATCCAGCTGGGAACATAGCCGCTGTGCAGATTTTTCCTTATCGGCCTGGAACAAATTCTGAACATCTCCGAAGAGAGATGTGGGGTTTCCGCTGATCAGAGCAGCACAGAGGAAGGGAGTTTCTTTTGAGATAGTGCCTGATAGGTTCCCACACAGCAAGCTGGCTGAAGTTTAAATTACCTACTTCAGAGCAGTGAAGGACTGATATGCTTGAACTCTCTAAGGTTTGCATTACTCAAACACCTCCTCTGACTTCAAGACTTTGAAAATAAATCAGAAGGGGGCTGATTAATGCCAAGCTGACACCGTGCTCCCTCTAAAGGCTCAAGGATGCAGGCATGGCATCTTTGGTCCAAAAGAAGACCTTGCAGTTGTCTCTGCTGTGCCTGTCTCTCAACACATGGCCTCCTTTTCCCAGAAATTTTCACTCTGGCAGCACTTGGCCCTCAACACATATCAATTGATATATAGTGCTTGTCTGGCCACATTTGGACCCGTTCTGATTCTCTGCCCCTTTCTTCTCTCCCCTGCTTTCCAAATAGCCATCCACGACTGTTTACTTTGGCAACGCCTACAAAAAAAAATAGTCTCAATGAAAAGGAAAAATCCATTAGGAAGAGCCATCTGAGTGCTAAAAGGCCCCTAATCAGTGGAAAGTTTAAAGAGCACTGCTCTGAGAGAGGCTGCGGTGCCTTTCCAACACCTTCACAGCAATGTGTGAGGCTATGACATGTCAAAGTGAAGCCCCAAACACAGGCACTGTGCCAAAAGAACTGGTTTCATTAGGGCTGAGGAGAGCGTTTATGTCCGGGTGGGTGGTGGGGAGGGAGTTGCTTATGTGGGAACAACTGCATCAGAGCAAATAACTGCAATCAAATTAATAAGATTTCCCCTAGCTGGTTACAGCACACAGCCTTGGCTATTCTTCTCAGTCAAAAGTGAAATGAGAGAGGTTTATCTACAGCTCAGCATTACACCTTGACCAAAGCGGGAACTTGAATTTTAAGAACCAATGCAGGTCAAAGTAAGGGGAACTTGAATTTTAAGAACCAATGCAGGTGAAAGTAAGGGGATCTCAGCAAAGCCAGCTGGGGCAGAAAGGCAGTGCTAGGAAGAGGATCTAGTGCTGTCGAGAAAGAAAGGCCCTCCAAATTGTTGTCTTCCTTGATGTCTGAAACAATAAATTCAGCCAACAGCTGGAGAAAGCAGGGAATATAGTTTAAGATAAAATGCAGCTGCCCAAGAAACACCTCTCAGCTACTGATCCCAAAGTGAGAAATGACTGTCCACTTAAGCTGTATGAGGTATGTAATGCTCCCGTGTCTGGGTAGACTAGTTGCTTTGGGTTGCAGGACCCTCTGTATTTCAGACCACCATTATCTAACATTTCACAAGTCCACCAAATTACAGATTTCAAAGCATCACACAGAAGTCAATGAACTGCTCCTTTCAGTTCCCCTATGAAGAAGAAAGATGCATGTTTTTCTTATAGGGAGGGATCAAAATATTTGTAATGAATCTGCTGCTCTATCAACTGTTTTTTTAAAGCTTGATAGAAACAGTCAGAATTAGGTTTAGTCCATTCTCCTTCATCTTCTACACTTTTTAATCCAGCATGTAAGGAAACTCAGTCACAATTTAGCCTCTAAAAAGTCTATGCCATAAAAGTCTGTGTACATTGCAGTCCAAAGCTGAACTTACAGATCAGGAAAATCTACTCCAGCTAATTGTATATTGCCAGCTCAGCCTTTTGCGTGCCCTGTACAACCCTGTCTTCAACTCCGGGTAATCGTGTTGTATCTACAGCCTAAATCACTGCCATGACGTCTTTCAGAATCTGTGCTATCTAGCTGAAGATAGCTCAGTGCACCTACGTAATATCCAAACATGGACAATAATACAGACCAGCCCTTATTCGCATGCCGTAGCAAGCGCAGCAGTTTCAAATTGCTGCAGGAGGAATATACTCTTGGAAGGTGCTTTGATTATTGAAACCAAAACCTTTAATTTTCCACAGAAGAGAAGAAGGACTGGGTGAAGGGCTTGGTACAGTGTACTTTTACAGTAAATGTGATCTCTTCTGCTGCTCAGGATGAAGAATAGGTAATCAAATTTGTCTACTTGAGGCAGAGGCAAAATGGAGACGCTAAAGAGAAGGATGTTTTGGTACGCCACTTCGAGGTATTCTTTATCTTTCACATAAGACACATAGACACCCCCCCCCCCCACTCCACACAAAATTCTAAGGCATACCTAAAAAAGTGACAATAATTTAAATTATGTTGGGCTACATTTAAAGCCATATGAGAGGTAGAAGTCCCATTATGTAAGAGGCTTCTGAAGGGGAACAAACTTGCTTCCTCCTCAGATCTATTTGGAAATTTTCAATGAAGGAAACTTAGAAGTCCCATATTGTTTTGGGATATTCAAAATGTCTTAGCATCAACTTTTAAGAATTTTGCATTTATACAGAAAAACAAAAAGGTATTTCTGGTGCTTTTAGAAGTCTTCCCATAACTCCAATTTTATTACAGAATAAAACTCTTGTGAAACATCCTAAACTGAGAAAGCCATGCAATTTCAGAGAAGTATCAATCACACTATGAAAATTTAATCACCAAACCCTAGATGAGATCCATACAGCCAGGAAGGACTGAAGTACAAAGACTGCAGCATAACCTGAACTTCCCTTCTAGCAATTAGAAAATAAACTGATATGGAAGAATAAAAACAGCTGTGCCTGGAACCTTCTGTCATCTATAACAGACAGCTGTAGAAAGACCCATTACCCTCAAATGGGCAGAAGCAGCAGGTAGAGATGAAATGTCTTTGAATTAAGTGATTACACTTTTTGGAATAGCCTCCCTCCAAACAACACAATCTGGAGATATCCAGCATGCCTGCTGGAGCAGAAACAACACGCAGTCTGGGCTTTCCCAAGAACGACTGTACTGTTGGCAATGTGTAGATATGTTGCTATAGTAAAACATCCCTGTCTGGGCAAGGCTCAGCCCACTTCAGTTATCTTCTTGTTCGAGGACTTGAGTCATTCAGTATTTTCACCTGTCTCTGCTGTCAGCCAATCCTAAATTACCATCTGTCCCTCTTGCTGACCAATCCCACTCAGCCTTTCAGGTATACATAGATAGATATGCACACAGCTGCTCCCCTCCTATAGCTCTCTAAGCCTTATATGAGGCCTTTGTGTTTAGGTTGTGGGTTCTTTGTTGTTTTTTTTTTTAAAAAAGCTGTTTGGGGGTTTCTGAAGCAGTCCCTGTTTAAGGATCTGTTGCTAATCTCTGGAGTTAGTTTCTAGCTACAGCAGCATGCAAGGTAAGAATAATTCTCTTGTGCTGATAAACTTTTCATGTATGTGTTGGTATTTTTTTCTGCTGTTCTACATGGTGATTTGGTTTGGGGGTTGTTGTTGTTTTATTATTATTATTTGAAAGGACACATGCCAGACAAAAGTGGAGCAGGCTTGCTCTCTCACAGGGAGCTGTATAAGGGTTGTAGAACTATACCTGGTTGCTAATAGTTGGTTGTTTCCTGGTTAAGGGACTGGTTTGGTTTGGATCACTACTGTCTGCTTCTAGGCCTAAGGCTCTTTTTCTGATGTAAAACCACATGTCTGAAGGGCAAGCCTTAAGTTCATGTGGGCTTATAGAAACAGTCTTTGCTCCTGAATCTGTGGAAGTAAACAGTTCCTGTGCCCTCCATGCTGTTTTGCCTAGGAAGGTATTATTAAAAGTACTTGTGAATCTTGTGGGTTGATAAATAGAGTAGTCTTGGAAACCTCTCCCTGAATTCTGGGGGAGGAATTGAGAATAAGACCTAAGCTAGAGCACTGTGCTACCCTATGCTAAGTAATCTGATTTGCTGACTGGTCTTTTTGTCTAGATCCCTGCCTAAGAGGCATCTTGCATATCCTTGGCACACTCTGTTCTTGCTGGGTATTCTCTCGATGAATCCTCATATTTTCTGTTTAGCTGCCATAAATATACTTCAAGGACAGCCAGCAAGAACTTCAATGGGTCGGTGGTCGCAGAAGCAGCCCTTCGACTCAAAGGGATCCTTCATTGCGCATGATCGGATGTAGGCAGTACTAAGATAATCAGTTGTGATCATTTTTATGTATATGTGTACTAATCTGATTAATATGCAATTACTTATTCTATATAACCTGTTTGTGCTATAGCTGAGGTATGGACGCTACGTGGAACGATCCCCCGTGCATCCAGCGCTGCAATAGGAATGCCTGCTTTCTAAAACTCCAAAATGAGACTTGGAGAGTTTCTTTGACCGGCTTTTCAGTATCACTATAGAATAAGTAATTGCATATTAATCGAATTAGTATATATATACATAAAAATGATCGCAACTGATTATCTTAGTACTGGCTACATCCGATCATGCGCAATGAAGGATCCCTTTGAGTCGAAGGGCTGCTTCTGCGACCACCGACCCATTGAAGTTCTTGCTGGCTGTCCTTGAAGTCTTTATTCTTGTCCTTGTTCTTTGATCTTGAAGCTTAATGCAGTTTCAATCACACATGGTCAGTTTCAGCATTGTTCTCATCTAGTGTACAGGAACATCTTGTCATAAGAGCAAAGGACTGCAAAACTTATGAAGATCTACTAGTTAATCACTTTGTTACCGAAAAACTCGGAATAAAGAACTTATCAACACGAATGTAGTGTAGATAAGCAGACACTTCTTTATTAATGGCTGGGTGCGTGGGCAAGTCCTCTCACGAACCACGCACACCTGAACACCAAAATCACACACCTTGTATTAAACTTACTCATACATATTCATTAGATTTCTGAGAAGTGTTATGCATATTCATTAGATTTCTGGGAAGTTCTTAGCATATGTAAATGTCCTTTACACAGGCGCAGTGAAGGTCTCTGGTGGTCTTCCATAGTCTTCCTCACTTTGTCCCATAGCTGACCTTTCATGTGATTCTGCGCAGTATGATTTTCGCCATCATGTATTAGATTTACATAAAGTACATTCAATGTTAATTCTTGAATTTAATATTTCTAGTGATTGGCCCTCAGTCACACCACCTTATCAATATTCTTATACTAAAACAATCATTGGTTAATCTCACTTAACTCTACTGATTGGAATTCTCGTTAATTAGATCGAAGTAAATCTTTACCAAAGCTTCCGTGGTTAACTGATTTCAGACAATACTCAAATTCTTATAGTTACACATAATACATTTTCTTAAGTTCCTAAGTTCCTATTAATTTGAAATTCTGACATCTGTTATCTAAGTTCTAAATGTTCCTACTAGATGATTTTAACCAATTCCTCTGGCCTTGGTACAGGGCCATACAGGGGATTTCACAGCAGCTGTTAGTTGTTGGTTAAATATATAGAATGCAATATATAATTTTGCTAAAATATTTCTTATAGTTCCATATTCCTATGAAAATTAATTCTAACTAATAACAAATCAGTAACAACCTGACTACACTTTTGTAATTATCTCCCCAGTTACCCTTTGTCTCGTTTCAACCATAATGTTAATGCATGATCATTTATCAAATCTCACTTAGTCATCTAGCAGCAAACCAGTTTTCATAGAAGGTACAAAATGTTAAAACCATAAAAGTTTGTTCAAACCACATGAAATGTATGGACATATGCTATCAAGTTCAGTTATACACATTCGATTTCCAAAGTTCTTCCCCAAAACTATTACCAGGAGTTGCTTATCTCGCACAGTTTCTATCAGGTTGAAGTTCCCCTGCTTCGAATTAAAGGTCCAGTGTTATTTTCCTCTACAGCACATGCCCAAGGCGGAGGGGGGGTGGGGGTAAGTCTTTTGGTCGTGAATTGAGTCGGTGGTCTGATCTGCTCGTGCTGCCTTTACCTTTCCTCCGGTTATCCAAGATTTTTGCTGACTTCGTGCCTATTAGCAATTTTTCAACTTCTCGGTGCCTCCTGGGGTAGGATGTTCCCTTCTTCTCAGTCTTTTCGTTCTCCTTCAGGGGCCCAGTCGTTAGCAAGGCATGCCTTGTACAGACAAAGGATCTCTTATTTCACAAGACCTCTTCTTAAGTAAATCCCTCCTTCAGTCCATGGCTTCTCTCTCCAGTCCATCCTCTTTTGTTACTCCCTTGGAATCCAGGAGGATGAAGGCTTGCTGGGCCTCTGCTGAGAGAAGCCTCTTGACTGAGGTAAGCACCGTTGCAGCCCTTCGCTGCTCTTCTCGGGATCTGCTCCCTCCCTGTTTCGGGGGGGGGGGGTTTGTGTGTGTGGCGGGGGAGGGGCCGCAGGGCCGGCTCCTGGGAGAAGCTGCTCGAAGCTGCCCCGGCTGGGAGCCGGACCCGCCTCTGGCCCAGGCCGAGCCCCTCAGCGACGGCGGGAGCGCCTCTGGGAGAAGAGATTTCAGAAGGGGAACGAACGCCCCGTGAGGGAGTCGGGGGAGCGGGATGTGAGAGGAACCCCTCTGCGGATCCCGAGGTCAGGGAAGGAGGAGGGGATGCCCCCGCAGCCCGCGGGGAGGCGGCAGGCTGTCCCCCCCAGCCCGTGGAGGGGAGCGGGGGAGCGGATGTCCCCCAAAATGGCGGCGGCTCCCGCGCTGGAGCAGTCTGTGACGGAAGGACTGCACCCTGCCTGTGGAAGGGACCCGCGCTGGAGGAGTCTGTGAGGAACTGCAGCCCGCGGGAAGGACCCACGCTGGAGAAGTTGGGGAAGGGCTGTCTCCCGCGGGAGGGACGGACCCCACGGCGGAGCAGGGGCCGAGCGCGGAGTCCTCCTCCCCCTGAGGAGGAAGGAGCGGCAGAGACAAGGGGTGAGGAGCCGACCCCAGCCCCCGTCCCCGTCCCCTGTTCCCCTGCGCCGCCGGGGGGAGGAGGTGGAGAGAACGGGGAGTGGAGTTGAGGCGGGAGGGCTCCCCGGGGGGAAGCTGTTCTCAGGCTGGGTTTTGCTTCCTCATAGCCTTGTTGTGATTTGATGGGTAGCAGGTGACATTGGTTTGGTTTCTTCCCCAGGTTGAGCCTGTCTTGTGACCGTGCCCGCAAGTGGGGAGTGATCCCTCCCTGTCCTTAAATTTGATGAGCTGCAAGTCAGGTATTCTGTTCTTCAGGGGTGGGGAGGAGATCTGACTGAAGGGTGCTAATTGTACTTTGTCAGTGGAGCTGGACTTACAGATGAGGATGGGTTCTCTGAATGACATGCAAGAGGCGCCTGGTGACTCTTGGAAATAAATGTAAAAAGACCATCCATAGAAATATTTTGGCATTTGAATGTCTGCTGGGAAAAGTTGCAATTTCAGCAGAAAAGAAGTATGTTTTTTTGATAGGAGTCCTTCAGTGATATCTCAAATCTGTAATTTAAGCACTAAGAAACTCAACGATTAATATTGTATTGATCTGGTACTCTGTTTTCTGGTTAGTGCTTTGGCTTCAAATACAGCCACGCCAATACATGCTAAGGTATAAGTTAATGTGGAGAGGAGGGTTTTTACTGAGATGTGAAAACTCCCTGTTCTGTAACCAAATCTTTTTATGGGAAGCATTGCGGTCTTGGACTTGGAATGAGCTGCAAGTTAGTGCTTATTTCCACTTGGAGCTTTGTTTTGGGTTTTCAGGCTTAATCCCAAACTGGTGGTGATGCAAAGGTAAAAAGTTCAGAGAGCATCTTTGTTTTGCAGACTGCTGAGAGGCTGGACAGTAGGCCTATGAATGTATTTTGCTGACTGTCTGGTTTTGCAGGGTCTAAATGACAGAACTGCTTGTGGAACACCATTATCGGTGGGCTGACCGGCAACCTCGAGGAAAGGCCAAAGCCGACCATCATCAGTGACCCTAGACCTCCTGAAGAAAGCTTAGCGGATGAACTACCAGCAGTGGACAGTCCTGAGGCATTGGTGAAAACATCTTTCAGGTCTGGCGGATATGAGCTTACTTTGTTTATCCTTGAGAGGATATGTTTTTAAGATTAAGTCTGCAGTGTGGGTTTGGTGGGAGAAATCAGTCCCGAAGGATTCCACAATGCTGTACTGAACAACGGTGAAAAAAGAGGTCCATAAATAATACTGGCTGGACTTGTCCTTTACTTCTCCGACCTCATTAGCCTTCCTAAAAGATGAAGAACTAGACAGATATGAAGTCTGTACCTAGTCAAAATGGTCAGGAAAGACAGCTCCTTCTAGGAAGATGTCTTTGAAGGTTGGCACTGTTTCTTCTGAAAGTGGTTTAGTGATGAAGACTTGCACTTTAGGTCAGATGATGCGCTTTACTGATGCGAGGGAGAGCTAACCCTTTTCCTGTTGATGTGATGTCTTGAGAACTGTCTAGCATTAACTTATTTTGCCAAGGAGAAGGATTCTGGCCAGGGCCTTGCAAGCAAGCAGTTGCTGCTGTTGTAGAGTGTGTGATAGACCTATTGCTGGGTTTTCCTACCTCTTATTTAATCATGTGGACGTACAGTTGTCCGATGTTTCTTGGAGGCATGTTTTCTGAAAATGATTTTCTCAAAGTGAGGTAAACTGGAGAAGCCGAGTGATCTTTGACCAAAATGTGAAAATCGGTGTGCCCAGCAAAAGCGGAGTGAGTGGCAGAATTTATTTTTTCCAAGTGTTTTTCGAGCCTTTTTGTGGTCATTGTTGAAAACCTATGCTCTACTTTTCTTTTACAGTAAACATACATGTGTGTAAGCATGAAATGGTTTTTGCTTTGGATAAATTTCTCATGACTACAGTGATTTTGATTATACCTCAGTCTGTCAAACTTATTTCAGTCTTGGTATAATTGTGATTTTGAAGGCGCTGAAGTTCAAGTCATTGTATTAGGTGGTAATTTCAGCTACCTTGTTTATACTGCTTGACATTTAAAAACACGTTACCGCAAAGTGAGTTTGTCAGTCTATATAAATGAATCCTGTAAGTCCATGGGGCATTTTCATCCTTTAATATTCCCTTGGAAATGATTCAGGAGAAGTGTTTCAGAACCTTTTACGGTTTTATGGTGAGCCGTGGTATTGAATGGCTTTTAAACGCTTTGTGTCTCTGGTATTTCAAATGTGTAATTTCAAGAGATCTAACTCTTTTTCAGCTTTCACTTCTCATACCAGATTCTGGGTATCTGCAGTCCTTAGGTTGCCGTCGTCACGATAATTTCAACCTTTTTATATGCCAAAATAATGTCAGAGCGTTTCAAGTGGCATGATTTGATCATGTGAGTAGGGGTGACTCTTGGAAGAAGTGAGCTTGTATATAGCATGAAGGGTTGGAAAATGTAATTAAGCAAAATAGTTTTGCTCATGCAGTTTAAATGGCTTTATAAACATTACCGAACCTTTGTATTTCACCAGTAGAGCAATTACTGTACAGTGTGGCATTTTTGGAGGCTTTTATAGATGGGAATCCAAACAAATTGTTGTTACAAAGTAGATTTTAATTGTCTAGTTTCATAAAGAAAGGAAGCCCTGTGCACGCTTGAGCTGTGCAGGGGAGTGGAAGAGAAGAGGGTATATTGCAATTACTGTCTAAAGACACGAGAAAATAAAAACACTGTGGTGTTTTTACTGAGTTTGGGATCTCTGTTGATATTATGGTGCAAACTGGGGCTTAGGAGGCAGTAGCATCTTTTGTATGATGGGCTGCATGTTTGATTCATCAAGGTCTTCTGTGGGTGGTGATCTTCAAGTGCTTCCGTGACAGAGTTTGCCTGGTGTGTCTGAGGGTAAGTGATTGCCTGGCAAGCATGGGCTTTCCTTGTTTCTTGTTTAGTAGATGCTAGTGGAAAATCTTGCTACCCTGTTGCCTTTTGGGGACTGAAATGTGCTTTCCAAGTTGTCCAGTTCAGCATGTCTTAATTGGGAATCTGGTGGCTGAATCTCAGGGGGTGCGTGGGGCCACGTTGGGCTTGCATGAACTGGTTTTACAGAGAGAAAAACCAGGCCTTGCTTTCGAACGTGACTGCTACGAACTCTAAAAAGCAGCGACTCCCTTACTAGTTGTGATTCACTGCTGTTGGAGCAGTGTATGGCGAAACTATCCCTTCCATGCACAGCTAGAAAGAGAATGCCTCTCCAGTGTCAAATGAGTGACGCTTGCTTGTGATTGCATGTCTTTTTATGTGAATACATACAAGCAGCATGAAATCCCAGCTGCCACCTCTTGTATTAGATCTTGTTTTCTACTGTGCGGTACTTACTGTTCTGTAGCTTGGAAAATTAGGAGGAGATCTATGTTTGATTTTGTTCCGCTTCCAGATATGAGCTTGAAACGCATTTAAACCTTATGGAAGGAGGAATGTGACTATTTCAATCATTTCGGTTGTACTTTTCCTGTGGTAATAATCCATCTGTAAGATGTAAAGCAAAACCCAGATGAAACCAACCCCCTCTCTATACCTGGCATAAGTCTAGTGCGTGATCCCTCCCTAATGAAAAAGTGTTCCGATGGGTCTTGATTGTCTTATACAATTATTTTACTGTCTCTTTTCTGAAGATACCAAGAACCAGCACCAGATTGGTCTAAACAAGGCTGATTTTCAACTCTCTCTTTAGAAAGGTAGAGTTTGTAGTATCATCTTGTTTGGAATATTGCAGTGAGCGAGCAGTTGTAAGTAATTTTGTGTCTTGACTAGTTCTGCTACTCCAGTGCTTAAAATGTAGATTTAAAATCCATTCTCACTGGCATTTAGTCTATTTGCCTAGTAAAGGCAGGGGAGGCCCCAACTTGAATTACATTTGAAAATACAGTGGGATATGGAGAATGGTGGATTATCCCCTTTTGACAAGGGAAAAAAGTATCATGAGACACATAGAAGTGATGAGCTTCTTGGCCCACACTTTATGCAACAAACCCGATATATCGGCTGTCTTTCTTTGCACCAAGATGCAAGTTCACAATTACAGGGGCTGTGATCCCTTTCTTTTTGAATAGCTGTGCGTGGATCAGCATCCATGTACGTACAATCGTTGGCAGTGGCTGCGGACTGATGCCAGTGTGGAATATTAGGTGGTGGGCGTACGGCCTTGGCAGGGCTGCGTGATCTGGCTGTTGGCTGGAGATGTCAGCGGTTGCTGACACTGAAGCCTGTAACTCAGAAGCTCTCTTCCCGGATCTGCTTTTTGATCTGCTTGGTCCCTGTAAAGAGTAGTGGTGCTATTGGTCTTGGTAAGAATTAACAGTGGTAATTACTGAGCTCTTTGGGAGACTGTGTCGTAACTTTACAGCCTGCTTTAGCTTCTGTGTGCCTGGCAGCGCTACCCAAGCAGGCATTTTGATAATGCTGGGCTGGCACCCAGCAGAGGGAGCAGAGAAATGAGGGACAGTTTGGGTGCTGTTCTGCCAATACCACCTAGAAGTTTGTGGAAGTGCTTTATATTGGAGGACAGGAGAGAAACTGCTGCGTTTGTCCCCAGACTGCTGCCTGGAGTGAAGCAATTCACCAGGGTGGCACTGTTCCAGCTGAAAACTCGATGTGTCCAAGACGTCATCATTTCTGCTAGAGTTGTTTGGTTTTGATGTACGGGAGAGACGGGCTGTTCTTTTGAGTCCGAAGACCTGGGACACTGGATTGGGGTATATGACTGTGGTGGTGCTTATGGGATGTAATGGCTGTGCTGGATCTTGTGGCAGGAGAGATCCCATGGTACAAGGTGTCGGTGACATCCAGGGAGGAGTGGAGATGCTCGTCTGAGACAAAATGTTCAGTGCAACCTGCCATCCTGGTCCAGGGCCTGTGTGATAGCTGAAGTTGGTCTGGAATCGTGGAGTAGTCCAGCTGGCTCCATCTAGCACGTGGGGGCTTAGGGCAGCAGTGATTCCAAAGTGATCAGCCAGGGTAGCAGGCAGCTGAACAGTCAGCAGGTGAGGCAAAGTCCTGTACCAGACAAGCCTTATGGGATACCTATGTAGCTATACTGAACTAGGAAGTGATGTATATCCTCTGTTACTGAGGCCATATGTCCTGGGAACCAGCAAGGCAGATTGAGTTCCTTCAAGGTCAGAGTGTTTTTAAGCTCAAGGCTTGCATGGGTTCTTAATTGCTGTCACCTTTCAAAATACTTTTAGCTTGAGAGTGGTAACACCCCTGCTTACCTTAATAGCTGCTTTTCCTGTGTCAGCTGCAAAGTTTCTTTATCTTTCCAAGGATGGTTTGCTTTGCTTTCCTTATCTGGTTCTGTTCTGCTTTGGGAGTCTTAAATCGCCCTGGCAGCTAATCTTCCTGTATTTCGGGTTTGGTTGTGAGTGATGTAAACTGTTGCTCGTGCCAGCGACTGGCCATTTGATCAACAGGATAGAGAGGATCCTGCAGCGCTCCAAATGCGAAAACTTCAGTCACAGCAGCACGTGCTGGGAGTCAGCCCACGAGGCTCAATCATGTGGGTCAAGGTGGCATCAGTGGGAATAAGGGGTATGAGCCAGCCTTCACCCTACCTTGCCTGAGTCCTAGCAAGAGCGCATCTCTAGTGACCTGGTGGAGAGGGACCTACAGGACTCCTTGAGCACCTCTCACGTTTTGACACTCTCTGGGCAGCACCGAAGCTTGGCTGTAGCTACCTAAGGTAGTATGTGAGGTCTGAAAATCAGAGAGGGAGGTGATGCTATGCGGGAGAGCTGTGAGCGTGACCGCAGAAGAACAGGAGTTGAGGGCTAGTCGTGGGGTAGAATAAAGCCCGCCTTCCCTGCCAGGTCTCAGTATTTGTTTATTGCCTTTTTCATTTG
Organism: Haliaeetus albicilla; assembly: GCF_947461875.1. Classification (NCBI taxonomy): domain Eukaryota; kingdom Metazoa; phylum Chordata; class Aves; order Accipitriformes; family Accipitridae; genus Haliaeetus; species Haliaeetus albicilla. The sequence goes on from NW_027212496.1 coordinate 519,438, forward strand.
GATTTTCTTCTTGTTTTTTTAAAGAACACACAAAAATGAGAGGTGAATCTCACTTGCCCTAACTTGGTAAAAAAAAAAAAGACACTTTCTCATTGTTTTTTGTACCCATCTACTGCAGATTCAGGTCTCGCTAAAGATTAAAATGTAAGCAGTCTCTCTGAAAACCACCCTTCTCAACATCTTTTTCAATCCAGACTTGTTATAAGGCACTTTACTTGCATTAAACTTAAATTCATCGGTGTTGTATTCAAACCTGTTGCTTCTTCCTGTTATTTATTGGTAGTCCTTATGACGAATAAGAAGGGAAAAGTGTTCTGTTCATGAAGGAAATGGCTCCCATATTATTTGTCTGTCTTGTCTCTTCTTTTAATTGTGCCTCCCTTCTAGGTGCATGTCATGCTTTGTGAGAGCTGTGCACTATTTTCTTGGTAGATTGAGACTTGTGAGTCAGAGGGGGAATGATCAGAGGAGAAAGATTTATCCCAGTTACTGTTCAAAGGCTGCATTCTCTCTCTCTTTGGGTATATGCACAGGGGTGCAGGAGGAAAGTGTTTTTTCAGGCAGTTGAAAGAGAAATGGACTTCTCTGTCTTTTGGGTTGGGGGTTTTTTTGGTGTCCCAGTCTTCTTGTTCTTCATAGGATAGATGTATTATTGATGGCAAGCAAAGCCAGAGATGCTGTCCCTGTAAATATGAGACACATGAAAAGACCCAAGTTGAGAAATTCAGACGGACTGTGGGTGTCCTAACAGAGCTGTGCCTCGGAAAGGCAGGGAAGAAATCCACTTCCAAAATGGGAATGAGAGTTTGAGCTGAAGCTCCATGGCTAAACAAAGTCCTGGTAGTAAAGAAGTCCTGCTTTGAGGACTGCCCCATGCCTGTCCTTGACCACCCTTCTCCGCCTGACGTATGTCACGTGAATCTGGTACCATAATAAACTCTGAGCATTTGTTTTGCAGTTGTGCAAGGCTTCCAGGTCTGTCTTTGTAAGCATGCAGATCACCCCCAGTCCTTGACATGGACTACGGTACCCCCACCACACACAGAGGACAAACATATTTTTAAATCCAGATGGTGGTATACCTCTGTAGGGTTCGGCGTTCGGAAGATCTCGCGATGTCACGGAAAGTTAGAGGGTTAGTCGCAGCCTTATGATGTATCTGTAATCCCGCCTACCCTTGTTAGTATAAAAGGAATTGACTGCGCAATAAAAGGCGGAAGTTGGTGCTCACACTGTGTGTGTTATCTGTCTCTTTCCCTGGTCTGGGGGTGATCAGTGATCTAATCGTGGCACCTTGATATGTGGCAAACGCTACATACCTCTCCAACCCCGTGAGTCTCAAATGTCCGTGCGGCGCTCCTGTGGGTATACAAGGCTGTTCCTGGGTCTGTGCTTAGTTGCTTGGCTTACCGAAGTTGCTAGCCCAGTCTTCCTTCCTTTTCAGAAGAAACTGTATATGATCAGGGAGTTACATATAGGAAAAGACACTAATTTAAGGATAGCCTTTATTCTGATAAGGAAGTGTTTAAGAATGCACTATTTAGTTGTCTCCACCATGAGCGATGAAAAGCCTCTACATACTAATATCAAACTGGGATGCCTTGCAATTCCTGTTGACATAATTTTTAGCCTGGTTTCCTAAGGAAAACTGGCTATCCTTTTCCAAAGGAAATTGCTGTATATCTCTCAGTCAGCCTTCCCGTTAAGTTCTTAAGCATAGCTGAACTTGATCAGTAGCTTAACAGAATGGTAGACATCTCAAAGGTATTGTTGTGGTTTAACCCCAGCCAGCAACTAAGCACCACGCAGCCGCTCACTCACTCCCCGCCCCCCCATCCAGTGGGATGGGGGAGAAAATTGGGAAAAGAAGTAAAACTCGTGGGTTGAGATAAGAACGGTTTACTAGAACAGAAAGGAAGAGACTAATAATGATAATGATAACACTAATAAAATGACAACAGCAATAATAAAAGGATTGGAATGTACAAATGATGCGCAGTGCAATCGCTCACCACCCACCGATCGACACCCAGCTAGTCCCCGAGCAGCGATTTCCCTCCCCAGTTCCTATACTAGATGGGACGTCGCATGGTATGGAATAGCCTGTTGGCCAGTTTGGGTCAGGTGCCCTGGCTGTGTCCTGTGCCAACTTCTCGTGCCCCTCCAGCTTTCTCGCTGGCTGGGCATGAGAAGCTGAAAAATCCTGGACTTTAGTCTAAATGCTACTTAGGAACAACTGCAAACATCAGTGTTATCAAGGTTCTTTGCATACTGAACTCAAAACCTAGCACTGTACCAGCTACTAGGAAGACAGTTAACTCTATCCCAGCTGAAACCAGGACAGGCATTTAGTTCCTCTCTGCTTTGTGAAAACTGATGGTAGGATAAGAAAGGGTCCCGGTGAAGGAATGGATAGGAGAGAGAGAAGCTGACTTCCCAGAGTTGCTGTCTGGCTGAGCAGTGCTAACATCCTCTCTATGTAATCAGCACATCTGTAGCTGTGAACGAGGCGCCATATGTGACCACACAAGCAGGCAGGGCGCTATTTGGAGGAAAAGCCCAAGGAGAGCAGAGCAGCAGGAGAGACAGCAGATCAGAGAATGTGTTGCTGTGGGGAAGGTAGGGAACATGTAAAGCACAAGTGCCTAAGAAACCAGTCACAGCTTGTGCTGCAGCTTTGAGTACTCGAAGTGCTGCTAATGAAAGGTACTCTTGTCACTACTGTTACGCTATAAATCGTGTGTAATCACCCTGGTGGAGTGGACCACATATCTTATTCGGGTTAATTCTATGCCATGACCCCCTGGCCTCTTGGCATGTGGTGACACCCAGCGTGGTCTTTCTGTGCACATGCAGAGGTGGAGGGTTTCCTGCTGTGAACTGAGTGTCCTGGCGTGTCACCTAATGGGGAGGAGCAGCTGGGTTTTCAGGCAGAATAGCACTGGAAAGGGGCTGGTGGCCACCTGGCCTGTTCCTCCAGCCTGCAGCTTGCCCTTGAAGGGCAGTTGGGAGGAGGGGAATGTGGGCTCTGGAAGAGATTTATTGTCCTGGCAGTCTGTGCGTGTCCTGTGGTCCATAAGTTGCTCATCCTGTTATTGAATTAAGGCTGTCATGGTGTATCTTTGATTCCCAATGAGAAAATGGGATAGTGGCTTTCTTAGTCTTGGCAGTCGGAGAGAGTGTGATGAGCTGAGCTAAGTGTCTTTGATGAATTGCTGAAGCTTTGAGTTCTTTAATTTGCATAAGCAAGAAGCCTTAAGAAGGCACTCCAAAGGAAATTCCTATACAGTTTCATCTGCTTTTAAATGGCTGGCTGATGGCAATGAAGTTACGTGGTACATTGTACTGTGATGCTTTCCTAAAGGATGTGGTAAAACATTCTCCAGATCCAATCCAATCAAGGACAGATTTGGTTTGGTTTTGAGACCACAAAACCTGCAAGTAAGAGTTCAGGAATATTTTGAAGGGAATAACAACAATAGCAATCATGCAATGACCCAAAATAGTCTTAAGGCTGATGGATAAGAGCTTAATCTTTGCTAACGTCCTGCGTTTCTTCTTCGTGTGAAGAGCTTTGAAGGAGGAGGAAAAAGGGATACTTAGCTCCAGTTAATTGAGTATGACAATCAGATCTGGAGAGAAAACTGTGTTCCGTCTTGGGAAAACACTAGCCATTTATGGCTTGAAAGATCAATTTGAGATTTGTTTTTTTGATGAAACCCAAGAGAGAATCTATGCTAAACCTTTCCCTGGGACACATTGGAAATCCCCATAGCTGTTGCAGGTGTCATGCATCCAATGGATTGAATTGTTGATTCCCCCAGGAATGCTATGACTCCCAGCTATGGGTTGCTGGGAGTCCCCTGTTTGCACCCCCTGCTCTGTGTATCTCTCTTTTGACCCTGTGCTTTCTGATGAAGGTTTTGTCTGGTTTGCCTCCCCATGCAGAATGATTTTTGGTAACTGCTGTATTTTGCTGGAGATTCTTTTGCCAGAAATTCTAAAGCCCAGCCTAGCAGTGCCTTTGCAGATAGATAGCAAGGTGTAGGTAAGGTGCCGTGAAGTGTCAACACCCCTTACCCACCTAACTTGCTAATGGCTGTTCTTTATCTGGTTTTTGCCTGTTAGGCTGCCAACTGGCAACTTCTAGAAACTCTTTTATGTAATAGAAAGGTCTGATTTGGAAATTATCACACTATCTATCTGAGTACTCAGGACATGCTGATGTCAGAGCCGCTGTGCCTGTAGTTTGCGGATTGGGACATTTATTTGTAGTTGTAATAATTTTTGGATCTGAATCCACTAAGTGTTCACAGCAAGACTGCTAAAGCTATCATGTGTTAGCTGGTTTCCACGTGAACTTTATAAATGGATTTAAACTTCATAAATTGACTCCGGTTGTTTTGAAACCAGGCCTGTAGTTTAAATTTGCTGTCAGTGCAGCACCAGTCCTCTGGCAAGGAGCAATCTTGTATCTTGTTTTGGTGGAAAGGCCTTTATTCTGAGGTGTGGCAATTGACCCAGGAATGTGGGCTTTGGGTCCCCATTTGTGCCCAGGGCTTCCTTCTGTTATGTATGTAGCTTTGATCTGTCTCTTCTTTCATGTGAGCTCTTGCAGTTCCTTGTCAGAGCAACTTTTCTCTCAGCTCAGCTGAGAAAGGGCTAGACCTGAAGTTGTGTTTCTTTTAAATGAGAGCTACTGAAGAGCATTTCTTGTCAAAAGGAAAGCTCTCAGAAGCTTCTTTTGCTTCCTCTTAAATGATGTGCGCAAGCAGCATTTAGATCAGTGTGAGCATCTGTAGTTGGAGTTTCTAAGAAGAAGGTAACATTTCTCTTTGCAGTACTTGGAACCTCAAGGCTGATTTTTGTCATGTAATTGTCACCAGTAGTATCTGGTCCTGAATCAAAAAGATGCTTGTTATCCTACCGGCTGCTTGTAGCAGTTACAATTAAGTCTGCCCTAATTCCAAACAGTATTACTCAAATAAAGTAATACTCAGATTCATTCTGAAGATGTTGAGAAAGTTGGATTCCTCTTCTGGCACTGTACCTCCTTGTGAGAGTTTCTTTGCTTCCTAAAGAGTTTTAAAGTTGCTTCTAATGTGATTACCTGCAATGTCTGCAGTACTTGAGTAAAAGAATGAGAGAGTGTAGTAGTGTAAATGGGGTGGGCCAAAATTGGTGTAAATTGGCATAAAACTCAGTTGACTTCTGTGGAGTTATACTGATTTACCGCAGGTGAGTGTGTGGCTTGGTATTTCAAAGCAGTGCTCGTGCACTGAAAGGTGCCTCTTTGTGGATTAATGTTAGAAGTCTGCTAAACTTGGCAGAGTGTTTTTGATGAATCATGAGCGATGCTGTTGAATGATGTGTTAGTCAAAGTGGCCTGGGCTAGATACCGCAAATTCCCGTCTGCGGAATGCCCGCTGGCTTTCACAAAAACTCCGTGAAGCTTGCAGACTTGGAATCAGTATGGCCTTTAACTGTTGACCTTTTTTCTCCACTGCTTTAATGCTGATTCTAATGTAGCCAAGGCACTTTCTGAGCACCTGAGGATGGTGTTGGCAAGCCATGAGCTGACATGTAGGTTTTCTTTGTGTTGCTTGGGCTTTGTGTGTTTGCTCATTGCATTAGTTCTCAGAAAAAAAAATGTGCTTAGTGCTTTTCTGCTTTATAATTCATTATGTAATGTAAATAATTGTGTTCTCCTGATACATCAGCTCTTCTGCTAGCAAAAGTGTCTTAATTTCTTACAAAACCTGCTGGTTGGTATCAACAGAATACAGGCTCCTTAGTTTTGTGCTGCAGCAGAATATCAGCAGTATTGCTCTCTTTTTTCCAAACTCATTTCATTTTTTTCTGAATTGAGGTTAAACTCAGATTTGTCATCTTCTATATGTCATTCTTTTTGAAGCAGCGGTACAATAGTGAGTGAAAATTTTATAATAGCAGAAATTGATTCAATTCATTTTGCACAGATCGGTTTCCGCCCCGGTCGCCCGTGCCCCAGCATGGCTGTGTTATGGCCTATACAACTGTGGTTTGTGCTGTTTAACATTAATGACCTGGATGATGGGGCACAGCACACCCTCAGCAAGTTTGTAGATGAACACACACACACACACCCCCCCAAAAGAGGGGGTGTGATTGGTAGACCTGGTGGGCGTGTTGCCATCCAGAGGGACCTCCACAGGCTGGAGAACTGGGCTGAGAGGAACCTCATGCAGTTCAGCAAGGGGAGGCACAAAGTCCTGCTCCGCGGCAGGGAAAAACCCCACGCCCCAGTATGTGCTGGGGGCTGACTGACTGGAAAGCAACTTTGCTGAGAAGAAGCTTGGTGTCCTGGTGGACAACAACTTAGACCATGAGCTGGCAATGTGACCTTGCAGCAAAGGCGGCGGCCAACAGCATCCTGGGTGGCATTAGGAAGAGCGTCACCAGCAGGTCCATCTTCTGCTCTGCTCAGCACTGGTGAGGCCACATGTGGAGTGCTGGGTCCAGTTCTGGATTCTGCAGTGCAAGAGAGACAGGGACATAGTGGAAAGAGTCCAGCAAAGGATCATGAAGAAGATGAAGAGACTGGAGCATCTGACATAGAAGGGGAGGCCAGGAGAGCTGGGACTGCTCAGGCTGGAGGCGAGAAGGCTTGGGGGAAGCTTATCAATATAAATACCTGACGGAAGGGAGCACACAAGATGGGGCCAGGCTCTTCTCAGTAGTGCCCAGTGATAGGCCAAGAGGCAGAGGGCAAAAATGGAAATTCAGGAAATACCATTCAAACATAAGAAGCAGCTCTTTTTTTTTTTCTTAAATGGTTTTTGGGTTGGATTTTTTTTGGTTTTGGGGTTTTTTTTACTGGGAGGGGTAGCCAGACCCTGGCAGAGGTTGTCCAGAGAAGTTGTGGAATCTCCATCCTTGGAGATATTCAGAACATGATGGGACAGAGTCCTGGGCAACCTGCTGTAGCTGACGCTGCTTTGAGCAAGGGGGTTGGACTAGATGATCTCCAGAGGCCCCCTCCAGCCTCAGCATTTCTGTGATTCTGTAGTGGGAACAGCGAAGCTGAATTATCACCCTGTGAGTAAAATCCTAGCATCTGATCTGCATTGCGGATCTGTTGTCTGCATTGCAGATTTTTGTTGCATTGTCTGCACACATCTGCTGGGTGGAACTCCCTCTAACATCAGTACGAAGTAGAGGTCTGCAGTGCAGATTGACAGCTGGGATTTTTCTCTGGAGCGTTTCCCCATCTGTGTTTGAGACAAACCAGGATAACATATTTTAACTTTTTTCCTCTGTGAACGGAGTGTTTTGTGAGTTGAGTGTTCCATAGAGAAGTTTATTAAAAGGCAAGCTTCATCTCCCAGTCCTGGAAGAAAAGTGGCACTGAGTTGACAGCTCAGATGATAGGAAAGAAGAAACTCATGTGACGAGATACTAATACAGGTCCGCAAGTGTAATTTAAATTTGTCTGAACAAGTTTCCTCTAAGGAGGGAGGGGAAGTGCAAATGACAGAGACAACTTCCATAGAGAAGCAGTGAAAACTTTTTTATCAGTTCATTGTGAGTTGGGTAATGGTCTTAGTGAGATTATCTGTAGCCTTAGAAAGCATTAGTTTATTTCCAGGGTCAGCCAAGTGCTTTGATCTGTTTTGAATCAAAGCCTGGTCGCAGAGGTTGCTGCTTGTTGCTTCTGCAGAAGCATTTCTGGGGGTCCTGCTGAGCTTTCTCTAGGTCTTAAGAAATACTGCTTAAATTTTGATCTTTGCAGAGATACTAGACTAAGGTGGCATCTATTTGTAACCAGTACTCTCTACTAATGTTGATGTCAACAGAGAACTTGGCCTAAAATACTACATGGGAAATTTTCTAGTGTATTTCCTCCAGCCCTGAGATAAGACAAAGTGATAGGAAAGCAAATAAGCCCGTTCTCTCATTAATCTTTCAATTGCTGAATTTGTGTGTCTATTGATGTGCAAAATGTGATTCTACTTTTCCTTTGTCTTGTCAAAGGTGAAGTCATCTTAGTGACACTCCTCTGTCCACAGACACTTTCTTGGGAACTACCTGTTAAATCCTTTCAGTAGCTGGCTTCTAAAATTCTCTGTTTTTGTTTGGTTTTGTTGGCCCAGGCATGGCCTCAGATGTGAGAGCAGATTCTCTGCCAGTTTTATCCGTGCAGTTTTATCAGAGTACCTGCCTTTAGCAGGGCTGTACCAGTATATGCCTAAGGCAACTAAGATGTCACAAGCTGAATGGCATTAGCTAATGGAGTGCAATTCAGATGGAGAGCAAGGTAATCAATCAACCAGTTCTCTGTTCTCTTCTGAGTGCCTTCATACTTCTGTGGGAATTTCAAGGACTCTGGTGATAGAAACAAAGCACCAAAAGCTAACTTGACTCAAAATTTCAGATGGGTAGCATGAACAGCGACCATCTGTGGTGGTTTTTTTTTTTTTTCGAACAGGAGATATTTTGTGGAGAGGAGGTGAAAGAAACAGGTTTGCTATGTGACCACATTGAAATAAACAGTGGCTTTGTTGAACTCTGAGACAAAATGCTGGCTTTTGAGGGCCAAGTATGTGCAATTTGTAGAGTAAGTCCCCATGGCTGTAGCTCTGGCTAGACAACTGCACCCATGTTCATGCTGTTTGACATCCCCAGTACAGAAAGGCTGAGTGCTGCGAGGGATCCTTGCTATTCCACAGCACCTGACTACAGTCTGCCTAGTCTTGGAGAGCATTTGTGCCATACTTGACTTCTCTGTAACCCTGCGGACCCCAGGGCCACCTCACTGTTACCTTTGTAAGTGACTCTGCCCCATGTCCTCCTTGGCTGTTCTCTGGTGACCACGGAGGGATTGTTTTTCAGTGGGATGTTACTAACAAGACAGGAAAGGCAGGAGGGGTTCAGCTGTTTTGTGCGGGACAGCTAGAGCTGCAGGTAAGAGAGCTGAGGTGACCTCCTCATGGTCATGGATAACCAGCTGGTTCACATGCAGGGGTCTAGCTCCTGTGCCAGTTTTATGTTGTTGCATCGTGAGATTTTGTGTGATTTTGTTGTTGTTGTTGTTGTTTTTGGGTTTGGTTTTTTTTGCGATTCTTACTGAACCAAGGCCTGTCACCTCAGGCTGTTTCTGGCAGAGTGACACCAGCATCCCTTGGTAGGACTGGATTTGCAGGACTGGGCTGTGGGCTAACTGAGCTGGCAGAAAGTCTGGAGTAGTGCCAGGTCTGGGATGAGCTGCCCAGTCCAGGAGGAGAGGGTGGTGGTCATCATCCTCTGCCTGCACTAAACTCGCATTACCTTGTGGCCTTCCTCGCTTGGCACCAGCCTGTTCAATGTCAGCATTGGAGCGTGCAGGTGTGTGAAACTACAGCCATCTGGCTTGTCCTCAACTTAGCGATGAAACTAACAGTCGCTTTCTGACAGAAGGCCATCCTTGGCTGGGCTGGGCATGTCCACGGGTTCCCTGTTGTGTAGCATCTACTGGAGGATAGTGTCCATTTGTGTGGCACTTAGCATTTTCCTGGGATGACTGCCATAAGCATTCCATTTACGCTAGTGTTGCTGATCAGGTCTACGATTTCTGCGTGTTTTAGGGCTTTTGTCTGTCCCGAACTTGTAAGCAGTCAAGACCCAGGTGTTAGTTTAGTCTTGTGAAGCCCAGTGGCAGTTACCTGATCAGCAACCTCCTTGCTTGGTGCCCGTGTTGAGATGACATCATGACTGGTTACGGTGAGGCATCGTTGCCTCTAGTTTTCTGGGCCACACTGGCTATAGCATCGTGCTGACCTGGCCATGTAACTACAGTGTTTTGGGCTATGCCTCTTCTCCAGGGGTACATTGACTAGCAATGCTTCAGGTGGCTTGCATCCAGAAGATGCATCCAAACTACATATGAGTGCCAACTGGAAAGTGCATCAAAAGCCCACTATTTTCAAAGCGTTACTGCTTGTTGAACAAAGGCTGGTGCCTTGCTGCAGCCTAGGCAGTGTGGACATATGGCCAACTTAGCCTGCGAAGCGGCTTTGAGAAGATCGTCTCAATAGAACCAATGGAGAGTTGAGAGAGGATCGCTGAGTTCATTTTATACCTATTTCCTGAAATTTCTTCTTCTCGGCTTTATTCTTCTTGGTCATATATTCTTAAAATGAAACTCTTCTTTACGGGAAAAAAAGAAAAAAGAAAAAAAATTCTGGCTCTGTAGTTTCCAGGCAGCATGGATTATAAAATGAAATCACCCAACTGTATATTTAGAAGCATGCAAGTAAATGTCTCGTAGCTAAACTTAATATAAAGGTACAGCTAATTGGAAGTAGTATGTTAACACAGAGAATAACGGTGTACTTATTTCCCATTTCACAAGGTAGGAAACAGACTTCAGTTAAATGAAATTGCAATGAAAATCATTATTATTTTGTTGTATTTCTGAGGAAGAAAGTAAACCTTGGAAATTTCTCAGGTGATTTTGGAACTTTCTTCTATTGTGGGTGTTCTTTCAACTTTAAAACATTTTCATCAGCATTTTTTGATGCCTGTAAAAATAGTAATAACGTAGGAGACTAGCAATATTAGATAAACAATTGCCAATTAAATCAATCTCACTGTTAAAACACAATATGAAAATGTACACTGCAAAGCAGCATGAAAAGAATGCATAGAAAAATGGTAATGCATGATTTTCAGAATCACGTGCTTTGTGTTTTTTACATGCCTGTTTAGTGGTTTGTCATAGTCCTTACCAAAGAGTCGTGTAAGGAACCAGCTTTGCCAAGGACCTTCCTTGCAACACTGTCTTTGGGATACCTAGTTTGTGACAGCAAAAATGGGAATGCCATGGAAAGGAAAATGAGGAATGAGAGTAGATGGATGGTTTTCCGTGTGTGTGCATGTGTAGGTAGGGAGAGCCCTGGACCATTTCATGAATGTCAGGCCAGGATCCTGCTGAGAGATGCTGGTGGTCCTGCAGGATAACTCAGCCCCGGATTGTCTTCCTTCTTCAAGTGCTGTGCTCTGTGAGAAGCCTGAAAAAGGTGGCATATGTTGGAAAAGCAGGGCGTGTGGTACCAAGTACCTGCTTTTTTTTACCCTGATAGGAGAGGAGGATTTGTGGCCTGTCATAGACTGCAAGTTTCCTCTCTAGTGTCAGCAAGTGGGAATTTTGGTCCTTCCAGGGCAATATCGTAGGTTGAGACCTATGAACACAGTGCAACAACTCAGCCAGGTGGGAAGCCTGAAACCATACTGAGGGACAAAACTTAGCTGCTAGAAGAAGCATTAGAAACTGGCAGTGAAGTTTGTCATGAACAGGTCCAGTGAGGAACCCGCTATGTTGTGCTCATCTCTGAGGAGATGCAAAGCCCACAGCTGAATACTAAGCAAAAAGGGGGGAAAAAAGGAGGAGGAAGAAAAAACCAAGCAGCATCGTTTGGAGGAAAGCACGCATTTTTCACTCTCGTGTAGAATACAGGAAGTTGGTTTCAAAAGTTTTGTTGTTGTCGTTACCTCTTTGATAGGAGTAGTTCATGCTGCTGCAGGAGAATCACAATTAAAACTGATGACGGTGTGAGGGTAGCGTCCATGATAGGAGGCAGCGCATTCCCCTCTCTCTGTGTTGGCTTGCAGAGCCTCGCTCCTCAGTGAGGGGGGCGGGCTGCCACACCACTCTGAGCGTGGAGGCGGGTGATTTTGATGCTGAAGGTCATGCCCAGCTCCTCTTTCATGTGCCACAGGTCTGTGACTAGCTGATGAGTGTAGCTGCCCATTATGTATATGCAACGGGAGAGAAGAGGGCTGTTTTGCTGTGGCTCTACAAAAGCTGTGGACAAGAAGACCCAATGACAGAGGAGCGATAGCTCTGATAAGCCAGACCTCTACGCAGTGTCTAATGTTAGTGTTTATCTGACCAGTGGGTAACTGGAAGTGTTGTCAAATGGCAGATAAAATCCTAAAAACGTGCACTGTGACCATCCTTTTACCATTCGTTGCAAGTAACCATGGGGCTAGGGATGCAAGAAGTCCGTTTTTGTTTCCCCGTTGTTCAGTTCAAGAGTGAAATCAGGAATAACTTTTAAGTGAGAGTCAAATGGACTCCAAGCCTGTAGATGAGATGAAATACAGGGATGGAGACTCTGACCTTGCCTATCCACAAAATGGCAGTGATTTAGAGATCAGTTTATGAACTTCTTACTTGCATCTATTTAATTTAATTCAGTAACTGATGTGTGCAGCATTCCCTTTCTGGCACACCTGGGTGGAAGAAGATGTTATCCTGCCAGTTCAGGCACTCATGCAGCAGCAGGAAATCATGAATAGAATAGCTGTTGTTTTCTTCCTTCCCTTCCTCTAGATGAACATCTGAAGTAAGGCAGAGGGGCATCTTTCCACACTGTCATTCTGTGCATTTCTCTTTCTTCAGCCTGTTTCCATTGTACTTTAATTTTGTGCAGAAGTGATGGCTTGCCCATGACACCTGGCTGATGGTTGTTCTCTCATTTGGCCCTTGTCATGGCAGAAGCAGGCGTACTGTGATTGCTTTACTCACCACGTTAGGCTATCAACCAGCATTTGTTGATCACTTGTGCACTTGCAGATTTGAAGTTGTCGTTCTTTCCATTTGCCACAGTTCTCTTTTCTTCTTCTTTTTCTTTTTTTTTTTTTAAAGCTTCTGGCACGGGACACAGCCCTCGCTATACTTTAAGTAATCCTCTCTGCACCCTTCCCAAAATTCGTCATGGCTATTATTCAAGAAAGCAAAGAAGGGTTCAATGAACAACACTGAGACAGAAAGAATGAAGTCCTGACAGTTTATATTTAATGGATGGCATTTTTTAAAATTCCTAATGAAATACCACAACCTTTTCTCATTTCAATTGTTGGCAATAGTTTTGCAGTAGCCCGGTGTGAATTTACCGTTCTCAGGCAAGAGAGGAGCCCTGTTGGTGGGAGAATTGTGCGGGTGGTGTAACACATAGAGCTTCCAGCTCACCTTCCTGTTATTCAGATGCCAGAGTCTGTGATCAGTTGTATACAGCAAGTTGCCTATATTTGTGTTTCACATTTTGGTGGCACTTGCAAGATACCTACTGCTATGTATTAGTCTTGTATTTTGCCACTAGTAGGAGATTGCTGCTGAGCTGATTCATCCTTGTGGAGGATGAAGTCATATATGTAAAAAGTAAATTATTTGGCATGTGCTTGACTTACTACCCTGACTTTTTATGATGTTGTGAGTCCAATTCAGAGTGTTTGTCCTCACCTTCAGTGATCTGGATTGGCTGCAGTTGAAGCTGCAAACGAAGGCTGTGGTCAACAGCCTTCTGGACAGTGGAGCTTTTTCTACAAGCGTACCGGTCTGTATGGAAGATGGAAATAACTTTAGCTTTCAATGCAGCTTTTTCTGCATTTTAGTGGAAACTTACAATTCTGAACGAATCCTGTGTGCAAAGGTGGCTGGGTTAAAATCTAAGAGTGACTCCTAGGCACACAAGAACAAGGGGAAGTTTGACAGAAACTGGTCCAAATTCATGCAAGCATTTGGACGAGCTAGCACAACTTTTTTTTTTTAATAAACTTGAGGAGATCTTCTTGGCCTCGTTAAGGTATCTTTCAAGGTTGTTAGTTCCTGCAACAGAGAGGTTTCCGTAGTCATCCTGAGCCCTTTCAAGCATGGGATGTTTGGCTGAGCAACATTAATTGAGGAGTGAGGAGTTTGTGGAGTCTGCTATTAATAGATGAGTACTAATAAGGTGATCCAGGAGAATGTAATAGTTTATGGGGGGGGGGGGGTATAAAAGAGGTAGGTTTCTGTTTTTAACAAAGGCTGCCAAATGTCAGTGTGTAATTTATGATCATTTCAATAAAGGCTGCTTTTAGATTGAATACAGAGGGGAAACAGGCATGCCTGTGTGGCAGATTTATGCCCGAAGTCCTGTACTTTTAAGAATATAAGTGAAATTTGAGAACCAGTAATTCTTAAACCATATTTACTCTGTCCGCTGTAAGTTAGGAGTAAGTAGGTGCGTATCAGACTGATAAAGGAGAAGTCAGATGCTGTCATCTGATTTTACTGAATGAACCTAGTCTGCAGCGTCTCTCTTGGTTCTTCTCCTAGAGACAACCTAGTGCTCTCTTTTTGGCATCTGCATGGAGATACTGTTGCATTTGTTTTTTCCTTGATGGCAATTTTGTTGCCCAGTTGACAGCTTAAGAAAATGTCTTCTCTAAGCAAATTACCTGCAGTTTGCCAAGGGCAGGACTGAGGTTTGTGTGGGAAACCATCTTGGTTGTTGTTCATTGCTGATTTTGTTTGGTGTCAGAGGTCTTTGCTGTGCTGGAGGTCTCAATTTCAGGACAGAGTGACAATTAGAGCAGTCAAAAATTCCCTCCTCCTTTTGAGGTTCCTTGCATGTTGATGCAGCTCCCCAAACGTTTTCCAGAGGCAGCCAGCCATATAATTTGCTGGAACAGCAGTAAGGTAACCTTCCAGGTGCTGTCTGCATTGCTTGTCTTCTCATATCTCTGAGAAGGGATTTGATGGTGGGGAAAAGAAAGCAGACTAGAAGCAGGGAGTACGTGTCATTTTTGTATAGCTTTTTTTCGTTACCGTGGTTCTAGAAGAGGGCAGGGTGTGGTGTGTCAAAGCCAGGGCAGGTAAAATGTTAGTACACAAACTTCCTAATTTGTCTTTCCTTCCTGTACAAATAAGCCAGTACTTCATCATGCATGAACACAGCTAATGTTGATGAATGGTGAAACCGTGTAGCATGGAGGCAGCAGTGTTCTGGGATTACCATATTCCCCAGTGGATATCTGCAAGTGCTGCAGAAGAAAGAAACAACACGGAGAAAACGTAGGATGTGACTGATGCGCAGTTATCCCACGTGCTGCCGAGCAGAGAGAGTCTGTGACTTCTGTGTCCAGAGGGACTGTTTATTAAGGAGAAATTGTACAATTGTTTTGTGTCTCCTTCAAGTGGCTTGGATTACGTGGCTTTGCGTGCTCACAGCAGCATAATTCCTCTGGGAATGTCCACCCAAGGAGAACCGATGTGGATGTGCAGAGCTCTGAGGTGTCCTGGGAGTTGTGGAGTGGCAGGGCTGCAAGGCAGCAGGAGCATTTCTTTGCTCCCGCATGATGCAGAGGCTGCATGCAGAAACATAATAGCAAATTATAGATCTTTGTGGGTCCCAAGCAGTGTGAAAAATCTGCCCGTTGTCCTTTTAGGCAGTAGTGGGGTGGAGGAAGAGATCTCCATAGCCATACGTGGTCTATGGGTTTTTTCCATGTGGGCAATGAAAGGATATGCCTCGGCATTTTTGAAATCGGCTTTTTCTGCTTGTGTGTTTTTTCCATCCAGCCTGAATGTTCAGTGATATTAAAACATCTTTTTACCTTCCCTGGTAATGGAAAAGAGTCTACGCTGGCACATATTGCATTGTACCCACCTCAGGAACATTGCGCTCGGTGAAAGACCTATGATGTAAATGAGCATCAGACTGGTGGATTTACAGGCGAGGGATGTTTTGGAGTTGCACATACAACTGGACTGCTGTAAAACTTAGAGATGTTTTAAAACTAAAAAAGTGTTTTTAAAACCTGAAATCAGTTGTTTGTTTTGAGTGGGCCCATGTTTAGAGATGGAAATATTGAGTAGAGTGTAAAACAGTTGGAATTACAGAAATGAAGGATGTAACCCAACTGGCTTACCAGTGGTGGAGATGTAAGGATAAAAATGAAACAAATTGCAGATTAACCTCTTAACACTTTGTTGTATGTGTGACAGACAAATCACTGATCTACCTGGGCTGATTCCCATTTCTCTATGATTCATGTACAAAACCTCACACTCTGCAGAGTGTGTGAAAGATGGTCAGCCTTTCAAGCCGTATCACTGTGTAAGCTTTGTATTAATCACAGAGCAATAACTTGAAATAACATTCAGGGTAGGCGAAAGCAGCATTGGACTCTAGCCTTTCTGTTGTCATCTTCACCTCTGGAAAGAAACTAAAACTATAAGGTGTGTTGCAGTGAAGCTTACAACTTGCAGTTGAGTGAGTAGGTGTATCCTTGTTTTCTCATGTTGAGATATGTTTCTTCAGCTATGACATAAATAACCGATCATTTGAAATGAACACATGCATATGTATTTTATAATCTGAGGTATGTAGTTACAGGACAGTAAGTTCCATGCTGGTGGATAGCAGTGTAAAGATAATATACAGCAGGGTTTTCCAATAGCTCAGCTAACTTTATGACTATAAAACTTGCTTCCAACAATTACGAACTGAGATTCAGAAGAAAAAAAGCCATCAGTACAGTGTGAAGTATTTTCAATGCTAAACTGTGTGCATGTGTTTTTCCTTTGGAGGCAGGGCTACAAACCATGCAGAAACACCCAAGCATACTTGAAGAGCTGCTGACATTTACTACTCCCTGGTAATTTCTTCTGGAGAAACAAACAAAACCCTCATCAAGCCAAAACACACCCTAAGGGGCAAGACACTTGCATTTGTCAAGTATGTCCAAGTGGAGAAGGACTGTTAAGTACTCAGCTCAAAGGAGTCCTCTTAGCTGCAGATTTTTGAAAACAGTTAATAAAAGCGGCAGCTCTTGCTCTTGAGAAGAGTACTGTCCAGTTTCAGAAGGCAAATCCTCTTCCGCTTTCTCCCTTCTCACCCAGTAAATTCACTGTATCGCGTGCATCTTAGTCCTGTGTTTGTCTACGCTGTGGATGGAGGATGCAGCACCCATCCTGGATGCACCAGATGAGACTGTTTTACCCACCTCGTTAGCCTTTGCACAGGCATTGTCTCAGGAATGCCAGATTCTGTATGTGCGGGTACCTGTGGGAATCCTACGTATACCTAAGGGTTGACCAGTTGATGTTGCCAATGAGACGGCATTCAAAGCAAGCTGTGATGAAAATAGCCCTAGTAAGATAAGTTGCTTTAAATGAGTATGCCTGTATGAACGAGTGAATATTGATAAGCAATGCAGGTAATGAAGAAAGTGTATAAGAAAGGTCTCTGTGCATACAGGGTGCCTGGCACAGGATGCACGTTAGGCACCTATCCATCAGGTAATTTTAGCAGAGCTTGAACTGAAGCAGACTCTTTTTATTTTCTTTAAAACACTGAGCTTTATTTTTGTTAATACATCTGCCAAGGTTTTGATTAATTTTAGAAGTTTTGATCTCTAACTTGCCTAGTTTCTCAAGCTAAGGAGAACAAGCTTAATCTATGAATATTTACGTTCTACGACGTGGTAATACTTTCTACATCAGCTTTTACGGTATGCAATTTAATTATGGAACAGCTGCATAACAGCTTGACTTAAAATCAGTTTTACATAAAGAGGACAACTTTAGGAATACAGATATGTAGAGCGTATCAATGATGTTTTGCTAACTGAAGGGGACGTGCAAGAGCATGCTGTGAAATATCATTCACAAAGATATTTCTAAGTGTACTAAGGCGAAATCGTACTGTACTCTGTGAGCAACCTCAAGTAGGATCCATGGTTCTAGTGCGAGGCAGAGGGGCATATGTGTAAAAGCGATGAAACCGTACCCCAAGAAGTTATAAATAATAGGGAAGTTTGGTTAATTGGTGTAAACGGTGAATATTGGCAAACATAACTGCAATACTCTTTCTTGGGAAACGGAGAATGAAAGTAGCTCTGGTGCGATTTCGTTGCGAGTTTCTTTGACCTGTGAATCAGCCTGTTGAGCCACAAGACAGCTCTGGAGTAAGTTCTTGGAATTAAGTTTTTTCAGTTTTTCCCTGGTCCTGTTCAGAGCAGAAGGGATGAGATATATACATAGGTATTTATGTTACAGTTTTGATAACAGACTCAAGATTTAAATGCATTTTAAAACATTTGGTCTCGTGGGGAGCAAAGCTTGGGTCAGTTAATGGGTTCTTGGGTTAGATGATGTCTGTCTGGCATTTGATAGCATTACTTGAAAACCAAATGCATGATTTATTTATCCGCTTTAGAGAAGGAGACATATAGGAACATAGGAAGGCCGAGAATGACATGGACTGCGAAGTATTTTATTTGGGCTTTTGTCCAAAAAACCCCCTGCCTTTTCAGCAAACTGGTAAGATGTAAGGGCTCAAAAAATCATCGAGAGAGTAAGTCGACCAGACTGAGTGGAATTCTACCAACGATGCGTTCTGTGGTAACTCTAGTAATATAAGAGGTAGTTGTACCCATTTAGCAGTGCTCTTTTTATTTCTTTAAAAAGATGCTGTTGCCTCGTAATGGGAGGAATCCAAGTCCCATAATGGCCCAACATTCCGAAAGTCGACAGTGGGGAAGATCTGCTAGTGCAAGTAATTAATCAACAGGCAATACCTGGTGAGGGTGTGTTGGTACGGCTGGTGGAAAGCGCTCTCTCTGTGTGCAGTGGACAGTCTCAGCAGTACCCCGCTTCTTTGGAGGCAGAGAGTTACACTGTCGCTCGTGGCATCTGTTTTGTCTGGGATGTTCTTAGAGGCAACGCGTTTCAAAGTGTACTGCCCTGCTTGCACGTGCTGGAGAGGTAGCTTATGGCTGTTGCTTCCTTGGTAAGGAGAAGGAGGCAGCAGTGCTGTGCGTGGGGTAGGTGTGTAAGCAGGGGGTGAGGTGGCAGCAGGGCTCCTGCCTGCGTACTCCAGCCCCAAGTGTAGCCCTGGCCACAGGTGTCCAGATGTAAGTGTGGGGGCACAGCACGGAGGGCAAGGCCTTGCCCCTGTTGCCCCGAGCTCCTGATGCACCACTGCCTCGGCAGCCTCTGCTGCTCGCTCAGAGCCCTTCTGCAAACCCCACGTCTCCCCCACGTCCTGTCCCAGACTGCTTCCCACAGGGAGAATCTTCCCGCCCCGCTCCTTCCAGAAGGTGGAAGGGGAGTGATAACGGAGACTATAGTCGCTAATACAGACTTGCCCAGTGAGTCGTCATCGCAGGCGTCTTTGCGCCTCGCCCTGTTTGGCAGCCCCTCGCTGCAGAGCCCCTCGCCCTGCTGCAGAGCCCCTCTTCTGCCCCCTCCCAGGCCCCCGCGCCTTCCAGCTCAAAAATCCTGTCTTCTCTTCCAGCCCCAGCTCCTGGCACCGATTTCTAACACTCATCTACCAGCTGTACTTAGAAAAATGTCATTCAGAAAAGAGCCTCGCAGCTTAAAAAAGAGGACAAGGCTGAGAAAGATGGACCCATTGTAGACTTTGTCAGGCCCTTTATTTATCCTGTGATTAAGGTTGGGGTGACAGAGGTGTCAAACTCTGCAGAAGAACATTGCTGCTGTGGCAGAAGGTGCTTCAGAGGTAGGAGACAGCTGGAGCCCGCACGGGCAGTGTTTGGAGGGGGCCAAGGGAAAAGGTGCTGGGGAAAGAAGGATGTGTTTCTGCATATGGTGACCTCTGTGGGATTGTGCTTGTTGTCACAGGGTCATTTACTGTGTTGTTTCAAGGATGGGGTCTTTGTGCTTTTAGTCGGTTAGGAAACCAGCGGTACTTGGGCTTACATTTCACCTCTTGTTTTTTCTTTCATACTGTCTGCGCAGAGAAAGCGCAGGCTGGATTTAAACTGGGGCTGCTGTTTTCTTCTCCTGGAGATTGGTGAAACTTTCCTTGAACAGAGAGCAAAAGGAATTTGTTGGAGCTTTTGCAATAGCAGTGATGCGTCAAGGTTAGAAAAAGTCTAACCATGCATGAGGCTCCAGGGTCTGGTGGTACAGGAGAAAAAAGTTTGCCTGAAAATCAAAACTGTTGTCTCTAGAGCGCAGGAATGCATTTTCCTTTTGACTGTCGTGGGAAATGCAAAGCCAGGAACTGGCCCAGCAGTAAACTGATTTGGGGCTTGATTTCTTCACCCTTACACTGAGCACCTTATTTCAGAGGGCCTATTCGTGAAAGCAGCAGTAGTGCTCACGCAGGAGGATGCTGTTCTGTTCAGTAGAGGGGGCAGAACCATCCCTTCTGAGGCTGCTTGAGCTACTGCTTGCTTTGGAAAGCAGCACAGCAACCTTCCTTCCCCTCTGCTATTTTCTTTGTGGGATTTATTTATTAAAAGTGAACCGAAGGATGTGCTGTGAACACCAGATTAACATGGCTATGCAAACGAAGACCCCTGGTATTTGATAACTTACTGAGTGAGTGTGATTGCCTGGTCACCAGCCGTTAGAGTGAATCCTGGCGGAGAACAGGCAAAGGGGAAAGTCATCACTAGATTAAATAAGAAAAAAGCAAATAAAACCATCAATAACTCGCTAACAAAATACTTACCTCCCTGTCATCCTCAGGAATCCATTTCTTGTAGTTCTGCAATTCCCTGTTTTCTCTAGCTGAAGAAATGGTGTCATTATATTAAAAAAAATGCTGAAAGGACATATCCATTAAATAAAATTTACACAGAATGACTTCATATATAATGTTTTTTTTACCCAGGAATATGAAAGGTACCTTCTTCTAAAACAGCATGGTTGTAGCTTAGTTCATGTATTCCTAAATACAGCTAAGTAAGCTGTCAACTTAAAGATTTGTCTAAGTTAGTAGCATTTCTCTTAAATACAGCCTGTTAATGTTAGCATAAATGAACGGAAGGAGATAAGGAATGCTGTGCGCAACTGTGACACAAGCTATGTTCAAGTGAGACTACTAAAAGAATTAGTAGCCTCAAACAGAAAGGGGGGAATTGATAGCGTATTTCCATACATTCTGTATGGTATGTCTAAATATTTTGATGGTTTTAATATTTTGTACCAGCCGTGGAAACTGGTTTGCTGCTAGGTGACTGTAAAAGTGAGATTTGGTAAATAATTGAAGTTTGATTTCACCAGAGCTCTGATTCTTAAAGTCGCTTTCCCTCGCCGGTGTTTTAAACGATGGCTGCATCAGCCGGACGGATGGCACTGTCGAGGGGCTGCAGCTGAGCACCCCCGGTGCTGCTCCAAGCCTGGATGTCTCATCTCTCCAAGGAAGCTGCACCCAGGAGCACTCTGCCACCTGCTCTTCCAGACCCGGCGTTTCTCATTCAAACTGAGATGACCCGTCGTGTTGAGCCGCGTGCAAGTAATTTCTATAGGATTGGCTTAACATGCAGTAGCGCCGTCTGCCTGTGCACGGTTGGCTTCCACTGCTGGTCAATGGGAGTCTCTGCTGACAAATAAAAATGGAATTGAATAGAAGGGAGTTGAAAGTCAAAAGGGCCCTGTAATAATTTTAGAGTGCCTGAGGCACCACGCTGAAGCCCTGGCATTATAAATAAGGGTACTGTACTAGAGACTGAATTGCAATCAAAGCAGCTGTAAGAACGTGGAGTGTGCGCTGAGCTTCTTTAAGGTGCGTGGAGTTAGATTACGATCTGTAGGCAGTGCAGGCAAATCAATATTTGCTCACTGACGTATGTAGGGACCTTAAAGCCTGTGATTAGAAAGGCCGAAGGGATGTGGGGAATGTGAGATGAAGGCTCCAGAGCCAGGAGTGAGAGAGCTGTATTGGAGCAGCCCGACCCTCTGGTTGTCTCAAAATGTTTCCAGGGGCTGACTGTCCTCCCGGCTCACCACGGCTCATCTCCTGGACCATCTGCGTGATGATGTAGTCTGCTGACCTCTTGCTGCATTTCACGGTAATTACATCTACCTAAAATACTAAAAAAACCAAACAAACCCCTGTTTATGAATAAGGTTGGTGGGAGGATGGGAAGAATCCGAATGTCCTGGCTGAGCTCACTGATCCTGACATAAACTGGAGTAAATCCAGTACTGTCACTGGGCCCGTGAGTGTTAATAGCAGCTCATGGCAAGTTGCACGGGCTGCCCCAGAAGGGCTGGAGCTGAGTCAGGGTCAGGCAGGGGAAGTGTAAGGGTTGGCCTTGGTGCCTGCTGAAGCTGGGCAGATGCTGTGGGCCACCCTTGGGACAGCTGGTACAATGGCATGGCTTTAATAGCTGGATGGTGAGGTGTGATGGCAGGGAGGAGAGCGAGCGCTTCTTGAGTTGGGACTCACTGTCTGATTTCAAGTGCTGGTGGCTGAATTTACCAGCTCAATGCATTTATTCCCTTATAACCCTCTCAGCCACCATGGGCTGCGTGTGTCCTGCTTTGTGCCATGTGCAGGATGACAATCCCTTTTTCTGCAAAGGTGAATGGGCTTGGGAAGAACACCAGTTAAAGGGTGCCACATACTGCTGCGTTTTGGGTGCAGACATACCCACAAATCTTGCTCCCACCAAATTGCAGCATGCAGGGAGAGTTTTACTGGTAAATGGGTGTAAATCTTCAAGCCCCCAAGCTGAAATGTACCATTTGATAAAGTTTCCAGGCACTTTCTGGCTGGTGCAGTGTTTTGTTTTGTTTTTTTTTTTCCTTCTGATTTTTTCTCCCCCCTTGCTGGTCTTGCGGCTGCCCAAGGTACAGGCAGACAAGTGGAGGAGGGTCCCTGCGTGGCCTGCAGCTCCCTCCCTCGCCATTCTTGGGGTGATTTGGGGTTATTTTGGTGTGTCAGTGAGGCAAAGCTGGGCTCTCCGGGGCTGAGGTCAGTGGGACCCGAGGAAGGCCGTGATGGTCTTGAGGCTTTGAAGGGCTTTGCACCGAGCCCTGTCCCCGCTGGAGGGGACGCTGGTGGTGTTCAAGACGAAGGCCTTGCAGCCCTTGCTGTCGTGTGTGCCCGTGTCCCCCCCGGCCCCCGAGGTCTGTCCTTGTCGCAGGGGCTCTGTGCTGCTTTCTGCGTGGGGCCGTGTCCGTGAGTCCTGCAGGGAGCTGTCTGTCCTGGCTTCCCCACCAAAGGGCTGCTCCCCCTGGGGAAGGGGAGAGGGGAGTCGTCCGCGTCCCGCCCCACCGTTGCCTGCCCCGCTGGTGGTGACTCGGCCCTGGGGGTGGCTCGGTTCCCCTCGGGGCTTTCCCGAGCTCGGATCTGGGGTTCAGCGGGGCTTTTGCACCTCTTGGGTGCTGTTTCTTGGTGCCCCCTGCTCTCCCTCCCCCTCCCACACAGGCACGGAGCGGTTCTGGAGAAGGAGCTTTTAATTGAAAAGACAAGAGGAAAGGTCCCATCCAAGCTGGTCTAACCCCTCCCTACCCCCCTCCCCGGCCCCCCCTTCAACAAGTACCCCCCCTCCTCTCCCACCCCCCACTCCCCCCATCTCCATCCCTCTCACCCCTGTCTAATCCCCGCCCCCCCCTCACACCCCCACGTTGGCCGCAAGAGCCCTGCGCTTGCTGGGTGGCATTGGCAAGGAGCTCTGCGCCTGCCTCTTCCTCCGCTTGCCTGCCGTGGCAGGTGGGGATGGTGGCAGGTCCATCCCCGCATCCTGCCACGGCTCCTGGGGCTCCATCCTGCTGCCGTTGACTATTTTGAGGCTCAGCATGGCATCGCTGAGCTCGGGGATGCAGTAGTCAGGGGTGAGCATCTCCTCAGGCAGCGAGAGCGAGCTGAAGTCGCGGTGGGGGGTGGCTGTGCCAGTGCCACCAGCGTCCCCAGGCATGGGGCTGCTGCTGGGAGCATGCTGGCTGACCGCCAGCCCGCCCAGGGAGCAATCAAAGAGCATTAGGGCCTCTTGGAGAGCCACGGCAAGGGCATCTCCAAGGGCTTGGCTGGGGGGGACGTCGCTCCCCGGGGGGATGTCGCTGCCCGGGGGTGCCCCCGCAGGGGTGGCCGTGCTGGAGATGTTGATCTTTGCCAGCTGCCCCTCGATGTGCTGGTAGCCGGGGATGGCTGTCAGCAGCACCGGAGGGGCTGGGGCCACCCCACTCCTCTGATTTTTGTAGGGTGCGAGGTATCGCGGTTGGCCCTGGGGGGTCCCTGGGGCTGCCCAGGCCAGGGGGGCCCCGCAGCCCCCGGGACCCCACAGGGCAGCACCCGGCAGAGAAGCGGCGCCTTGGCCGAGCGTGGCGGTGGCCGGCGGAGGCAGGTGGGTGGTTGTCCACTGGATGCGGAAGACGCGGGGGTCGAAGAGGCAGCCACATGGAGCCCTCTGCAGCCCTGTGTGGGTGAGGGGGAGCCGTGCTGGGGCGGGGGGACTCTCCAGGGGCACCCGCCGAGCCGGCCCCGATGGCCGACATCCCCCAGCTCTGGGCCAGGGGCGTGGGGAGCTTGTGGCCGGGGCGATCCCCACGGGGTGAGCTGCTGTGCCGGTGGGACGGGGTTGCAAATCGGGGAGGAGACTCGCATCTAGGAGGTGAAATGGGAGAGTTGGCCCCAAATATTTGGGGAATTCTCTGCAGATGGGCTTTCCTGGGCACGCGCCGCCCGGGCGAGGGCAAGGATGCTCACCGGGGCTTGCTGAACCCCCATGTGAAAAGTGCCGGGGGAAGGGGTGTGATGGGGATGGGGAAGGTGCCAGAGCAGACTGGGGTGCCATACCTGCTGGTGGTGCCTGGTGGGCCTGGGGTGGCCGGGCTGCAGGGAAGGGCTGCTCCCGCGTGGGCAGGCGGCACAGGTTGGCTGAGCCTAAGAGAGAGAGGAGCGATGGCCGGCAGTCACCTCTGCTCTTGCCCCCCAAGAGCGTCCCTGGGCTGCAGGGGTTGGGGTTGAGGTCGGTCCCTACCTTGAGGGTAGAAGGTTTTGGGGAGCGTGAATGGCTGGAAAAGCTGGGGCGCCGGGGGGCCCCAGGGCCCAGGCAGTGGGAGCTGCACTGGTGGCCGCGCCATGGTCCCTTCTGGCTGTTGGCTGCCAAGGACTCTTTGGCGTCTCCCCGGAAGGAATGCGGGGGCTCCCTGTGTTCCGCCCCACCCCCAAGAGCCTCCCCAGCTCCTCCTGGGGAGGGAAAGGGTTAAGGGAGGCTGGGGTGCCCCCGGGGCCTACAGGCGGCTCTCAGGGTCTGCGGGTGCAAATCCTCTTTGCTTTCAACAGTATTTTTCCGGTGGGGGAAGAAGAACAAGTTGATTCAGCCGAGCCGAGCGGGGACCAAGCTGCAGCCGCAGCCTCCTTGCGCCAGATGGCAAATGCGTTTGCGACTGTTGCCCGTGCTTCTGTTCGCTGCGTTGACCGGAGCGAGGCAGAAATAGGAAAAAGGACCTCGAGGGCGCGAAGGAAGGTCACGCGGTGTCGCTCGGTGGCACGCTTTCCCCCAGCCCTCGCTCCAGTAGTGCTGTCAGGTCTTTTAGTCTCCTGATGGGAAAAGCAGCAGCTCTGGATCCCCCTCGGAGGGGGCGGCGCTTTCCCTGGGTGCGTGACACCCAGGAGGAGACGGTACCCGCCGCCGCATGCTCCCAGAAAAGGACTGGATTCTGCCCAACGTCCGGTGTCGGGGCGCTGGGGCTGTTTGCGCTCTACGGGACCCCAGGGATGGGGTTAGTACATCCCGTCCTCGTGCTTGGAGGATTCGGCACTAGCAAGGACCCCCTGGTACCAAGGACACAGGCCTCTCGCTCCCGCTGTGTGAACAGTGTGTGGCCTGGGGGAGTCGGGACAACTGCCGTGAACCGGAGGCCAAAGATCTCTCCTGGCCTGGATCCTGTTAATTAAAGAGATGGCGCTCTGTTGGTGAGGCACCTCTGGCTGCAAGATTGCGCAAGGCCATCTGCTGCGTAACTTGTGGCAGGGACCGATGCTGGGGGCGTGAAGGCAAGCGCGCTTCTAAAACCATAAAACTCCGTTTCATTTCAGAGCGCAGCTGAGCCACCCCGCTCCTCAACACTCTGCCATCTGCACCGCTGTGGCTGGGACCGGGCAGTGCTGCACATCCCAAAGGCCACCAAGTCACACCCGTGTCCCTGCTGCTTTGCCGGGAGCTTCTGCGATGCGAGCGATGTTCTGGGGGCTGATCTCTTGGACTGCAGCTACTCTGTCCCTGACCAGCAGCTGGTCAGGAGGGTTGCGTCCCAGGTGGAATTCCACCTCTCTGACGAGAACCTGGCCAAGGATGCTTTCCTCCTGAAACATGTCCAGAAGAACAAGATGGGCTTCGTCAGCATCAAACTGCTGACGTCCTTGAAGAAGGTAGGCAGCCCGTTGCGTTGGCCAGCTGGGGTGGGAAGTGGCCTCCACGTGGAGGATGCCTGGGTGTCTGGGTGTGCTCTGGCTGTCTGCGGTGAGGTGCTCGGGGAGGTCCAGGCTCTGCTCAGGCTGCCTGTGTCCCGGCAAAGCGCTGGTGGTGCAGAGCTGGGCCCTGCTGTCTGCCTTCAACGTGCTGCAGCAGTTCTCCACCCAGGGAGGGTGGCTGGGGAAGCGGTGAGGGGTCCTCAAACCCCAAGCCCAGGGCTGGGTTCACCTCTTCTGCCCGTGGTTCCCCCAGGCTGCTTTGAGAGAGGAGAGCTCGTCCTCCGGCGCTGAGGCTCCTTTACATTTGGGTTTGGGGCTTTCTCTTTTCTTTTGTTTTTCATCACGACTAGATGAATGAGCAGCGCAGTTTATTAAAGCAACGGTACAGGTGCTTTTGGATTGCCCGTGATAAATAGACTGTCTGCAAAGCACGTGCAGGTGACAATACCGTTGCCTACAGGCGCGTTAAATGATGAAAGAAAAGAGCTCTAAAGAATTCTAAGTTTCCCGGGGAAGCACTCGGTACAGCCGAGTGTTCAAATCTCACGCAATAGGCATCCCTATGGCGGGGGGGAGAGAGGCTCAGCCCATTGACTGATGCCAGAAGTCAGCGATGTCCTCCCGACTTGTCTGTGATGGTGTCTTCCCTGGCATTTCTCCTCTCTTAAGCCCTTTTATGTTTTCTGAGTTTTTCGGTGGAGCTTGAGTGACTCTAGTCATACATACATTTCCTTTGATTGGTATAAAGTTCTCTCGGTTTGCTTTTAAAGGTGTATGCTAGAGAAAATTCAGAGCGCGTGCTCAGTGGGGGGCGGTCGCACCTTGGAGGTGGGTAACTTTGGGGGTGGAGGTGTGTTTTGGTGTTGTAATGAGCAAAGTTCACCCAAAGGACCTGCTGTTGCGTGTGAGTACCCCAGAAGTGGGCACGTGTGATATAAACCAGAAGTGTAGGGCGTTAGCTCGACAGAACCGCCGTTATTTTACCTCCTTGCTTCAGTGGATTCAATGCAGGGACCAAGTGTTCTTGTTCCGATCGTTCGGTTGCCTACCCCTGCGATCACCGAGCCTGGCCGCGGGGTCTCGGCTCCGCTCCACCCTCTGTGTTCCTTTTCAGAGTCAGCGTACCAAGCTCCCCTGGTGTTGCTGACGTCTAAAGTTGCAGGTCACGTTGCTTAGGGAGCTACCACAGAACCGATTCTTGACGTGTGCACTGTGTTCCTCCCTGGAGGTTCACCTTCCCTTGAGGGGTGGGGGGTGCGTGTGTCATACTGACAAGTCACCTCCATCCAGCAATCATTCCACGGGCTGTCGCTGTGCCCGGGAGGCCCGGGGGTCTCTCCCTGCCCTTGGCGGCCATGCCCTGGGCCCAGCTGCTGGGTGTCCCTGGCGCCTGCTCTGCCACTCGGCTCGCAAGGAGAAGCCTGGTGCTGTTCCTCTTCTCTCGGGCCATGGCAGGAACCAAGCGTGCAGCGCAGAGACCGCCCCTATTAGCCGTCCCCTCTCTGTGCCAGAGCTAAAGCCTATGCAGCCCTGCAGCCAGGAGGAGCAGGGACTTGATGTGGCTGGACACAACCCCTTTTTGTGGGGCATAAGCGGGGTGATTTCGGCAGCCGCAGCCTGGAGGCAAGCCAAAGTGTAACCAGAGCCATAGGTTGGGATGGTGGGTGCCAAGAGCCCGCCACGGAAGTAAGCCAGGCTTTGAGGAACAAGTGCGCGGAGGTGACCCCGGTGTGGTGGAAGGAAAGGTTGGTCGTATTCAGACGTGGACCATTTGGATCCGTGACCAAAGCCCAGCCAGGCAAAGGACAGACAGCTCTTCCAAAGTGTCAGAATAGCCCATTGCTGCTATTGCCGTCACATCCCCTTGTCCCACTGAAACCCAGCTGCGCAGCCTTTCTATTAAACACACGCGTTGGCCGTGTTTATATGGGATACCAAAGGCGCTTCAGCCATGGGTGGAACTTCCACAGCTCACCTGTGACTTGAACCTTTCTGAGAGTTCTTTGCCTACCTCGGTTTGTGGGAAGATGTTCGGATCTTACCTCAAACCCTGGCAAGTCTCCTTTTCCTTTAGGATTTAGTATTTTGAGTACTGAGAGATTAAGAGAGGTAGTCTCCTTGCCATTTTGTGCGTTGGTGCCAAAATGGATCTGTACCTTCAGACTATGTAAATAAGGGCACGTAGGCCACAGACATTCCTTTGGTTGTGGTGATGCCAGAGGTGAAAGACAGGGGTTTGGTTCCCTCTGCAGAGATGTAGAGAGCATGCACGGTTTCCTCACCGTTCCTTACCAAGGCACCAAGGGACACTTGCTACCACGCTGTCAGGGGAGGTTTGGACTTGACGTGAGGAGACATTTCTTTGCCAAGAGGGTGGTCACACCCTGAAACAGGCTTCCTGGAGAGGTGGTGGATGCCCCATGCCTGTCAGTGTTGAAGAGGCATTTGGACAATGCCCTTAATACCATGCTTGAACTTTTGGTCAGCCATGAAGCGGTCAGGCAGGAGGACTAGTAGGAACTTGTAGGTCCCTTCCAGCTGAACTATTCTATTCTCATTCAGAATGTGAATAGAGAAGAAGAAATAGTTTTTCCCACTTTGTTGGAATTTGACAGAAAGTAAATTAAAGATGCCTTGTCCAAAGTTGCACAGCAGTTTAGCAATTGCATTTCAAAACGGTGTTTTGGCAGTTGAAGAAATTACACTGCCAATAGAGCTGTTTAGGAAAAAAAAGGAGTAGTTTTGCAGAGGATGTGTGAAGGCCTCTAGAAAAACATCTTTAAAGAGCCTGTGGATGTTTCCCATGGAAAGCACTGATTTTGTTTGAAAGCTAAGGCTCTTTCAGCTTGGGCATCTTTTAGTTTTAGAGCAAAAACTTAGTATTTCTCAGAGGAAACAGGAACTCGTACAAATTGAGTTGAATCCTCAGCTTCCTATTTAAAAATGTCTTTAAGGGAAGCGTACCATCAGGCCACAACTGTGCAATGGCATTAGTCCCGAAGTTAATCCCAATGGCATTAGTCCCTAAATTAATCCCAGATGCATACCAGTTCACAAGGAAGCCACCTACTTGGTTGTCTGATTCATGAAATCTCCCCTGCCATGTAAGGCTCACATTGAATCCCATCCTACCATCACCTTTAACACACTTGTTTTACCCACGCTTTTATGCTTCATAAAATGAGCATCCATAAGTGTTAGCAACTCCAAGTCAGCACCCATTCTTTTGATAAAAATAACCTGCTACGAGTGTCTGAGCAATCATAGTTAAATTATACCACCACTTCCATACAGTTCTGTAACAATATTCCTCTAGTGGTTCTGATACAACAGAGCTTCTCTATCTAATAGTTAATGGTAACACACTTTGATAAGTAAGGAACACATAGATCAATATACTTTTCCAGGGGAAAATATTTTAAAGACTGTACATTAGTATAAATCAGAAGGCAAAACCCCTCAAAGTCTGGAGGAAGATGCAAAAGTGCTTCTTTGCAAGAGGGTTTTTGTCCACTCTTACTTAAGTCAACTGAAGGGAAGATCTGAATAAAGCCACGGTGCCTTCTCCCACCCGACTCTGGCCATTCACCGAGATCCAGTGCTTAGCGCTGTTCCCAAACAGTTTCCACTGAGACCGGATGAACTGTCAGATGCTACCATGATTTATAAACTTAAGCTCCCAGTCTCTCCTGCCATTTCCACATCCACTTCTTCCCTTTCTGATAAGGCATGAATCATCATCAGAAATCCCTCTCCAGCCCATTAACAACCTAAACATTGCACAGGCTCATAGAAGTACACGGGTGACTATCGTTACATCTGCCTCCGTATTAGAGGGATCAGCACTGTAAAAATACCTGCAGTCAGCAAATATTCGTGTTGCATTTATGAGCATTTTCATTCCAGTACACACATTATGAAACAATCTTATGGTGGTAGGAAGGCTAGGTAGGTATTCCAGCAAGGAAGACTGCTTTGCTGCTATATTAATACCTTATATTATAGTGCAATAATCCTGTGCTCTACAGAGTCTCAGACTGGTTCATTGGAGCGGGGCGGGGGGGAAGTGTATGGCTTTAAACAGCTTGCAGTATTGGGTCAAAAAAGGCACAGATGTTGCAGCAAATCCTTGAAACAACATAAACTCACCATGCTCACCTGAGCCTATCCAAAAAAGTATTCACCGTGGCCAGACCAAGGGTTCTGTGCTGTGCCTGGCTAATTCAACAGCAGGGCACCCTGCGTGGGAGAACCACTAATCCTGAAACGTAGCATTAAAGAAGACGAGACCAAGGCTACAGAGGCTTTTGTGAAACTGAGCATAAGAGAAGAATCATACCTTCCTGAGCCTCAAAAGAATTTCTACAAAATCTTAGATATTTCTGCGATGACTTCAGGAGATAATCTTACAGCAAGTGACTCCTAACAGAATTTTCAGATGCCTTTAGGAATAAGGAAGGACTCTAGTAATCTCTCACCCTCATAGGCAGTCTCGAGAAAGCATATGCCTGAGAAACAGAGGAAAACCAGAGTGAGGAGATGGGGAAGTCGAGAACATTATTCGCAGTAGCTGCTCTCATTCGACCAGATCAAGACTGGCACAGTGTTAGCAGAGGTACGGAATAGATGTGAAAGCCTCAGACGTTTCTGCCCAGCGGGTAACACTGTGGGATGTAAATGGTAAGACTGCATGCATTTTTTTTTCGCAACACAGTAAAAAGTGAAGTTAAAAATACCAAATCCACCAGACCAAAAAGCTTCCCATCCTCCTCAAGTTATGAGAGGAAAAAATCCTCTCAGGAGATTGAAAGAGAGGTACTCCATAAACATGCACATCTGTGGTTCCCAAGCC
This sequence comes from Haliaeetus albicilla, assembly GCF_947461875.1. NCBI lineage: Eukaryota > Metazoa > Chordata > Aves > Accipitriformes > Accipitridae > Haliaeetus > Haliaeetus albicilla. The sequence goes on from NW_027212496.1 coordinate 550,251, forward strand.
CATGGTTCAAAACTTCTGTCATCAGTTTATTTTCTCCCATGGGTCTTCTCCAGTTCAGTAGCTGTCACTCCAGTGAAAACCACAACACAAAGCTGACATTTATTGAAGGTGGGCAGGGCCCTGTGAACTCTACTGTGGCAGTGCAGACAAATCTAAACATCATCTTTACTCACAAATTTCCATTCAGTTCAGTGAAAGCAGAATTGCCTCTGAGGTGTGGGAATAATAAAGAGAAAATTCTCCTTTTGGTTGCACTTAAGAACAGGCTTGCAGAGGTGCTGGTGGGAAGCCTGCTGGAAACCAAGGGGCCGCGTGGGAGTCAGGGAAAGCAGAATATGCTTTCCACCACCTAGAAAAGGAGCATGTGGATGGGGGAGGAGGAGCGAGCAAGAGAGGAGGAGCTGAGACTTTGCCAGAAGAAATAGGAGGGCCCCATGGTGCTGACCACCCAGGAGTGCTCCGGGATGTCACGGGGAGGCTGGCACGCTGGTTCGAAGCACAGACCGCTTTCCCCTGCTCCTTTTCCATGCGGGCACCAGGACAAGGTAAAGCAAAACCTGGGCAAGGTCAAGCTGGACTTGAGTGGCACGAGTGAAAGGGACAGGTGCCCGAGCGATCTTCTCTTCTGTCCTGCCAGTCAGAGGTAGGGGTGCGTAACCGAAAAAGCTGGTCGAAGAAACTCTCTGAGGCTCGATTTTGGAGTTTTAGAAAGCAGGCATTCTTTATTGCAGCGCTGGATGCACGGGGGATCGTTCTGCCTATCGTGCATACTGTTACCTACAGCAAGGCAAGCTTATATTGTTCTAATCATATACTTATTTATGTTATCCTTGACATAGTGTCCGCCCTTTGGGCATGTGCAGTGTGGCTCATCTCTTTTTCCTAGTTAGCTAGCCTTGGCAGGTTTTAATGGCTGGATGCACCAATGTCTGTCCCAACAGCAGGTGGGGGACAGGGCTCTGCCCTTCATGAGACCCCCAGCCCCTGGAGTGGTGGCTGGAAGAGGGGTAGGTCAAAGGACCCTGATGGGAGCCCTGCAGGGCCTCATCCATTGGACCGACGGGCACCTTCCCTTGTCACCCAGAGCATCTCATGGGCTGGAAAAGGGATGCTCTGGAGAGCTTCTGGCAAATCTCTGGAGAAGAGCTTCTCCCCGCCCCTATCCCAGGGGCTTTCTTGGCTCTGGTGCCCTTCCCAAGGACAGCCCCACAGGTGGGTGCAGGAAAGAACAGGCAGCAGCCACAGCGGTCAGCACGGCGGGAAAGCCAAGGATAAAGCCTTATCACCCAAGTGGGATAAAGCCTTAATAACCAAGTGTGCTGCTCCTCGGACAGGAGTATTCCTGCCTAAGCTCACCACACTTTTCCTGCATTTCCCTGTGGCTTTCAGCAGGATATGAATCGCTCTTCGGTGCTGGTGGTCGCTCCCCTCTTTCAGTAACAATTGCAAATTTTCTTCCTGTTGGACCCGCCTCAGTTCCAGTCTCTTGGGGATTGAAAGCTGGCACAGCATGGGTGCCAGAGACGTTCCCACAGCTTGGCTGGCGTCCACAAGGAGGAGTCTGTCTTTAGCCACGATGGTCATTTCCAGGGAAAACAGCTTGTTGTATTGACCAGGACCCTACGCGGACAACAGAAGAGCAGGGATGTGGCCATTTGCCACAAGTCCAGTGGAGCAGGCTGCTCAAACACAGCCCACGGTGACTTTCTGTGCTGCTGGGCCTGTGGGGACAAAGGATTAAGCCTGAATTACCTACATGAAATAGAGCTATCGCTAGCCTCGTGCAACGGCACCCAGGAGCTGGTCCTGAAAACCACCAATCCAGGACACGGAAAGCTTTTAACCGCTGTGGCTATTCTGGAATAGACTGTGCCGTGTGCATCCATTTCTATTAACAACGCTTCTCCTGCAGCCAAAAAGGAGTTTGAGAGCTTGCTTATGGCTAAAGGGGGTTGGTGGCCTCGGGTGGTGGCTGAGGCTTGGGGCTTGCATTGCCCGTGACCAGCTATGATCACAGAGTGAGAGAGGAAAGACTTTCCCTGGGGAAGAGGCACCAGGGAGTGGTTGAGGTGGAGGAAGACTTCACCATGGTTTTGCTTGTAGGTGGAAAGTTCTGGATCAGAGAGGAATTCTACATCTTCCGTAGCATGGCACAAGTAGAGTCTTCTGTTGGTACCAAGTAGAGGCAGAATGTCAGGCAAAGTGGCTCATTGAATGGGAGTGATCTGGGGAAATTTACTTGGCTATTAAAAGCCCCATTGCTCTAGCAGTTGAATCTTTTTTCTCTAGTCCTTTTTTTTTTGGAAGGGGGTGGCGGGAGGGGCATGGATAATTTATCGTCATACCTACAAAAACAGGCATTGTAGCAGTCAAGATGGAATATGCCTTTCTCACGTACCTTTTCTTTTTTGAACATGGTGAATTCAATCTGCTGATCAGTAGCCCACTGAGTTCAATAGACACCTTGGATTTTTATCCTTCGGCTCAAGAGCTAGACCGAACCTCCTGTCGTTGGTGTTAGCACAGTTAATGCAGATAATCTGCTATCTTCTACCTAATAATCTAGGCTACATCCTACCTAACGATCTATGCGAGAGTACAACCCGATCCAATGTTACACGCAACATCAGCACTGTGAAGAGCTGTGACATTCAAATGAAAAAGGAGACATTTTGAACACCTTTTAAGAGCTTGCAGGAATACAAAGGGGAAGCACTGTGTAAATAATACTCAAACCAATATGGATTTTCCCCCTAAATTTCTGAACCTCCTGTGACAAGTGATGGCCTATCAAAGTGCATGTCTGCCCCCCTGCGCAGCACCACGCGGGACCTGTTCACATTCCCTGGTCTGGGAGATGGGGCAGAGCGGACCCTCCGGCAGCTTGTGGCACACAACCGGGAGGAGAGGCTCACGTGCCGGAGGGTCCTGCTGTCAAGCCAGGGGATCTTGACAGGCTGGAGAAAGGGGCTGACGGGAACCTCCTGTAGTTCCCCAAGGGGAAGAGCAAAGTCCTGGAGACCTGGGGACGAAGAAGCCCTTGTGCCAGTAAATGCTGGGGGACACCCAGCTGGAAAGCAGCTGTGCAGACACCTGGGGTGATGGTGGACGCCAAGTGGACCAATTTAGAGCCAGAAAAGTGCCCCTGGGGCAAAGGCGGCTCACTGCCTCCTGGGCTGCAGTAGGCAAAGCGTTGGCAAGAGGTGGAGGGAGACGGTCCTTCCCCTCTGCTGGGTCCGTCCAGCCCGCCCGGGGGTCCCCAGTGCCAGGCAGAGACGGCCATACTGGAGAGAACTCTCACCCCGGTGCCCCTCCCACTTTCCGTTGGGCTCAGAATGTTGGTCCGTTGGGCTCGGAATGTTGGTCAGTTGGAGCCCACAGCCACCAGAGACAGCAGCACGGAGCTGTGCTGGCACGCAGGAGCGCTGGGAGGAGGCAGGATCTGGCCGAGCAGCACCTCGCCGGCACCGGCACCTCGCCTCCCATCCCCGCTGTCGCCGACTGGCCCGCGTCCTTGGTCCACGGCGAGGGTCCTCCTCTCCCGGGCAGGATGGGCCAGGCCAACTGCTGCTGCGGCTCCAGGTGGGCTCTCCCTGTGCCTCGGGGGCACGGCCGGGACCCGCGGCAGCAGCGGCGGCCTTTCTCATGCCCGCCGCTCTCTGCTCTGCAGGGAGGCTCTCACCGACGCCGAGCCGGTGCTGAGCGCGGACGTGCGGCTGACCCGGGGCCGCAAGAGGAGCGAGAGACGCCTTCTCCTCCTCCAGGAGGAACTGGTGATCGCCAAGTTGCAGTAAGACCCTCAGAGCCCAGCTGCCTTTCCCCCAGCCCCGGCCCTGGCCCCGGGGCAGGGACACCCCGGCAGCAGCCCCAGGCCCCGGCACCTTGGTGGGTGCTGGAGGCGCCCATCGCTGTCCGTCCGTCCCAAGGGCAGGTGGGGGACAGGGCTCTGCCCGGGGGGACCCCCAGGAGGCCACCTCCAGCTCACCGCCGGCCTCTCCTCTCTGCTCTCTGCAGACGCGGCACCAGCGTGCGCCCACAGCTCCGCCTGGCCCTGGACCAGCTGTGGGTGCTGAGTGGTGGACACGAGGCGGCGGGGGAGGAAAAAGAGGAGGAGGAAGGCAGCGATGAGGACAGGACCTCCATCGTTCTCATCTGGCCCACTGGCTCCTGCGTTGCCGCTTTCGGGTGAGTCGTGGTGCCACGTCCCATGGCCGGGCAGGAGAGGTTCCCAACCGTGCCCACGCCATCCTGTGAACGGTCTCTGCCCTGCATGCAGAGCCTGGGCAGGGAGCGGGAAGCACGCCGGCAGGGAGGGATGGGGGCATTGTCAGGTCCTGCATCCCCTGGTGCCCTTTGGGTCCCCAGAAGAGAAGGGCAAAAGCAGCTGCTCTGGCAGGACACGGGGAGCCAGGGCTTGGGCAGCGTCTCTGTCCTGCCCCGCGGGGCTTCGTCCTGCCCCTGTGTCCTTCCCCACGGGGCAGGGCTGCGCAGGCGCCCGCCTCTGCCCGCGGGCTGGGGGGCAGCGGGGCCTGACACTGGTTCTCCTCTCTTTCTGCAGCTCCCAGGCGCTGAAGGAGCTGTGGGTGGGCACACTGCTGGGGTAAGCCGGGGGGGATGCTGCAGGCGCAGCCGGGTGGGGGAACACAGCTCCCCAGCTGGGGAGAGGTGCCCTCGCGGCTGCGGGTAGCTCTCGGGCAGAGCTGCTTCACAGGAGAGAAGGGGCAGCTTGGGGCTCAGCTACCTCTCTCCCTGTCCCTTGCCGGTGCACAGAACACCAGGAGGAGCAAAGAGAGCCCGCGTGACCCGTCTCCCCTCCCTCAGACCCCTGGAGAAGGAGCTGAGCCGCCGCCACGCCGTGAGTGTCTCTCCGGTCTGGGCTCTGTCCCCGAGCCCTGGTCCTCCAGCCGAGCAGCAGAGGCATCGCTGCTCACCTGCCTCCGCTCCTTCTCTCTTGCCCAGTGGAGGCCATTCAGCGCCAGGAGCCTGGAGAGGCTGATGGAGGACCAGGCCGAGGTGAGAAGGGCTGCCTTTCACCCGCCTCTGGCTGTGCCGGCGTCTGCGGCCAGCGGGGTGAGCTTGTAAGGCAGAGATGGAGGGAGGGAGCGTCCCCCGGTGCCACTCGGGGAGCGCAGAGGGTTGGGGAGGCACCAGGAATGCCAGCACATCCTCGCTGGCGGCGCTGGGGGGAAACCTGCCGTGTGGGGCAGAGAGCCCAGGAGGGCAGAGGGTCCCAGCTCTGCCACGCTCAGGCTGCTGGTGCCGGGTGGCAGCTTGCCGGTGGCCCTTTCTGCTGCGGGGCTGCTCTCTAAGCGCAGCCTGCTTCTTGCAGGATCATCCCAAGCAAGGGCCACCGACAGCCCCGTCTATCAAAGCTGGGGGACTTTGCCGCTCACCAGGTGAGTTCTGGAAAGAAACGCATTGTCCTGCAAATGGTTGAGCTGTGCTCACTTGTCCCTTGAGTGTCGCCATGCAGGTGCGGCACCCTAAGGGAGGACGTCACCTGGACGAGCAAGGACACCCGCTGGGCAGCAGCCGCTGGACGTGGTTCCGCGGGGACCCAGAGCCTCTCCTGCTGCCCACAGCTTGGAGGAGGGCAGGGCGAGGGCTGGGACAGGTTGTCCCGGTGGCATGCCAGCTCTCTGGAGCCTCCAAGCTGGAGCCGCTGAGCTGGAGCTGTGGTTCCAGCTGCTGGCTCCCTGCCCATCCTGCCGCACCGCTCAGCACCATGCTGCAGGCAGGGCAGGCTCCGGGAGTGCTGGCCCGGCTGTCTCCATTGACGCGCTCTTGCTCCTTTTCAGAAGGAGGGAACAGCATCAGCAGCAGGAGGAGGAGGAGGAGGATGGGGCTGCCCTGGGCCTTTGCTCTGCGGAGGACCCCAGCCGCTGCCCAGGCGCCAGGGCAGGCGGGCTCCGGCTGCAGCAGGGCGCTCTTTGGCCAGCCCCTGGCAGCCCTCTGTGGGGAGGATGGCTCCCTGCCCCAGTCCATCCAGGTAAACCAGCCTGGGCAGGGGGTCCCCAGCCCTCCCTCTGGCTGCTCCAGAGGGGAGGTGGGTGTCCCCAGGAGCTCCAGGGATGGGGGATTGGGCCCTTCACCCCCAGAAGACGCTTCTGGTGCCAGCCCCCTTTGCAGGGGGAAAGGAGCAGGATCTGGGGCAGTGCTTTGGTCACTGCTGTTGGAAGGCAGCTTCTCAGCCAAGCAGCTGTCCTCCTGCTGCTCCTGCAGGAGATGCTGGCTGTCCTGCAGAAGGAAGGACCGTCGACAGAAGGGATATTCCGAAGAGCTGCCGGCGGGACAGAGTTTCGTGAGCTGCGGGAGGCCCTGGACCACGGTGCGGATGTTGACCTGAGCAGCCAGCCTGCGCTGCTGCTGGCCGTCATCTTGAAGGTGAGCGCTTCTGACCTGCAGCTGGAAGAGCTCCTGCCTGGCCTGGAGTGTTCAGAGGCTCACCTGGAGCCCCTGGCATTGCAGGACTTCCTCCGAAGCATCCCCGCCAAGCTCCTTGTGACAGACCTCTATGAGGACTGGATGGCAGCGATGCAGAAGAGCGGCAAGGAGGAGAAAGTTGAAGAGCTGAAAGCGTAAGTGTGGGCAGCAGCCTGCCTGTTGAGGAGGGACTGGTAGAGGCCTGGGACTTGCCTGAAAAGGGACGGTCTCCTTAAAAAGCTGTGTCTTCTGACAGCTTGCTTTTGCTGGGGTGGGCTTAGATTTTGGGGGAAAGGGCATGGACAGGGAGCCTTCCCTTGCCTGGGCTTGGGTGAAATGAGGAGCTGGGAAGCAAGGCCGTGCTTCCTTCCTGAAGCGCAGGAGCACTGACCGCTGGCTGAGAGCACCCGGAAAGCTGTGCAACCCCCCTGCGTTGGGCAAGCTTTGGGGACGGCTGTGGGCAGCATCTTCTCTATTAACGTTGAGTTCCTGTTCCCTCAGGGTGGCCGAGAAGTTGCCTGGAGCCAATCTCCTCCTCCTCAAGCGGCTGCTGGCCCTCCTCCAGCACATCGGCCACAACGCCTCCAGCAGCAGAATGACGGCCAGCAACCTGGCCATCTGCCTTGGGCCAAATCTGCTGAGCCCACCTAACGAGGACCTGCTCCCCCTCGAGGCCATGCTGGCTGTGACTGAGAAGGTGCGCTGTACTGAGCAGCCGGCTGCAGCCTTGCCGGCCCATCCGAGCTTGGCTGCTCAGAGGTCCCTGGCTGCCTCCTCTCTTGAGCAAATGCCGGTGGGGTAGCTGCCTGCAAGAGCAGCCCCACAACCACAGCCGCCTGCGCAGAGGCAAGGGTCGGGAGTGGGAAAGGCTGCGTGATACATTTTCAGGCACCTGGGTTGAGCCCAAGGGTTTGATGTGTGCAGGTGAACGTGCTGGTGGCGTTTCTTATTGAAAACTGCGGTGACATCTTTGTGGAGGAGATGGCTGGCCGCTCCTGTCCATCAGCCAGGGAGTCGCCAGCCCCCACGGACGGAGCCAGAGGTATGAGGAGGAACTGAGGGCTGTCCCAGGCTGGGGCTTGGGGTACCAGAAACCTCAATGTCGAGAAGACAGCTGGTGTAGGGCTTTGGGTGGGTTTTGCTTTAGGTGTGCTTTACTTCCAAGGAGTCACTTTGCTGCACGTGCTTTTCCTTTCTAGACCTGCATTTGGAAGAGCAAAGTGGCCCTGCAGGCAGAGCAGACAAGGACCACCAGGCAGAGGCCTTGCTGCACACACCACCCGCCTCTCTGCTGGACGTCCTCAAAGAAGCTGGGGGAGACGCGGTGGTGGAGTCCGAAACGGCAGAGGTATGGCAGCTCCATCAGGAGCTACCCTCCTACCCGAGACATGGTATCCCCGTGTTTGTTGAGCTGCCAGAAACAAACCGAGTGTCACACACCCGTGTGAACCCTGTGTTCCAAAGTGAGGCCCTTGGAAGAAAGGGCTAATGCAAACCAGCCGAAGGGATCTTCTCTGTAGGGCTAAGGCAGCATTTTGCCAAACAGTCACCTGCTACTCCAGGGTGTCCCTTGCCACCTGTTGACTCTGACATTTCTGTTGTAGGCACCCGTTGCTTTGGCTGCAACCACCCCAGGGACCACAGTAGACTCCCTGGGATGCACAGAAGGACTAAAGAGCGTTTCAGAGGAAAGAAGGTAAAATGAGTCAGCTTTGGGTAAATCAAGAACTGATTCTAGTTGATCCTGGCTTTACCTACCTAATCATACTGTGGGATGGAAAGGTTTGCAGGCTCCCCCCAGGAAAAGGAAAATGGAAAGAAAAGAAAGAGAAAACAGGCCTGGGCAGAGGAGAAGGAATGCCAACAAGAAAAGAAAAGAAGGAAGAGAGAAAGTGATGGGGACTTAAAAGAAGCAGGAAGGTCCAGCAGGTCAAGAAGCCCAGGTGTGTACCAGGCTCTGCTGCCCATCTTTCCCAACTCTCAGCGCTGCTCCAAGTCAGTCCGACCCGCTGGCAAGGGAGGGGCTTGGAAATAACTCCATGGCCGCTCCCCAGGGGCTCCCCATCGAGCCCTGCTGTGTGGCACAGGGGCCCTGTGCATCTGTGCACGCACGCAGGTCTCTAAGGGCATTACCCGTGGGGATAAGGCGCCAGAGCCGTCCCCTGGTTGATGCCAGCCATAGCTCTCTCTTCTGGGCTACGAGCAATTCCTCATCAGCGGTGTTCCCCAAAGAAAGGGGAACTAAGTCCTGCCTATTCCTGCCTTCATGGGTTTATCAGTGCTCTGTGACTCTGTCGTTGTAGGTGCCGTTTCCCTGTTACTGGCTGAAGCCCTGTGACTCCCGGGCCCGCCCCCCACCGCAGTTGATGTTTGCAATAAAAGGATCTTTTCTCTCTTCTGAGTGTGTCTGCCATACGATATTCTGGACTAGGTAGATGGGGTTTTGTGATGAACCCTCGGGGGGGTGTCTGGGATCTTGCCTTGTCCCAGCACCCTTTCCAGTAGGCATCAGGGCTGAGTTCAGGTGCTTTAGGAGTGAAACCAAAGCACAGACTCACACAGGAGGGTGGAGGTTGGAAGGGACCTGTAGAGTTCCTCTGGTCCAACCCGCCTGCTCAAGCAGGCTCACCTAGAGCAGGTTGCCCGGGACAGTGTGCCCTTGGGTTTTGAACATCACCAAGGACAGAGACTCTGCAAACTCCCTGGGCAACCTGTGCCAGTGTTTGACCACGTGGATAGGAAAAAGTTGTTTTCTCATGTGCAGCTGGAGCATATCATGTGTTTTAATTTGTGCCTGTTGCCTCTGGTGCTCTCAGTGGGCACTCTTGAGAAGAGCCTGGCTCCCTCATCTTCATTCCCTCCCAGCAGCTTTAGACAGATTAGTATAGATAGATAGATAAGACACCCCCCCACACCCCCAGGCTTTCTCTTCTCCCCACAGAAGTGTGCCAGCTTAAAAGCAGCAGGGAAGAGTCGGCTTCCTTGAGGCTCCTTGTTTTGCAGGTGACCTGGAGACGTGGAGGTCTGTGAGGTTCCCCTGCCAAGCTGGCCCAGGGAAGAGAGGCGGGGGGCTGGAGGGCACAGCTGGACTCCTGCTCCTGCGACAGCAGGGACTCGCTGGCCAGAAATGGCCCCAAGGACCCCGGCAAGGGGCTGTGCTCAGTGCTGCAGAGGAAGGCGAACCCCCCCGGGACCTGTGGCAATCTGCCTGGGGGAAAAAACTCCTTCCTGAGCCCAGCCCTGGTGGCCCGAGCAGGGTCCGGGGAGCTCCTGCGGGGGAGCGCGTTTGGGGTCGGCAGCCAGGGAGCTAGAGAGTGGTTTTATGAGTGTGAGTGAATTTGCTTTTGCAATGAGATGTGTACAGGCATTGCCAGGGCCTGGCTTTACTCTGGAAGTGACTGTTGTTAGCTGCTGCAGAATTGAAGAGACTGTGCTATGAACACCACGCCAATTAGGCTGTCTCCAGACCTGAAGCTGCATTAAATCTCGTGCCACACTAGTCTCCTTTTTCCTTTGGAGAAGTAGGATGAGTCTTTGAAATTCTGCTGCATGACTTTATTTTGGGTTGAATTGAAATGCAGTTGTTTCTTTAGCTTTCCTTATTAGCATTCTGCTGGAATAGTGTCAGATCCAGGAGGATTAACCTTCCTCCTTGTTTTGTTCTCTGTGTTGATTTTGGAGAGGAAGGTGTGTTGTCTGTCTTGTGGTGTTGTGTGGTGTTCAGAAGATGCTTGAAACGTTGCTCTTGTCTGTGACCAAGCTCTTTCCCTCAGTGTAATCCCTTTGGACAGCACTGCCAGTAGTGTGCGTACGTTTCTGAGCAGCCTGCAGGTGTTTGATCTCCTCATGGTAGAGAGAGCACTGCACTTGTTTGAGTTTGGCAGCTTGTCATCGCCCCTTGCTTTCTTCCATTCTTTCCACCCTCTTCTCCTCATCCCTGCTCCAGCGTCCCTTCCTGAATCGTACTTTTGTGTCCCTGCTGATTCATGAAGACTTCATGACCACAGCATAAGTCTTGGGTGGGTGATATCTGTCCTTCTGCTGTGGCACGCTGTGTAACTCCTTTCATTAACTTGTTCCATATTAAGCAAGGAGAGGGCCTTTCTGCAGAGGAAGGAAAGTTCTCATCTCTGACTGAGTTCTGGCTGGAGCCCCTGACTGTGGAGGATATGAGAATGGCTGCCTGCCAGACCATATACCAGAGAATACTCGCATGCCGTAATTCCTTACACTCCACCCTATTTCCTTATTTCCAAGTGACACTTGTGCGACATTTGTTTACTTCTTAATGGGTTCAGCTTTTCTTTGAGACCTTCTCTCTCCCTGTGCATTTTATTGTTGGCTGATACCTGGCAGCAAACAACTTTTGAGAAGCTGGCTTACAAAAGATGTAGTTAATAGTTGGGAACACAGTTTGATGCAGGCAGTACATAACTCCCAGCATCACAGGGCCTAGCTCCAATGCTGTGAAGGCCCGTTCCTCTGCAGGTTTGCACTGTGGAGGGGATTGAGACACGTCCTGCCGGTTCCTTCTTTTAGTCCCTTGAGCAGAATGGCATTGCGATAGGCTGGAAGAGAGAGGTGCTGGTTTGAGGGCACCTTGTCAAAAACCCCAGTCCTAAAGGTTAGTGAGGATTGACTGAAAAGATCTGATCTCTCATCCTTTGTATCCTCAGACGCACAAAATACAAATGGGCATAAAATGGAAAAGAAACAGTCCTTGTGGAAGACTGGATGTTTTTTAAGAACAATAAACTGGGAATTCATCTGCCTGCTAAGTATTTTCTCAGTGCAATGGGAATGATGTTTTGTTGTTGTTTAAACTCTTACAAGGCATGTAGCTCTGTTGCTTTTTGGCTGGGGTGGGACTAACTCTCTCTGTTTCACAGCCGTCTGGATCTCGACACCACTGAAAGTGCTGTCAAGGAGTTAGAGGTAGGAGATGAAGCAGGTCCACGGGAGCTTAGCTGAATGTTAGGCCGAGCAAATCTTTTGTTTGTTATGGGACGGAGGACGTTTTGTCAAATGCAGCATTTCAAGTGCGAGTAATGGGGAACTTCTCTGGAGAGTACGAGGGTGAAAAAAAGGACGTAAATGAAAAATGTCATCAACAGGCAGCATTAGCGTAAGCGAGTAATGCTTTTATCAGAAATACTTCAAAGAAGCTACTGACTGTTGAAATTGGACAAATGAAAACTGCTATTTGTGGAGCTAGTTGCACTCCGTGCCTTGCTGGTTCCTGTTCAGATTCGTTCTGCAGTAGCACTTTCCCGTGGTTTCGCTCTTGGCCCCAGACCTGACCACTGCTTTGAACTTCTCAGGCTTGACTAGCTGTCAGACCCTCCTAGTTTTTCAGGAGCTGTGGCAGTACTGGTGAGCTGGCTTGATAGCAGCTAATCTAATGCTCAATTGCACGTGCTTTCCTCATAGCTGTGGAAGCCAGGGAACGTTCTTTTAATGACGCCATTACTTTGTGGCCAAGCTTGGTGACAGCTGATGAGTTCTGTTGTTGTCATCTTCTTCCTGAGACAGAAGAAAGCCCCTGCCATTCCCGAGGAAATGAGACCAATATACTGCCTGCTTAAAAATGCTCCTGTTAGTTAAGTTTAAACAAATCTTCAGAGTACAGTAGTAGCATTGTAAATATTATTGAAGAAAATGTGCTGATCTTAACTGATACAGAAAATTATTGGTTAATTATTTTTTCTTTTTCACTTTCGAAAATACTGAAAGGTGTTCCTAGAAAAAGTTTCCCATTTATAAAGCAGGAGTTTGTTGGGGCTGAATTACAGTTCCTTTGTAACTGAATTGGGTCAATATTCTGAAAAAGGGGAATATGTTTATTTTTGAAACAGGTCAATACTGCACGTGTTGTGCTGGCAAGGAGGAGGCTTCTTAAATGTAGAACTTCTTAAATTTAAAAGCACACCTCCACTCTCCGTAGTAATGCTTCCATGTTAATTCAGGGTTAAGATATTCATTCACTTCAATTTCTGTGAATCTGTTAGGGCAGCGTGCTCTAAGGTGATGGGAGGGAGCGGGGGGAAGAAGGAGAGGAGGAAAAGCAAAATATCTGGAACCTGCTCTTCCATGACTCCTGCAAGCTGTAATTTTTTTTTTCCCAAGCCTGAAAACTGTACTTGACAGTGGAATTGTGGCTATTTGTTAATATTCTTCCTTCCTTTCTTGTTTTGGCCTCTCCAGGAAGCAATTCGAGTAATCCTTGGAAATCTTGATGATTTACATCCATTTTCTACAGACCACTTCACTATCTTTCTGCGTACCCTTTCTTTCCTACTTGTAAAAGAAAAGGTCCAATGACTTGTATCTGTTGGGCATTGCTTAATTCGACATTCCTGCCTAGTAGTGCGCAGATCGTTAGCTGGAGTACGACTCCTTTGAGCTTTGCAGTTTTACACTAGCTGAAGATCCTCCTCAGTTGTTGCCTTCACCAGAGAACTGATGTATGTAAAAAGAATGTTTTGCAGTGTTTTCAGATGGACACCCCTGCGTTCCAAATCTGATTTAGCCAGAGAAAATGAACGTGTATATATAAAGTCCCAGGAAGCCCATGTAATGCAATTGCAAGGAAAGCTAGTGCGTTTTTTCAAAAGGTTAATAAAACGTAAAGCGCTCCTTACAGGCGCAGCAGCGTTGGCCCACTAGCAGAGAAGACCGCAGTAGTTTTCTTGTAAGGTACATTAGGATTAAATATTGTAGTTGCTGTAGTGTAAAAGGTTAAGAAGAAGTTACTCTCCTGAGGCTGTTGTTGCAGAGAAAAGTAAGTTAGTTGAAGGAGAAGCCTTTTCAGTCCTAAGGTGTGTCAGTTTGTGAATCGGATCAGGCCCTTTGGCATCATCACCTCCCGTGATTCCGAGTGCCCGGGAGTAATGAACACCCACGTGTTTCCGCCTCCAAGGCATTCCCTTCCAGTCTCGGCAGACTGCGTTATTGCCACCCCTGGTCCTAGCAGGCAAGAACGAGATCATCCTCTTTCTCTGTCAGAAGCTGGTAGGTATGAGAGCAACTTATTCCTGTTACTGCCAGGAAGAGAAAGTAGCCCAGAGCATCGTCAGACAGGAGGCATGCAAACAAACGAAGCCTCGTTGTTGGTTTGCTTCGCTAAAGCGCAGCCAGTTTTGCCTGCGTGCTTGAGGAGGGTTTGATTCACGAGCTTGTATTTCTAGAACTGGGAAGTCCATCCACCTGCTCAGCCAGCACCGGGCCCTGCGGAGAACTGCAAGCTCAGAGGCCTGGTGTGATGAGTTGTCCTGCAATCTGTGTGTCGGGCTCCTCGCTGTAGCATACCTCTTAGTTAATCACCAGCTGTGGGAGTCCTTGAAGCCAAACGCAAACGAACAATTTCATCCCTTAAAGGAACTGATTGTGTCAGCGTTTCATCTAAGCAAATCTTGGGCTCCATCTCTGGTCCTCAGGATGTTAGTTTCTGCTAGCAAATGGAGTAAAAGTATTCATGTTACCTGTTTCTTCCTGAGATCAGAGGCACGTAAGGAGACTGCTGCCTGGCGTCACCCATTCTTGCATGCATGAGCTCCTAGGTGTGCGAAGCGCACCCCCAGGAAGGAACGTCTGTATCTGTGGCGTTTGTCATGTCAATTATCTTTTGTCCTCCCATTTTGAATTGTGAAGTGAATGTAATGACGCTACTCCTGTGAATCCTAGTCCTTTTCAGTTTTAAAAATAATTTTTAAAAGAATTACTCTTTAGTTAGGAAAGCTGATGAGGTTTTATTCACAGGGTTGGGAGCGCCTGGCATGTTGTTTTTTGCAGGAAGATGTCAGGACTGAAGCCAGATACAGTTAAGGAAACACAATGCTATTAATACAAGCAACTGATGGGAGAGTGTCACCTGGATGAGTGTTTCTTGTAATGTGTTACGAGCGTTTTGTCACCAAGTTCACACTGACAGATTGTAAGGTGCTCCCTTCTGCATATACATTCAGCGTGGTATGACTTTTGAAGCTTTACAAGAGGACTCCTGCTCCTTTGAAATGTTAGTGCTATGTTCTTAAGTCTTATCGTTGTTCTCAGATGTGAGTAAATGGGAGAGAGTATCGAAGATGAGATTCAAACATGAGAATGTCCACCTTGTGCCTTATCCCTGCATATGCACAATGTATCTAGAACTCGGCTCTTTTCAGCACGACGTATCTTGTGGGAAGTCACTATGGTTATGTTTGGATAATGTCTGGAAACATCTACGATCTATGTCTTGCTTTTCCCTTTCCCTTCCTCCACTGTGTCTTTGAATTAGAGGGAGCAAAACTGCGTGCAGTATGGCTGTACCATGGATTTGAAATAGAGCATAGCAATGTGTTCTCTTTTGTCCTGTATTGCTTTTTGAAAATGTCTGGAATTTCTCTTTGCCTTTTCACCCACTGCTGACTCTTCAGCTAGTATTTTTATGAAGCAATGCCCAGTGGCTCCCAGCCTTCATTCTTGAATGTCAGTAGCTGGGCTGGAACCAGCACATATATATATGGAACACGTGTTTTTCTTCCTTGTGCTTGACTACATTTGTTGACGCTGAATTTCACACTCTTTGTTTCTGTTTTCCTAAAGAAAGAATGCATTTGTTTTTCTAAATAATGATAGTAATAATGGTAATAATGTCTTTTGTATAATTAGCAAATGTTGTCACCTCCCTCGTGTCTCATTTTCCAGGTTTTCTGTGAATTCCCTGAAGAGCCTCAGGCCCCAGCTGAGACCTCTGTGGGACTCTGCATTGAACCTCCTCTGTTGTGAAAACTGAGGTTTTTTTCTTACTGTTTCCTGTTCTGATTATTGGTCCCTGGGAAAGGCTGCTGCTGGTCTTTCTTGTGAGCGCTTAGTAGATATTCTGGTCTCCCTTATCAAATGGACAAGTAGTCCAAAGCAATTGTCCCCATCCCACTGGCATGTGTTATTCACAGCCAGGAATTCTGAAAGAGCTGTATTTGCAGTTCTTCAGTTTCAAGATATCATATGGAAGTCCAGCATTGTTTCTAAGTCATTTATCTTGTTCTCAGGATGTGCGGTGCAATGCAAAAATGTACTATAAAGTTGGTTAAAGAAAGTGCAGTCACCAAATATTCACCAGATTTTATAATACCTCTGTTACAGGTAAAGAAGTAAACAAGGGCAGTGATGAGCTTGTAAGTTGTGTGTGTGGTTCTGTTTTGTGTGTTGTTGTGTTTTTTTTTTTTAAAACAGTGATATTCCATGTAGTCTGGAGAAGCAGAAGATATATCTAGGCAATGCTGTAGTTGTCCTGTTTCTGGGTGTCAGTCAGGCAGTGTAAGGTGGGAGTGAATTCTCACCCAGAACCATCCAAGTTGAGGGAAACCTTCCTGTCAATTCCAGTGGACTTTGAATGAAGTCCTGCCTGAGGACGTGAGAGCCGTGCTGGCTTCAGTTAAATGTGTTTTCGGCAAGTCTGAGCTGAGCTGTCAAATGGTTTCTTCGCTGTGAGAGTCTGTATGAGGTCAATATTGCTGAATAATGAAGTAGTTTCCTAAGTGCTGTATGTGTCGAAAACAACCAAGTTAAGCTTCTTTGGAAAGTAGTTGTTTAGTGAGATCTCAGGGTGGGTATGTTTTCAATACAGGTAAGTGTCTGAAGACGGAGGGAATTAGTGAAGGTGTCCTGTCCAAATTCCCCCCGAGGAAATCCCGCTCTCTCTGCTAGCATTATGTTCCTGCTAATTATGTTCCTAGGCCCTCCTCTAAAAATGGAGCAAGTAGGATGTCCTGGGAAGCAGTAGTTCTTGTTTAAAACTGTTGAGCATAATTCTCTGGATGGCCTCTCAGTGCTTACCTTCTGTTTGAATAAGGCAGCTAATCTTTTATTCCTGAGACATTTTTTGGTTTTTTTTGTTGTATAAGCCTGGACAACGTTGCGAAACACGGATGTATATTAAGTCTGACTTTTGTTCTAAGATAGAAAAGTCAAAATCAAATTTTATCAATACCAAGTTTGCAATGTTTTGAAGGTCAAGAGAAGAAAAGAAGTGTCAGAAAGTGCTGCAGTGGAAGAAACAGTGAAGGGGAGAAGAGCGGAAGCCGGAGCGGAGGCCTCATGCCCACAGTCAGGTATGGGCAGGTCAGTTGACTACAAAATAGTCTTCCAGGGCACATATCGATGTTTTTGATGTCTCTTGCACCTTCCTCGTATTTCATTCCTGTGTAACCCTTTGGCCCATTTGTCGTCTTCCTTCTCTTCCATAGGTGACAGAATCTAAGCAACATTGCCCACGTTTGGGGAAAAGTTGTCATGTGCTTTCAGGTTCCCATGCCGTTAACTACAGCTCTTCCCCTCTCACTCCTTTGTGTTAATGTTACCTGCAGAATCACAGCGGGATGAGAACTGGGCAGCTCAACAAAGCGGTGCACTGGCTTGCACACCTGAGGCAGGGATGACAAGGGAGGAACTGGGAAGAGTTTTCTAGCTGCCTCCCAGCCTGCTCCTCTGAGTTGGCTGATGACTGCTGCCTCTCGGCTCGAGGCAGAGATCTCTGTCTGTGGCTTTCACAGAACCATTGAGGTTTTCGGGACCTTTGATATCATCGAGTCCAAGCCCTCCTGCTCAAGCAGGGTCACCCAGAGCAGGTTGCCCAGGACGTGTCCCCTCAGGTTTTGAGTGGGCTACAAGGGTGGAGACACCACAACTTCTGTAGGCAACTGGTTGCAGTGCTCGACCACAGTTGCTGTCAGAAAGTTTTTTCTTGTGTTCAGCTTTAATTTCATGTTTTGTGGTTTGTGCCCTTTGCCTCTTGTCCTGCCAGAAGGTGCTGCTGAGGTGAGCCCGGTTCCCTCTTCTTCATTCCCTTCCATGAGGTGTACATTGATAAGAGCCCCCTGAGCCTTCTCCAGGCTGAACAGTCCCAGCTCTCCCAGCCTCTCCGCATACGAAGAGTGCTCCAGTCCCTTCATCCTCTTTGTGGCCTTTTGCAGGGCTCACCCCAGTGAGTGCCAGTCTTGTCCTGGGGAGCCCAGTCTGGATGGAGCGCACAGACTGGCCTCAGCAGCCCTGAGCAGAGGGGAAATGCTCCCCCCCAGGCCTTGCTTTCTCGTTCAGTGCTGTCTGTAGGTACATGCATAAATTTGCATGTCTGAGCAGCCTCTCAGGCTGTTGTTGCTGGAAGCAGAGCCTAGGGTGGGCCTAGGGCGGCAGGCTCTTATGGTGGCCTTCATGCCCTCTTGGCCAGGTTCTGCGAGCCCTCCCCTGGGACGGGACGATTTGTCTCTTCTCCTCCTTTCCTACCATGGTTGTCTTTAGCCCTCCTTCCCTCTTCCCTCTCTCTCTATCCCCAAGAGTTTCCAGTGTTTCCTCTTCCCTCTGGTGTCTTCTCTAGCCACGATTGCTCAAATGGCAGGCAGAGGACGTGCCGAGGGTGTGTGGTATGGTGTCCCCTCACATCTCATTTCTCCGCTCTGTAGTTCGATGTGTCACTTGTTCAGCTGCTGCTGCTGCTCATTAAATATAATGAGCAGGAGCTCATATAATAAATTAAATATCATTGGCAGGAGCAGTTACAGGGTCGTGGATCTTGGACCAAGATCCTCAAAACCCCCTAGCTATGCGAGGTTTCCCTGCCGCACGTGCACTGCCTTTGTGTCCTGACGCTCTGTTTCTCCAGGAATGTCGGTATTTGCGTGGGGAGTTTCAAGGACCTGCCTGTGGACGCGACGGCCCCTACACGCCTGACGTGTTCCTCTGGTGCTGCATCCTCTTCTTCGCCACCTTTGCCCTGTCAAGCTTCTTGAAGAAGTTTAAAACCAGCCACTACTTTCCAACCAGAGTAAGTAGAAGATGGTGGCCAGCGTCCATCTCCACACTCGTTTCCCAAAATGGCTTTCCCGGAGCACTAAGCAGTATTTGCCCCGCCTTGGTCAAGCTGGGAAACGTTGGCCTTGCAGGCCAAGCTCTCCAAGAGCTTGGATGTCCCGCACTCATTTCCATGAGTGCAAAATCATCGTAGCATTTCCCACCTGCCTCATGACCTGCCCCAGACTGAACATTTTTGGGGTTTGATTTTTTTAATTTTTTTTTTTTCCTCCTCAGGTAGTAGGAAGTCAGGTTTCCCAAAGTTTTGGGGTTTGGGGTTTTTTTTCCTTACCTTCTGTGCATTATGTGCTCGAGCAGAAAGTAGAGTCAAATGAGGAGCTTCCTTTTGAGGACTAAAGGATGCCTCAGTGCCTTGTTGCCATTGTAGCTGTGAGTGTAGCTGTAGTGGCAGGCATCTGTTTTCTTATTTTTAATGTTATTTTTATTATTTTTAGGTTTTGACTTAAACCAACCCTTGTCCGCCTAATTAAGCTTTTTTTATTGTCTGACACCAGATCTCACAGGGACAAACACAGCAACAGTATCTAAGCAAGGGATCAGGCTGCACGTGCTCAGAGGGGTGGTGGGATTTGGTTAACCAGCCTTAATGTTGTGGATGTCTGCAACTCTTGCATCTCACGTTACGGCCCTGTTTGCCATGCCCCTTTCACCTCTGGTTCCTTGCCCCAGGTACGGTCCACAGTGAGCGACTTTGCTGTTTTCCTCACCATCGTCATCATGGTGCTCCTTGACTTTGTGGTTGGGATCCCATCGCCGAAGCTCCAGGTCCCCCATGCGTTCAAGGTAATGGGGTGTTTTGGCAGGTGGGGGTGCCACAAGGTGATGCCGGGGCAGGGCAGGGCTGAGTCTGGAGGAGATGCTGGTGGTGTGACCATCTCCTCTTCCACCTCCAAGTGCCTTGCTTCCTCCTGGAAAGGAGAAGATGGCCCCAAAACTAGATGCCTACAGGAGAAGTATCTAGAGGTGCTTGCAAAGAGGAGACTGGCACTGCTGAAGCCCACGGGAGAGGGGGACATGAAGCCAGGGCTGGGAGGTGCTCTGACACAGGGAGGGAGGGGAGAATGAAAGCCAGTGGAGTGCCTGGGCTGGGAGACGATGCTGATGTGTGGGCTTTGTTGCAGCCTACCAGAGACGACCGCGGGTGGTTCATCAACCCCATAGGACCCAACCCTTGGTGGACGGTGTTGGCTGCGCTCGTCCCAGCTCTGCTCTGCACCATCTTGATATTCATGGACCAGCAGATCAGTGCCGTTATTGTGAACAGGAAGGAGCACAAGCTGAAGGTAAGGGCCTGTGAGAGATGACGCCAGCCCCAGCCCCTTCTGGGCCGCAGGTCTGGGGAGAAGCTCTTATTCCCGATGCTTTCTGAAGGCATTGGTTTGGGACAAGGTCAGGCTGCGTGGCAGGGTGCTCTCCTGGATTAACGATGATGCAGGGAGCAAGTGACAGGGCAGTTCAGATGAGCAACCTTTTGGAGGAGCAAATTAATCTTGGAGCAATACAGAAGCGCATTTTTGTTTTAAAATGGCAGCAGCAGCAGGTGCGAGGAATGAATTGTTTTGATGCGCTGCCAGGGATAACTCAGAGTCACACCTTCCTTGCAAGTGGTAGAATTTTCTTTGTGAGTGAAAAAAATGGTTGGGTGGTTTTGGGTTGTGGGGTTATTTTTTTGGAGAAGTATGTATCGCACAAGCTCCCCATATCCCTTGTGTCTGAACTCCTGCCAGATTTTCACGCCAGGTGCTTGTGCAAAGCCTGCATACACCCTTACTCGTTTCCATTTCTTGTTTTAAATTCTGAAGAAGTTGACTTGTGCTCGAGCAGGGTTTGAGTCTGACTTGCGACGTTCTCCTTGCTCTTGTGCTATGGGATGCTCTGTTTCTTGTTTTCCTGCCTGCAGAAAGGATGCGGGTACCACCTGGACCTTTTTGTGGTGGCCGTGATGCTCGGGGTGTGCTCTGTGATGGGGCTGCCCTGGTTTGTGGCTGCGACCGTCCTGTCCATCACCCACGTGAATAGCCTCAAAGTAGAGTCTGACTGCTCAGCTCCAGGAGAACAACCCAAGTTTCTGGGGATACAAGAGCAGAGAGTCACTGGCTTGCTGATCTTTGTGCTCATGGGCTGCTCCTTCTTCTTCACTTCCGTGTTAAAAGTGAGAGGAAAATGCAAACCACCCAACAACCGCGAGCTTGTTGGAGGTTACCGAAAAACAGTCCCCCCTCTGCAGGCCTGAGTAGTTAGTTGTGGAGCGGAGGAGGAGGAGGTGATCCCAACCCTTGGGGCTTGACCCACGGTGGGAACCAGCCTCCGTTAGGCTTTGCAGCCCTTCAGGCCCCCGTTTGGTGTGCTCGAGGCGAGCGAGCAACGCAACTGCTTGAATTTTCGGGTGCCTTTCAGGCCCGCCCATGTTTATGGGTTACAGTTGAGCATATTCAGACCAGCACATCTGCTCTCTTTCAAACAGGCAGCCCTTTACTGGCTGCAATTTGCTCCCCAAACGCCCCGGAGCAGCCGTTCCCAGGAGCTAAACAGACTGAGGTCATCCCCGTGGGCTTCCTTGCACGTTCCTCCCACAAAGTAATCTCGTCTCTAGGCTAAAAGGAGGCCTGTGGCCTTTGCCTGTTGCCCCAAGAATAGGCAGAAGTGTTTTTCTACCGCCACAGAATGCGGCATAGGGTAGCACGGGTGAAATCGCCTATTTTCCTCCAACCTTTCTGGAAAATAGGATTATTCTGAGGAGAGGTAACTCCCAAGTTCAGCCTAAAGCAGAGCCTTAGCTCACTCGTGCGCACAAAATCTTTAATGGTTAAAATCTGACCCATCTCTAAGCCTGAACGGAAGCTGGAAAGCTTCAAGCAATTTTAGGCAGTGCCTGTGGAAGAGGGTGGTAATACTGAAAATGCAATATAGAAAAAGAAACGATTGCATTCTTTTCTTTTTTTTTCTTTTTCCCCCCAGTTTATACCAATGCCTGTGCTTTATGGTGTCTTTCTCTACATGGGTGTGTCGTCGCTCAGAGGAATTCAGGTACGGACTCTTTTACAGCGTGCAGCATGTCGGCTCCCTGGTATTTTGTCTCCGTAGCAGCAGGGAAAAAAGCAGTGGCATGGGAAGAACTTCTCGCAGAGCAAGCAATGAAACTCTTTTGTGTAAGAAAAAGATTGGTGGAGGCACAGGAGGTATATAGGGCTGGGAGGACCAGGCAAGTTCAGCGCTCTCTGTTTCAGGGTTTAGGGCAGGTCAGTGTTTGGTTACGTGAAAGCGGGGGAATTCAGTGCAAAGGGAAGGCAGTTTCTACCACTGGTGGAAATCCTCGCTGGGGGATTCAGTGGGCCAAGAAATGCTAATAATGGAATGGCATGGAATAGTTGCCGTTTGGTGGGCATCTCTCAGGGGCAAGCCGGTTGATAGATGGAGCGAAGGGAAAACGGGTGCTGCTCCCAGGAGGAACGCGGTGGGATCCAGGATTTCTGACGGCAAGCGAGATGCTGCAAACTGCCTCCACGTCTCGAGAGGGCCAGAAACTTGCCGCAGTCCCAAGGTGGCAACCTTTCCCTTTTATTTTGCAGTTCTTTGATCGCTTGAAGCTGTTTTGGATGCCGGCGAAACACCAGCCGGATTTCATCTACCTGCGGCACGTGCCCTTGCGAAAGGTGCATTTGTTCACGGTGATCCAGCTGACCTGCCTCGTCCTGCTCTGGACCATCAAGGTGTCCCGTGCCGCCATCATCTTTCCCATGATGGTAAGAGCTGCCGCCGCTCGGCAGCGGGGTGTTTGCAGCGTTGGAGCGAGAGGTGGCATCGTCTCTGAGCTCACCGCATCTTCCCTCTTATTCGTGAAGGTTTTGGCTCTCGTCTTTGTCCGGAAAGCGATGGATTTCTGCTTCTCAAAGCGAGAGCTCGGCTTTCTGGATGACCTTATGCCAGAAAGGAAGAAGAAGTTGGACGATGCCAGAAATGAAGCCGGAGAAGAAGAAGAAGAGGTAAGGCTTGCTGGGTCCTCGGGGCTGGACATCTCCGTCGGGCTGTGAGATTGCCTGTTTCTCTTACAGCTTGTCTGGAAACGTTGGGGGAAGATCAGCACTCAGTCGAAATAGATCCCAATAGCCTGGATCCCACGTTGTAACCTTTGTTTCCTCAAGTAGCAGTGAGCTGAACGCTTGAATACAGGTGTAATTTTTAAAACGAGTTGTTTTTCACAAAGGTCATTATCATTATGATGATTATTATTAGATGGTGATGCTGCTGCTGCTGCTGCTGGCAAGATTTGCTCATAATCGTGTTTTGAACACACAATCCCCCTGCCCCGAAATCTTTGGAGTGAACGGTTTCTCCCCTGCTGCACTAATACCTATAGCTGCCAAGGGGCAGAAGGGGAGGGCAGACTGCTAAGTTTGTGCTGGGCATTCAGCTTATCTCCACTTTGACCAAAGACAGAGAACGTGATTTGTCCCTTTTTAACATCAGGAGTCCAGGAGGGCGATGGAAGCTGCTGCTGCTGCAAGTTCAGTTCAGCTGAACGTGGGGAAGACCAGTGACGTGGATATCCCAAAGCAAGGCAGTGACAGGTAAAGCCCCACCAAGCGCCAGGACCCCCGGCAAGATTAGCTTGAAGGTGTTTGGCAGAGTTTTCTCCACTTGCCTCTTTGTGGGGCATCCCACAGAAACCAGCAGGCAGCTTGGTGGGAAAATCAAATTCGGGGGCAGGGCTGCAGGAGGTGATCGCAGGGCTCTGACCCCAAGCAGAGTGGCTGCAGCGCTCGCGTTTGACCCCCAAAGCTTGCATCATCAGTGCCTTTACGGTAGCTGGAGATCCTCATGCTTACACATGAGGAGTTGCAGGCGTGATCTGTACCAGCAGTGGCTTAGGAACCCGGACCGGGGCTAAACCCCAGCAAGAGCCTTTGCACAGAGCTGTTGCTCTGCGGCTCCCCGGCTTGCCTCCCAAAACTCCTCATCCAGCAAAACCTCCCACGCTTATGCGGAGCTTTGATTCTCGGGGCTCCGCTGTTCCTCTTGCTGATGCTAATGCCCTTGGTGGCATCAGTTCCCATAATCACGGATTGCTATGTAAAATATTTATTGCAGGACTGATCTTTCTGAGATTATTACCCTGGATGAAATGTCACAAACGACCGTATGGAAGGCTCTCACTTTGAAGACAGAAACCCTTTGAATCCAGGGAGGAAAAAGGTAAAGGATTGCACGTGAACGTGACCGTGCTCCTCTGCAAGCGACGGCGCACGCCTACGCTTTTCCCACGCTTTGGCCGGCAAGGCTGAGCAAACGGCCTGTCCCTGGGAACAGGCAGTGAGGACCGTGGCATGCAAACCAGCTCCTCTCTGCTGGGGTGGTCCCCCGAACAGGGCTGAATCAGCAGCAGCTGGCAGGTCTTCCACTGATGATGCTCTCCCTCTTTTTCTCTTCCCTTCGCCTTTCCCCACTCCCGCTTTTCACGTTTAGGAATCTTGACTTTGAAGGAGAGGAGTGAGAGCGTGACTTGGGGATGTGCCAACGGAGACGGAGGGAGAAAGCGCTTTGTTTCAGTTGGAGGATTCCCATTAAAGCCATGCAGACGTTTTCAGTTATCCTTGGTGTGCTTCAGGCATTCAGTATCTCTAGACCAGCAAGCTGAGGTGAACGTCACAGTCAATGGGAGTTTGGTGGTGTTAAGTCTGTGTGCGTACGTGCGTGTGGGGGTGTGGGTTTGTAGTGGTAGAGGGACTGCTACTGCTTTATCATTCAGTGTTGCTCTTTTAATACCTAATTCCTCTTCTTTTTTTTTTTCTCTTTTTTCCAAATGTAAACTGGGAACGTCCAAAATAATTTTCTGTTATATTTGATGCATTCTCCACTTTCTTCTTCATCACGACCGGGTTTTTGTTCTGGTTTGGGGTCCTGGCTTTAATTCACTCTTATGTCTCTTACTGGTACGAGAGGGATGCCCTCTGTGGCAGGGCAGCATAGAGAGCGTCTGAGCAGTTGGCCTAAGGTGAAAGAAAAGCATTTGCTCCCTGCGCTCCAGTTTTACCTCTCTTGGTTTGGTTTGGTTTGGTTTCTTTTTTTTTTTTGCTTTGGCTCTGCCATCAGCCTGGAAGCTGCAAAATGCAGAACTGCCACCTTCTTGTCCCCGGGCTGTAAACTGCATCTAAGGGAGCACTTCAGGTATTTGATTTTGAATACACCGTATGGTCACAGGAGCGGCCAGATGAGACCTGGGGCTCTGTGTCCCTGGGCTGCCCCCTCTGTTGTTCCTCCACTTTCCTTCTGTATGGGGTCTGGCTGAGTTGGAGTTCCTTTACCCCACAGCAGCCCTCGTAGTGCTGTGCTCTGTACTGGTAGCTAGAAAGCTGTTGATAACACAGCAGTGTTTTGGCCATGGCTGAGCAGTGCTGGCACAGCATCGAGGCTGTCTCTCTAACATTCCCCCCCTCCCCGGTAGGCGGGGGGTGGGCAAGATCTTGGGAGGCGAGGTAGCCAGGAAGAAGGCGTACAGGCAGCAAGAAGAGGCATCTAGGTAGCAAGTAAATCTTAGGTCCCTTCAGACGCTGGGGACCCTGCGTTCATGCAGCATTGGGCAGACCCCAGATGGATTTTCCCTTGGCACACTGTACAGATCCTGCCTGTGGAGAAGTTCCTCCTTTTGGTCATTCACGGTGTTACACAACTTTTCTTAGAAGAAAACAACTCTATGCGTAAAGGATGTTCACGCGCGGACTTCTTGCTGTACTTTAGATAACGGCAGGGCCGCGCAGGTGGCGTAATCGCTGGTACCAAGCAGGAGCTGCCTGGAGGCTCCTCTGTTACAGTCAACGAGCTCCGTTTATCCTGCGGCCAAGGGACATGTGTAGGGACACAGCCTGAAGGCCACGCTGTAGGTACAGCGCAGCACAGACCTGCACCCGCTCAGGTTAACTGTTAGGTGGATCCCTAAGTCCTGGAGGTACAGTGATCTCCCAGTCAGGATCTCTGCACCAGGCTGTTAAACTGCACGGTAACTCGGGAAGCAGAGAAGGTCCAGATCTGGAGGGGATGGTTAAGCACAGGGCCTCACGTTGAACCTCCTCTAAGCTCGTCCTGTGCTTACAGGGTTCTTGAGCCTCTCGGGCATCTCCCAGACTGGCCGGTTCCTCCCAGCTCCCTCGTTCCTGCCTTCCCCTGCCTGCCTGCCTGCCCCACTTTGGCCCCTGCAGCAGCACTCAGCTGAGCACCCTCCGTTGCTCCTGGGGAAAGAGCGTCCTCCTTGCTCTCCGTGGCGTTCCCCCAGCACACGGTGCTGTAGCAAGGACAAGGCAGTCAGAGACAGACACAGCCTGTTGAGCAGAGCGTCCTGCACGCAGTGCTTCCGATAGAGCAGCTCAGGAGCAAGGAGGTGAGCTGGGTGTGCTGCCTCTCACAAAGAGCATTTTACATCGGCGACCTTCCCCGCTGGACCCTCTGCAGCCTCTCTTTTTCCCGGCGTTGTAGGTGTTAGGTTGTGTGGTTGAAGGTTCATCTCCACAAACACAGAGGAGGACAAAGGAGCAGTGGCAGGCAGGGGAACCCCAGTGACCTAGGCAGAGGCAAGGGAGCACCCTGCTGTGGCTTTTGCCAGGGCTGTCGCAGGAGAGGGATCGCCCACATTGCCTGGGTATGAGGCTCACCAGACAAGTATTGACTCTCCCTTGCTCAGCTCACAGACTGACGGGGGGAATGCGCTTCTGTGGCCATGCCCTGCCTCTGAAGCCCGGCCGTAGACAAAAAACTGGCTCAAACTGTGAAGGTTACCAGGCAAGACGTGACGGGGTGCACGTGTGTGGCAAGGTCTGTGCGTGTGAATGTCTGAAACTGAATTCTGAGCTGTCAAGCAGAAGCCTGCTTCTTGCTACACGCAGCCAGCGTGGGCTGGTTGTAAATTTGGGTAACACCTGGAATAAGCAAAAGTGGCATGTCCCGAATCCTACAGTTAATACAGAGCTAGGAGCCAGAAGCCTTAATTCGGAGGCTGATCAGGCCTCGTACTGCTCACATAGACAACTTAGATTGGGAAAAGTGGGGGCGTGGGGTTCCAGAAAGAAGAGGTGGTGGCAAAAAGAAGGGTTCCCAGAAAGAAGAAGGGATCTTGAAGAGAAGAAAGGGACCCAGGAAGGAAAAGGTGAAGATCCTGGCTGGAGGAAATATCCTGGAAGTGGCGGAAGATCTTGGAGACCAGAGAGCCGCGTGGAGACAAGTGCCAGGGGATGCCCAGGGACCTTGACCAGCACCCTGCGAAACTGGTAACGGCGAGCAGCTGCACAGCAGGAACCAAGGTGACGTTCTGCCTGACCTTCCCGGGCCTGCAGTAGCCTCCCTGCTGGGAAGGGGAGTTGGATCAAGCAACTGCAGGATTCAATAGGAATGCATTTCACGAAGGTAAAGAGGACACAGCAGTGGCTTGGAAACGCTGGTTGGTTTAATGGTAAAACTGGAATTATTCTGTGAACTGTGCATTCCTTTTAATATGGACTTAATTTAATATAGCTGCTTTGAAGTTGTTCTGACTTCACCTTAATCGACACCTGCAATCTTGATCATCTTATCTTCTCCAACAGCGACACCACACCCTGCCCCTCTCCACCCCCTGCAAAAAAAACCCAAACCCAACCCAGGAAAAGAAGGACTTCAAGGGCAAGCTAGGCAGCAAAGTTGTGCGAGATTGGTCAAACTGCTCAAAGTTTGCAGAGAGATTGGAGCTTGCAATTCAGATGTGCGTCGCTCAGCATGGGGAGGGTGGTACGCACCTTTCACTGGAGTCAGAGGGAAAAACAGGGAGAAGGGAGCTGCAGCGTAAAGAGTAAAGAAGGACACAACATTCTTAGGAAAACTCTCCTTTTTGTTTCCTTTTCCTTGCTCCTTCGCTTCCAGAACTCCGTGGTCGCAGTTTGTGCTGCCTCACCTCCAGCACAGCGTGCAGAATGAAACGACTGTCACAGAATTCGTCCTCCTGGGGTTCTGCAGCACCCCAGCCCTGCAGCGCTGCCTCTTTGGCCTTTTCTCTGCCCTCTGCTCTGCCACTCTGATGGGAAACGCACTTGTCTTTCTGCTTATCTGCCTGGACTACTGCCTCCACAGCCCCATGTACTTCTTCCTCTGCCACTTCTCCATCGGGGACATCTGCTATGCCTCCAGCAATGTCCCCCGTATGCTAAGGAGCCTCCTTGGACAAGGCAGAACCCTCTCCGTTGCTGGGTGTGGGGCACAGATCCATCTTTATTTAATCTTTGCACTTACAGCGTGCGTGCTGCTGGCCGTGATGTCTCATGTTCGCTACGTGGCAATCTGCCGTCCCCCGCGCTATGCCCTCATCATGATCTGGAGGCTGCGCCTCACCCTTGCCACAGTTTTGTGGGCTTTGGCGTTCGTATTTGGTACACTGCAAGCCTCTCTGGCTTTACACCTGCCTTTCTGCGGCCCCTGCGAGGTTGTCCACTTCTCCTGTGAAGTTCTTGCTGTCTTAAAGCTGGCCTGCACTGCCGCTCCTGCCAATAAAGTCCTGATCTTTGCTATTTGTGTGTGCTTCTTCCTCTTGCCTTTAGCCTTAATCCTGATTTCCTCCCTGGACACCCCGGCCACCGATCTGCGCATCCGCTCTGTGCCAGGATGGCACGAAACCTTGTCCACGTGTGGCTCCCACCCGACCGTGGTGGGTGTCTTTTATGGAAACGCCATCTTCATGTACGCGGGGCCCGGGAGCGGTAACTCCTCTGGGAGGGAGAAAGTTCTTTCCCTTTTCTGCAGTCTCGTCAGCCCCAGTTTGAACCCCGTCATTTACAGTCGGAGGAACAAGCAGGTGAAGGAAGCCTTGCTGAAGCTTCAGAGAAGGAAGAGGGTCTTTCATTCCGTCTAGCTGGTGCTCTAGGCTTTCACCTGTCTCCTGTCTTTCTGCTCTTTCTTCTTGAGCTCTTGGGGTATTTCTCATGGAATGTTAAGTGGTTCAAAGTGTTCTGGTTTCAGCTGGGATAGAGTTAAGTGTCTTCCTAGTATCTGGTACAGTGCTATGTTTTGAGTTCAGTATGCAAAGAACCTTGATAACACTGATTTTTGCAGTTGTTGCTAAGTAGCGTTTAGACTAAAGTCAAGGATTTTTCAGCTTCTCATGCCCAGCCAGCGAGAAAGCTGGAGGGGCACAAGAAGTTGGCACAGGACACAGCCAGGGCACCTGACCCAAACTGGCCAACAGGGTATTCCATACTATGCGATGTCCCATCTAGTATAGGAACTGAGGAGTGTGGGGGGGGAATCGCTGCTCGGGGACTAGCTGGGTGTCGATCGGGGGGTGGTGAGCGATTGCACTGCGCATCATTTGTACATTCCAATCCTTTTATTATTGCTGTTGTCATTTCATTAGTGTTATCATTATTAGTTTCTCCTTTTCTGTTCTATTAAACCATTCTTATCTCAACCCACGAGTTTTAATTCTTTTTCCAGATTTTCTCCCCCATCCCACTGGATGGGGGGGAGTGAGTGAGCGGCTGCGTGGTGCTTAGTTGCTGGCTGGGGTTAAACCACGGCGGAGACAGAGTCACAGCAGCACAGAATGGATGCTGAAAGGGACCTCTAGAGATCATCCAGCCCACCTCAGCTGCGCGAGCAGGGTCAGCTGCAGCAGGCTGTGAGTCTGGTTCTCGAAGGTGCCGTTGGCTGCGTTGCTCCCAGGTCGTGGAGCTCGCATGGGAAATGGGCAATAAAGAGGGATGAAGTTTCCAGGCTCTTTCTGGCCGGTGCAGTGATTTGGGTTTTTTTGGGGGGTTGGTTGTTTTTTTTTTTTCCTTCTGATTTCCACTCCCCCCCTTCCCCCCCTGCCACTTCCCGGTCTTGCAGCTGCCCAAGGTGCAGCCAGACAAGGGGAGGAGGGTCCCTGCGTGGCCTGCAGCTCCCTCCCTCGCCATTCTTGGGGTGATTTGGGGTTATTTTGGTGTGTCAGTGAGGCAAAGCTGGGCTCTCCGGGGCTGAGGTCAGTGGGACCCGAGGAAGGCCGTGATGGTCTTGAGGCTTTGAAGGGCTTTGCACCGAGCCCTGTCCCCGCTGGAGGGGACGCTGGTGGTGTTCAAGACGAAGGCCTTGCAGCCCTTGCTGTCGTGTGTGCCCGTGTCCCCCCCGGCCCCCGAGGTCTGTCCTTGTCGCAGGGGCTCTGTGCTGCTTTCTGCGTGGGGCCGTGTCCGTGAGTCCTGCAGGGAGCTGTCTGTCCTGGCTTCCCCACCAAAGGGCTGCTCCCCCTGGGGAAGGGGAGAGGGGAGTCGTCCGCGTCCCGCCCCACCGTTGCCTGCCCCGCTGGTGGTGACTCGGCCCTGGGGGTGGCTCGGTTCCCCTCGGGGCTTTCCCCAGCTCGGATCTGGGGCTCAGCGGGGCTTTTGCACCTCTTGGGTGCTGTTTCTTGGTGCCCCCTGCTCTCCCTCCCCCTCCCACACAGGCACGGAGCGGTTCTGGAGAAGGAGCTTTTAATTGAAAAGACAAGAGGAAAGGTCCCATCCAAGCTGGTCTAACCCCTCCCTACCCCCCTCCCCGGCGCCCCCTTCAACAAGTACCCCCCCTCCTCTTCCACCCCCCACTCCCCCCATCTCCATCCCTCTCACCCCTGTCTAATCCCCGCCCCCCCCTCACACCCCCACGTTGGCTGCAAGAGCCCTGCGCTTGCTGGGTGGCATTGGCAAGGAGCTCTGCGCCTGCCTCTTCCTCCGCTTGTCTGCCGTGGCAGGCGGGGATGGTGGCAGGTCCATCCCGGCATCCTCCCACAGCTCCTGGGGCTCCATCCCGATGACGTTGAATATTTCTAGGCTCAGCATGGCGTCGCTGAGCTCGGGGATGCAGTAGTCAGGGGTGAGCATCTCCTCAGGCAGCGAGAGCGAGCTGAAGTCGCGGTGGGGGGTGGCTGCGCCGGTGCCACCAGCGTCCCCGGGCATGGAGCTCCTGCTGGGAGCATGCTGGTTGACGCCCACTCCATCTGGGGAGCAACCAAAGAGCACTAGGGCCTCTTGCAGAGGCACTTTCTCAGACGCTGCAAGTTCACCTACAGGCTCCCCAAGGGCTTGATTGTGGGGGTCAGCACAGGGGCTGGGGGGGACGTCACTGCCTGGGCGTGCCCCCACAGGGGTGGCCATGCCACAGGTGTTGATCTTGGCCAACGGCCCCTCGATGTTCTCGTAGCCGGGGATGGGTGTTGGCATCGCTGGGGGGGCTGGGGCCATCCCTCTCTCCGCTCCGCTGGTGCCAGCAGGGTCCCCAGACATGGGGCTGCTGCTGGGACCATCCTGGCTGACCCCCACTCCATCCAGGGAGCAACTGAAGAGCCTTAGGGCCTCTTCCAGGAGCATCTCCTCGGACACTGCAAGGTCGCCTGCAGTGTCCCCAACGGCTTGGTTGTGGCTGGCAGCGCAGGGGCTGGGGGGGACATCGCTGCCCAGGGGTGCCCCCACAGGGGTGGCCATGCTGGGGATGTTGATCTGTGCCAACTGCCCCTCGCTGTGCTGGTAGCCGGGGATGGACAGTGGCAGCTCCAGAGGGGCTGGGGCCACGCCACTCCTCTGATTTTCACAGGGTGCGAGGTATTGCGGTTGGCCCTGGGGGGTCCCTGGGGCTGTCCAGGCCAGGGGGGCCCCGCAGCCCCCGGGATGCCACAGGGCAGCACCCGGCAGAGAAGCGGCGCCTTGGCCGAGCGTGGCAGTGGCCGGCGGAGGCAGGTGGGTGGTTGTCCACTGGATGCGGAAGACGCGGGGGTCGAAGAGGCAGCCACATGGAGCTCTCTGCAGCCCTGTGTGGGTGAGGGGGAGCCGTGCTGGGGCGGGGGGACTCTCCAGGGGCACCCGCCGAGCCGGCCCCGATGGCCGACATCCCCCAGCTCTGGGCCAGGGGCGTGGGGAGCTTGTGGCCGGGGCGATCCCCACGGGGTGAGCTGCTGTGCCGGTGGGACGGGGTTGCAAATCGGGGAGGAGACTCGCATCTAGGAGGTGAAACGGGAGAGGTGGCCCCAAATATTTGGGGAATTCTCTGCAGATGGGCTTTCCTGGGCACGTGCCGCCTGGGCGAGGGCAAGGATGCTCACCGGGGCTTGCTGAACCCCCATGTGAAAAGTGCCAGGGGAAGGGGTGTGATGGGGATGGGGAAGGTGCCAGAGCAGACTGGGGTGCCATACCTGCTGGTGGTGCCTGGGGGGCCTGGGGTGTCCCCCCTGCCAGGGGTGCCCAGGCTGCAGGGAAGGGCTGCTCCCACGCGGGCAGGCGGCACAGGTTGGCTGAGCCTAAGAGAGAGAGACGGGAGCGATGGCCGGCGGTCACCTCTGCTCTTGCCCCCCAAGAGCATCCCTGGGCTGCAGGGGTTGGGGTCAGTCCCTACCTTGAGGGTAGAAGTTTTTGGGGAGCACGAATGGCTGGAAAAGCTGGGGTGCCGGGGGGCCCCAGGGCCCAGGCAGTGGGAGCTGCACTGGTGGCTGCGCCATGGTCCCTTCTGGCTGTTGGCTGCCAAGGACTCTTTGGCGTCTCCCCGGAAGGAATGCGGGGGCTCCCTGTGTTTTGCCCCACCCCCAAGAGCCTCCCCAGCTCCTCCTGGGGAGGGAAAGGGTTAAGGGAGGCTGGGGTGCCCCCGGGGCCTACAGGCGGCTCTCAGGGTCTGCGGGTGCAAATCCTCTTTGCTTTCAACAGTATTTTTCCGGTGGGGGAAGAAGAACAAGTTGATTCAGCCGAGCCGAGCGGGGACCAAGCTGCAGCCGCAGCCTCCTTGCGCCAGATGGCAAATGCGTTTGCGACTGTTGCCCGTGCTTCTGTTCGCTGCGTTGACCGGAGCGAGGCAGAAATGGGAAAAAGGACCTCGAGGGCGCGAAGGAAGGTCACGCGGTGTCGCTCGGTGGCACGCTTTCCCCCAGCCCTCGCTCCAGTAGTGCTGTCAGGTCTTTTAGTCTCCTGATGGGAAAAGCAGCAGCTCTGGATCCCCCTCGGAGGGGGCGGCGCTTTCCCTGGGTGCGTGACACCCAGGAGGAGACGGTACCCGCCGCCGCATGCTCCCAGAAAAGGACTGGATTCTGCCCAACGTCCGGTGTCGGGGCGCTGGGGCTGTTTGCGCTCTACGGGACCCCAGGGATGGGGTTAGTACATCCCGTCCTCGTGCTTGGAGGATTCGGCACTAGCAAGGACCCCCTGGTACCAAGGACACAGGCCTCTCGCTCCCGCTGTGTGAACAGTGTGTGGCCTGGGGGAGTCGGGACAACTGCCGTGAACCGGAGGCCAAAGATCTCTCCTGGCCTGGATCCTGTTAATTAAAGACATGGCGCTCTGTTGGTGAGGCACCTCTGGCTGCAAGATTGCGCAAGGCCATCTGCTGCGTAACCTGTGGCAGGGACCGATGCTGGGGGCGTGAAGGCAAGCGCACTTCTAAAACCATAAAACTCCGTTTCATTTCAGAGCGCAGCTGAGCCACCCCGCTCCTCAACACTCTGCCATCTGCACCGCTGTGGCTGGGACCGGGCAGTGCTGCACATCCCAAAGGCCACCAAGTCACACCCATGTCCCTGCTGCTTTGCCGGGAGCTTCTGCGATGCGAGCGATGTTCTGGGGGCTGATCTCTTGGACTGCAGCTACTCAGTCCCTGACCGGCAGCTGGTCAGGAGGGTTGCGTCCCAGGTGGAATTCCACCTCTCTGACGAGAACCTGGCCAAGGATGCTTTCCTCCTGAAACATGTCCAGAAGAACAAGGGCTTCGTCAGCATCAAACTGCTGACGTCCTTGAAGAAGGTAGGCAGCCCGTTGCGTTGGCCAGCCGGAGTGGGAAGTGGCCTCCACATGGAGGATGCCTGGGTGTCTGGGTGTGCTCTGGCTGTCTGCGGTGAGGTGCTCGGGGAGGTCCAGGCTCTGCTCAGGCTGCCTGTGTCCCGGCAAAGCGCTGGTGGTGCAGAGCTGGGCCCTGCTGTCTGCCTTCAACGTGCTGCAGCAGTTCTCCACCCAGGGAGGGTGGCTGGGGAAGCGGTGAGGGGTCCTCAAACCCCAAGCCCAGGGCTGGGTTCACCTCTTCTGCCCGTGGTTCCCCCAGGCTGCTCTGGGAGAGATCATGCCTTAACTAAAAAACTGCAGGGAAGCACTGGTGGTGTGATGTACAGGGAAGCTGTGTCTTCTTGCCATGGTCCGGGAGCACAGGCGACCTTCTCCCACAAATCCTGAAAGGGGGATATTGCCTTGCCATGACCTCAGGTTGATGGGGGTGCAGCCTGCCTCGATGATGGGTTTAGGGTGGTCCCTGCCTGGGGAGACTCACAGTGACACAGTGGCCCCCTCTCTCCCTCAGGTGAAATACCTGACGCATGACTGGTGGCTGACGCTTTACACCCTGCGGTTCTCAGAGCTGCTGGAGGTGAACGAGGAGGGCACCAAAGTGAGGCGGTGGGTGATAACATATGTCCATACATTCTGTATGGTATGTCTAAATATTTGTTGGTTTTAATATTTTGTACCAGCCGTGGAAACTGGTTTACTGCTAGGTGACTGTAAAAGTGAGATTTGGTAAATAATTATTAGAAATCTTATACTAACACTATGATTGAAAAAAGAGACAGAAGTGTAGCCAAGTAATTAACTAGTAGAGGTAGTTACTCCTAAGTTTTACAGTTCTTTGCTCTTATGACTGGATGTTCCTGTACATTAGATAAGATTAATATTGAAACTGACCATATATGACTGAAACCATGTTAAGCTCCAAGATCAAAGAACAAGGATGACGAACAAGACTTGAAGGTCAGCCAACAGAATTTGAAATGGATCGGTGGTCGCAAAAGCAGCCCTTTGACTCAAATGAAGAACCGTTGCATGTGATCAGATGTAGGCAATACTATGATACTCAGTTACAATAACTTTTATGTATATGTATACTAATCTGATTAATATGTAATTGGTTACTCCATATAACCTGTTTGTGCTGAAGCTGTGGCACGCGTGCTAGGTGGAACTATCCCCCGTGCATCCAGCGCTGCAATAAAGAATGCCTACTTTCTAAAACTCCAAAATGAGTCTTAGAGAGTTTCTTCGACTGGCTTTTCGGTATCATGGGTCCCCATGCCCGAGTCCCTGCTGAGTGTCCCCCCCAGCAGACTGCTGCTGGCCTGGGAGCTGCTGCCCCTGGAGCAGGACGTGCTGCTGCTGCTCCAGAAGAATTTCCTCAAGACCATCACGAGGATGTTCAGCCCCTTCGGCACCATCGCCTCCATCCGCATCCTGCGGCCGGGCCGCAAGCTGCCCTCGGATGTGCAGAAATACACGTCAGACTTCCCCGAGCTGCTGAGCAAGCACTGCGCGCGCACTGGTGGAGTACAAGAGCCTGGGGAGCGCTTCAGCCTTGAGGAGCCTTGAGGACCTCGGCCACCAGAGCTGTCCGCGTGGCGAGAGCATCAGGGTGGTCCGGCTCTGCGGGAAGGGCTCCAAGAAGACAGCCGGGGCCGAGAGGGAGGTGGCGGAGGAGCTGGTGGACCAGCCGGGTTGGAAAGCGCAGGCGGTGGCCGCGACCTTCCCCAACGGCCTCGGGGACTCCCTGCTCTGCAGCTCCCCGGAGTTGAACGGTGCCCAGGCGCTGCCACCCCTCCTCCTGCACAAGGACCCCGTGGCACCCTCCTGGCCCGGCAGCAACTTCAAGCCCAGCAATTTCAGCAATGCCTTCACTGGATTGCTCCTCGCCAGCAAAGTCTTCCCTCCGCTCGGGACAGGCTTGGGCACAGGCAGCTGCTACGGCCTCTGCTCCAGCACTGAGAGCTCTCGTGGCTGCGGCTGGGGGAGTGGGGTGGGTGCCTGGGCACCCTGGCCCAGCAGCCCCTCTCCAGATGCCAAACCTCTTGCCGGCAATCCTCCGGCAGCGACGTGGGTGCCTGAGCCCCTCGGCCTGCGGGATGCGGTGCTTTGCCTGCCCCACTGTTGTCCCAGAAGTGGGGTCATTCACCCGGTGTGCAAAATGCCAATATAAACACAGAGCAGAGGTATTTTATTCCAGTTCTTGTTTACGCAAAGATGGGGGCTAGGTGGTAATCCGCAAAGCTAGCACCTCTCATGCCTAAACGGGCAAGCAATTTATACAGTTCAGTTATACATATTCAATTTCCAAAGTTCTTCCAAAAACTATTACTGGGAGTCGCTTATCTCGCACAGTTTCCATTGGGCTAAAGTTTCCCTGCTTGGAATTAAAGGTACAGTGTTCTTTTCTTTTACAGCACATGCTCAAGGAGAGTTGGGGGGGTAAGTCTTTTTGGTGTGGAATTGAGTTGGTGGTCATGATCTCCCCCTGCCACCTTTCTTTACCTTTCCTCCAGTTTTCGAAGATTTTTCTGACTTCATGCCTATTAGCAATTATTCAACTTTTTGGCGCCTCCTGGGGTAGGATGTTCCCTTCTTCTCAGTCTTTTAGTTCTTCTTCAGGGGCACAGTTGTTAGCAAGGCATGCATTGGTTATACAAAGGGGATCTTGTTTCACAAGACCTTTGTGGCCTTTTTCGTGTGGCTTAAGTACATAATTTCTTAAGTACATCATTTCCCCCTGTGGTGGGTTGACCCTGGCTGGACGCCAGGTGCCCACCAAAGCCGTTCTATCACTCCCCCTCCTCAGCTGGACAGGGGAGAGAAAATGTAACAAAGAGCTTGTGGGTCGAGATAAGGACAGGAGAGATCACTCACCAATTACCATCACTGGCAAAAGAGACTCCGCTTGGGGAAAATTAACTCAATTTATTACAAATCAACCAGAGTAGGGTAATGAGAAATAAACCCAAATCTCAGAACACCTTCCCTCCACCCCTCCCTTCTTCCTGGGCACAACTTCACTCCCGGATTCCCTACCAACCCCCCCCAGTGGCACAGGGGGACGGGCAATGGGGTTTACGGTCAGTTCATCACACGTTATTTTCTGCCGCTTCATCCTCCTCGGGGGAAGGACTCATCACATTCTTCCCCTGCTCCAGCGTGGGGTCCCTCCCACGGGAGACAGTCCTCCATGAACTTCTCCAACATGGGTCCCTCCCACGGGCTGCAGTTCTTCACGAACTGCTCCAGCATGGGTCCTTTCCACGGTGTGTAGTCCTTCAGGAGCACACTGCTCCAGCGTGGGTCCCCCGTGGGGTCACAAGTCCTGCCAGAAAAACTGCTCCAACGTGGGCTCCTCTCTCCACAGATCCGCAGGTCCTGCCAGGAGCCTGCTGCAGCGCGGGCTTCCCACAGGGTCACAGCCTCCTGCGGGAACCCACCTGCTCCGGCATGGGGTCCTCCACGGGCTGCAGGTGGAGATCTGCTCCACCGTGGACCTCCCTGGACTGCAGCGGGACAGCCTGCCTCACCATGGTCTTCCCCACGGGCTGCAGGGGAATCTCTGCTCCGGCGCCTGGAGCATCTCCTCCCCCTCCTTCTTCACTGACCTGGGGGTCTGCAGGGTTGTTTCTCTTACATGGTCTCACTCCTCTCTCGGGCTGCCATTTCTGTCTGTCCCAGCAACTTTTTTTCCTTCTTAAATATGTTATCACAGAGGTGCTGCCTTGGCCGGCGGCAGGTCCGTCTTAGAGCCGACTGATATTGCCTCTGTCGGACACAGGGGAAGCTTCCAGCAGCTTCTCACAGAAGCCACCCCTGTAACCCCTCCCCGCTACCAAAGCCTTGCCACACAAAGCCAATACACCCCCCTTTGAGACTATGAGATCTCTTCATATGAGTCTCATAAGTCTCACTACTTCATTTTATCGTTACATATGCTCTAGCCATGGCTTGTAAAACCAGTCTCTTGATAGAACTTAAAACAACACAAAGTATGATTGTAATAATGACAACAGTGGTCGAAGTTTAAATTAGGTTTGCCAGCCATCCAGTAAGGGAGGATCCTGTTCCATGTAATATTTTATTTAACCACCCTATTTCCATTGTTGTTCTTCTTCTTTCTTAGAAAGGTAATATTCCCCAATTTAAAGGATTGTCTGCCAGCTCAGATGGAGGGAGACAAGCGGTTACACTAACATTCTGGATTTGCCCAAAGGACTGGATAAGCTGTAAAACCAAATTCTCTTGACCTACTGCTAGTACCAAATGGGATCTTATAATATTCAGGTTCTTCATTCTCTCAAAGTTCAATGGTCTCAGATATTAGCTGAAATTTGAGTTTCCCAGTCTGTGGCTGTCCACTTTCCCTGATCTGGTTCTGGTGCTCTTTTCACTCGCGTGTAATGAATCCAGGAGTCCATTCCTTCTACTCTGGCTGCAGTACAGGTTTTCAATAACATGGTGTGAGGTCCTTTCCACCTTTATCCAACAGGAGAGAGGCCTTCTGATTTAGATACCTGTGTAGTGAAGATAAAGTATGCGAAAGAGAAATCAAATACTCTTTAACATCAGCCTGCCCTTTTATATGCATTTGGTCTCCTGTGATGTTAGAAAGACTCATGGGATATGCTTTCCCATAAACAACCTTAAAAGGACTTACTTTCCCTTTGACCCTAGGAGTTACTCGAATTCGTAAAAGAGCTATAGGTAAAGTTTCTACCCATTTAAGGTGTGTTTTCTTGACACAGTTTAGCAAGTTGCCTTTTAAGAGTTTGATTCATTCTTTCTAGCTTCCCACTTGATTGTGGCCTCCGAGGGGTGTGTAATTCCCACTTAATCTGTAAAAATTTAGAAATCTCTTGCATGAGGCCCATTATTAGAGGAGATTCCTTCTGGAATACCAAATCGGGGTATTATTTCCTTCAATAAGATTCTAATTACCTCTCTAGCTCTTTGTTGGCATGGCAAGGGAAAGCCTCTGGCCAGCCAGAAAAGGTATCTACCAATGTCAATAAATATTTATATTCGTTATACCTAGGTAGCTCTGAAAAATCTATTTGCCAGTATTCCCCAGGAATTATTCCTTGTTTCACAATTCCTCCTATAACTTTTTTCCCAATTTTTGGATTATTAGCACAGCAGATGGTACACTTTTTTTACTACCATGTCTGCTACCCTTTGTATCTTTGGTCCAAAAAAAATTTCTTTTTGCAGTTATTGTCAATGCGTCTTCTCCTGGATGCATCTCCTGATGTAATCTCTTGAGCGAAGTTTCCATCATTCTTTCAGGAATCAATAATGGCGTTAGCGGTGTTATCCACCAACCTTGTCCATTTTTGGAGCAGTCTATCTGTTCTGCTAATTCATCTTCCTTCTCAGTATATTTTGGTGGTGGTAATTCTAAACGAGGCCCTGGAATTAAAGCTTCTTCAAATTTTGGCTCCTTTAGAACTGCCTTTTTAGCAAGACAATCAGCCTTCCAATTTCCTTTTATAATTTCACTATTTCCTTTTTGGTGGGCTTTGCAATGCATTATTGCAACCTTTGGTAAGAGAACCGCTTGCAGCAGTCTCGTAACTTCAGTCCCATATTTTACTGGAGTTCCCTGTGAGTTTAACAGTCCTCTTTCCTTCCAAATTGCCCCCAGATTGCATGCACCACCCCAAATGCATATTCAGAATCTGTGTGTGTATATATATTTAGTCTTTTTCCATGACTTAGTTCTAGAGCTCGCATCAATGCTATTAATTCAGCCCTTTGAGCGGATGTGTTGCTAGGCAGTGCCTTAGTCTCTAGTGGTTGGGCATTTGTTACCACTGCATATCCAGCTCTTCGTTTTCCTTCCAGCATAGAGCTGCTGCCATCAGTGAAGAGCTCTACTTCTGCATCAGGCAGGGGTTCATCCTGTAGGTGTGGTCTGCTGGAATACACTTGTTCAGTCCATCTGTGAGCATGGTCGGCACGTGACTGCTGGATTATGACAATATGCCACGTGTACAAAGCCCATGAACCAATAGACAAGGTGGCTACGGCTCGCGCAGCGCGCCTGGCCAGCGAGCGCATGCGTCATAGGCTCCCTATGTTGCAACTGAGGCGTGTTTTGGCACCCGCTGGCCACGTGTGCCGAAACCCATTCCTCTGCAAATGTGTAAATACCGGGATTTTTCTGGAGAGCATGGGGCTGGTGTACGGCGAGGCCACCATTGCCTCCGTGGGGACGCCCACGTAAAGCCGGCACCTACCGATTGCTGGGCTGAGCTCGTGGTGCAAGACAGCACAAGAATGTACGGATGGTCCATCTTCCTCACAGTCCTCGGGTCGGTACGTTAATTTGCTTTACAAGATACCCTTAGCATAATGCATGTCTGTAGTTAATAAATGCTTGCTTTTCCCCTTCTAGTCAGTGTGTGTGTTCACCTTCTCGGGAATCTGCGAAATCACCCTAAAACAGCAACCCTGTTTTATGGAATGAAATTTTTTTAATGAAAACTATCAGGAAATTTGTAACTTTGTTCCCCAGCTTTATGGGAACCAGGGGATCGGCTGGGGAAATCTCAATATTCTCCCCAGTCCCCTTTACTCAGTATCAGATGTCCCTAGCATAATTAGGTTAGTATTTGATTCTGGCCCCCTTTTCCTTGAGGATTCAGCAAATAATTTTTCTTTCTGTGGGCATTGTGTCCGCATTTTCTCGATAGGACCCCACTGATTGCTTCCAGTTGAATAGATCTGAGGTCGTGAACGGGACATGTACAAATACTGGCTGTCCCTCCAGCCCTATTGCCCGTCTCAAGGGAGCTTGTATAATGGGATGCTGTCCCCTCGTTCTCCCTGAGATTGGGCTAAAATTCTCACTCCCTGCTCTTGACCTGGAAGTGGGCTGGTCTTCCTTACAACAAATTTAATTTTCCAAGCAGTTTTCTATTCTTATCCCTTTCAGAATTTAATTCATCTTTCAAAAATGTCTTTTCAACCTCCAGTTGTCCATTATGAACACTGAAGGCTGCACTTATTTTCCATCCTGCCTCTAAAGCAGTTTTGGTCACTTCAGTTTCTAGTGCACTGAATTTTGTAGCTTCAATGAGATCGGCTGCACCCATTATCTTTGCCGTATCAGATTTCAGTGCCTCCTCCTGTGCACAAGTTAGACATGCTCCAAAAATAGTGCACAGGATACCTTTCCCTTTCCCTTTTGGGTTTTTGTTGTTGTTGTTGGGTTTTGTTCCTTCGGGCAACTGAATAGTGGCTGGATAGAGACTCAGGGCATACTATTTGTTAAGGGATTTCAAGGCTCAATTCAGGTTTTGGTTCTTTGAATGGTGCAGCCACCACCCTGTTTAGTTTAGGGCTTATCAGACAACCCAGGGCTAAGCTGTCTACACAGCTCCCCGTGAGTGAGTCATCTCTGCAGAGAGACAGGGCCTCAAGGCAACCCAAGGCTGGGTCGCTTTTGTAACCCCCCATGAGTCGCCTGTGTGCACTAGACATGGTGAAACTTGTTTGGGAGCTATGAGCCGGACAATCCATACAATCCACCCCGTGACCTGCGTCACAATTCAACCACATGTATGTCCTCCTTGACCGATGTATTGGTATAAGTTGTGTCTGTCTGCTTTGGTAGAGTTATGTATTCCTCAGTTTCTGGGTGAACCCTTACCTGAGAGTTTCTGGGTGAACCCTTACCTGAGAGATAGATCTTACAATCATTCTTTTAACACAACTAATGGCAATGCATACTACAATAATAGAAAGGATAATCACTACTATCCTGCGATTTCCTTTTCTCATCCCTTCCTTCTACATTTACCAGATTCCCCTCTGGGACCAACATCTGCACATCTTCAGCCTCCCCACCGTCCTTAACACACTGCCTTTTACATTCTTTTCCAATACAACAGTTCTTTTTCTTTCCCTTTCCATTAATACTTTCTGCTAATACGTTCCATAAGCATCATCCACCAACAATCTACGTTTTTACAGTTTTCATGATCACATCTTAAAAAACAAATCAACATATGCAACTTCACCCCATTTATCATCTTTCTACAAAACAACGTCAATTGTAAAACAGTGTTATAATTCAGCAATCCATTCTCTGGCCATTTTCTCCATCCTCCAATTCATACATCAGCCACCATTGTGCACAATAAGCTTTTAATTTATCTTTCTTTAGGGGATCCTCTCCAAACTTGTTCCAATTTTTCAGGATGCATCCTAAGGGAGAACAAAGGGGAGTCTCCTGGGAAGTCGCATTGCCCATATCGGTACCGATTCTAAACCAGCGTTCTGTCCAGCAAATGAGGGATGTCTCCCTTCATTACAGAAACAATGTGTAGAATCGAACCCAGTGTTTCATACACCAAAACGAGGGACGTCTCCCTTTGTTACAAATCAATGTGTAGGAAGGAAATTATGCTCCTGCTGCATAACTTTCCTGATGCATCTTACACAGAGCCCAAAGAGGACAAAATGTCCCCAAATGCTTGCTACTCCCCCTGAGACTTTTCCTTCTTCCCTTATTTATCTATCAGAAAATATCTCTTTTCCAATAGCGTTGCACCATTGTGCGCTTACCGCCTGACTGCAGGAGAGGAGCCGATGGAGTCCCCGATCAACGGGTCGGTGCGCGCTGGAGTCCACTCAGTTCTCCTCTCCCCATCGGGTGCGGCAAGACTGTTAGCGAAAAAGCCGGTCAAAGAAACTCTCTAAGACTCAATTTTGGAGTTTTAGAAAGCAGGCATTCTTTATTGCAGCGCTGGGTGCATGGGGGATCACTCCACCTAGCTTGCGCACCATTACCTACAGCAAGCAAAATTTATATTGTTCCAGTCATATACAAATTCCTATTATCATTTACATAGTGCCCGCCCTTTGGTCATGCGCGGGGCAGGTCATCTCTTCTTCCTAGTTAGCTGGCCTTGGCAAGTTTTAATTGCAAAAATTCAGCAGAACTCAAAGCTTATCATCAAGGCCCAAGACTTCTTCTCTGTTGACGCATATCAGGCCCGAGGCCTCCTGTCTGTTGGCGACTTTAGCACATACCATTGACAAAGCTCAAGGTTTTCTTATCTAATTAGTACGTACCAAAATTTCAAAGTTATTCAAGCAAGCAAATGTCCGTCACTGCAGCAATACAGTGAAGTTTTCCAGCGATACAGTGAAGTTTTCCTTCTCATGCCTTTATTCAAGGCATCAACTCCCCCCCCCTTTTATTGAGACTTTGGACCTACAAATCCAAAGCCTCAATACCCAATCTTAATTTTCATGTACACTTGATTATAACAGCTACAGCACTGAATCATTATGCAGGCTAAGATGCACACACAGATTACGATTATTGCAATAATGAATAGATTTTTCAACCAAATCCAATTAGGTAGCCATGAGGTAAGTTTGTGCCATAAGTCCTCAAATCCCCAGGATGTATTGTCCTTCGTAACCTGATGTAAGATCTTTGTTTGTTTCCAAATCTCTGCTAGATGAGTAGAAATTCTGCCACTTTGATCTATGTATGTACAGCAGCTCGTATTAACAATTGTACAAACACCTCCCTGTGAAGCCAGTAGTTAAGTCAAGAGCCATTTGATTCTGCATTACTACATGAGACAAACTAGATATTTCGATTTGTAATGCCTGTATGGCACCGGCGGTTCTGTTTTCAATGTCCTCTATAACAGGTGATGTATTTACTATTGCCTTTTCCAATTCACTAACTCCAAT
The DNA here is from genome assembly GCF_947461875.1 of Haliaeetus albicilla. NCBI lineage: Eukaryota > Metazoa > Chordata > Aves > Accipitriformes > Accipitridae > Haliaeetus > Haliaeetus albicilla. Next base: position 593,018 of record NW_027212496.1, read on the forward strand.
TCAAGGGATAAACCATCTGGCAAAACTATGGAATCCTGAGGAATGATCTATAATGGGATTATGAACCCTCCTGGTTTGTTTGAGAAAAGTTTCACCCATCCGCTCTGTTCATGCAATCTGTCAATTATTGTTACGCTGGGGACTACGGCTCCTAGTGGGCATGCTCCTTGCCAATTGGGAGGCAGTACTTTTCGAGCACGTGTTCCGCATAACCAATACCAACCGCTTCCTTCTGGGACTTGGAGGCCAAAGTGATTTGATGTGTCCGTATGACTTAGTGCGGGCTTCCAACATGATCTGGTCCTGTTCCATCCTGGGAAACATCCTACAAAAGTTTTGTCATTTTGTCTAGCAGTGTAATCATCACACCCATCTTCTCCAGACTTAAGGGTGTAGGAGCTTAGAGAGTCATTATCTGGCCCATATAAGCATACAGTGGAATTTAGGTTATCTTTTGTGATGGTAACTTGTAACCTTCCTTCTTGTCTTTTTCCGGAGAGGCTTGGCCACCATGCATTGTCTGATGTCCTTTACCATATTGTGGATTGTTAAATAATGATACATTTATTGGCAGTGGCACTGCTATCAAGGGTAGGACTTAGCTTTGTCCAGAGCCTGGCATTTGGGTAGAAATCCAACAATCACTTTTGTGGAGTATTTGAGCTATATTCTGTGTTAAAATTAAATGGAGGTTCTGATCCCAAGATGGTATCTGGCACAATTGCTACCGTAATTGTTACAAACAAATCATAAAAATCAGTCATAACTTTTTCAATTTCCATTTAAGGGGAGACTCTTGTTCAACTGTCCATGAGGTTGGAGCCCTTTTCATCTTGGAATAATGAATCCACAGGCCTTTCCCTTGGACCTTGAGAGCTGTATAAGTAGTCAGGAGCCCCTGGAATGGCCCCTTCCACTTCTCAGTTAGCGGCTCCAAATTCCACGACTTGATGTAGACCAAGTTTCCAGGTTGAAATGGATGGGCTGGTGTATCCAGTTCCAAGGGCCTGCTTGTCGTCACGTACTTGTGCAATTCCTGTACAGTCTTTCCCAAGGACATTAAGTAATTATTCAAGTCCATTTCCCCTTTAATGTGAATTGTTCCTGGTCTATGTGGGGCCTGGTAAGGCCTTCCATAAAGTAAGTTGCAAGGGCTCAAGCTGTTTCTACCACGAGGTTGTATTCTAATTCTTAACGGCGCTCAAGGTAGCGCTTGGATACAAGTCATTGATGCTTCCTGACATATTTTCCCGATCTGCAATGTAAGTGTATAGTTCATTCTTTCTACTTTTCCACTTCATTGTGGCCTATAAGGGGTATGGAGACCTCATGTTATGGCTAAGTTTTTACTCAACTGTTTTATAACTTCAGCAACAAAATGTGGTCCTCTGCCTGAGGACATTCCTAAAGGGATACTGAACCTCGGGATAATTTCTTTCAACAAGATTTTAGTTACTTCTCTAGCTTAATTGGTGTGACAGGGAAAAGCTTCTGGCCATCCAGTAAAAGTATCAACTAGAAGAAGAATGTATCTATATCCCCCTTTTCTAGGCAGTTCTGTAAAATCAATTTGCCAGTAGTCTCCTGGGGAATTTCCTCCTTTTGTAACCCCCAATATTAATTTATTACTGGTATTTGGGTTATTTTTACAACAAATTTCACATTTTTCCATGATAGATCGGATAATTTCTGTCATTGCTCGGCTTATAACTATCTTTTGAAGATGTTTTACTAAATTTTCAGTTCCCCGATGTTCTTTATTTAGCAATGTTCTCATTTAGCAATTTCTCTCACTAATGAGGGTGGGATTATTATTTGCCCTGTGGGTGTGACAGCCCACCCATCTGTTTGTTTGTTCTTGTGCCTGTAAGGACTTTATTGTTAGCATCTTTACTATCATATTTAGGTGGTGTTTCCGGTAAAGTTATTTCTTTTTCTGGTAATGCCATGATGCCTGTTTCTGCAGCCTCTTTGGCAGCTTCATGTGCCAATTGATTACCTATTTCTGGTGGGTTTTTTCCTGTTCGGTGGGCTTTGCAATGCATTATTGCTACCGCCATTGGCTTTTGAATGCTCTGTAATAGTTCTTGTATTTGTGCAGCATGCTTGATTTCAGTTCCTTGTGCTGATAGTAGTCCTCTCTCTTTCCAGATGGCTCCATGGGCATGTACAACTCCAAAAGCATACTTAGACTCTGTCCAGATATTAACCTTTCTCCCTTCACTCAGTTCCAATGCTCGAGTTAAGGCTATTAGTTCTGCCTTTCGGGCTGATGTTTTGGGAGATAAGGCTCATGCCTCTACTATGCCATCTAAGGTCGTCACGGCGTATCCTGACAGTCTCTTCCCATCGCGAACTAAACCACCGCCGTCAGTATATAACTCCCAGTCTGGATTTTCTAACAGAACGTCTTTAAGATCCGGACGGCTAGCATATATTTCCTCTACAGTTTGTAAGCAATCGTGTTCTGGTGAACTCTCCGCTCAATCAGTGGAGAGGAACACTGCAGGATTTGTAACTAACTGAAGTGGTCTTGAGATCGATGTCATCTTGTTCTAGTAGTACCACTTGGTATTTCAGCGTACGGCTGAGGGACAACCAATGCCCCCCTTTTTGTTCCGAAACTGCGACTACCGTATGTGGTACATACACAGTAATTTCCCGAGATTCCGCTGCAGTTAAGATGTCATCTACATATTGTAATACAGTTCCCTGTCCATTTTCTTTTCTCCAAATCTCTAATTCATTCACCAGCTGATTTCCAAAAATAGTTGGGCTATTCTTGAAGCCTTGTGGTAGAACTGTCCAAGTATATTGTGTCTTTCGCCCTGGTTCAGGATTTTCCCACTCAAAAGCAAAAAGCTTTGTTCACTGGTGAGGGTAGTTAGTAACGTACACAGGTTTGCAACAACTGGATGTATATCTTGTACTCTCTGATTTATTGCTCTAAGATCCTGGACTAAACGGTAATCTTTTCCGTTAGCTTTCTTTACTGGTGAGATAGGTGTATTATATTTTGGCTCACATTCTGTTAGCAAGTTATATTTTCAGAATTTTTGAACTATTGGTACCAAGCCAGTTCTCGCTTCTGATTTTAAAGGGTATTGTTTAATTCTTACCGGTGACGATCCTAGATTTAGATCAATTCTTACTGGTTCCGCTCTCTTAGACCTTCTTGGAACTTCTCCTGCCCAAACGATGGGGATCACTGCATCTTCTATTTCTCAAGGTATCTTGTCCCTTTTGGGATTTGTATCCTGTAACAACAAGGCTATGGCTTCGACATATTTAGATTCTGGGATTAAAGTTTCAACTTCCCCATCCTTGAATCTGATTTCAGCTTCTACCTTTTCAAGTAAAGCTCTACCCAGAAAAGTTTTCAGAGAAGTTGGAAAATATAAAAACTGGTGAGTAACCCATTGTTTTCCAAGTTTAAATTTCAGGGATTTGAAAAATGGCCAGGTCTCACGAGTCCCTGTCGCACCAATGACATTTATGCTTTTGTTACTTAAATTTCCTTCTAGTGTATTTAAGACCGAATACGTAGCCCCGGTGTTGACTAAAAATTCTGTTTCCTCATCTCCCAGCTTTGCTTTAACCAGAGGTTCTGCTGGGAGAGGTTGCTCTGGTCCCCATCAGTCCTCTCCCCCTGCTTACTTCAAAGGCTTCTCTCAGCACAGCCACAAATACACTTGATTCCTCTTTCCTTTAACATCCCTCTTCCTTAACCCTTTCCTCTTCTTGACCACTGTAGCCAAACACACTACCTCATCCATTAACTTCCCTGGTCATTCAGGGACATGTTTAGAAAAATATGTTTATTGGTGCACATATCCCAGGTTTCCACAATAGTAACATTTTCTTCTAGTGTTCCTTCACATTCTCCTTCTCTTTTTCTAGGTCTTAGTTCAGACCCTGTACCTGATCATCTTTCTTCCTAATCCTTATCTCACTTGTAAACTCCTTGCAAAAGCAACTGCCAATAAATCAGCCTCTTGTTGCTTTGCTCCTCTTCTTTTTTTTCTCTTTCTTTTTCTTTTTCTTTTTTTTTTTTTTTTGTTTCTGCTGTCAGGGGCCATTTGACCCACAAGGACACTAATTGCAAGTGCATCATTAAAATTTTGTTAGCAGAGCTTGTCTGAGTCCCCCAGAATCACTGGGATGCTCATCAGGTCTCTGCCTGCATTCTTGCACTTTTAGTCCAGTTTACCAATTTACCCCTAGTTCTCCACATGCCCTAATAGCTTCTATTAAATTTCAGAGCCCTGTCTGAGAAACGGCTCAGTCTCCTACACCGTTATAGTCCCAGTGTCAATTTTTTTTTTTTTTTCCCCCCTAGACTGTTGTGCTAGTTCTGCTCAGGGAAATTTAACATTCACCCTTCTCCTTTTCTTACAGGGACATCAGATCCCAGGTAGCAGCCGCAGCCTCCTCCAAGGAAGCTATCCTTGAGATTTTTTTTTCTTTTTTGGAGGAAGCTCTCTCCTCCAGGATCCACCTGTGACTCCTCCCAGCAACCACGAGAGGCTTTTAACCTCCCTTTTAGGCACCTGAGATCCCGGGTAGCAGCCCCAGACTTCCCTAAGGCACCCACCCAAGATGATTTTTCTCCTTTGGAGGAAGCTCTTTCCTCCAGGGTCCACCTGAGGCTCCCCGGAGGCATCTCCCAGAGTCTTTTGGCCTTTTCTTATAGGGACCTCAGATCCCAGGTAGCAGCCCTGGATTCTCCAAGGCAGGTACACAAGATGATTTTTCTCTTTTGCAGGAAACTCTCTCCTCCGGGATCAATCCAAGACTCCTCCCAGTTATCTCTCAGAGTCTTCCGACCTCTGCTTTCGGTACCGGAGATCGCAGCTACCTGCCTCAGACTCCTCCAAGTAAGTTACTCAAAATATTTTTTCTCCTTTAGATAAATCTCTCAACTCTGCCAGCCACCTGAGACTCCTCCCAGGCATCTCCCAGAGTCTTTTGACCTCTGCTTTCAGGACCAGAGATCCCAGGTAGCAGCCCCAGACTCCTCCAAGTAAGTTACTCCAGGTATTTTTTTTCTCCTTTAGATACAGCTCAACTCTGGCAGCTGCCTGAGCCTCCTCCCAGTCATCTCCCAGAGGCTTTTGTCCTCTGCTTTACCTACCTAAGATCTCAGGTATCAGCCCCAGACTCCTCCAAGGAAGCTACCCTTGAGGTTTTTTTCTTTTTTGGAGGAAGCTCTCCCCTCCGGGATCCACCTGTGACTCCCAGGCATCTCCCAGTCTTTTGACCTCTGCTTTCAGTATCAAAGATCACAGATCAGATTCAACAAGGGTGTAAAGAGGGTCCTGCCGGAGGACATTTTGGAATCAGTCCTCCCAAGAGCAGCGGATCTGCAGTCAGGGACTCCCCCTTGGGTCGGGACGCCACCCGAGGTAACTCCTCAAGGTAGAGAGCCCTCAACTTTTAGGTGAGTGATACGTGCATTTTGAGTCATCATTTTAAATCTTAAGAGTTCTTAAGTCGGCTGTGTAGTATTAATTCCCCTTACATCACTGAGCCTGTGGTTTACAAAATGTTACTGGAGTTCTAACTAACTTTTTACGAAAGAATAAAGCTGAGCTTTAACACCTGTTGGATTTGACTGTGTGTGCCTCCATAACATCCCTTCGAGTGTAGGTTAAAGCTCTGCCAATGAGCCCCGCTAGCTCGTGAGCCAAGACCCCCTTCCCCCTTTGAGAAAGGCGAATCCCATCTGACACCAGCAGGCCTGGGGCCGTGCCGGCCACCCCACTATCGAAAAACCCAAAACTCTGGTGGGGACACCAGCCACGACCCACGTATTAACAGACCGGGTCCGTCTCTTTCTTCCAGTGTCACTGCCCGCAGCTGGAAGGAGAGAGTGAAAAATAAGCCGTGTTCCAGATTCCCCTCCCAACCATCCCAAGGCCCCCCAAGTCTCTTTCAATCGCCCTTGGACCACGCGTTGCAGCTTCGTCGCCACCCAGGCGGAAGAGCAGTAGTGGGCAATAGCCCGTGGGCCGTCCCAGGCTGGGAAGTTTCCCAGTGCTGCCCTGAACCCGGGCCCCAGGGAGGCAGCAGGCTTCCCTAAGAGGAGGCTCTGTCCGGCATCTCGGCCCCTCTGTTCCCCTCAGAAGGGAGTCACCCACACCCCTAAGCCGTCTTGGCTTCCTCGGGGAGGTGGTCGTGATACGGGGGTAGGCCTTTCTGACCGTGGCAACACCTCTGGCGCAGCTGGCCCGAGCTCCACATCCTCCCTGGACTGGCCTTCTGCCTCCGGAGCCTCACGCCTCTTGTTGAGAGGCACCTGGGAAGGCGAGGAGGGGGTTCGCCTGCCGCCCCCAGCCTGGCCTCCTTTTTCTTTTTTCCTTTTTCCTTTTTCCTTTTCCCTTTCCTTTTCCCTTTTTTCCCTTTCCTTTTCCCTTTTTTCCCTTTCCTTTTCCCTTTTTTCCCTTTCCTTTTTCCCTTTCCTTTCCCTTTCCCTTTCCTTTTCCCTTTCCTTTCCCCTTCCTTTTCCCTTTTTTCCGTTTCCTTTTCCCCTTTCCTTTTCCCTTTCCCTTTCCCCTTCCCTTTCCCTTTCCTTTCCTTTTCCCTTTTCCCTTTCCTTTTCCCTTTCCCTTTCCTTTCCTTTTCCCTTTTCCCTTTCCCTTTCCCTTTCCCTTTTTTCCTTTTCCCTCTTTTCCTTTCCCTTTTTTCCTTTTCCCTTTTTTCCCTTTTTCCTTTCCCCCGGCGGCGGGAGGATCCAGGGCCCCCCGGCTCGCGGGTGCTTTCTGGCGCCCGTTGCCGCCTCGGGGAGGGCAGAGCACGGGTCCAGCAGCCGGAGGCTCTCAGAGTCCCTGGTGCGCCTTCCCCTTCCTGCTGCCTCCCGGAGCGCTGCCGGCGGGCTGAGCTGAGCTGAGCTGAGCTGAGCTGAGCAGGTCGTCCCCTCGGTCCCACCTCACAGGGCTGGTCCCGCTCCTGCCAGCCCTTCCCAGGGCCAGGCTCTCGCACGCCCTGAGGCTGCGTGGGAGCTCTCTCCGGGTCGCCACGTCCCTGCTGGCGAGCGCAGAGGACGTGGCTTTCTGCTACCGTCGCCCGGCTCCTTCCCCCGGCCGAACTCCCCTCTGGAGCGGGCAGGGGCACGCCGCCCTTCCCCGCCAACTGCCGCCCCCGGCTCTCTTTGCCCGCTCTGGCCGCGGCGCTCCCCAGGCCGCTTCGGAAAGGGCTGGGGGTGGCGCGGCCCCTGGGCCGAGACCTGCCGCTCCGCTCCGCTCCGCTCCGCTGCGGGCCGGGCCGGCTCCGGGCAGCTCGCCTCGGCGACCGACTGCCAGTCGCAGTGACAGCCGGGCAGCGGCCCCAGGCTGCTCCAGGGAAGCTCCCGGAGACGAGGGCTCTCCTCTGGAGGAAGCTCTCTCCGCCGGGAGCCACCCGCCGCTCCGTCCGTCCGTCCGTCCGTCCGTCCTCGGGTCCCCCTTGTCCCGGCAGGCTGCGCTGGTGCCCGGGAAGGGCAGCGGGAGAGCCCCAGGGCTGGGCCGGGGCCGGGGCCGGGGCCGGCTCTGTCCTGGCGGCGACCCCCCTGTGGCGGGGGCACGGGAGGACCCCCTTTGGTCCGCCCCGGGACTGACTGACAGCGCTGCCCTCACAGCGGGGGGGGGACTGACTGACAGCGGCGTCACGCACAAAGCCCTGGGGAGCTGCCCCGGCGGGGGGGGGCGAGGCGGCAGACAAAAGGGGGTCCCTCGCCTCCCCTGCGACACACGGCCATGGGGGCTTCCTCCCCTGAACCGCTCCGCTCTGCCACAGATTGCCTCGGGGTGTGGGGGTGTGTGTGCGGTGGGGGGGACCAGGGGGGACACGGACACTGTGCATCTAGCGAGGTAGCTCTCTCTCTAGTGCAACTGTAATTGCCAACAAGCCGTAACAGCAACCATCGATCGGAGGAGCACCGGGTGTCTATACAGTATTTTCATACAAACTTATCCTCCCCAAGAAAGTCAATCGCTAATAAAGCAAAGCCAGCAGCAGGACAAGCAGCACCGGGGCAGAGGAGATCCCCCCTTTTGGGGAGGGAGCGGGTAAGTAGCACAAAAACGTCCTGCGGGAGGAGGAAAAACGGAGAAGCCTTTCCCAGTTCCGACTTCCCTCACCCACGAGCTCTCCGGCCTGATCACGCTGACTTCAGCAGCTAGGAGCATCAAGGTCCACAGTCACCAGTGCCAGCAATACGGCACCGGTGCCACGAGCCCAGGTGCCGCTGGAAGTGATGTCAGATACAGAAAACCCTGGGGTAGGTTAGAAAGTCCTGGTTTAAATTTAGTCACTTAGCCAAGATCAGTCTGATCTGTTCTAGTCTTCCTGTTTAACGGTGCCTCACCTGGAGCACCACTGCTGATCCTTTCAGCTCTTCCTCATGGATGCTGCGTCCCTCTTGGCAGGAAAACGGACCGCTGACCCGATACAGAGCGACTGAGCGGTCAAAGCGAGGAGGGGATACATCCTCAAAAGACCACCGAAGGCCAGCCGAGACCCCCACGCGTGCAGAGAAGGCATCTGATGTGTCAGGGTTACGCAATGCTATGCACACGCATCAGATAGTTTGAATATGTATTAGGTAGGAGTAGTTTAATAAATTAGATGCAATTGTTACTGTATAAAAGGGACACAACTGACGAATCCGGCCTGCTTGATTTGTGCAAAGTCCACGGAGCACCCTGCGCAGAATAAAACAGTTATCTCTCCCACCTGTGTGAGATTGTTCTCTTGCACACCGTGTACCGAATCTGCTTTTAGGACAACAGAAGCAAGCGTGTGGCTTTTTCCAGGGTTTATGGGATGCCAAGGGGAAGAGAGGGAAGAGCTTGCTTGTTTCTGCTTGTTCTTCTTTAAGTACTTTTCCCTTTCCTTTTAGCAGGCGGGCACTGCTTTAAAGAACAAGATGCTTTCTCAAAGTTAAAAGAATGCCTATCATCTCAGTTAAAATAAAAACCATTTTTGTTTAGATTTCATTAACCCATGTTCTTTATGATTTTCTAAAATCATGTTCTAAAATGATTTTCCAAAATGGATGCGCATCTTGCCCGTAATTCCGTAATGGCATTTTCCGGACTGAGACATCAAAATGTCTTTGTGTGTAGGTTGTAGCCTCAGCCAGCCCAGCTCTTGCAGGGTAAAGGCCCTTTCTTATGCAGCTGCATCTAAGATCAGGGAAGTGGGACATCCTCCTCCTCCTGACAGAACCAGTGCTAAAGAAGATCAGCTCATGGATATCTTCCCTGATTTATGGCTTGTTCTCCATCTGGTCAACTCGCTAGCCATTCCCTGGTCCTCACCGCTGTCCATCTCATTGTACAGCCCCCCAGCAGAAGGGACCGAACCCTGGTGCACTCAGCCTGTACCACGGTTTGTGGGACAGGACTGAGGAGAACACCATAAATGGAACCAGTTTCTCAACCCCATTTCTTCTTGGAGGGAAAGCATTCTTTCACTGCTGATGGGAGTCCGGGAATGAATACAGAGGCAGATAGGGTGGATAATCCGTGCACCATGGTGGGAACAAGCCAAACAGACCCCGTGTTGCATTATCATCTGACTCTTTTAGAACATTGCCTCATTCTGCCAGACACATTACCCCGTCAGACGGCCGCACGTTGCTACTGCTAAAGTAACAACCAGTAACACAGTGTTATGTGCTAGACCAGCATTGTGCGTGTAGGTGCTGACGGTGCCTCAGCTCAGGAGAGGGCTGAAGAATGATGGTTTATTGCAAATGCGCTAGCCTGATGGCAAAAAGCTGCCTGAGCATGCCCTAGGCACATCTGAAATCTTAACTCCCAGCCTCATCCCACTACCTATCAAAGGCATAAATAATTACACAACTTGTAGCAGAGTGGTAAAATCTAATCCAAAACATTTTCACCAATTTTGACCTTTTTAATGCTCTGAAGCATAGGGCAGCAGTCCATCCAAGACTAGAAACCTCTACTTCTTCTTCTTCTTGGAGGAAAGGAGTGTTTTCTGCCAGGGTAAGACTGATTAAAATAACACACAGTGCCAAGCTGATGCTTGCTTTATTAGAGTCTCATACAATGATTTTCAAATGTAAAATTCCCGATTTATGACACTCAAGGATCAACATCGTAAAGCTTGTCGCTCTTTTTTCCAAAACCTCTAGGTTGTGAAGAAAAAGACATTCTAACCCAACATCTTCAGTATGTTAATTTGAAAACGTAAAGAAAGTAGAATTTCATTTTAAAGCATTTAATAGCAGAGACAAGCAATGTGTAAAGCTGAATTACAAAAGAAACAATACAACCCGACACTCATGCTACAAGTTTACCTTTCCACAACCATTAGTACTTCCAGGTCAGTTCTTTCCAACAAAGAGATGCTGTAGTGGCAAGAAGATTATGCTGGGGAAACAACAACAACAAAAATCCCCCACATTGTACCTAAAGTACTTCTCTGAGAATTGTAACAACAAGGTAATTTCTGTCCACCAGAAAGACACAACCCCAGCACAAAATAATACAGAGGAAGACCGAAAAAGCAGAGGAAACATAAAGAACAACCTGTGCCGTAACGGTCTAGTCTCAATACTTAAGGGGACTGGCATACATTAGGATTAACAAGGAGTTTTATTCCTTCCAAAACTAACCCACCTATCAAACAAACAGTTACTGCCGACATTCAGCACCTGCTGTGCAGTGAACAGACCACTCTTGTTTCGACAGCTTTAGAGCACTCTTTTAGTCAGCAATGCCCAGCAACTGTTGGCGGGGCTACTTTCATTTCGGTTTAAAATGGTGTCTTTGGGAGTCAAAGTTACAAAGGCCACAGTTGCTAAGCGGGCAAATAAAGGCCATACTCGCCTTAAGGGGACTGAAGGTCCCTCCCAGGAAGGCCCCTCGAGAAGGAGGAGTGTGTAAAAGTCCTTTAGAAACTGGGCTGGAGGCGGCACTCCACAGCTGATAAAAGCCACATCCTATGAGGGCTGTGACTGAGGTGAGTAACACCCCCCCAAACCCCCACCCCCCTTCCATTCCCCCCCCTCCCCCCCCCCCGTGAGGAGTTTTTTCCCCAAAGACAGCCCAGAAGAGGAACATTTCCTGGGAATGCTGCACCTTACCACAAGACAAAAGGACACCCCTGAATGCTCCTTTGCCTTGGCAGACTTTTTTGTTTAACTACAGAAAAGGGGGACCCATTCTTCAAGAGAACGTAGAATCGCCTGAACTGCCAGAATCAGGCACAGGCTCGGACAGAGCCAGGACTGCATCTGCTCGTAGCTGCAGTAGTCATACCTTCTCCAGAACCTGGACAGGCCTCTTCCTTCTGACTCCACGTTTCCTTTGTTTACCATTTGGTCCAGTTGCTGCAGGAGCTGCACCGCACCCTCAGCCTGACCGGTTCCTGTTCTTTGTTCAAGGTTAGATCCCACAGGCGCCCCTGTCAGAAACAGCAGCAAGAACAAAAACACAAGCTCGCTCTCTCCACACTCCCTGCACACCCAACGGCAGACCCTGAAACCCAGAGGTCGGTCCAGACTCTGACTGACATCACGCCTGGGAGCTTTCAAAGCAATCACAGTGCAGACTGGTTTGGAGGTAGGCTCCCATCTCACAGCCCAGCTCTGAAAGAGCTACGTAGCCCGGCTCTGTGGGTGGGAATTGCTTACAGCCAAAATCATTGCTGACCTGCCGCTCTATGGTGCTTCTAATTCCTAGTCTCACGTGCTGGAAAATACCAAACACCACTTTTAAAGGAAAACTATTACCAATGTCATCCTTGCAGCTTTTGACTTCATATGACCAATTCGAATGAAACAAGCCAGGAATTCCTTACTTACACAAACTCACCCGGTTACAGCCCACAGTAAGGGACGCTGGACTAAACTCACGCTCATCTTCTTTGCAGGAATTCTGAAAGGAAAAGGAACCCAAGAACTTTCACACCATGTAAAATTCTATTCTACAGGAGATCTTTGTTTCTTTGCTTGCTTGCTTGAAGAACTAAAAGGCAAGGTCTGCTCTCTTGTTCTGTGACTTTATTTTCTTGCCTGCTACTACGAGGACTTTCTTCACCAATAGCTTTCTGCCCCTCCCTCCTCAGGACATTCCCAGGCCTAACATAAAGCTGGAATTCATTGACTAGGCTTTAATATAGCAGATAGTGAAAGAGGAACACCAGCTATGGCACCGACAGAGATTTTAAAAAACATCGACAGAGGTGCTGTGGGAAATAACAGCCGCTGGACAATACAGGCCCCTAGGCATCAGCCCTGCTAAGACACACTCATAGGAAGCAGAGTAACAGGGCAGGGACAAAAGTGAAAAGTGCCAGAAGCAAGAGGTGAGCCAGGAATACCCATTCGCAAGGCTATCAGCAATACAAAGGACCACAAACAACAAAACCACCCTGGAAGCTTCTTTAGGAGAAAGTGAAACAACTTTGTCACAGAGATAAGAGAAGAGAAGAATAGATCCCTCCCTGATGGTGCTTCTCTTGCACTAAGCTCAGGTTCACCTGAAATTCCAAACTTTAGATGGCCAGAGATCTTGGCAGTTTAGTCTCAGAGCATTAACTAAGGTAGGAAAATTATCTGCAGTGACAGGCTGAGCGTCTCCCAGTTCCTTCTTCCTTGGACTTCTACTGGTGCTCTTGGTAAGCAGAAAGATGCACAGGCTCAACTCCAGTCATCCTGACCAGACAGCCTCCTGTCAAAATCGCAGGCCTGGAAGGCATTTGGATGAGAGCTGAAAATGCAATCTATTCAACAGCCATGCGACTGCGGCACTTCCATGCTCCTCCTTCTGAATTGAGTGCCGATGCTGTAAAGTCAGTCCTACGTGTATACTAAGCAGACAGATTTCCTTCATGTTTTAACAAGAGCCTTCCCTTTTCGAGATGCACTCTAAAACACCAGCTGGATTTGGATCCAAAGTCATACACTGCTCATAAACTGAACAAGAGCCCTGGAGGAATGACCAGAAGAATCCTGAGAAAGCACAGGCGCTACTGAGATGGTTTTTTCCTAAACCTGATCTTTCTTCTCATCCTGAATACCAGACGAAAACAAATGGAAAGCAAACCAAATGGAAGGCATGTCACAGAAGCACCTGGCTCTGATCTCCTAAAAAAGCACACGAGGGAGAGGTCATCTGCTCAGGATTCCATGCGGTGCTCCTGACATCTGGTCTGGTATTCATAAAGACACCAGTTTGTGTCTGGAGCTCCCTCTCAGTGTAACAGTGCCCTGACTAGTGCAAATTGCAGGTACGAGTCATGGTGGCACAGGCATCTCTTCTGGAGAAGGTTCTTCTCACCTGAACTGGTATTTGCCGACTTGATGATTCACTCATCATAGTTCCCGATTACCTGGAAAGAGCTCAGGACATGTCCTCCCACATCAGTTAACACACTAGGAGGTTACGGTGATGGCTACCACCTACCACATCATTTCTCAGGGTCCAACATGCTAATCCGGAGCTCCAGCTTCCAAGGACCCTAATGTTTGGGAAATTCAGCCACTGTACAAGGAGTGGAGGCATCTGGGGAGAGCAGTTATAGCAAAGAGGGGAATTAAAAAAAGCATCTTTCAGAGGATGACCTTATCCCACCAAGAGAGTGTTTGGAGCACCTGAGGAAAGAAGCCAGAAAGGGCATGTGTAGAGAGACCTGTCATTAATCCTGCAAAGGTGAGCTGAGGGGAAAAAAAGGGATACAGGTTTTAGACACAAATCAGCCTACTTGTTTTAGAGAAGTTCTTCTGTACTGAAGGCTCCTGAGGAGTTACCAGGCAGTGTCCTTCCTATCTTGAAAATCCAACAAACCTGCCAAAAACCCCTCTTCTGAAAGAAAGTTTTGGGCTTACAACAAGGTGAGGGCTGTTTCAATACAGGAGTTTACCTGTGCAGGCTGAAGGTAACCATGCAACTAGCAGCACCTGAAATTGCAGGCCACTGTACATGCAGGGGATCCCTGCAGAGCAATTATGCTGAGACTGGCCCTTTGAAACCAGGCCTACAGCAGCAAGCAGGCAGCATGCCCTGGCCAGCAGGCAGCAAGCCCACAGACGATATTTGCGTAAAGGCTCAGCCAGTTGTGGAGAGGTCCAAAAGGTTTCTGAAACGGGGGCAGCACGTCATCATGCAGAAACACGCAGAAACCTGGGCATCTGATGCAACTGTTCACCTCCCAAGGAACAGTGGGAGAAGAAGCTGTTCCTTTTATACCACCAGGCAACTTCCTTTGTGGACAACCCCAAGAGGAATAAGTTTGCCTCCTCAGAAAAGACTCTCTCCAAAGAGCTGGAGAGGGAAGGCGGCCAGGAAGGCAATAGCACGGCAGGGGTTTGAACTACATGCAGAATGGCTATCAGGATCCAGAAAATGGATGAAATGCACTGGGAGGATGGGCAACAGCCAGGAGGAGGAGAACAGGGGGGTGAGGGAAGACCCTCTTACCTAAAGGGTGTGCCTAACAGCAGCTCTGTCAGAGCAGCCTTTTAGCTTGTGGGCTACAAGAGAAAGAATCTCGCCCTCCTGACAAGGTCTCTGGAGAACAGTGGGTTTAGAAAGCAACTGCCAATCCCTCTGGAACAATCCTGTCGTAAATCTGCCTTCTGATGACGTAGCGAGAAAAAAACATGACACTGTTTCAAGAAGAGGGAGATGCCTGCAAGGCCATCTGCACAGAGAAAGGACACTGCTGAGGAGTGGCAAGCACTCGCACCGAAGCCAGTGTCAAGGTGTCAGCACCCACTGTTGGCCCTTCATGGAGTTCTGCACAAAGGAGCATGTGAGGTAAAAGAGGACTGGAGTCTCTGAGAAGACAAGGCAGGGCAACCTTCAGGTTCAGCTCCGAGAGGCTAAGCTCACCCCTAGAGCTTGTAGCTTCACGGTCAGGAAAGCCTGTGTTGGTTCCCGGTAAAACTCATCCCGTGGCTAAGTTTGATGAGCAGGAATCACAAAGGTCTCCATGCAGGTGAAAAGGGAAAAAAAGTTACCTGAAGGCATTTTTATGCTTGCCACTTTAAGAACCTAGGACTAAACAGATGCTATTGTCTCTTTCTGAATATTCTGTAGCTTACCGTTTCAAATCCATGCTTTGCTTTACTCGTATGGGAAACACGCTCGGCTCCAGTTCTAAAAATAAGTCAAACGGGTAAGAACTGAGTTTACCAAAAGTCACAAAAAGGAAGCAAGCTTGTAAATGGCTGCTCAAGTATTTCATTAGAAAGCAGGGTTTTAGTACCTCCCTCTAAGCCAACAAGATAGATACCCTTCATCTGTATTTGTACTCATGTTTCAAAGTCTCATTTAAAAAATGACAATAGGCACTCACTCCAGTATTAGGCTTTCTGCTTTTCTAGTAAGCTTAACAAGCAGTTGAAGAGAAAAACAGCGTGACGTGACAGGGAAAGGGGCATGAGCAGCAAGGTGAGAAAGCTTGCAAAGCCTACAAGATTACTGACACAAGGAGGAGGGCAGGTAGCAAAGAACCATAGAAAGATCTTACGAGACTCGGCCGCGGAGCAATAAAATGGCAGAGAGGTACAAAGTGGTGCACGTGGGGAAAAACAGTCCTGGCTTCACACACAAAGGCTCTAGAGCTTCTCAGCTGAACGCTTTAAACAAAACTGCAAAACACCGTCAGCAAAACCAGCCTCTTTTCCCACTGAAGCACGAAATCCACGCACGGCAGTGAAACAGGAGCGCTTTTTACAGCTCCCATTACTCTCTCAGGCCGATGCTCAGCCCGCGCAAGCGCAGTAGCCACTCGGAAGCGACCGCTTTCACGGTCAGTGAAAGAAGGCAGGAAAAGAGCAGCCCCCCCCCCCCTCTGAATTTAGGGTCTCCTAGGAACTCACGGCTACCGGCAGGCACCACACTGCAGGCTGTAGCTTCAACACGCTCACCTGCCGATTCTAAGTCCGTACACACGCCTGCCTGCATGAAGAAACCTGGCTTCAGGCAACCGACAGGTACCTGCTTTCGAGGACGTCCTCCTTTCTCCCAGCCTAGGGAAGGAAGCAGCAGAGCCAACGGGACGCGACGGCTCTGGAAACGCCGCTGCCGACCTCCCTGAAGCTTGACAGGCCTCTTGCCCCGGGGGCTGCCAAGAACGCCCGGGCAGGACTGCGTCGCAGCCCGCCACCGACGCCAGGCTGTGAGGGACACCCCCGGCGGCTGCGGGTCCCTGCGGGGACAGCCGGCAGAAACTCCTTTCTCTCCACAGCCGCACGTCTCCGCGGTGCCCGCCGGCCTCCGCCGGACAGCCACCAGCGGCAGGCAGTCCCCTGCTGCCCCCGCAGCCCCGGGGGCGGCAGGGAGGGGCCGGGGCTGGCCGGGCCTGCGGGGGGAAGGCCGGGACCCGGCGCCCCGGCCTGCCGCGAGGGGAGATGCCGCCACCGCCGCCGCCTCAGCCCCGCTGCCGGCCTGCGAGGCCCCCGGGCAGCCCCGGCGCTGGCGCCCGCCGGGCAGCCCACCGCTCCACGGACGGGGAGGAGCCCCCGCCACGGCCACCGGCCCCGCCGCCCGCCCTTGCCTCAGGCGGGGCCGGGCCGGGGCTGCGGCCGGAGCGGAGCCGAGGGCAGCCGAGCCCAAACGAGATGAGCCGAACGGAGCCGAAGGGAGCCGAGCCCAAACGAGAGGAGCCGAACCGAGCCGAGCGGAGCCGAGCCCAAACGAGATGAGCCGAACGGAGCCGAAGGGAGCCGAGCCCAAACGAGAGGAGCCGAACCGAGCCGAGCGGAGCCGAGCCCAAACGAGATGAGCCGAACGGAGCCGAAGGGAGCCGAGCCCAAACGAGAGGAGCCGAACCGAGCCGAGCGGAGCCGAGCCCAAACGAGATGAGCCGAACGGAGCCGAAGGGAGCCGAGCCCAAACGAGAGGAGCCGAACCGAGCCGAGGGGAGCCGAGCCCAGACGAAACGACAAGAGCCGAACGGAAAGGAGCGGAGCCGAGCCCAGACGAAATAAGCCGAGCCCAGCCGAAGGGAGCCGACCCCGGCCCGGGCGCCCCCTCCCTCTGCTCCAGCTCCCCACGCTGCTCTGCACTGGCTGCTGCTGCTGTGCTGCAGAGGCGGCTGCATTTTGGGGCTTGGAGCGCTTTGGGTTCCAGCGTGAGCCCGAAGCATCAGAGGAGTTGGCCTGTACCTCGTGGCAGGTCTTGCAGCTGCTTTCAGGGGGGTCTGGGCTCTGCCCAGGCCCCTCGAGTCAACGTTGACTCTGGTGCCTAATGACAGTATGCTGGCAGTGGCCCTGGTAGCTCAGCCCTTTCTCTCCCCAGTTGCGATGATGTCAGCAGGTTTGCCTTTTCTTGGTCCAGGCACCCTTCACGCAAAGATTCCCAGAGGTTTTTTCATCCCTCCCCTACGCACACAGTGGGATTCCTGGAGGGCCACAGAAATGCAACAGCAGCAGCGTTAGGCTCTTCTGGGGTTTGGGGGAGGAAACACCCTCATAGATAGCTGTCTGGAGCCTTTCTGGCAGCCACCTTTTACCTCTCAAACAGACACAACCGAAAAGCTCCAATGGTCAGTGACCTAGCCGACCGATGATCAAAAAAGAAGCCCCTTTTTATCCCACAAAAGCCTAACAGCGACGTTTGTAGGAAAAACTCCCGCGACACGGGAGTTCAGCCGAGACACGCGCCCGTCGGGAGGAAGAGAGATGTCCTTTGTATTGCCGGAGTCGGCCAGCCGCTTCATCCACCGTTTGTCCCTCGCCTTTTTTCCAGGACATCACTGCCAATGAGTTGGCATACAACGCTGGTACATGTTGTAGAAACTTCCGCCGCAGGGGTTGTGTGCATTGGACTTCATCTGGATCTGTGGGTGACTGCTCGTTACCTGGATCATTATAAATCACCTCCAGCATGGCTAATTCCCTCAGGTACTGGATACCTTTCTCCATGGTGGCCCACTTGCCTGGGTGACACGTAACATCTTCCTTGAAGGGGTATTTTTCCTTCACGCCTGACGGAAGTCCCCTCCAGAGGCTGAGGGCTCGTGTCTTTTTCCCAATCGCCTTGTCAATGGCCCCTTCCCTAGACAGGGATCTCACCTGCTTGCCTTCCCTTCCCTCTAATTCCAAGCTACCGGCCCATTACCCCAGCAGCGGAGCAGCCGGGTAACAATGTGCTCACCCGGCTGGCGGCCAAAATCCTTTTGCGTATCTTGCAGCTCACTCAGGGATAGGGATCGGGTGATTATCTCGGGTTCTGCCTCTTCCTCCTGTTCTCGTGATGACCCTGGTTCACCTCCATCCCTCGCTAAGTTGAACCGATTTCTCCGTGTATTTCTTTTTCTGCACAGGGGCGACTGACACCGGCACAGGTTGGTTCTCTGGTTCAGCTGCAGCGCCTGTCGCTGGGGTTGGTTGGGGTAGCTGCAGTGCTTGTCACGAGGGTTGGAATAGCTGCAGTGCCTGTCGGTCTGTTTTCCCTCCCTTCCCCCTGAGGGTGCTGCATAATATCGAGCAGTGGTTGGTAGATACTGGTGCGGATACTGGTAGATACCGCAGAGTGCGGTAAGTTGTGCCTCTCTGGAACAGGCACCGTATTTTCCTTTCCAACATTCTATCGCTTCACCAGGGTCCTGTAGCTGTTTGGGAGTGAAGTTCCAAACCATTGGAGGTGAGAAGTCCTCTAGATACCTGCCCGTTTTCTCCCACGTGCCACGCCACCCATGACTATTCAGCCTTGGGGCAGATCTCTGCGTGGTATTCTTAAAAAACTTTTTTGGAGCCCTAAACAAGACCTGAAACACATTCGGGAGACATAGCAAGACGAGCATGCCGGCTTGAACATCCCAGGGCTGTTCAAACTTCTCAAAAGCTGCTGTAATTAGCCTGAAGGAGGAAGGGGAGGTGAACGAGCGGGGAGAAAGTACCCCCCCCGACTTCCCCACAGATTGGGTGCGATTACCAACAAATTCCGAGAGAGGGCGCCCGAGGCACGGGAATGACGTCGACGCCGCACGCAACTACCAGCTTAACCTCAGGACCCGTGACGTAATCATTTTGTGAGTCGACGTCACCCAGGACAGCAAAATGATAGTCCCGAGCCCGCGCCCAGAGGTGATAAACAGAGTGCATGTAAGAACTCACACAACACCGCCACGGGAACAAATGAGCCAACGCTGGGACCAGCGACTATTCAACTAATACAAGAAATGCGTACAACAAATTTGTTTTAACACGCTCCGGCCAGATCTGTCGTTATCTCAACCCTTCGTGCCCCACGTTGGGCACCAAGAAGGACTGTTGTGGTTTCAGCCCAGGCGGCGACCAAGCACCACGAGGCTGCTCGCTCACTCCCCCGCCGCCACCATCTTTGTCCAGAAACAGGACCGAAGCCTCTCCCCGAGAGTAACGTCCCGACGGTGCTCCGCGAAATCTAGAGTCCCCTCGGACGCTGGCGGCAGCAAGCTAGGAAAATCCGAGTGCCAAAGCCCACGGAGTTTCTGCTCTCAGCTCCAGGAAAGAGTCCTGTTCATCCGTAAGAGGGAAGCCAGCGTCACCCTTGCAGGGCGGGAAACAAGGCTTATCCGATCGAGGCCGGAGCGCCGCGTGAAGCCAGAGCGCAAAGCTGGACAGAACCGGGGGGGCAGGGGGGAAAGCCCGGCCCGGCCCCTTGGGAGCCCCGAGGGCCCCCGGGGAGCGCAAAGCCGGGCAGCTGCCCTTCCTCACGCTCCCGGCCAGCTCCTCCCTGGAAAAGCGGGCACCGGCCTCCTCAGCCATCCCGGGGGCCCGGCCGGGAAGACCCCCGCCAGGGACAGCCCCGGGCGGTGCTGCCCAGAGCCCACCCAGCCCCGCCGTCCTCCCCTCCGCGGCACCCACCCCTTCTCCCCCGTGGGTTTGTCCCCGCGGCAGCTGCAGCAGGATCGCGCCGCTTTCCATCCCCAGCGTGCGGGGCAGGGCTGCCCAAACGGAGCCCGAGGGGTCGCGGCCCGCGGGCCGAGACCAGCGGAGAGCCGCCAGGGAAACCGCCGCCTCCGTCCATCGCACGGACGGGAGCCGCAGCAGCCGGAGAACGCTCCCGAGTCGTGCCGCTCCCAGGGCAAGCCCAGGCACCGCTTCACGCGTGGGACGTGCCGTCCCGAGAGCGGGGCTAGCCCAGGGGCGGCGGGGACAGGCTGGCCAGCAGCGCCGAGCCCGAGGCAAAGTCTGCCGTGGGTGCAGCCGAGGGCTGGCGCGGCCTGAGTCCTGGCTGGCCCTCGGCGCCGCTGCGGAGCGCCGGAGCCACGAGAACCGGCTCGGTCCCTTCGCGTCGGTGTCCTTGGAACCGGCTCGGTCCCTTCGCGTCGGTGTCCTTGCCACCGGCTCGGTCCCTTTCCGTCGGTGTCCTTGCCACCGGCTCGGTCCCTTCGCGTCGGTGTCCTTGCCACCGGCTCGGTCCCTTCGCGTCGGTGTCCTTGGAACCGGCTCGGTCCCTTCGCGTCGGTGTCCTTGCCACCGGCTCGGTCCCTTCGCGTCGGTGTCCTTGCCACCGGGGCAATCGCTGCCAGAGACGCGGGGCCCCCCGGGCCGCTCCCCGGCCCCT
Organism: Haliaeetus albicilla; assembly: GCF_947461875.1. NCBI lineage: Eukaryota > Metazoa > Chordata > Aves > Accipitriformes > Accipitridae > Haliaeetus > Haliaeetus albicilla. Next base: position 613,531 of record NW_027212496.1, read on the forward strand.
GGCAGTGTCCCTCTCCATCTGCCCGCCCGCCCCTGCCGTGGGCAGGAGGTCTCCGCGCCCGCGCTCCCCCGGACGAGGAGCTGCAGCGCCCGGTGCGCGGTGCCGAGGGGCCGGCTCCTGCCCACCATCACCTGCGGCTGGAGGAGCCGCACCGCGCCCGCAGGCAGCGCTGCCCGCCCTGCCCGCCCATGCCGCTGCGCCCGACCGCCTCCGCTCGGCTCGGCTCGGCAAAGCTCCGCTCGGCTTCGGCTCGGTACGGCTCGGCAAAGCTCGGCTCCGCTCGGCAAAGCTCCGCTCGGCTTCGGCACTTTTTTAGGTAGCTCAGGGTTTTCAGGTAGCTCAGTCCTGGGCTCCCAGACCTCGCCTGGGCTATGCTGTAGTTGGGCCTGTCTCCAGCCCTGTCTCTGGCCCCGTCTTCTGGGTGGACCTTGGACCCATGTTGTAGCCCTGCCTCCTGCTGCTCCGACTGGGTGGGCCCTGGACCTGGTTCATCCCCTGGCTGTGTCTGGGGCTGTCGATGGACCCCATTACCAGCACCCAGCCCTGCTGAGACCCTGTGGGACTGTGCCCTGATGGGTGAGGGCACAGCCCCGGTTCCCCTCACTGGCTTCCTCTCTGTTCTTTGTGAAGTTCAAACCCCTCGTCTTGTTTTTCCTCACCATACGTCCCGATTCTCGGTTTTTCCTGCACCCTACCTTTCTTCTATATTCTCCCCAGGGTATACTTCCAGCTGCTTTGGGTTTTTTTTCAGGTTTGAATTATCTTTTTACGACACCTTATCCTCCCATTTTTCCCCATTCATGTCCAGCTGTCTTTTAAACCCCTTCTCAAAGCCCCACTTATTGACTTTATCCTTTGCCAGGCCCAGCTGCTTTTCATTCTGAGGGTTGTTCTCCATGAGGCCTTTTGAGTTTAGGCTATAAAATCCAAAGACAAGAAAGCATCTTGCCACACTTGGTCATCTCTTACATAGTCCGCCCTAACCATGGCCTGAAAATTTTCATCTTCTAATTAATTTTTTATGTTCCTGGAAAAAAACCCACTGCTACCTTCTGGAATTTCTTCACCTGCAATTAATTTTCTGTGAATGTGTCACTGGACCTAAAAACAGAGAGGCTGGCATTGATCTGATCTGTCTTACTGTTAAGAAATACTTGCTCCCAGTATGAAAAGAAGTATCTCTGCTCCTGATTTCTGACTCAAGACATTTCGTAGCCCACATGCTGCTCACCAAAGACGCATCAATCATCACACATCAGGCAGGAGTGACCTCCGCGGGTAGTTACGAATTCCCACACTGAGATATCGCTACGTGGTGTGAGGCGTATGGCTTGACCTGAAGATCTCTCCCACTCACAAAGCATGCCGGTCCTCCACGCATTTAGACCTACTGCTCTCATAAAATGCAGCATCTTGTGCCCTATCAGCATCATGTTGAAACTAGGCACGGTTATAGAAATGATAACTTTATACTGTTTTGTTAAAGTTAAGATTAAATAAAGGGCTAAAGGACTTAGATACAATAGTTTAAAAGGATAAATGCCAACCTCATGTTTAGTAGCTGTCTTAAGAAGGGACAGGCAACTTCCCCCTTAGCCCAGATATTACTCCGCCATTAAGAGAAGGACCAATGTCACTTATTATCCCTTGTCGAAGCAGTCTCCTGGAGGAGCAACCTGAATGTTTTGCTCTGCTAGGATTAGGCTTGCCCGAGTAAGCACAACTGCACGTACTCCATGTGCCACTCAGAAAGGAGCTGTGATGAAGGACAGAGCCTACACACCACATGAACACATTCACATACATAAACATACCCTGGGCTTTAGATTAAATGGAAACAGAGGGTTGAAGGATTCTTCTAGGGACTTCACTCTTCTTCCTGCCTAGCTAATTCATTTCTATTGCAAGTTTAAGCTTGATTTCCTAAACTCAGTTGACAAGGGACTTTCTCAGAAAAAATGCCAACTAGGCAATACGTTATCAATTGTGCCTTATTCTCTAAGGGAAATACAAAAGCTGAGCTCCTCTCGCACGTCCAGCACTTCATAAAACAATCCACCCTACAGCTTAATTGACGCCTTACTAGACATAATGCCTTATGACTCAGCTACCTTAATGAAAATAACTATATATGCATATGTCCTTGTACATCTTAAAACTCAGCGTGTTTCCTATGTCACAGATACAATTATGCATACAGTACACCGCATAAGCCTAACTGGAAATGGAGTGAAGATTGAGGTAAAATGACTGGATCCCATGGAAAAATTGAGGAAACCGATACTTCTCAAAGCCTTTGTATGCATTTGTGGCTTGAAACACCTCAGCTTTCTCTTAGGTGGCAAGGGATGCTGTCTCAACTTTATCAGGTGTTCTACATGGTATGGAGGAAGTACAAGAACAGATACTCCAAATATGGATGAATTCAGCATTTTTTAAATTTTATTTAATCAGTAATCAGGTAAACTTAATCTGACACCAAAACCCACATCTTGTCACACTTACTTTTGAAATACAGCATACCCAAAGGAGGGAGGAAATTGTTTTAGTGTGATTTATAACAGTAACGAAGAGTTATATTCTTTTTGGTAATGACACTGTGCAACACATTTTCTGTTTGGGGAGTAAGCTTCTGAAGTATTTTAATCTGCCTCATCTACCGTTACAGATTTCAGCAAAACTGCACAATCCTCACAAGAATTAGGACTGTATATAAATCCAGTAATAACCCACAATCATCTCTCCATTTTGGTTGTATTTATGCTGTAGATGCTAGGCTTCTTCAAACTTCCACCAACCAGTGGAAATTTGCCAAATATATAACCCAGTGGGCCATTTAAAGGGATTTTGCTGTGAATTATGACTGCTACATTTGTGGGCAGCTTTCAGTACCAGAGACTGGAAAGGGAGAGGCAGAGTGTGAAGAGCAGGGAGCGCAGCTTTCACCCTGAGACCTTCCACGTATTTGTTCATGATCTACAGAAAATGGATGAGCTGGACGGCATAAGCTCTCTGTGCGCAGATGGAACGGCACTACTTAAAACCAGTCCTTGCTTTGGCAACTGGGGGAGACGTCGATCCTGGCTCTTAAGCTGGCAGAGGCTGCCTGAAGCCTTGTTTAAGCTGGTGTCTGTACAATCAAGCCATTGTGGTTTACCTAGGTAGTGCGTGGCAGCTGAGCTGCAGCAACAGACTGTGCACGCTCTTTGCCCATGAGATGAAATGCATTAGCTTTAACTTCTTGCATCCAGACTACTTGCCAGATGGATTCCTAACAAAGAGCAGAACCGAACTGCTGAATTACTTTACATATGCTTGGAAAGCCTGGGAAAAAATAAACACGAAAGAAGTAACTAATGGGAACTGAGAGATGCATTTCTGAGTGCAACAGACTCCATCTTTATTTCAAAATATCTCTGTACATTACAATTCTATTTAAAAAAAAAGAAGTCAAAAGTCAAAGCAGTTTCCCACGCTAAGTGAAATATCAGGTCTAATTTTTCAGATAATCAAAAAGAGAGGCTGTGTTTTCACTCAGCAGATCTCATGGCCTGTTCCTATCTGAGCATACTGCTCAATAGCAACATAGAACGTGTTAAATTAAAGCTCTTATTGTGCTCATCACCATGAAGCAGGATTTTTTGAAGAACCACTGTTAGAAGCAAACCGATCTTCCTTGCCAAGTCAGGTTGTCCCTTCTTCAGGTGGAGTTTGCTCTCAGGCAACCTGGCCATCCTGGGAACAACACCAGGTCAGCCTCCTACCTGCTGGTCCCCTCTTCTCTGACAAGAAGAAGCCATCCTGTGTATAACTAAGAACCCGACGATTTCCTTCCCATGGGTTGCACACTAAAATATCAAAGAACTCTGATGGTGGTCTTAGCCCATAGCTGAAACATTAGGAAGTTCATTTCTGGAAATTCAAACACATTCTTTAGCTTGCGTAACATTTATATAAAAACAAAAGGACACTCAAGGCAGGCAAAGCTAAGAATGTGAGCAAGAAGTGGACCATCTGTGGGCTGGTGTGTGGCCGCCTCTGTGGCTGCTAACACTCAATTCCAGCTGGACCTGTCAGCTCCTTCCTTGTAAGCATGCTGTCAGTGCAAATTGACAGGAGTCCCTGGGATTCAAGCCTCAGAATGTATTCCCTTATGCAACGCTAATTGTTCACCACAGGACAGATATCGCAGGAGAAGATGTTTGACTAATTGCATATCAAATTGCACCCAAGCCAAAAACCCGTCGCAGAGGAGGCAGTATGTAATTTCAGATAGGGTGAAATGGGATCACGTCTATGCATGAACTCAGCCACATAGGTTCTGCTTAAATTCTCACCGTAAATACTCAGCAGAATTTGCAAGGCCATAAGGCAGTGCTCTGCGTGAATGTGAATTGCATCCATAGCATGTAGGGGACTGTGTCTTGTATAATTCCTGAGAATAGCCACACGGGGTCATACCAAAGGTTCGTTCAGCTCGGCGTCCTGTCTCTGAATCTGAACAGTGAAAGATGTGTAGGAAAAAAGCATAAGAAATGCAATAAGCATAGCATGCTCCTTCCCCTGCTGTACCCTCTATACCGACAGTCACTAGTTCAGGGATTTCTGGAGGCTGTTCCTGCTTCCTAGAGCTTAATGGCCCACGAGAGACCTTCCTTCCCTGATTCTGTCTAATTGCTTCTTCAACCCATTCATACTTGTGCTATCCAAAACATCCTGTGGCAAGGAGGTGCACAATTTAATTACGTATTGTGTGCAGATGTTCTTCTTTTCCTTTATTGTGATTAATAATTTCATGTGTTGCCTGCTAATTCCCGTGTATAAGAAAGAGCAAACAATCTTTCCTTACTCATTTTTGCAGTTTTCACTTCCTCCCGTAGATTGCTGTATATTATTTGGAGAAAATGAAAACTCAAACTGACTCATCTCAGATATTAAGGTGATAAGAGATCACACCTATTTGTTAACTTCCAGCTGTATCTTCATAGTGGGTCTCTTCTGAATTCCAGGTACAAGAAATGGTCTCTCTGTAGTATTCAGGCTTTGAATACAAATTACAGCATGAACCTGCCTCCAGCGTTACTATCCATTGGGCTACTGGGATTTAGAAACTCTTTGTGTCTTGTCTGGTTACTATGGCCATTCTCAAAGTCTGTTATTTCTATGCTTTGTACCAGATATGTAAGTATAAGGCTATGCTTTGGGTTGCCCTCAAAGGTATACAGCATTTCAACGAAAATCTCTCCATGTTCAGACACAGAGGTTTCAACAGACCCCCAGATGCAAAGACCAAAAAGAACCCCAAAACCATGGAAGAAAATCAACCCTGCCCCCCCCTTTCTCCTTGTCTTCACATGTAATATTGTGCAAAATGCTGCTATGAAGGTCTCCCTCTGCAACTGCTCCACCCGTCACTGGATTCTCCATCTTATTCAAAGTCTCACATATATCTAGTCTCATTTTATCCCATGTACCCGTCTCCTAATAGTGTACCAGATGCATCCTTCTGATTGCTTGTCATGGGCAACAGTCATTTTTTCTTTCTCAAGGGAAAGCTGTATTCATACATCAATTCTCCACCTTCATGCCAGAGACTCTCTCCCTTAATTCTTGTTTTCGAAGCCCCTCATACAAAATGCACAATGGGCAGGGAATGCCAGAGAATCACAGCACCTGTGTTTTGTATTCAGCCAGCACTAGCTTGAGTGGATGTGCAAAAGCACAAGCCTAGACTTTTGAGGTCCCCAGCCCTCAGCACCCTCATAGCTCTGTTTCTGCTACATACTTTTTTCCCCTTGCCATGTCTGACTATCACTGTTAAGTCCTTAAAGGCAGGAAAGGAGTGATATTTACAGTGCTTTGTTTCCTGTTGCCAGTGTCTGCGACAATTAACATGAAAATGCACCCTGTCAGTGGTTCACTTCAAGTGTGGAGCATTGCTGTTCCTGTCAAGGGGAAAGAACCTAGTGCAGTTCCAAAGAGCTTGGGTTTTTTAAGCCCCTTTTTAAAATTGCATTTCCATAGACAGCAGAATATTTAGTTCAGTTATTCTGTGCAAACTGAATCAAACCTTCCTGTTGTTGCTCTCTGTGATCAATAAGAGGTGCATCATTTGAGAGGAGTAGTTATAGTGCCCAGTGTGGAAGTTTGGTTTATACCATCGGTGTGAGCGAGGGGGTTCTGAAGAAACTACCAGACAATCGGTATGCAAGGATGACAGCCACAGGGGACAACAAGCTGCAGGTGACCATGGCTGCATAAGGAGCTTTAGCCCTTCTTGGCCAACCTGCTGTACCTACATGTTGCCCTCTACCTGAGATAATGGCATGGCTCCAAGCATACGGCAGGCCTTAGCACAAGATGAGTATTAGCCAAAATCTGAGCAGGAGCTGGGTGACCAGTTGCAGCTCCATGGGTCCCTTCCAACCTCCACCCTCCTGTGCAACTCTGTGCCTTGCTTTCACTCCTAAAGCACCTGAACTCAGCCCTCATGCCCGCCGGCAAGGATGCTGGGACAAGGCACGATCCCAAACTCCTCCCCCAGGGGTCATCCCCAAACAGCAGCTCCCCGCTCCAGAACAGCCGATGGCGGACACACTCAGAAGAGAGAAAATATCGTTTTATTGAGAACATCAACTGCGGTGGGGGGTGGGCCCAGGACTCACAGGGGTTCAGCCGGTAACAGGAAAACGGCACCTACAAGGACAGAGTCAGAGAGCACTGCTGAATGCACAGCGGCAGGAAGAGGCAGGGTTTGGTTGCCCTCTCTTTGGGGAACACCGTTGACGAGGAATTGCTCATAGCCCAGAAGAGAGCGAGCTATGGCTGGCATTGCCGAGGGGAGGGCTCTGGCGCCTTATCCCCACAGGGAATGCCCCTAGAGAGCTGTGCGCGCGCAGAGATGCACAGGGCCCCTGTGCCACGCAGCAGGGCTCGATGGGGAGCCCCTGGGGAGCGGCCACGGGGTTCTTGCCAGACCCTGCGCAGCAGCAGAGCCTGGTACGCACCTGGGCTTCTCGACCTGCCGGACCTTCCTGCATCTTTTCCATTTGCGATCCCCCAATACGTTTTCTCTCTTCCTCCTCTTTTTTTCTGCACAGCTTTCATCTCCCCAGGCCTCTTTCCTCCTTCGGTTTCTTCTCTTTTCCTTGTCCCGAGGAGAGCCTGCAAACCTTTCCATCCCACAGTGTGCTTAGATAGGTAAGGCCACGATCCAGCGGAGACAGTTCTGATTTTAACCCAAAGTGACTCGTTTTACCTTCTTTCCTCTGAAACGCTGCCCAGTTGTTGCGGGCGTGGCAGGGCCTCTGCTGTGCTCTTGAGGGTGGCTGGAGGCAAAGCTGGAGGTGCCTAAACCAGAATTGTTGGAGTTAAGGGGTGGCAAGGGACGGCCTGGAGTAGTAAGGGACTGCTTGCCAAATTGCCACCTTAGCTCTCCGGGGAAGATGCTGCTTCGCATCGTCCACATTTTGCACAGTCCACCCACCCCAAAACAGACTTGATGAAACTGTGATGAAGTAGGATCTGAGCAAAAGCCCTCTCAAGTTGACAGCTACTCCCCGCTGTCTTTTTGTAGGTATTTGGTTGGATTAAGCACATGCCTAATGCATTTGAGAAAGGACCTTTCCAGTTTTCCATACAATGTATGATTCCGTGGGGGAGGAGGAGGAACCCCAAACGCACAAGCCATCGGCTGGCCGGAGGAGGCCCAGCAGCTACTTGGCCTCCTCAGAAACTACCCTCCTACCCGAGAGACGCTGTCACGGTGCTTGCGGAGCAGAGCTGACATACCTCTGTCGTTTTGGACTCCGCCACCATGTCTCCCCCAGCTCCTTTGAGGACGTCCAGAGAGGGGGATGCATGCAGAATGGCTTCTGCCTGGTGGCCCTGGTCTCCTCTGCCTGCAGGGCCACTTTGCTCTTCCAAACGCAGGTCTAGAAAGCAAAACCATGTGCAGCAATGAAGCCTTTGGAAGTAAGGCACACCTAAAGCAAAACCCACCCCAAGCCCTACGCCGGTTTTCTTCTTGACGTTGAGGTTTCTGGTATCCAGAGCCCCAGCCTGGGACAGCCCTCAGTTCCTCCTCATACCTCTGGCTCCGTCCGTGGGGGCTGGCGACTCCCCAGCTGATGGACAGGAGCGGCCAGCCACCTCCTCCCCAACAATGTCACCGCAATTTTCAATCATAAACAGCACCAGCGTGTTCACCTGCACACATCAAACCCTTGGTCTCAACCCAGCTGCCTGAAGTTGTACCAAGCAGCCTTTCCCACTCCCGACCCTTGCCTCTGCACAGACGGCTGTGGCTGTGGGGCTGCCTTTGCGGGCAGCCACCCCACCGGCATTTGCTCAAGGGAGGAGGCAGCCAGGGACCTCTGAGCAGCCAAGCTCGGATGGGCCGGCAAGGCTGCAGCCGGCTTGCCAACACAGCGCACCTTCTCGGTCACCTCCAGCATGGCCTGGAGCGGGAGCAGGTCCTCGTTGGGTGGGCTCAGCAGGTTTGGCCCAAGGCAGATGGCCAGGTTGCTGCAGCTCATCCTGCTGGTGGCTGCGTTGTGGCCGATGTGCTGGAGAACGGACAGCAGCTGCTTGAGGAGGAAGAGGTTGGCTGCAGGCAACTTCTCGGCCACCCTGAGGGAACAGGGACACCAGGTTGACAAAGCAGATTTTGCCCAGGCCTGTTGTCCAAGGCAGGGGGGAGCCAGCGGCTGAGTTGCGCAGCTTTCCAGGTGCTCTCAGCCAGCGGTCAGGGCTCCTGCTCAACAGGCAGGCTGCTGCCCGCACTTACGCTTTCAGCTCGGAGACCTTCTCCTCCTTGCTGGTCCTCTCCATGGCTGCCACCCAGTCCTCGTAGAGGTGGGTCACCAGCAGCTTGTCGGGGATGCTTCGGAGGAAGTCCTGCAATGCCAAGGGCTCCGGGTGAGCCTTTGAAGTTTCCAGGCCGGCCAGGAGCTCCTCCAGCCGCAGGTCAGCAGCGCTCACCTTCAAGACGGCGGCCAGCAGGATTGCAGGCTGGCTTCCCAGGTCAACATTGGCGTCGCGGTCCAGGGCCTCCCGCAGCTCCCGAAGTTCCGTCCCGCTGGCGGCTTTTCGGAATATCCCCTCCGTCGACGGTCCTTCCTGGTGCAGGACAGCCAGCAGCTCCTGCAGGAGAGGCAGGAGGACAGTTGCTTGGCTGAGGAGCTGCCTTCCGACAGCGGTGGCCAGAGCACTGCCCCAGAGCGGGCTCCTTGCTGGGGGTGAAGAGCCCAAGCCGCCATCCCCGGAGCTCCTGGGGACGCCCGTGTCCCCTGTGCAGCAGCCGGAGGGAGGGCTCCCACCGCCTCTACGGAGCATCTGGAGGGCTGGGGACCCCCCCGGCCAGGCTGGCTTACCTGGATGGGCCGGGGCAGGGAGCCGTCCTCCCCGCAGAGGGCTGCCAGGGGCTGGCCAAAGAGCGCCCTGCTGCAGCCGGAGCCCGCCTGCCCTGGCGCCTGGGCAGTGGCCGGGGTCCTCCGATGAGCAAAGGGCCAGGGCAGCCCCCTCCTCTTCCTCCTCCTGCTGCTGCTCCCTCCTGCTGCAAAGGAAAGCAGAGTAAGAGCCTGTCAACAGAGACCGCCAGGCCAGCGCTCCCGGGGCCTGCCCTGCCCGCAGCGTGGTGCTGAGCGGTGCGGCAGGACGGGCAGGGAGCCAGCAGCTGGAACTCTGAGCTCCGGCTCAGCAGCTCCAGTTGGGAGGCTCCTGAGAGCCGGCACGCCACCAGGAGAGGAGAGCCTGGCCCAGCCCTCGCCCTGTCCTCCTCCAAGCCATGGGCAGCAGCAGAGGCTCCGTGTCCCCGCAGAACCACGTCCAGCGGCCGCTGCCCAGCGGGTGTCCTTCCTCCTGGAGGTGACGTCCTGCCTCGGGCTGCCCAACCTGCATGGCGACACTCGAGGGACAAGTGAGCACAGCTCCAGCGCTTGCAGGAGCTTACCGTTCTTCCCGAAACTCACCCGGTGCGTGGCAAAGTCCCCCTCCGTTGCTCGGTGGGACCGTCGGAGGCCCTTGCTTGGGACCAGCCTGCAAGAACCAGGCTGCGCTCAGAGAGCAGCCCCGCAGCGCAAAGGGCCGCCGGCGAGCTGCCAGCCGGCACCGGCAGCCTGAGCGCGGCAGAGCCGGGACCCTCTGCCCTCCCGGGCTCTCTGCCCCGCGGGGCAGGTTTCCCCCCAGCACCGCTGTCGAGGATGTGCCGACATTCCCGGTGGCTCCCCAACCCTCTCCGCTCCCCGAGTGGCACCACCCTTCCCTCCATCCCTCACCCCACTGGCCGCACGTGCCGGCACAGCCAGAGGCGGGTGAAAGGCAGCCCTTCTCACCTCGGCCTGGCCCTCCATCAGCCTCTCCAGGCTCCCGGAGCTGAATGTCCTCCACTGGGCAAGAGAGAAGGAGCGGAGGCAGGTGAGCAGCGATGCCTCTGCCGCTCACTCGGCTGGAGGACCAGGGCTCGGGGGCAGAGCCCAGACCGGGCAGGCACTCACGGCGTGGCGGCGGCCCAGCTCCTTCTCCAGGAGCCTGACTGACGGGACAGGCGTCACCCGGGCTCTCTTGGCTCCTTCTGGTGTCCTGTGCGCCGGGAAGGCACAGGGAGAGAGCTGGCTGAGCCCCAAGCCGCCTCTTCTCCCTTGTGCGGCAGCTCTGCCTGAGCGAGAGCTGCCGGCAGCCGCGGGGGCACCTCTCCCCAGCTGGGGAGCTGTGTTCCCCCATCCGGCTGCACCTGCAGCATCCCCGCGGCTTACCCCAGCAGCGTGCCCACCCACAGCTCCTTCAGCGCCCGGGAGCTGCAGAAAGAGAGGAGAACCAACGTCAGGCCCCGCTGCCCCCCAGCCTGTGGGCAGAGGCGGGCGCCTGTGCAGCCCTGCCCCGTGGGGAAGGACGCTGGAGCGGGACGAAGCCCCGTGGGGCAGGACAGAGGCACTGCCCGAGCCCTGGCTCCCTGTGTCCTGCCAGAGCAGCTGCTTTCGCCCTCCCCTTCTGGGGACCCAAAGGGGATGCGGGACCTGCCCATGCCCCCATCCCTCCCTGCCGGCGTGCTGCTTGCTCCCTGCCCAGGCTCTGCACGCAGGGCAGAGGCCGTTCTCACGATGGCGTGGGCGTGCTTGGGAACGTCTCCCGCCCGGCCGTGGCACTCACGGGAAAGTGGCAACGCAGGAGCCGCTGGGCCAGACGAGGAGGATGGAGGTCCTGTCCTCATCGCCGCCTTCCTCCTCTTCCTCGTCCCCCGCCGCCTCCTTTCCGCCGCTCAGCACCCACAGCTGGTCCAGGGCCAGGCGGAGCTGTGGGCGCACGCTGGTGCCGCGTCTGCAGAGAGCAGAGAGGAGAGGCCGGCGGTGAGCTGGAGGTGGCCTCCTGGGGGTCCCCCCGGGCAGAGCCCTGTCCCCCAACTGCCCTTGGGACGGACGGACAGCGATGGGCGCCTCCAGCACCCACCAAGGTGCCGGGGCCTGGGGCTGCTGCCGGGGTGTCCCTGCCCCGGGGCCAGGGCCGGGGCTGGGGGAAAGGCAGCTGGGCTCTGAGGGTCTTACTGCAACTTGGCGATCACCAGTTCCTCCTGGAGGAGGAGAAGGCGTCTCTCGCTCCTCTTGCGGCCCCGGGTCAGCCGCACGTCCGTGCTCAGCACCGGCTCGGCGTCAGTGAGAGCCTCCCTGCAGAGCAGAGAGCGGCAGGCATGAGAAAGGCCGCCGCCGCTGCCGCGGGTCCCGGCCGTGCCCCCGAGGCACAGGGAGAGCCCACCTGGAGCCGCAGCAGCAGTTGGCCTGGCCCATCCTGCCCGGGAGAGGAGGACCCTCGCCGTGGACCAAGGACGCGGGCCAGTCGGCGACAGCGGGGATGGGAGGCGAGGTGCCGGTGCCGGCGAGGTGCTGCTCGGCCAGATCCTGCCTCCTCCCAGCGCTCCTGCGTGCCAGCACAGCTCTGTGCTGCTGTCTCTGGTGGCTGTGGCCTCCAACTGACCAACATTCCGAGGCCAACGGACCAACATTCTGAGCCTAACGGAAAGTGGGAGGGGCACTGGGGCGAGAGTTCTCTCCAGTATGGCCGTCTCTGCCTGGCACTGGGGAGCCCCGGGCGGGCTGGACGGACCCAGCAGAGGGGAAGGACCGTCTCCCTCCACCTCTTGCCAACGCTTTGCCTACTGCAGCCCAGGAGGCACTGAGCCGCCTTTGCCCCAGGGGCACTTTTCTGGCTCGAAATCGGTCCACTTGGCGTCCACCATCACCCCAGGTGTCTGCACAGCTGCTTTCCAGCTGGGTGACCCCCAGCATTTACTGGCGCAAGGGCTTCTTCGTCCCCAGGTCTCCAGGACTTTGCTCTTCCCCTTGGGGAACTACAGGAGGTTCCCGTCAGCCCCTTTCTCCAGCCGGTCAAGATCCCCCGGGTTGACAGCAGGACCCTCCGGCGCATGAGCCTCTCCTCCCGGTTGTGTGCCACCTGCAAGCTGCCGGAGGGTCCGCTCTGCCCCATCTCCCAGATCCCAGTGAATGTGAACAGGTCCCCTGTAGTGCAGCCCAGGGGGTGCCTAGGACATCCTGTGTCACAGCAGGGTCAGAAACCAATGGGGGCAGGGGGAAAGTCATGTTGGGTTTTTGTATTATTTATACACTGCTTCCCCTTTGTTGTTCCTGCAAGCTATTAAAAGGTGTTCAAAATAGGTCTCGTTTCTCCTTTGAATGTCACAGCTCTTCACAGTGCTGATGTCATGTGCAACATTGGGTCGGGTTATACTCTCGCACAGAGCGTTAGGTAGTATGTAGCCTAGATTATTAGGGAGAAGATCGCAGATTACTGCATTAGTCGTGCTAACACCAATGACAGGAGGCTGCATCTAGCTCTTGAGCCAAAGGGTAAAAATCCAAGGTGTCTGTTGAACTCAGTGGGCTATTGGTCAGCAGATTGAACTCACCCTGTTCAGAAAAGAAAAGGTACGTGAGAAAGGCCTATTCTACCTTGACTGCTACAATGCGTGTTTTTGTAGGTATGAAGATAAATTATCCATGCCCCTCCCGCCACCCCTTTCCAAAAAAGAAAGGACTAGAGAAAAAAGATTCAACTGCTAGAGCAATGGGGCTTGTAACAGCCAAGTAAATTTCCCTAGATCATTCCCATTCAATGAGCCACTTTGCCTGACATTCTGCCTCTACTTGGTACCAGCAGAAGACTCTACCTGTGCCATGCTGTCCTGATTTCAGCTGGGATAGACTTAATTGTCTTCCTAGTAGCTGGTACAGTGCTAGGTTTTGAGTTCAGTATGCGAAGAACCTTGATAACACTGATGTTTTCAGTTGTTGCTAAGTAGTGTTTAGTCTAAAGTCAAGGATTTTTCAGCTTCTCATGCCCAGCCAGCGAGAAAGCTGGAGGGGCACAAGAAGTTGGCACAGGACAGCGCCAGGGCAGCTGACCCAAACTGGTCAACAGGGTATTCCATACCGTGTGATGTCCCATCTAGTATAGGGACTGGGGGGAGTGGGGGCTGGGGATCACCGCTGGGGGACTAACTGGGTGTCAATCAGTGGGTGGTGAGCATTTGCACTGCACATCATTTGTACATTCCAATCCTTTTATTATTGCTGTTGTCATTTCATTAGTGTTATCATTATCATTATTAGTTTCTTCTTTTCTGTTCCATTAAACCGTTCTTATCTCAACCCATGAGCTTTACTTTTTTTCCTGATTTTCTCTCCCACCCCAGCCGGTAGGGGCGGGGGGGGGAATGAGTGAGCGGCTGCGTGGTGCTTAGTTGCTGGCTGGGGTTAAACGACGACAGGGGTCTGCTCTGAACCTCGTGACTCAACAGGAGGGGGTCTCCTTATTCCCTGCACTGATGTATATGGTTACACGGTTTACAGAAGTAGTCTGATGCTAATTCCTGTTGTGAGAAACCCTGCCACCTACTACCACGCCTCCCCAGTTCCGTTTGCTTTTGTCCTAAATAAAATCTTTAACTGATCATTTGGTGTCGTTTCACCTCAACTTAGCCAGAGGGAATTCTGAATTAAACAGGACTCCCTGGTCTGTCCAGTCTGGGTCGTGACAGTTGGTTTTGATTTTTTTTTTAATTTATGATTTTTAATTTAATTATGGCACTGCCTTTACCTGAACCCCTGAGGGATGGTGCTGCGCAGGGTCTGGCAAGAACCCCGTGGCCGCTCCCCAGGGGCTCCCCATCGAGCCCTGCTGTGTGGCACAGGGGCCCTGTGCATCTCTGCGCGCGCACAGCTCTCTAAGGGCATTCCCCGTGGGGATAAGGCACCAGAGCCCTCCCCTCGGCAATGCCAGCCATAGCTCGCTCTCTTCTGGGCTACGAGCAATTCCTCGTCAACGGTGTTCCCCAAAGAGAGGGCAACCAAACCCTGCCTCTTCCTGCCTTTAGGGGTTTATCAGGGCTTTCCGACCCTGTCGTTGCAGGTTCTGATTCGTTCTCACTGGCTGAACCGCTGTGACTGCTGACCCCCCACCGCAGTTGATGTTCTCAATAAAACGATATTTTTTCTCTTCTGAGTGTGTCCGCCATCAGCTGTTCTGAAGCGGGGAGCTGCTGTTTGGGGATGACCCCTCGGGGAGGAGTTTGGGATCGTGCCTTGTCCCAGCATCCTTGCCGGCGGGCATGAGGGCTGAGTTCAGGTGCTTTAGGAGTGAAAGCAAGGCACAGAGTTGCACAGGAGGGTGGAGGTTGGAAGGGAGCTGTGGAGGTTGTCCAAGCCCTCTGCTCAAGCAGGCTCCCTTAGAGCAGGTTGCCCAGGACCACGTCCTGGTGCGTTTGGGCTATCTCGGAGGAGCAGCCCCATGAGCTCCGAGCGAGGGCAAGACGTAGGCAGATACGGTGGCCAGGAAGGGCTGAAGGTCCTTATGCAGCCACCGTCACCTGCAGCTTGCTGCTCCCTGCGGCCGTCACCCTTGCACAGCGAGTGCCGGGCAGTTTCTGCAGAATCCCCTCACTCATGGCAACGGTATAAACCCAACCGCCGTGCTGGGCGCTAGGAATGCGTCAGCTCGCCCCAAAAAGCTTTGGAAGCGGCTCCAACAGCAGCCGGATCGCTGAGGCTTTTGTGCACCCCGGTGTGATACAGGGGACGCCCGTGCCCTGAGGGAGGAGGAAGGATGAGCGCTCTCCCCGTCCATCGGTAGGTAACTCTTTTGCTCACAGGTTGTGGTGGTTTAAGCCTGGCCGGTGGCTGAGCACCACACAGCCGCTCGCTCCCTGCCCCCCAGGGGAATGGCGGGGGAGAATCGGGAGGGTGAAAGGGAGAAAACTCACGGGTTCAGGTAAAGGCAGTTTCATAATTAAATTAAAAATCGTAAATTCAAAAAAACCCCAAAACCAACCTAGAAAGGGAAGGGAAACTAAAGCCCGTGAAAAACAAGGGATGCAAAGGAATGCACTTGCTCTCCACCAGCTGACCGATGCCCAGCCATCCCCTGAGCAAGGGCAGCCCCTGCCAACCTCCCCCCCCAGTTTTATTGCTGAGCACATGTATTGGGTTTGTGTGGCAAGGTTTTGGTAGTGGGGGCATTACAGGGGTGGCTTCTGTGACAAGCTGCTGGAAGCTTCCCCTATGTCTGCCAGAGCCAACACCAGCCGGCTCTACGATGGACCCACTGCCGGCCAAGGCCGAGCCAATCAGCGATAATGGTAGCGCCTCTGGGATGACATATTTAAGAAGGAAAAAAAGTTGCAGGGGGCACAGACATGGCAGCCGGAGACAGGAGTGAGAACATGTCAGAGAAACAGCCCTGCAGACACCAAGGTCAGTGAAGAAGGAGGGGGAGGAGATGCTCCAGGCGCTGGAGCAGAGATTCCCCTGCAGCCCGTGGGGAAGACCATGGTGAGGCAGGCTGTCCTCCTGCAGTCCATGGAGGTCCACGGTGGAGCAGATATCCACCTGCAGCCCGTGGAGGACCCTACGCCGGAGCAGGTGGGTTCCCGCAGGAGGCTGTGACCCTGTGGAAAGCCCGCGCTGCAGCAGGCTCCTGGCAGGACCTGCGGATCTGTGGAGAGAGAAGCCCACGTTGGAGCAGTTTTTCTGGCAGGACTTGTGACCCCATGGAGTACCCACGCTGGAGCAGCGTGCTCCTGAAGGACTGCACGCTGTGGAAGGGACCCATGCTGGAGCAGTTCGTGAAGAACTGCAGCCCGTGGGAAGGAGCCACGTTGAAGAAGTTCATGGAGGACTGTCTCCTGTGGGAGGGACCCCACGCTGGAGCAGGGGAAGAGTGTGATGAGTCCTGCCCCTGAGGAGGATGAAGCGGCAGAAAATAACATGTGATGAACTGACCGTAAACCCCATTGCCCGTTCCCCTGCGCCGCTGGGAGGGTTGGTAGAGAATCCGGGAGTGAAGCTGTGCCTGGGAAGAAGGGTGGGGGTGGAGGGAAGGTGTTCTGAGATGTGGTTTTATTTCTCATTACCCTACTCTGGGCAATTTGTAATAAATTGAGTTAATTTTCCCCAAGATGAGTCTGTTTTGCCCGTGACGGTAATTGGAGAGTGATCTCTCCTGTCCTTATCTCGACCCACAAGCCCTTTGTTATATTTTCTCTCCCCTGTCCAGCAGAGACGGAGTGATAGAACGGCCTTGGTGGGCACCTGGCATCCAGCCAGGGTCAACCCACCACACCTTGACTGGGGCTAGGGAATAAATACGTCAGGGGACCTCCACAAGACCCCCGGCCCCTGGACTGGTGGCTGGAAGATGGCTGTAGGCCAAAGGACGCTGATGGGAGCCCTGCAGGGCCTCATCCATTGGACCAACGGGCACCTTCCCTTGCCACACAGAGCATCGCATGGGCTGGAAAATGGATGCTCGGGAGAGTTTCTGGCAAATCTCTGGAGAAGAGCTTCTCCGCGCCCCTCTCCCAGGGAGTTTCTCAGCTCTGGTGCCCTTCCCAAGGACAGCCGCACAGGCGGGTGCAGCCAGCATTGCAGGAAAGAACAGGCAGCAGCCACAGTGGTCAGCACGGTGGGAAAGCCAAGGATAAAGCCTTATCACCCAAGTGTGATAAAGCCTTAATAACCAAGCATGCTGCTCCACGGGCAGGAGTATTCCTGCCTAAGATCACCAGACATTTCATGTCCGTGTGGCTTTCAGCAGGAGATGAACGGCTCCTCAGTGCCGGTGGTCGCTCCCCTCTTTCAGTAAAAAATGCAGATTTTCTTCCTGTTGGACCTGCCTCAATTCCACTCTCTTGGGGATTGCAAGCTGGCGCAGCATGTGTGCCAGAGACATTCCCACTGCTGGGCTGGTGTCCACAAAGAGGAGTCTGTCTTTAGCCACGGTGGTCATTTCCAGGGAAAACAGCTCGGTTTGTTGACCAGGACCCTACATGGACAACAGAAGAGCAGGGATGCGGACGTTTGCCACGAGTCCAGCGGAGCAGGTTGCTCAAACACAGCCCGCTGTGGCTTTCTGTGCCGCTGGGCCTGTGGGGACAAAGGATGAAACCTGAATTACCTACATGAAAGAGAGCTATCGCTAGCCTCGTGCAACGGCACTGTTACGGATGCACGACTAACCACATCCTACGGGTGTTAAAACTCAGATTTATTCTTCAGCAAAAGTTAGCTAGAAGTCCGGTAACATTTTATAAAACCACAGGCTCAATGATGTAAAGAGAATTAATGTTACACGGCCGACTTAAGAATCCCCAAGATTTAAAGTGATGGCTCAAAACGCACATATCACTCCCCTAAAAGCTGAGGGCTCTCTCCCTCGAGGAGTTACCTCGGGCAGTGCCCCGACCCGAGGGGGACTCCCCGACTGCAGACCCGCTGCTCCCAGGAGGACTGATTCCCACATGTCCTCCGGCACGACCCCGTTCATACCCCTGTCGAATCTGAGCTGTGGTCTTTTAATTCTGTTGGCCAAGAGGGCCACCTCGCTGTACCTGGCACATCTCCATCGGCCAGTTCAAATTTCAACCTGCAGCCTCCAGGGTTTCCTTCCCCTTCTCTCTTCCCGGAGAAGTTTTGCTTCCTGCTGGCAGGATGGGGGCCGGGGGGGATGTGGGGGAGAATGTACTGCCACAATCCACCCCTTGACCACAGTCATGATTCAACTGGTTTCTCTGGAGTGGTGGTACAGTCACCTCTTGCCTCCAAAGTTAAAAGGGGGTGCAGTTTGGTGAGTTTGACGCTCCTTGTGGGTCCTTGTTCCCTTCTGGTCTAGATTACAGTAATCATAACTACAAGCATTATTAAAGATTAGAGAGGGCTGGTTGCCTGCCCCGTGAAAGAAAATCTGAACATATCAAAAGTTTTCCCAACCAGTTGGTCCCTGGTGCAGAAGCAATTGCCTCCGAGTCTCTTGCCGTATTCTCTCGTTGATTTAATCTTGAAGCCACATTGACACATTTGGAGTGAACACAGCAGGTGTCCACTGACATGTTCAAAACTTTACATATACCCTTCTCTTTCTTTGGCATCTAATCCAATACTGCCCAATTTTTGATAGCCATTTTACCGATATGTTACAACCGATTATTTGAGAGTCCCCAAATTGGCTGATGTAGCATTGGCTAAGGTTGATAGCTGTAAACTCAGTTCTAGGGTGCTCTATCGATGTTCCTCGAGTACCACACACAGTTGCCCCCATGGAATTTCAGGGCATAGTGTAGTACCATTCCAACTCCACCCCGTGATCCCGTGGGTTAGTTGGAGGATATAGTCACGTCTGGTGTTTCATACTGAACTAGCATTTACTGCACCTGGTGACCAACTATAAACAACATGAGTATAACCTCCTCCCCCATCCAGTCTGAAACTCCAACTATAATTGTCACATTGCTCTCACGCGAGCTCAGGGACTCGTGATATATTAATGTCCATCATTTTGCCACGACATTATCATCCAGATCTTCACCATCCACGCCTGTCACCGTCATCACTGTCAGCAAAAGGACTGGAATGACTCGTTCCTTCATGGTGTTGTAAAAAAGCACAGACTAGGCCTCGGTCTTAAAACCGGGTCACAGGGTTAGAAGTCCAGTATTATCCACCGGGCACTGATGTGGGGAGTCTTTCCACTCCCATGAGATGGTCTCAGAAGACCAATGTAATCAACCTGCCACGTGCTCCAGAGAGCCTTGCCTTGTCTGACATGCTGGGCCGCAGCTTGGTTTGGGTGATTAGCTTTAAGCCTTATTCGGCATTGTGGGCGAGCTGTAAGAATTGCTTCACAGGTTTTCATAGACACTGGCCAACCCCGAGATCGGCATTCATAATAGAGATCTCCTTTCCCTGAGCGGCTTTGTTTGACATGCAACCATTCTGCTAGTCTATCCGAATCTTCCTTCTCACTGGTGACCATCCTGATTTGGGCCAGG
Organism: Haliaeetus albicilla; assembly: GCF_947461875.1. Classification (NCBI taxonomy): domain Eukaryota; kingdom Metazoa; phylum Chordata; class Aves; order Accipitriformes; family Accipitridae; genus Haliaeetus; species Haliaeetus albicilla. Next base: position 632,861 of record NW_027212496.1, read on the forward strand.
TGGTCCACCTGCCGATTCCATTTCGCAGCTGGGGTTCCATCCCAAGCATGTCCCTTCACCCATCCCACCTTTAAAGGTCGGGATCTCCCTCTTGCCAGGAGACGTTGCCAGTCCTCTGTCCTCCACACTTTCGCATGACCTACTTCCCACTTACTAGATTCCCACTGACATATCACTCTGTAGCACCCTTAAAGGTTGCGTAACAGTCAGTACAGACGATGGTAGCACCATTCTCTATGGCCAGTAATAAAGCCCGTAGTTCTCCTACTTGTGCACTACCTTCACCCTCTTCTTTGACTGACTTCCCAGTACCAACCTCCAACGCCACTGCTTCATATTGCCATTTTGATCCCACTCGACAGGCAGATGCATCTGCGAACTACACGCCCTGCACACCCAAGCCTGCCACAAATTCGGGTGCCTCCTCAATCGGAGAAGGTTTATACGGTTGACCCAGCAAGGCTGGGTCAGGGTTTACAGGTTGCTGTAGTTTGAAAATCTTAGTCGGACCCTCCTTTAGTGGGAGCAATTGGCTTACCCCTCCTAGGTATGCATACCATTTCCTAACTGTGGCCTTTTGGGCTACTCCCTCTGGAGGAGGTGTCCTGGTTTCAGCTGGGATAGAGTTAACTGCCTTCCTAGTAGCTGGTACAGTGCTAGGTTTTGAGTTCAGTATGTGAAGAATATTGATAACACTGATGTTTTCAGTTGTTGCTCAGTAGTGTTTAGACTATAGTCAAGGATTTTTCAGCTTCTCATGCCCAGCCAGGGCACCTGACCCAAACTGGCCAATGGTGTATTCCATACCATGCGATGTCCCATCTAGTTTAGGAACTGGGAAGGGGGGGAGGGGGAGGCGGGGAATCACCGCTCGGGGACTGGCTGGGTGTCGGTCGGCGGGTGGTGAGCAATTGCCCTGTGCATCATTTGTACATTTCAATCCTTTTATTACTACTGTTGTCATTTTATTAGTGTTATCATTATCATTATTAGTTTCTTCTTTTCTGCTCTAGTAAACCGTTCTTATCTCAACCCAGGAGTTTTACTTCTTCTCCCGATTTTCTCCCCCATCCCACTGGATGGGGGGGAGTGAGTGAGCGGCTGCGTGATGCTTAGTTGCTGGCTGGGGTTAAACCACGACAGGAGGTGAACACTTTTTTAGTTTTAAAACATCTCTAAGTTTTACAGCAGTCCAGCTGTATGTGCAACTCCAAAACATCCCTCGCCTGTAAATCCGCCAGTCTGATGCTCATTTACATCACAGGTCTTTCACCGAGCGCAATGTTCCTGAGGTGGGCACAATGCGATATGTGCCAGTGTAGACTCTTTTCCATTACCAGGGAAGGTAAAAAGATGCTTTAATATCACTGAAAATTCAGGCTGGATGGAAAAACACACAAGTAGAAAATGCCGATTTCAAAAATGCCAAGGCATATCCTTTCATTGCCCACATGGAAAAAACCCATAGACCAGGTATGGCTATGGAGATCTCTTCCTCCACCCCACTACTGCCTAAAAGGACAACGGGCAGATTTTTCACACTGCTTGGGACCCACAAAGATCTATAATTTGCTATTATGTCTCTGCATGCAGCCTCTGCATTATGCGGGAGCAAAGAAATGCTCCTGCTGCCTTGCAGCCCTGCCACTCCACAACTCCCAGGACACCTCAGAGCTCTGCACATCCACATCGGTTCTCCTTGGGTGGACATTCCCAGAGGAATTATGCTGCTGTGAGCACGCAAAGCCGCGTAATCCAAGCCACTTGAAGGAGACACAAAACAATTGTACATTTTCTCCTTAATAAACAGTCCCTCTGGACACAGAAGTCACAGACTCTCTCTGCTCGGCAGCACGTGGGATAACTGCGCATCAGTCACATCCTACATTTTCTCCGTGTTGTTTCTTTCTTTTGCAGCACTTGCAGATATCCACTGGGGAATATGGTAATCCCAAAACACTGCTGCCTCCATGCTACACGGTTTCACCATTCATCAACATTAGCTGTGTTCATGCATGATAAAGTACTGGCTTATTTGTACAGGAAGGAAAGACAAATTAGGAAGTTTGTGTACTAACATTTTACCTGCCCTGGCTTTGACACATCACACCCTGCCCTCTTCTAGAACCACGGTAACGAAAAAAAGCTATACAAAAATGACACGTACTCCCTGCTTCTAGTCTGCTTTCTTTTCCCCACCATCAAATCCCTTCTCAGAGATATGAGAAGACAAGCAATGTAGAGAGCACCTAGAAGGTTGCCTTACTGCTTTTCCAGGAAATTATATGGCTGGCTGCCTCTGGAAAATGTTTGGGGAGCTGCATCAACATGCAAGGAACCTCAAAAGGAGGAGGGAATTTTTGACTGCTCTAATTGTCACTCTGTCCTGAAATTGAGACCTCCAGCACAGCAAAGACCTCTGACACCAAACAAAATCAGCAATGAACAACAACCAAGATGGTTTCCCACACAAACCTCAGTCCTGCCCTTGGCAAACTGCAGGTAATTTGCTTAGAGAAGAAATTTTCTTAAGCTGTCAACTCGGCGACAAAATTGCCATCAAGGAAAAAACAAATGCAACAGTATCTCCATGCAGATGCCAAAAAGAGAGCACTAGGTTGTCTCTAGGAGAAGAACCAAGAGAGACGCTGTAGACTAGGTTCATTCAGTAAAATCAGATGACAGCATCTGACTTCTCCTTTATCAGTCTGATACACACCTACTTACTCCTAACTTACAGCGGACAGAGTAAATATGGTTTAAGAATTACTTGTTCTCAAATTTCACTTATATTCTTAAAAGTACAGGACTTCGGGCATAAATCTGCCACACAGGACATGCCTGTTTCCCCTTTGTATTCAATCTAAAAGCAGCCTTTATTGAAATGATCATAAATTACACATTGACATTTGGCAGCCTTTGTAAAAAACAGAAACCTACCACAGCCTCATCAGAGCTCTCTATTGCCATCTCCCTATTTCTGTAGCTAAACACACCCAGAGTGGCAAAGCAGCTGCATCATTTACTGTTCATTAAGAGGTAGAAATGATGCAGCAGGTACATGCCAGGTTTTGTCCATTACTTCACAATTACTTGTTCTGAATATTTAACCCACATTTTGGGAGGTGGAATGAGAACCATTTATCTAAATCAGAATGATTCACCAGAGGAATATTTTCCCCTCCTGCACCTCTTTTATACACCCCCCTGCCCCCCCGCAACCTCATAAACTATTACATTCTCCTGGATCACCTTATTAGTACTCATCTATTAATAGCAGACTCCACAAACTCCTCACTCCTCAATTAATGTTGCTCAGCCAAACATCCCATGCTTGAAAGGGCTCAGGATGACTACGGAAACCTCTCTGTTGCAGGAACTAACAACCTTGAAAGATACCTTAACGAGGCCAAGAAGATCTCCTCAAGTTTATTAAAAAAAAAAATTGTGCTAGCTCGTCCAAATGCTTGCATGAATTTGGACCAGTTTCTGTCAAACTTCCCCTTGTTCTTGTGTGCCTAGGAGTCACTCTTAGATTTTAACCCAGCCACCTTTGCACACAGGATTCGTTCAGAATTGTAAGTTTCCACTAAAATGCAGAAAAACCTTGAAAGCTAAAGTTATTTCCATCTTCCATACAGACCGGTACGCTTGTAGAAAAAGCTCCACTGTCCAGAAGGCTGCTGACCACAGCCTTCGTTTGCAGCTTCAACTACAGCCAATCCAGATCACTGAAGGTAGGACAAACACTCTGAATTGGACTCACAACATCATAAAAAGTCAGGGTAGTAAGTCAAGCACATGCCAAATAATTTACTTTTTACATATATGACTTCATTCTCCACAAGGATGAATCAGCTCAGCAGCAATCTCCTACTAGTGGCAAAATACAAGACTAATACATAGCAGTAGGTATCTTGCAAGTGCCACCAAAATGTGAAACACAAATATAGGCAACTTGCTGTATACAACTGATCACAGACTCTGGCATCTGAATAATAGGAAGGTGACCTGGAAGCTCTATGTGTTACACCACCCGCACAATTCTCCCACCAACAGGGCTCCTCTCTTGCCTGAGAACGGTAAATTCACACCGGGCTACTGCAAAACTATTGCCAACAATTGAAATGAGAAAAGGTTGTGGTATTTCATTAGGAATTTTAAAAAATGCCATCCATTAAATATAAACTGTCAGGACTTCATTCTTTCTGTCTCAGTGTTGTTCATTGAACCCTTCTTTGCTTTCTTGAATAATAGCCATGACGAATTTTGGGAAGGATGCAGAGAGGATTACTTAAAGTATAGCGAGGGCTGTGTCCCGTGCCAGAAGCTTTAAAAAAAAAAAAAGAAAAAGAAGAAGAAAAAAGAAAAGAGAACTGTGGCAAATGGAAAGAACGACAACTTCAAATCTGCAAGCGCACAAGTGATCAACAAATGCTGGTTGATAGCCTAATGTGGTGAGTAAAGCAATCACAGTACGCCTGCTTCTGCCATGACAAGGGCCAAATGAGAGAACAACCATCAGCCAGGTGTCATGGGCAAGCCATCACTTCTGCACAAAATTAAAGTACCATGGAAACAGGCTGAAGAAAGAGAAATGCACAGAATGACAGTGTGGAAAGATGCCCCTCTGCCTTACTTCAGATGTTCATCTAGAGGAAGGGAAGGAAGAAAACAACAGCTATTCTATTCATGATTTCCTGCTGCTGCATGAGTGCCTGAACTGGCATGATAACATCTTCTTCCACCCAGGTGTGCCAGGAAGGGAATGCTGCACACATCAGTTACTGAATTAAATTAAATAGATGCAAGTAAGAAGTTCATAATCTCTTCTGATCTCTAAATCACTGCTATTTTGTGGATAGGCAAGGTCAGAGTCTCCATCCCTGTATTTCATTTCATCTACAGGCTTGGAGTCCATTTGACTCTCACTTAAAAGTTATTCCTGATTTCACTCTTGAACTGAACAACGGGGAAACAAAAACGGACTTCTTGCATCCCTAGCCCCATGGCTACTTGCAACGAATGGTAAAAGGATGGTCACAGTGCACGTTTTTAGGGTTTTATCTGCCATTTGACAACACTTCCAGTTACCCACTGGTCAGATAAACACTAACATTAGACACTGCGTAGAGGTCTGGCTTATCAGAGCTATCGCTCCTCTGTCATTGGGTCTTCTTGTCCACAGCTTTTGTAGAGCCACAGCAAAACAGCCCTCTTCTCTCCCGTTGCATATACATAATGGGCAGCTACACTCATCAGCTAGTCACAGACCTGTGGCACATGAAAGAGGAGCTGGGCATGACCTTCAGCATCAAAATCACCCGCCTCCATGCTCAGAGCAGTGTGGCAGCCCGCCCCCCTCACTGAGGAGCGAGGCTCTGCAAGCCAACACAGAGAGAGGGGAATGCGCTGCCTCCTATCATGGACGCTACCCTCACACCGTCATCAGTTTTAATTGTGATTCTCCTGCAGCAGCATGAACTACTCCTATCAAAGAGGTAATGACAACAACAAAACTTTTGAAACCAACTTCCTGTATTCTACACGAGAGTGAAAAATGCGTGCTTTCCTCCAAACGATGCTGCTTGGTTTTTTCTTCCTCCTCCTTTTTTCCCCCTTTTTGCTTAGTATTCAGCTGTGGGTTTTGCATCTCCTCAGAGATGAGCACAACATAGCGGGTTCCTCACTGGACCTGTTCATGACAAACTTCACTGCCAGTTTCTAATGCTTCTTCTAGCAGCTAAGTTTTGTCCCTCAGTATGGTTTCAGGCTTCCCACCTGGCTGAGTTGTTGCAGTGTCTTCATAGGTCTCAACCTACGATATTGCCCTGGAAGGACCAAAATTCCCACTTGCTGACACTAGAGAGGAAACTTGCAGTCTGTGACAGGCCACAAATCCTCCTCTCCTATCAGGGTAAAAAAAAAGCAGGTACTTGGTACCACACGCCCTGCTTTTCCAACATATGCCACCTTTTTCAGGCTTCTCACAGAGCACAGCACTTGAAGAAGGAAGACAATCCGGGGCTGAGTTATCCTGCAGGACCACCAGCATCTCTCAGCAGGATCCTGGCCTGACATTCATGAAATGGTCCAGGGCTCTCCCTACCTACACATGCACACACACAGAAAACCATCCATCTACTCTCATTCCTCATTTTCCTTTCCATGGCATTCCCATTTTTGCTGTCACAAACTAGGTATCCCAAGGACAGTGTTGCAAGGAAGGTCCTTGGCAAAGCTGGTTCCTTACACGACTCTTTGGTAAGGACTATGACAAACCACTAAACAGGCATGTAAAAAACACAAAGCACGTGATTCTGAAAATCATGCATTACCATTTTTCTATGCATTCTTTTCATGCTGCTTTGCAGTGTACATTTTCATATTGTGTTTTAACAGTGAGATTGATTTAATTGGCAATTGTTTATCTAATATTGCTAGTCTCCTACGTTATTACTATTTTTACAGGCATCAAAAAATGCTGATGAAAATGTTTTAAAGTTGAAAGAACACCCACAATAGAAGAAAGTTCCAAAATCACCTGAGAAATTTCCAAGGTTTACTTTCTTCCTCAGAAATACAACAAAATAATAATGATTTTCACTGCAATTTCATTTAACTGAAGTCTGTTTCCTACCTTGTGAAATGGGAAATAAGTACACCGTTATTCTCTGTGTTAACATACTACTTCCAATTAGCTGTACCTTTATATTAAGTTTAGCTACGAGACATTTACTTGCATGCTTCTAAATATACAGTTGGGTTATTTCATTTTATAATCCATGCTGCCTGGAAACTACAGAGCCAGAATTTTTTTTCTTTTTTCTTTTTTTCCCCGTAAAGAAGAGTTTCATTTTAAGAATATATGACCAAGAAGAATAAAGCCGAGAAGAAGAAATTTCAGGAAATAGGTATAAAATGAACTCAGCGATCCTCTCTCAACTCTCCATTGGTTCTATTGAGACGATCTTCTCAAAGCCGCTTCGCAGGCTAAGTTGGCCATATGTCCACACTGCCTAGGCTGCAGCAAGGCACCAGCCTTTGTTCAACAAGCAGTAACGCTTTGAAAATAGTGGGCTTTTGATGCACTTTCCAGTTGGCACTCATATGTAGTTTGGATGCATCTTCTGGATGCAAGCCACCTGAAGCATCGCTAGTCAATGTACCCCTGGAGAAGAGGCATAGCCCAAAACACTGTAGTTACATGGCCAGGTCAGCACGATGCTATAGCCAGTGTGGCCCAGAAAACTAGAGGCAACGATGCCTCACCGTAACCAGTCATGATGTCATCTCAACACGGGCACCAAGCAAGGAGGTTGCTGATCAGGTACCTGCCACTGGGCTTCACAAGACTAAACTAACACCTGGGTCTTGACTGCTTACAAGTTCGGGACAGACAAAAGCCCTAAAACATGCAGAAATCGTAGACCTGATCAGCAACACTAGCATAAATGGAATGCTTATGGCAGTCATCCTAGGAAAATGCTAAGTGCCACACAAATGGACACTATCCTCCAGTAGATGCTACACAACAGGGAACCCGTGGACATGCCCAGCCCAGCCAAGGATGGCCTTCTGTCAGAAAGCGACTGTTAGTTTCATCGCTAAGTCGAGGACAAGCCAGATGGCTGTAGTTTCACACACCTGCACGCTCCAATGCTGACATTGAACAGGCTGGTGCCAAGCGAGGAAGGCCACAAGGTAATGCGAGTTTAGTGCAGGCAGAGGATGATGACCACCACCCTCTCCTCCTGGACTGGGCAGCTCATCCCAGACCTGGCACTACTCCAGACTTTCTGCCAGCTCAGTTAGCCCACAGCCCAGTCCTGCAAATCCAGTCCTACCAAGGGATGCTGGTGTCACTCTGCCAGAAACAGCCTGAGGTGACAGGCCTTGGTTCAGTAAGAATCGCAAAAAAAACCAAACCCAAAAACAACAACAAAACCAAAATCACACAAAATCCCACACACAACATAAAACTGGCACAGGAGCTAGACCCCTGCATGTGAACCAGCTGGTTATCCATGACCACGAGGAGGTCACCGCAGGTCACCTCGGCTCTCTTACCTGCAGCTCTAGCTGTCCCGCACAAAACAGCTAAACCCCTCCTGCCTTTCCTGTCTTGTTAGTAACATCCCACTGAAAAACAATCCCTCCGTGGTCACCAGAGAACAGCCAAGGAGGACACGGGGCAGAGCCACTTACAAAGGTAACAGTGAGGTGGCCCTGGGGTCCGCATGGTTACAGAGAAGTCAAGTATGGCACAAATGCTCTCCAAGACTAGGCAGACCCTAGTCAGGTGCTGTGGAATAGCAAGGATCCCTCGCAGCACTCAGCCTTTCTGTACTGGGGATGTCAAACAGCAAGAACATGGGTGCAGTTGTCTAGCCAGAGCTACAGCCATGGGGACTTACTCTACAAATTGCACATACTTGGCCCTCAAAAGCCAGCATTTTGTCTCAGAGTTCAACAAAGCCATTGTTTATCTCAATGTGGTCACATAGCAATGTGGTCACCTCCTCTGCAGAAAATATCTCCTGTTCAAAAAAAAAAAAACCACCACAGATGGTTGCTGTTCATGCTACCCATATGAAATTTTGAGTCAAGTTAGCTTTTGGTGCTTTGTTTCTATCACCAGAGTCCTTGAAATTCCCACAGAAGTATGAAGGCACTCAGAAGAGAACAGAGAACTGGTTGATTGATTACCTTGCTCTCCATCTGAATTGCACTCCATTAGCTAATGTCATTCAGCTTGTGACATCTTAGTTGCCTTAGGCATATACTGGTACAGCCCTGCTAAAGGCAGGTGCTCTGATAAAACTGCACGGATGAAACTGGCAGAGAATCTGCTCTCACATCTGAGGCCATGCCTGGGCCAACAAAACCAAACAAAACCAGAGAATTTTAGAAGCCAGCTGCTGGAAGTATTTAACAGGTAGTTCCCAAGAAAGTGTCTGTGGACAGAGGAGTGTCATTAAGATGACTTCACCTTTGACAAGACAAAGGAAAAGTAGAATCACATTTTGCACATCAATAGACACACAAATTCAGCAATTGAAAGATTAATTGCTTATTTGCTTTCCTATCACTTTGTCTTATCTCAGGGCTGGAGGAAATACACTAGAAAATTTCCCATGTAGTATTTTAGGCCAAGTTCTCTGTTGACATCAACATTAGTAGAGAGTACTGGTTACAAATAGATGCCACCTTAGTCTAGTATCTCTGCAAAGATCAAAATTTAAGCAGTATTTTTTAAGACCTAGAGAAAGCTCAGCAGGACCCCCAGAAAGCTTCTGCAGAAGCAACAAGCAGCAACCTCTGTGACCAGGCTTTGATTCAAAACAGATCAAAGCATTTGGCTGACCCTGGAAATAAACTAATGCTTTCTAAGGCTACAGATAATCCCACTAAGACCATTACCCAACTCACAATGAACTGATAAAAAAGTTTTCACTGCTTCTCTATGGAAGTTGTCTCTGTCATTTGCACTTCCCCTCCCTCCTTAGAGGAAACTTGTTCAGACAAATTTAAATTACACTTGCGGACCTGTATTAGTATCTCGTCACATGAGTTTCTTCTTTCCTATCATCTGAGCTGTGAACTCAGTGCCACTTTTCTTCCAGGACTGGGAGATGAAGCTTGCCTTTTAATAAACTTCTCTATGGAGCACTCAACTCACAAAACACTCCGTTTACAGAGGAAAAAAGTTAAAATATGTTATCCTGGTTTGTCTCAAACACAGATGGGGAAACGCTCCAGAGAAAAATCCTAGCTGTCAATCTGCACTGCAGACCTCTACTTCGTACTGATGTTAGAGGGAGTTCCACCCAGCAGATGTGTGCAGACAATGCAACAAAACTCTGCAATGCAGACAACAGATCCGCAATGCAGATCAGACGCTAGGATTTTACTCACAGGGTGATAATTCAACTTCGCTGTTCCCACTACAGAATCACAGAAATGCTGAGGCTGGAGGGGGCCTCTGGAGATCATCTAGTCCAACCCCCTTGCTCAAAGCAGTGTCAGCTACAGCAGGTTGCCCAGGACTCTGTCCCATCATGTTCTGAATATCTCCAAGGACGGAGATTCCACAACTTCTCTGGACAACCTCTGCCAGGGTCTGGCTACCCCTCTGTCGTGGTTTCAGCCCAGCCGGTAACAAAGGACCACGCGGCCGCTTGCTCACTCCTCCCGCCCCCCTCCGGTGGGATGGGGGGGGGGAAGACGGAGGAGAGGAAAAAAACAAACCTGGAACCTCGAGGGTTGAGATGAAGGCAGTTTACTGGAACAACACAAAGAAATTGCAACAACAACAACGGTACTAATGAAAAAGTATACAAAAAGAGTGATGCACAGTGCAACTGCTCACCACCCGGGACCCGACGCTCTGCCACTTCCCCCACCGAAAAGAAGAGCACACCCCCCGGCCCGCTCCCCCTTTATATACTGAGCATGATGTCACATGGTATGGAATAGCTCCTTGGCCAGTTCAGGTCAGCTGCCCCGGCTATGCCCCCCACCTCCCAGGTTCCTGTAAAAAACATTAACTCTATCCCAGCTGAACCCAGGACATTATCCACCCCTTATTCTATACCATCTACATCATGCCCAATCGACCACTACCACTTCCTTGTCTTATATATATAAGTATATGGACTTGCGTCCATCCCCGTCGCCCCCCCGCACACACACACACACACGCAAATGGTATTCCTTTAGCGTATGGGCTATCCCTCTAATGTGTCCATTGATTTTTAGTCCATGACTTTGGGGCTCCATCTGTTGTAACAGTTCTTCAGGATAAGAGAGATGGTGTGAGATGGTGGGTTGTTGTATGCTGCCTCTGGAACTTGTGGCTAGTACATTTGGTGCAACTCACGCCCTTAGTCTGCAGGTCGAAGATGTTGATCTTGAGGAAATTGCTGGGTGTCAGTTCAAGTTCTGTCGCTGTTGTACTTGGCTTAGTTTCAAAGTCCATCCCGCAGTCATTTGGGTAATTCTTACAGTAATACCCTTGATATGGCATATAGACACTATAGATACAATGACATGCATTGGCAGGGTATTTAGCAGTTAGGTATCATACAGCCCAATTCACTGGCTATTCTCTCCCAAAATCAAATCTCCCTGAGGTACACATCGAACTTCCCCATCCTTCTGCATCACCCACCAGGTGTACCCAGGTTCCTGAGCAAAAACAACCCCTTGAATGGGTTTGCCTCTGCTTGAGGGAGGACTAACCCAGACTGTCTTTCCTAACATACTCCTCATGCGCACTACAGGGACTTTATCGCCTTCTACAGTATGTGGAAGTCTTGGTTGGGCGGGGCCAGCCCGATTGGCGGATCCTCTAGTATTAACTAACCAGGTGGCTTTTGTTAAATGTGTATCCCAATGTTTGAAAGTCCCACCCCCCATCGCTCTCAATGTAGTTTTCAGCAGTCCGTTGTATCGTTCGATTTTTCCAGAGGCCGGTGCGTGATAAGGGATGTGATATACCCACTCAATGCCGTGTTCTTTGGCCCAGGTGTCTATGAGGTTGTTTCAGAAGTGAGTCCTGTTGTCCGACTCGATTCTTTCTGGGGTGCCGTGTTGCCATAAAATTTTCTCTTCAAGGCCCAGGATAGTGTTCTGGGCAGTGGCATGGGACACAGGGTATGTTTCCAGCCATCCAGTGGTTGCTTCCACCATTGTAAGCACATGGCACTTGCCTTGGCGTGTTCGTGGGAGTGTGATATAGTCAATCTGCCAGGCCTCCCACTGTTTATATTTCAGCCATCGCCCCCCATGCGACAGGGGTTTTTGCCGCTTGGCTTGCTTAATTGCGGCACATGTTTCACATTCGTGGATGACCTGTGCGATAGTGTCCACGGTCAAGTCCAGCCCTCGATCTCGAGCCCATCTATATGTTGCATCTCTCCCCTGATGGCCTGAGGTATCGTGGGCCCACTGAGCCATAAATAGCTCACCCCTACGTTGCCAGTCCAGGTCCACCTGAGACACTTCAATCTTGGCGGCCTGATCTGCCTGCTGATTGTTTTGATGTTCTTCAGTGGCCCGACTCTTGGGTACATGAGCATCTACGTGACGTACTTTTACCACTAGCTTCTCTATCCGAACAGCGATATCTTGCCACAGTGCGGCAGCCCAGATGGGTTTACCTCTGCGTTGCCAGTTGCCCTTCTTCCATTGCTGTAGCCACCCCCATAGGGCATTTGCCACCATCCATGAGTCAGTATAGAGATAGAGCACTGGCCACTTTTCTCTTTCAGCAATATCTAATGCTAGCTGGATGGCTTTCACCTCTGCAAACTGACTCGATTCACCTTCTCCTTCAGCAGTTTCTGCAACTAGTCGTGTAGGACTCCATACAGCAGCCTTCCACCTCCGATGTTTTCCCACGATGCGACAGGACCCATCAGTGAACAGGGCATATTGCCTCTCATTTTCAGGCAGTTTATTATACAGCGGGGCCTCTTCAGCCTGTGTCACCTCCTCCTCTGGCAACATTCCAAAGTCTTTGTCTTCTGGCCAGTCCGTGATCACTTCTAAAATTCCTGGGCGACTGGGGTTTCCTATGCGAGCCCGTTGTGTGATCAGTGCAATCCACTTACTCCACGTGGCATCAGTCGCGTGATGTGTAGAGGAAACTTTCCCTTTGAACATCCAGCCCAGCACTGGCAGTCGGGGTGCTAAGAAGAGCTGTGTTTCAGTACCAACCACTTCTGAAGCGGCTCGAACTCCTTCATATGCTGCCAATATCTCTTTTTCAGTTGGAGTATAGCGAGCCTCGGATCCTCGATATCCCCGACTCCAAAACCCCAGGGGTCGGCCTCGGGTCTCTCCAGGTGCTTTCTGCCAAAGGCTCCAGGTAGGGCCATTCTCCCCAGCTGCAGTGTAGAGCACATTTTTAACATCTGGTCCTGTCCGGACTGGCCCAAGAGCTACTGCATGAACAATCTCCCGCTTAATTTGTTCAAAGGCTTGTCGTTGCTCAGGCCCCCATTTAAAATCGTTCTTCTTCCGGGTAACTTGGTAGAGAGGACTTACAATTTGACTGTAATTTGGAATATGCATTCTCCAAAAGCCCACAACACCTAAGAAAGCCTGTGTTTCCTTTTTATTAGTCGGTGAGGACATAGCTGCTATTTTGTTGATCACGTCCGCAGGGATCTGACGACGCCCGTCTTGCCATTTTACTCCTAAGAACTGGATCTCCTGCGCAGGTCCCTTGACCTTACTTTCTTTTATGGCAAAGCCAGCCTTCAAAAGGATTTGGATTATTTTCTTCCCTTTCTCAAAAACTTCTTCTGCCGTGCTGCCCCATATGATGATGTCATCAATATATTGCAGGTGCTCTGGAGCTTCACCTTTTTCTAGTGCAGTCTGGATCAGTCCATGGCAAATAGTGGGGCTGTGTTTCCACCCCTGGGGCAGTCGATTCCAGGTGTACTGGACACCCCTCCAAGTGAAAGCAAACTGTGGCCTGCACTCCGCTGCCAAAGGAATGGAGAAAAATGCATTAGCAATGTCAATTGTGGCATACCACTTAGCTGTCTTTGATTCCAGTTCATATTGAAGCTCTAACATATCTGGCACAGCAGCGCTCAGCGGTGGCGTGACTTCATTCAGCCCACGATAATCTACTGTTAGTCTCCAATCCCTATTAGATTTCCGCACGGGCCATATGGGACTATTAAAGGGTGAGTGAGTCTTGCTGATCACTCCTTGGCTCTCCAATTGGCAAATCAGCTTATGGATGGGGATCAGGGAGTCTCGGTTGGTGCGATATTGCCGCCGGTGCACCGTCGTGGTAGCAATTGGCACCTGTTGTTCTTCAACCTTCAGCAACCCCACAACCGAAGGGTCTTGGGAGAGACCAGGCAGGGTAGACAGCTGTTCAATCTCCTCCGTCTCCAATGCAGCTATACCAAAGGCCCAACGGTACCCTTTTGGGTCCTTGAAATACCCCCTTCTGAGATAATCTATACCAAGGATGCACGGGGCCTCTGGGCCAGTTGCAATGGGGTGTTTATGCCACTCATTCCCGGTTAGACTCATTTCGGCTTCCAATACGGTTAGCTCTTGGCATCCCCCTGTCACACCAGAGATACAGATGGGTTCTGCCCCTTTATAACTTGATGGCATTAGGGTACATTGTGCACCAGTGTCTACTAGAGCCTTATATTCCTGTGGGTCTGACGTGCCAGGCCATCGAATCCACACTGTCCAGTAGACTCGGTTGTCCCTCTCCTCCACCTGGCTGGAGGCAGGGCCCCTCTAATCCTGGTTAGAATATCTGTTACCCACTTTTTGCACATGTGAATCAGAAGTCCCTTCAAGAGGATCAGAAATGAGATCGGCCCATCTACTACGCCCGGGGGACTGCTCACGGGAAACTGGAGCAGCAGTTTTCCAAGAAGAATCTTCTTTTCTGGTTGCTTTTTCTCGCAACTCCCGTACCCGTGAATCCAAGACTGAGGTAGGTTTTCCATCCCACTTCCTCATGTCCTCTCCATGGTCACGCAGGTAAAACCACAGGTTAGCCCATCGTGTGTACTTTCTCTCTCCTCTCTCTTGGGCAGAGGAACGCTTACTCCCAATAACTGCAATGCGGGCCTGTACAGGTGAGGAGGAGGACATATCTACTTTGAATTGCTGGAACTCTCGGGACAATTCCTCTACAGCTGAGACACAGGCCCGTAGGGAGGAAGAGAGACTTCCTTCATATTGCCGGAGTTGGACAGCCAATTCATCCACCGTTTGTCCATAGCCTTCTTTCCAGGACATTACTGCCAATGAGTTGGCATAGGTTGGTGGTGCACTTCGTAGAAACTTCCGCCACATCGGTTGTGTGCATTGGACTTCATCTGGATCTGTGGGTGACTGCGCATTTTCTGGATCATTATAAATCACCTCCAGCACGGCTAATTCCCTCAGGTACTGGATACCTCTCTCCATGGTGGTCCACTTGCCTTGGTGACATGTAACTTCATCCCTGAAAGGGTATCTTTCCTTTACACCTAACAGAAGTCGCCTCCAGAGGCTGAGGACTTGTGTTTTTCTCCCAATCGCCTTGTTGATACCCCCTTCTCTAGACAGAGATCCCAACTGCTTGGCTTCCTTACCCTCTAATTCCACACTACTAGCCCCATTATCCCAGCATCGGAGCAGCCAGGTAACAATGTGCTCACCTGGGTGGTGGCTAAAATCTTTTCGCATGTCACGCAACTCACTCAGGGATAGAGATCGGGTAATTATTTCAGGTTCTGCCTCTTCCTCCTGTTCTCGCGATGACCCTGGTTTATCTTCATCTCTCACTGAGTGAACTGATTTCTTTGTGTGTTTCTTTTTCTGTACAGGGGCGACTGATACTGGCACAGGTTGGTTCTCTGTTTTAGTGGCAGTATCTGTCACTGGGGTAGGGTTAGCCACGGTACCTGTTGTCGTGGTAGGGGCAGCCCCGGTGCTTGTCGTCGGGGTAGGGGCAGCCACGGTGTCTGTTGTCAGGGTTTGGGTAGCCACGGTGCATGTTGTTGGGGTTGGGGTAGCCACGGTGCATGTTGTCGGGGTTGGGGTAGCCACGGTGCATGTTGTCTTGTTTTCCATCTTTTCCCCCTTTTCCCCCTGGGGGTGCTGCATAATATCAAGCAGGGTTTGGTAGATACCAGCCAGGGCCCAGCACAGTGTAGTGAGTTGTGTGTCTCTGGGATAGCCACAGCATTTTCCTTTCAAAAATTCTATCACTTCATGAGGGTTCTGCAGTTGTTCGGGAGTGAACTTCCAAGTCACTGGAGGTGAGAAGTTCTCTAGATACCTGCCCACATCCTCCCACATGCCGTGCCACCCATAAATATCCAGCTTTGGGACAGATCTCTGGGTGGTACTCTTAAAGAGCCTCTTTGTAGCCCTAGACAAGACCTGAAACATAGTCAGGAGGCATAGCACTAACAGCACACAGGCTTGCGCATCCCAAGGATATTCAAAATTCTCGAAAACTGTTGTAATTAGTTGGAAAGAGAAAAAGGAGGGGAACGGATGGGGGGAAGTATCCCCCCCTAACTTCCCCATGGGTTGGGTGTAATTACCAATAAAATCCGACAGAAGGTGCCCAAAGTCTGGAAATGATATCACTGCCTCATACAGATAACAGCTTAACCTCATGACCAGTGATGTAATCATTTCACAAGTCGACATTGCCCAGTACAGCAAAATGATAATCCCAATCACTCTCCCAGAGATGAGATACGCAACTACACGCAATACATAAAGCATATAAGAACTTACAAAACGCCACCATGTAAACAGCTGAATCAACATTGTGACTAACATCTATTTATCTAGTATAAGAAATGCGTATGACAAATTTGTTTCAACACGCTCTGGCCAGATCTGTCGTTATCTCAACCCTTCGTGGCCCCACGTTGGGCGCCAAAAAGGACTGTCGTGGTTTCAGCCCAGCCGGTAACAAAGGACCACGCGGCCGCTCGCTCACTCCTCCCGCCCCCCTCCAGTGGGATAGGGGGGAAGACGGAGGAGAGGAAAAAAACAAACCTGGAACCTCGAGGGTTGAGATGAAGGCAGTTTACTGGAACAACACAAAGAAATTGCAACAACAACAACGGTACTAATGAAAAAGTATACAAAAAGAGTGATGCACAGTGCAACTGCTCACCACCCGGGACCCGACGCTCTGCCACTTCCCCCACCGAAAAGAAGAGCACACCCCCCGGCACGCTCCCCCTTTATATACTGAGCATGATGTCACATGGTATGGAATAGCTCCTTGGCCAGTTCAGGTCAGCTGCCCCGGCTATGCCCCCCACCTCCCAGGTTCCTGTAAAAAAAAATTAACTCTATCCCAGCTGAACCCAGGACACCGTCTCATTGGCAACATCAACTGGTCAACCCTTAGGTATACATAGGATTCCCACAGGTACCCGCACATACAGAATCTGGCATTCCTGAGACAATGCCTGTGCAAAGGCTAACGAGGTGGGTAAAACAGTCTCATTTGCTGCATCCAGGATGGGTGCTGCATCCTCTATCCACAGCGTAGACAAACACAGGACTAAGATGCACGCGATACAGTGAATTTACTGGGTGAGAAGGGAGAAAGCGGAAGAGGATTTGCCTTCTGAAACTGGACAGTACTCTTCTCAAGAGCAAGAGCTGCCGCTTTTATTAACTGTTTTCAAAAATCTGCAGCTAAGAGGACTCCTTTGAGCTGAGTACTTAACAGTCCTTCTCCACTTGGACATACTTCACAAATACAAGTGTATTGCCCCTTAGGGTGTGTTTTGGCTTGATGGGGGATTTGTTTGTTTCTCCAGAAGAAATTACCAGGGAGTAGTAAATGTCAGCAGCTCTTCAAGTATGCTTGGGTGTTTCTGCATGGTTTGTAGCCCTGCCTCCAAAGGAAAAACACATGCACACAGTTTAGTATTGAAAATACTTCACACTGTACTGATGGCTTTTTTTTCTTCTGAATCTCAGTTCGTAATTCTTGGAAGCAAGTTTTCTAGTCATAAAGTTAGCTGAGCTATTGGAAAAACCTGCTGTATATTATCTTTACACTGCTATCCACCAGCATGGAACTTACTGTCCTGTAACTACATACCTCAGATTATAAAATACATATGCATGTGTTCATTTCAAATGATCGGTTATTTATGTCATAGCTGAAGAAACATATCTCAACGTGAGAAAACAAGGATACACCTACTCACTCAACTGCAAGTTGTAAGCTTCACTGCAACACACCTTATAGTTTTAGTTTCTTTCCAGAGGTGAAGATGACAACAGAAAGGCCAGAGTCCAATGCTGTTTTCACCTACCCTGAATGTTATTTCAAGTTATTGCTCTGTGATTAATACAAAGCTTACACAGTGATACGGCTTGAAAGGCTGACCATCTTTCACGCACTCTGCAGAGTGTGAGGTTTTGTACATGAATCATAGAGAAATGGGAATCAGCCCAGGTAGATCAGCGATTTGTCTGTCACACGTACAACAAAGTGTTAAGAGGTTAATCTGCAATTTGTTTCATTTTTATCCTTACATCTCCACCACTGGTAAGCCAGTTGGGTGAGATCCTTCATTTCTGTAATTCCAACTGTTTTACACTCTACTCAATATTTCCATCTCTAAACATGGGCCCACTCAAAACAAACAACTGATTTCCGGTTTTAAAAACACTTTTTTAGTTTTAAAACATCTCTAAGTTTTACAGCAGTCCAGTTGTATGTGCAACTCCAAAACATCCCTCGCCTGTAAATCCACCAGTCTGATGCTCATTTACATCACAGGTCTTTCACCGAGCGCAATGTTCCTGAGGTGGGTACAATGCAATATGTGCCAGTGTAGACTCTTTTCCATTACCAGGGAAGGTAAAAAGATGCTTTAATATCACTGAAAATTCAGGCTGGATGGAAAAACACACAAGCAGAAAATGCTGATTTCAAAAATGCCAAGGCATATCCTTTCATAGCCCACATGGAAAAAACCCATAGACCAGGTATGGCTATGGAGATCTCTTCCTCCACCCCACTACTGCCTAAAAGGACAACGGGCAGATTTTTCACACTGCTTGGGACCCACAAAGATCTATAATTTGCTATTATGTCTCTGCATGCAGCCTCTGCATTATGCGGGAGCCAAGAAATGCTCCTGCTGCCTTGCAGCCCTGCCACTCCACAACTCCCAGGACACCTCAGAGCTCTGCACATCCACATCGGTTCTCCTTGGGTGGACATTCCCAGAGGAATTATGCTGCTGTGAGTATGCAAAGCCGCATAATCCAAGCCACTTGAAGGAGACACAAAACAATTGTACATTTTCTCCTTAATAAACAGTCCCTCTGGACACAGAAGTCACAGACTGTCTCTGCTTGGCAGCCCATGGGATAATGGCGCATCAGTCACATCCTACATTTTCTCTGTGTTGTTTCTTTCTTTTGCAACACTTGCAGATATCCACTGGGGAATATGGTAATCCCAAAACACTGCTGCCTCCATGCCTCCACAGTCCATCTGAATTTCTCAACTTGGGTCTTTTCATGTGTCTGATATTTACAGGGACAGAATCTCTGGCTTTGCTTGTCATCAATAATACATCTATCCTATGAAGAACAAGAAGACTGGGACACCAAAAAAAAACCCCCAACCCAAAAGACAGAGAAGTCCATTTCTCTTTCAACCGCCTGAAAAAACACCTTCCTCCTGCACCCCTGTGCATATACCCAAAGAGAGAGGGAATGCAGCCTTTGAACAGTAACTGGGATAAATCTTTCTCCTCTGATCATTCCCCCTCTGACTCATAAGTCTCAATCTACCAAGAAAATAGTGCACAGCTCTCACAAAGCATGACATGCACCTAGAAGGGAGGCACAATTAAAAGAAGAGACAAGACAGACAAACGATATGGGAGCCATTTCCTTCATGAACAGAACACTTTTCCCTTCTTATTCGTCATAACGACTACCAATAAATAACAGGAAGAAGCAACAGGTTTGAATACAACACCGATGAATTTAAGTTTAATGCAAGTAAAGTGCCTTATAACAAGTCTGGATTGAGAAAGATGTTGAGAAGGGTGGTTTTCAGAGAGACTACTTACATTTTAATCTTTAGCGAGACCTGAATCTGCAGTAGATGGGTACAAAAAACAATGAGAAAATGTCTTTTTTTTTTTTTTTTTTTAAACAAGTTAGGGCAAGTGAGATTGATCTATCATTTTTGCGTGTTCTTTAAAAAAAACAAGAAGAAAATCCAAATGAAAAAGGCAATAAACAAATACTGAGACCTGGCAGGGAAGGCGGGCTTTATTCTACCCCACGACTAGCCCTCAACTCTGCGGTTCTTCTGCGGTCATGCTCACAGCTCTCCCGCATAGCATCACCTCCCTCTCTGATTTTCAGACCTCACATACTACCTTAGGTAGCTACAGCCAAGCTTCGGTGCTGCCCAGAGAGTGTCAAAACGTGAGAGGTGCTCAAGGAGTCCTGTAGGTCCCTCTCCACCAGGTCACTAGAGATGGGCTCTTGCTAGGACTCAAGCAAGGTAGGGTGAAGGCTGGCTCATACCCCTTATTCCCACTGATGCCACCTTGACCCACATGATTGAGCCTCGTGGGCTGACTCCCAGCACGTGCTGCTGTGACTGAAGTTTTCGCATTTGGAGCGCTGCAGGATCCTCTCTATCCTGTCGATCAAATGGCCAGTCGCTGGCACGAGCAACAGTTTACATCACTCACAACCGAACCCGAAATACAGGAAGATTAGCTGCCAGGGTGATTTTAAGACTCCCAAAGCAGAACAGAACCAGATAAGGAAAGCAAAGCAAACCATCCTTGGAAAGATAAAGAAACTTTGCAGCTGACACAGGAAAAGCAGCTAGTAAGGTAAGCAGGGGTGTTACCAGTCTCAAGCTAAAAGTATTTTGAAAGGTGACAGCAATTAAGAACCCATGCAAGCCTTGAGCTTAAAAACACTCTGACCTTGAAGGAACTCAGTCTGCCTTTCTGGTTCCCAGGACATATGGCCTCAGTAACAGATATATATCACTTCCTAGTTCAGTATAGCTACACAGGTATCCCGTAAGGCTTGTCTGGTACAGGACAGAGGGTCTTTGCCTCACCTGCTGACTGTTCAGCTGCCTGCTACCCTGGCTGATCACTTTGGAATCACTGCTGCCCCAAGCCCCCATGTGCTAGATGGAGCCAGCTGGACTACTCCACGATTCCAGACCAACTTCAGCTGTCACACAGGCCCTGGACCAGGATGGCAGGTTGCACTGAACATTTTGTCTCAGACGAGCATCTCCACTCCTCCCTGGATGTCACTGTCACCTTGTACCATGGGATCTCTCCTGCCACAAGATCCAGCACAGCCATTACATCCCATAAGCACCACCACAGTCATATACCCCAATCCAGTGTCCCAGGTCTTCGGACTCAAAAGAACAGCCCGTCTCTCCCGTACATCAAAACCAAACAACTCTAGCAGAAATGATGACGTCTTGGACACATCGAGTTTTCAGCTGGAACAGTGCCACCCTGGTGACTTGCTTCACTCCAGGCAGCAGTCTGGGAACAAACGCAGCAGTTTCTCTCCTGTCCTCAAATATAAAGCACTTCCACAAACTTTAGGTGGTATTGGGAGAACAGCACCCAAACTGTCCCTCATTTCTCTGCTCCCTCTGCTGGGTGCCAGCCCAGCATTATCAAAACGCCTGCTTGGGTAGCGCTGCCAGGCAGCAGCACACAGAAGCTAAAGCAGGCTGTAAAGTTACTACACAGTCTCCCAAAGAGCTCAGTAATTACCACTGTTAATTCTTACCAAGACCAATAGCACCACTACTCTTTACAGGGACCAAGCAGATCAAAAAGCAGATCCGGGAAGAGAGCTTCTGAGTTACAGGCTTCAGTGTCAGCAACCGCTGACATCTCCAGCCAACAGCCAGATCACGCAGCCCTGCCAAGGCCGTACGCCCACCACCTAATATTCCACACTGGCATCAGTCCGCAGCCACTGCCAACGATTGTACGTACATGGATGCTGATCCACGCACAGCTATTCAAAAAGAAAGGGATCACAGCCCCTGTAATTGTGAACTTGCATATTGGTGCAAAGAAAGACAGCGGATATATCGGGTTTGTTGCATAAAGTGTGGGCCAAGAAGCTAATCACTTCTATGTGTCTCATGATACTTTTTTCCCTTGTCAAAAGGGGATAATCCACCATTCTCCATATCCCACTGTATTTTCAAATGTAATTCAAGTTGGGGCCTCCCCTGCCTTTACTAGACAAATAGACTAAATGCCAGTGAGAATGGATTTTAAATCTACATTTTAAGCACTGGAGTAGCAGAACTAGTCAAGACACAAAATTACTTACAACTGCTCGCTCACTGCAATATTCCAAACAAGATGATACTACAAACTCTTTCAACTCTCTCTTTAGAAAGGTAATCAGCCTTGTTTAGACCAATCTGGTGCTGGTTCTTGGTATCTTCAGAAAAGAGATAGTAAAATAATTGTATAAGACAATCAAGACCCATCAGAACACTTTTTCATTAGGGAGGGATCACGCACTAGACTTATGCCAGGTATAGAGAGGGGGTTGGTTTCATTTGGGTTTTGCTTTACATCTTACAGATGGATTATTACCACAGGAAAAGTACAACCGAAATGAGTGAAATAGTCACATTCCTCCTTCCATAAGGTTTAAATGCGTTTCAAGCTCATATCTGGAAGTGGAACAAAATCAAACATAGATCTCCTCCTAATTTTCCAAGCTACAGAACAGTAAGTACCGCACAGTAGAAAACAAGATCTAATACAAGAGGTGGCAGCTGGGATTTCATGCTGCTTGTATGTATTCACATCAAAAGATATGCAATCACAAGCAAGCGTCACTCATTTGACACTGGAGAGGCATTCTCTCTCTAGCTGTGCATGGAAGGGATAGTTTCGCCATACACTGCTCCAACAGCAGTGAATCACAACTAGTAAGGGAGTCGCTGCATTTTACAGTTCGTAGCACTCACGTTCGAAAGCAAGGCCTGGTTTTTCTCTCTGTAAAACCAGTTCATGCAAGCCCAACGTGGCCCCACGCACCCCCTGAGATTCAGCCACCAGATTCCCAATTAGGACATGCTGAACTGGACAACTTGGAAAGCACATTTCAGTCCCCAAAAGGCAACAGGGTAGCAAGATCTTCCACTAGCATCTAGTAAACAAGAAACAAGGAAAGCCCATGCTTGCCAGGCAATCACTTACCCTCAGACACACCAGGCAAACTCTGTCACGGAAGCACTTGAAGATCACCACCCACAGAAGACCTTGATGAATCAAACATGCAGCCCATCATACAAAAGATGCTACTGCCTCCTAAGCCCCAGTTTGCACCATAATATCAACAGAGATCCCAAACTCAATCAAAACACCACAGTGTTTTTATTTTCTCGTGTCTTTAGACAGTAATTGCAACGTACCCTCTTCTCTTCTACTCCCTTGCACAGCTCAAGCACACATGGGGCTTCCTTTCTTTATGAAATTAGACAGTTAAAATTTACTTTGTAACAACAATTTGTTTGGATTCCCATCTATAAAAGCCTCCAAAAACGCCACACTGTACAGTAATTGCTCTACTGGTGAAATACAAAGGTTTGGTAATGTTTATAAAGCCATTTAAACTGCATGAGCAAAACTATTTTGCTTAATTACATTTTCCAACCCTTCATGCTATATACAAGCTCACTTCTTCCAAGAGTCACCCCTACTCACATGATCAAATCATGCCACTTGAAATGCTCTGACATTATTTTGGCATATAAAAAGGTTGAAATTATCGTGATGATGGCAACCTAAGGACTGCAGATACCCAGAATCTGGTATGAGAAGTGAAAGCTGAAAAAGAGTTAGATCTCTTGAAATTACACATTTGAAATACCAGAGACACAAAGCGTTTAAAAGCCATTCAATACCACGGCTCACCATAAAACCATAAAAGGTTCTGAAACACTTGTCCTGAATCATTTCCATGGAAATATTAAAGGATGAAAATGCCCCATGGAATTACAGGATTCATTTATATAGACTGACAAACTCACTTTGTGGTAACATGTTTTTAAATGTCAAGCAGTATAAACAAGATATCTGAAATTACCACCTAATACAATGACTTGAACTTCAGTGCCTTCAAAATCACAATTATACCAAGACTGAAATAAGTTTGACAGACTGAGGTATAATCAAAATCACTGTAGTCAAGAGAAATTTATCCAAAGCAAAAAACATTTCATGCTTGCACACATGTATGTTTACGATAAAAGAAAAGAAGAGCATAGGTTTTCAACAACGACCACAAAAAGACTCAAAAAACACTTGGAAAAAATAAATTCTGCCACTCACTCCGCTTTTGCTGGGCACGCCGATTTTCACATTTTGGTCAAAGATCACTCGGCTTCTCCAGTTTACCTCACTTTGAGAAAATCATTTTCAGAAAACATGCCTCCAAGAAACATCGGACAACGGTACGTCCACATGATTAAATAAGAGGTAGGAAAACCCAGCAATAGGTCTATCACACACTTTACAACAGCAGCAACCGCTTGCTTGCAAGCCCCTGGCCAGAATCCTTCTCCTTGGCAAAATAAGTTAATGCTAGACAGTTCTCAAGACATCACATCAACAGGAAAAGGGTTAGCTCTCCCTCACATCAATAAAGCACATCATCTGACCTAAAGTGCAAGTCTTCATCACTAAACCACTTTCAGAAGAAACAGTGCCAACCTTCAAAGACATCTTCCTAGAAGGAGCTGTCTTTCCTGACCATTTTGACTAGGTACAGACTTCATATCTGTCTAGTTCTTCATCTTTTAGGAAGGCTAATGAGGTCGGAGAAGTAAAGGACAAGTCCAGCCAGTATTATTTATGGACTTCTTTTTTCACTGTTGTTCAGTACAGATACGCAGCATTGCGGAACCCTTCGGGACTGATTTCTCCCACCAAACCCACACTGCAGACTTAATCTTAAAAACATATCCTCTCAAGGATAAACAAAGTAAGCTCATATCCGCCAGACCTGAAAGATGTTTTCACCAATGCCTCAGGACTGTCCACTGCTGGTAGTTCATCCGCTAAGCTTTCTTCAGGAGGTCTAGGGTCACCGATGATGGTCGGCTTTGGCCTTTCCTTGAGGATGCCGGTCAGCCCACTGATAATGGTGTTCCACAAGCAGTTCTGACATTTAGACCCTGCAAAACCAGACAGTCAGCAAAATACATTCATAGGCCTACTGTCCAGCCTCTCAGCAGTCTGCAAAACAAAGATGCTCTCTGAACTTTTTACCTTTGCATCACCACCCGTTTGGGATTAAGCCTGAAAACCCAAAACAAAGCTCCAAGTGGAAATAAGCACTAACTTGCAGCTCATTCCAAGTCCAAGACCACAATGCTTCCCATAAAAAGATTTGGTTACAGAACAGGGAGTTTTCACATCTCAGTAAAAACCCTCCTCTCCACATTAACTTATAGCTTAGCATGTATTGTCGTGGCTGTATTTGAAGCCAAAGAACTAACCAGAAAACAAAGTACCAAATCAATACAATATTAATCGTTGAGTTTCTTAGTGCTTAAATTACAGATTTGAGATATCACTGAAGGACTCACATCAAAAAAACATACTTCTTTTCTGCTGAAATTGCAACTTTTCCCAGCAGACATTCAAATGCCAAAATATTTCTATGGATGATCTTTTTACATTTATTTCCAAGAGTCACCAGGTGCCTCTTGCATGTCATTCAGAGAACCCATCCTCATCTGTAAGTCTAGCTCCACTGACAAAGTACAATTAGCACCCTTCAGTCAGATCTCCTCCCCACCTCTGAAGAACAGAATACCTGACTTCAAATCAAATCAAATTTAATTCAAATCAAGTTCATCAAATTTAAGGACAGGGAGGGATCACTCCCCACTTGCGGTCACAAGACAGGCTCAACCTGGGGAAGAAACCAAATCAATGTAACCTGCTACCCATCAAATCACACCAAGGCTATGAGGAAGCAAAACCCAGCCTGAGAACAGCTTCCCCCTGGGGAGCCCTCCCGCCTTCCCGCCTCAACTCCACTCCCCGTTCTCTCCACCTCCTCCCCCCGGCGGCGCAGGGGAACAGGGGACGGGGACGGGGGCTGGGGTCGGTTCCTCACCCCTTGTCTCTGCCGCTCCTTCCTCCTCAGGGGGAGGAGGACTCCGCGCTCGGCCCCTGCTCCGCCATGGGGTCCGTCCCTCCCGTGGGAGACAGCCCTTCCCCAACTTCTCCGGCGTGGGTCCTTCCCGCGGGCTGCAGTTCCTCACAGATTCCTCCAGCGCGGGTCCCTTCCACAGGCAGGGTGCAGTCCTTCCGTCAAGACTGCTCCAGCGTGGGAGTCGCGGCCATTTTGGGGGACTTCCGCTCCCCTCCACGGGCTGGGGGGGACAGCCTGCTGCCTCCCCGCGGGCTGTGGGGGCATCCCCTCCTCCCCCGCTCCTCCTCCTTCCCTGACCTCGGGATCCCCAGAGGGGTTCCTCTCACATCCCACTCCCCCGACTCCCTCACGGGGCGTTCCCCTTCTGAAATCTCTTCTCCCAGAGGCGCTACCGCCATCGCTGAGGGGCTCCCCCTGGGCCAGAGGCGGGTCCGGCTCCGAGCCGGGGCAGCTTCGAGCAGCTTCTCCCAGGAGCCGGCCCTGTGGCCCCTCCCCTGCCACACAAAAAAAAAAAAAAAAAAAAAAAAAAGCCGAAACAGGGAGGGAGCAGATCCCGAGAAGAGCAGCAAAGGGCTGCAATGGTGCTTACCTCAGTCAAGAGGCTTCTCTCAGCAGAGGCCCAGCAAGCCTTCATCTTACTGGATTCCAAAGGAGTAACTGTTAGAAATGAATTTAGTCCCAAACAGGATTCCAAACAAAGTTAACAATTTATTAAATGAATAAAGGCAAGCAAACAGCGCTGGGCACGCTGGGAGCTTCTGCTCTACCAAGACAAGCGCTGTGAAAAACAAAACAGCTTATTTATAATCTAACTTTTGTTACATATTCATACTAGGCGTGTCCTTCCAAAAGACTCTCCACCTCCTGGTTGTGTGGGTGCAGTAGTTCTCCTAGAAACTTATCTCTGACCAGGCTCCCCACTGTTCGCGCCAGACAGCAGACATCCTGTATAACAGCCGACACCTTGCACAGCACCAGCTGGGGTCACCAGAACCCAAACAAGTTCACAACAGACACCTCCCCCTCGACAAATGCATACAACGAATGGCCCATCAAGATCCCAAGCACTGCAATCCCTGAGGCCAAACACACATCCAAATGCCTCAGTTCTCCTCCAGGACAGTTAACAACAAAACCGGTTTGGGGTTGGCAAAAAGAGAACGAACTATGTACATATCATCTGTCTCCTCCTGGCCTGCGGTTATACAAGGATCAACAAAATGGTTAAAGGTTACATAGACAGTGAGGGTCACATTTTATTATGCGGCCCTAGCATTGTTTATATTGACACGAATCAGATGAACATATTTCACAGTAACAAAAGAGGATGGACTTGAGAGAGAAGCGATGGACTGAAGGAGGGATTTACTTAAGAAGAGGTCTTGTGAAATAAGAGATCCTTTGTCTGTACAAGGCATGCCTTGCTAACAACTGGGCCCCTGAAGGAGAACGAAAAGACTGAGAAGAAGGGAACATCCTACCCCAGGAGGCGCCGAGAAGTTGAAAAATTGCTAATAGGCACGAAGTCAGCAAAAATCTTGGATAACCGGAGGAAAGGTAAAGGCAGTGTAATGAACGGGTTAACTTTGTTCATGAAATCGAGAAGGGTGAAGAGACATATTGAGAGTTAACATATGCCTTGTGTAAATAACAAAAACTTGCTTAAGTGATGCGTGAAGGTCACGGGTCACGGGAGGAAAGCAATGGCTATAATTTACTAGATAAGGGGGGAGGAAAGCAATGGCTATAACTTACTAGATAAGGGGGAGAAAAGCAATGGCTATAACTTACTAGATAAGGAGAGGAAGGACAACAGCTGCAATTAACAAAGACTGTATTTTTCCACATCAAAGGACATTCTAAATCAAAGGATACTCATCCTTGAGAAAATTTACCGAATCTACATAGAAACAGACCTGCACAAGTGAGGAAAGAAGAAGCAGGACAAGGCGGAGACTTACAAGAAAGGGGGTACATGAAATGTATATAAGGAATGTAATGGTAACATAAAGTTGCGGGCCTGTGGCAGAGCATTGCCTCCCCGGCCGCCCAGCGCTGTTTTGCTCTCTTATCGCTTGCTAATAAATTTGGGTTTTTTTTGTCAATACAAATTGGCTCCTCCAATTTGTCACGAGCGTTTATAACAGGCAGCAGGGGCAGATCAGACCACCGACTCAATTCACGACCAAAAGACTTACCCCACCCCCCCGCCCCCTTGGGCATGTGCTGTAGAAGAAAAGAACACTGGACCTTTAATTCGAAGCAGGGGAACTTCAACCCGATAGAAACTGTGCGAGATAAGCGACTCCCAGTAATAGTTTTGGGGAAGAATTTTGGAAATCGAATGTGTATAACTGAACTTGATAGCATATGTCCATACATTTCATGTGGTTTGAACAAACTTTTATGCTTTTAATATTTTGTACCTTCTATGAAAACTGGTTTGCTGCTAGATGACTGTCTAAGTGAGATTTGATAAATGATCATGCATTAACATTATGGTTGAAACAAGAGACAAAGGGTAACTGGGGAGATAATTACAAAAGTGTAGTCAAGTGATTGACTAGTAAATCTTCATAAGTTTTGCAGTTCTTTGCTCTCATGATGTGATGTTCCTGTACGCTAGATGAGAACAATGCTGAAACTGACCACATGTGACTGAAACTGCATTAAGCTTCAAGATCAAAGAACAAGGACAAGAGTAAAGACTTCAAGGACAGCCAGCAAGAACTTCAATGGGTCGGTGGTCGCAAAAGCAGCCCTTCGACTCAAAGGGATCCTTCATTGCTCATGATCAGATGTAGGCAGTACTGAGATAATCAGTTGCGATCATTTTTATGTATATGTATACTAATTCGATTAATATGCAATTACTTATTCTATATAACCTGTTTGTGCTAAAGCTGTGGTATGGACGCTACGTGGAACTATCCCCCGTGCATCCAGTGCTGCAATAAAGAATGCCTGCTTTCTAAAACTCCAAAACGAGTCTTAGAGAGTTTCTTCGACCGGCTTTTCGGTGTCATTTTGGTGACCCAGATGGGACGAGGCTTCTGAGACTCGATGGACGTGGGATCGCAGGACCTCCAGCCGGCACTGAGATTTCTTGGGGAGACCCTTGATCCCCGTTCCCTGGGCTCACAAGCCAAGGCCACTGGTAAGATTTTTCTTTAAAGGCATTCTTTTGATTAAGCTGGTTCTGGTATTCTGGTCTGGTACTCTTACCTGTAAGCCCGACTAAGAGAAGTCAGCAAGGAAGAAATATAAAAGGATCCTTAAAAATCTGGTATTCTGATAGAAGTACTCCTCTGGTAAAGGGTATTCGTCTCGCTGGTTGAAGGCAAAGATACTCATTTGGTTTGGTCTCGGTAATTTGATTAAGGCTTTGGTATTTGACTATTGATTCTCGATATGACCTTAGATCTCTGATTGATTCTGTTTGGTATTTTGACTTAGGCTCTGATATTTGACTTTCTGATTTTTGTATACTGAAGGTATTGATAATGGGAACAGGACAGTCAAGTGAACTCCGTAAAAAATCACCTCTGCGGTGTGTTTTAAAACACTGGAAACAGCCGGGGGGCATGCCGGGTGGTAACATGCGGAGAGAAGATTTGATTAAATATTGTAATCATTGGTGGCCTCTGTATAAGCTTGATGAAGGGGAAAAGTGGCCTGTGAATGGGACACTAAATTATAACACCATGTTACAACTTATGTTATTTTTGAGACGTGAGCAGAAATGGGATGAAGTTATGTATTGTGATTTGTTCTTTACCTTAAAGAATCATCCTGAGTGGCCAAAGGACTGTGGAATTAATATGCCACCCAGCGATCCTTTTGTGCCATCTTTGGAAAAAGAGAAAAACAAAAAAGGTGATAATAAGCTCAAAAGATGTTGTTCTGCATGTAGCATTGGGCAAAGATGTTTAAAGTTATACGAGCAAGAACGAGAGGATGATACTGAAATGATAATTGGATCTCAAAGGGCCCCACCTAGAACTGCTCCCAGAAATAGTGATGAAAGAGAGCCCATGAATAGTCCTGTTGCAGGGCGAACAAGAGCTAAACAGAGCAAAGTTATTCAAGCTCCTCTTCCTCAGGCGCTTGGGACTGAGGGTGTGGCAACTATTAAAGTACCCTTTTCTATCGTGGATTTAAATAATTGGAAAATAGCAGCTGGGAGCTATCGGGAAAACCCTGATCAAACAGCCCATGCTTTTGAAACAATGATTCAGACTCAGGATCCTGATTGGAAAGATAGACAAGTAATAATGAATATATTTTTTGATAGTACAGAAAGAGATATGATCCAGAGAGTTGCTAAAACCCAGGTAGAAGCACAAGTGGCTTCTGGAGTATTATAGGTGTGATAAATGAATTTAGTCTCAAACAGGATTCCAATCAAAGTTAACAATTTATTAAATGAATAAAGGCAAGCAAACAGCACTGGGCGCGCCGGGAGCCTCTGCTCTACCAAGACGCGTGCCGTGAAAAACAAAACAGCTTCTTTTATAATCTAACATTTGTTACATATTCATACTAGGTGTGTCCTTCTCAATCTCCTGGTTGTGTGGGTGCAGTAGTTCTCCTAGAAACTTATCTCTGACCAGGCTCCCCACTGTTCGCACCAGACAGCAGACATCCTGTGTAACAGCCGACACCTTGCACAGCACCAGCTGGGGTCACCAGAACCCAAACAAGTTCACAACAGACACCTCCCCCTCAACAAATGCATACCAAAAATGGCGCATCAAGACCCTAAGTACTGCAATCTCTGAGGCTAACTATACACCTAAATGCCTCAGTTTTCCCTTAGGATCTCTTATTCAACACTTGTGCAGTTAACAACAAAACCGTTTTTCTCCTCCCGGCCTGCGGTTATACAAGGACCAACAAAATGGTTAAAGACAGTCAGGGTCACATTTTATTATGCGGCCCTAGCATTGTTTATATTGACACGAATCAGATGAACACATTTCACATAGGGAACAGAGGAACAAAATTTTCCATCTACTGATCCCAAATGAGATCCTAATAATTTGGCTCAGAGAAGACTGCTGGATCAATATTAAAAATGGATTCTATTCGGAATCAGAAATGCTATGCCTAAGGCAATTCAGATTAAAAGATGCTGCTAGGAAATATACTAATATGGATCCTGAGTCTGAAGAAGGAAAAGCTCAATTGGCTCCTTCATTTACAGGACAATCCTTTGATGGTATCAGAAGGAAATTACAAAAAATTACACGGAGCAGATTCTCGAGACTGGGGAAAATTATTAGAAGTTGCTTGGGTGGCATATAGCAATAGAGATGAATTACAGAGTAAAATGAATGAAGGTTAGTAGCGCTCTGGAAGTAGGAGCTGGCGTGGAACGAGGCAGAGGAGTTATTCCTCGAGGAAGGGGACATGGTCGAAGAATGGGACGAGGGAGAGGAACTGGACTGGGGTCACCAGTGGGATTAAACCAGCCCCTGAGACTGAATCAGTGTGCATACTGTAAAAAGGAAAGACACTGGAAAGGAGAATGTCCCCTGAGACCTACAAGGTCACAAGTGATCCCAATTTCAACTGCACAATCTCAGCAAGTTCCCCCTTTCTTGGGAAAGTTGAGTGAAAGTATCTGATGGGGACTGGAGGGGAGTCTCCCAGCAGAATCTCTGGTTACAGCTAACCTGGGAGAACATAAAATTGAATTTTTAGTTGACACTGGAGCCACCTTTTCAGTTTTAAATACCGTAAAGGGGGAATTGGGTTCCGAAGAAATTAGTGTGGTTGGTGCGACAGGTGAACGAGAGACTAGACCCTGCTTTAAACCTTTGACGATGAAATTAGGAAAGCAGTAGGTCACTCATCAGTTTCTGTATTTGCCAAATTCTCCTAAACCCCTGTTAGGGAGAGACCTACTTGAGAAATTGGAAACAGAAATTAAATTTAAAAATGGTGAGATTAAAATTCTAATTCCAGAAACTAAACATATCGAAGCAGTGGCTTTGTTGTTACAGGATGGTCAGCGAAAGCAGAGGATCATACGAATCGAAGCTAATAATGCTGTAATTCCAGTCGTCTGGGCTGGGGAAGTTCCTGGTAAATCCAAAAGAGCAGAGCCTGTGAGAATTGATTTAAAGCCAGGATCGAGTCCGGTAAGAATTAAACAATACCCCCTAAAACCGGAAAGTCAGAAAGGGTTAGTAACGGTAATACAAAAATTTTTAAGATACAAATTGTTAATTGAATGTGAATCCAGATATAACACCCCGATCTTGCCTGTTAAAAGGCTAATGAAAATGATTATAGATTCGTTCAAGACCTCCTCAGAGCAATAAATCAAATAGTACAAGATATTAATCCGGTAGTGGCAAATCCTTATACTTTGTTAACAACCCTAACGGAGAAACAAGAATGGTTCACCAAAAAGATGCCTTTTTCCGTATTCCCTTGGATCCCAATAGTCAAGAGGTTTTTGCTTTAGAATGGGAAAATCCTGAGACTGGGAGAAAAACACAATATACGTGGACAGTCTTGCCTCAAGGCTTTAAGAATAGTCTTACCATTTTTGGAAATCAATTGGCACGAGAATTAGAGATTTGGAAGAAAAAAAATAATCAAGAAATCTTGCTGAAATATATGGATGATCTGTTAATTGTAGCTGAGACGGAAGAACAATGCACAAAGTTACCTATTAACTTTTTGAACTTTTGGGGAATCAGTGGATATCGAGTGTCAAAAGAAAAAAACCAAATAACCCAGAAAGAAGAAACTTATTTAAATGAGTTTTGAAATCCTAAAAGGACAGAGACAATTGGGAACTGAGAGAAAAGAGTCAATTTGTCGTCTCCCCGAACCTAAGACTAAAAAAATTAATGACGAGCATTTCCAGGGATGGTTGAGTGGTGTCACCTGTAGATTATAAATTGTGGCTTGCTGGCCTGACCTTTATAGGAGCAGCTCAAAACCTCAAACAATGGATTGGACCGATGCCGAGAAAGCTACTTTCCAAGAATTGAAACAGGCTGTAATAGGGGTGCCAGCCCTAGGCCTGCCAGATCTCACAAAGACACTTGAACTTTTTGCTCGTGAAAGAAGAGGTATAGCTCTGGGTATCCTGGCCCAATATTTAGGGCCAAGTGGGCGAGCTTTGGCCTACTTCTCGAAGCGATTAGGTAACGTGAGTCTGGGATGCTCTGGTCGTCCGAGAGCCGTCGCTGCAACTGTGCTACTGATCCAGGAAGCTCATAAGTTCACCTGAGGACAAAGGATTCCCATATGTTTCCCATATGATAACTGTTGTGCTAAAACAGAAAGGGGGGCATTGGTTATCCCCTAGCAGAATGCTGAAATACCAAGTGGTGTTGTTGCTGGAACAAGATGATGTTTACCTAAAAACTACTACCACCATTAACCCTGTTGCGTTTTCAACAACCGATCAAGTTAAAGGAGAACTGGAACGTGACTGCTTGCAGGCAATCGAAAGAGTTTACTCCAGCTGACTGGATCTCTGAGATGTGCCACTAGAAGAAACAGATTGGGAACTATATGCCGACGGAAGCGGTTCCATCTGTGAAGGAAAAGGTTTATCAAGATAGACAATAACTACCGAGGAGGTAATTGCGTTGCCAACTTTGCCTTCGATGATATCTGCCCAAAAGGCCGAATTGATAGCTCTTATTCGAGCTCTGGAACTAAGTCAAGGAAAGCGAGTCAACACTTGGACAGACTCAAAGTATGCTTTTGGAGTAGTACGTGCACATGGAGCGATACGGAGAGAAAGAGGACCGTTATCTGCACAAGGAACCACCATTCAGCACGCAGAACAAATACCGAAATTGTTAGAAACCGTTCAAAAACCAACAGCAGTCACGATAATGCACTGTAAAGCACATCAGTTAGGTAAGACCGGTCCTAACGCAGGTAACCGACTGGCTGATAAAGCTGCTAAAGAGGCTGCAGAAAAAGGCATCCTAGCACTAGTTCCAGAGAAAAGTATAAAATTGCCTAAAGAAACTCCAAATTATAACAAAAAAGATGAAGAATTAATTATTAGATTGCAGGCTAACAAAATGAAACAGGATAGGCTGTAACACCGACAGGTCAAATAACAGTCCCACCCACAATAATAAGAGAAATTGGCCGAGCTGAACATAACGAAGTATATTGGGGAACAGAAAGTAAAA
Source organism: Haliaeetus albicilla (assembly GCF_947461875.1). NCBI lineage: Eukaryota > Metazoa > Chordata > Aves > Accipitriformes > Accipitridae > Haliaeetus > Haliaeetus albicilla. Next base: position 666,787 of record NW_027212496.1, read on the forward strand.
TACGACAAAGATTGTTTAAACAATTATAAGCGGATGTGAAATTTATATATAAAATTATCCCTGAATCAGTAATAAGATCACCTTTGGGATTATTAAATAAGGAAATTTTTTTAGGAGAATATTAGCAAATTGATTTTATAGAATTGCCTTGAAAAGAAGGATATATCCTAGTTTTAGTTGATATCTTTACTGGGTGGCCCAAGGCTTTCCCTTGTCGCACCAACAGAGCAAGGGAAGTAGTCAAAGTCTTGCTCAAAGAGGTAATACCAAAATATGGGGTGCGTGTAAGAATGTCATCTGACAATGGCCCTCATTTTATAGCAAAGATTATGAGACAAGTTGAGCAAAGTATTATCTATAGATTGAGACTATCACACCCCGTATAGACCACAAGCAAGTGGGGGGGGGGGGGGGGGGGGGGGGGAAGAAAAGAGAGAGAGAGAATGAACTATACCCTTAAGCAACAGTCGAGTAAAATTTGTCAGGAAACCTCCCTCCTCACATGGGTTAAAGCATTACCCATGGCTCTATTAAGAATCAGAGTATAGCCAGAAGAGAAAGAAAATTTAAGTCATTATGAAATGTTGTACGAAAGACCATACCAAGAGTCCTATGTTCTGAGTATCTTGAGTGCCTTTGGAGATATGTTTTTAAAAGGTGTTTCTTTAAGCAATTCTTTTCGAGAACTTTGTCAGTATGTCTCCACAGCTGGACCCTTAGAATTGGACGTAGCAGCGCATCCCTTCCGACCAGGAGATTGAATATATATAAAATCACTGAGAAGCGGAAAGGACCGTATCGAGTCATTTTAACAACACTTATAGCAGTAAAGGTCTGGGAGAAGAACCTTGGCTTCATTATTCAAGAATAAAGAAATCACCAACAAGAAATTGGAGGTCTAAAGAAACTGGCCCTTTAAAACTGAAAATCTATAAGTAAGTTTCACGTTATCTGTTTGGGAAAACAGCTGTGTAAAGTTGATAATATTGGGGTTGCTATTAGGAATATTGTCGAGGGCAATAATCTTTTTGTGTGTTTAGAGAGTTTATGTGGGTTTTTTTGAGGGGTTCTAAACATGAGATAAAAAAAATGAAACAATTATTGTTTGAGCTATTAATCTTGATAATAACCGTTTTTGTAATTTGGATTAAAAAAAAAATCTAGTTTTGTAATTGATTCAAAGTTTTGTAAAGACACAAAATTTAACCTCAGTAACAGCCTGCCTTCCGATTCCAAAGTCAGATGAAAATCTAGTTCCGTGGAGAATACTGACATTGAATTTAACCAAAACTTGAGAAAAGATGTAGAACAGTGAGAATCATTTCAGCAATTAAATTGGATGGATTTAAAAGGCAATTTTTTTTTTTTATTTGAAAGAAGGAATTATAGCGTTGTGAATTATAACATTACCAAACCATCCACCTCATGGACAAAAGAATTCATTTAATCGCCCTTCGGGAGAAACTTGTACAAGCACCCCTTGGGGCTGTCAGTTGCCAAAACCATAGAGACAAGTGCAAAAAGGAACCTGGGATCATATTTAAAATATAAAACGATGTCTAGAATTTACTGGAGTTCCAGGATCCTTGTTAGAGCCACCCAGAGTCGGGACCATCTATGGAAATTTAGACTGGTTTAGACAACCAGAGAAAAATCACACATCCTAAACAGAGCTGTATGAAGGTTTATACTTGCAGCTCCTCTGACCCCAAACTCCAAAGACTTTCTCTAGTAGCTAAAGCTCTAAGATGGGGATGTATTTGTAGAAAGTATAATAATATTTTACATGATCTTTGGTCCCCTCTTAATAATGGAAAAAATTTAGCTTGGAGTTGACTGTATTAAAGGACAGGTGAAAAGTTCAGGATTAACTGTTTGGGTGACTAGTGATGATATATGATCCACTCACCTTTTCATGAAGGAGAAAAGCAAATCATGGACTTTAGACTTAATAACTCTATCCTCTCTCTGGAAGAAATCTCCCTTGTAGCCTCGCTGGTGAACCTGGGTAAATGGAAAAGATGATACCTGGCAATCGCCAAGTCTTAGAACTAAAATAAGATGGGTATTAAAATCTGTATTTTGACCCCAGTTAACACCTCCCCAATCAGATGACTCTTGACATCTTTCATTCAATCAAGGAAGTGCCTGCTGCTTAACTTCACATTGGTGTTCAGGAGTTTTATTCCGGATTTCGGTACCACAACTGCGGGCCGGGGCTGGAGGAGCCGCAGGTGCGGGCAGTGAGGCTGATGGGGACGGCCCCTCCCTGGACAGGGGGGCTGCCGGGGGAGGGGCCGGGGCAGGGCCGGTGGGAGCCCAGGCAGGAGCGGAGCGGAGCGGTGGCCGGGGTGCGGCTGCCCCTCGGGAGAAGGTGAGCGGGGCCGGCCGCCCCTCGGACCGCGAACGTCGGAGGCGGGGGTGGCCCGGGGGAGGTGGGGGCCGCCTGTGCCGCGGTCCGAGCCCTGGGGGCTCACGGGGGGCTGGGAGCACGTACGCGCGGGGGGGGGGCTCACAGGGCGGCTGGGAGAACGTGCGCGGGAGGGGGGGGACGGACCCGTGGCGGGGCTGCGCAGTCGCCCGGCGGGTCCCGGGGAAAGCCCCGAGGAGGACGGCGGGGTCCGCGTCGGACACACGGAGTGGCAGCGGGGCCGCGCCGTGCCGGAGCCGGGCGGGGGGCGGGCGCTGCCCGGAGCCGGAGCCGGGCGGGGGGTGCCGCGCCGTGGCGGAGCGGCGGCGGCGGGAGCGCGCCGGAGCCGGGCGGGGGGTGCCGCGCCGTGGCGGAGCGGCGGCGGCGGCGGGAGCGCGCCGGAGCCGGGCGGGGGGTGCCGCGCCGTGGCGGAGCGGCGGCGGCGGGAGCGCGCCGAAGCCGGGCGGGGGGTGCCGCGCCGTGGCGGAGCGGCGGCGGCGGGAGCGCGCCGGAGCCGGGCGGGGGGTGCCGGAGCTGCCCGGAGCGGCGCTGGGGGCTCGGCGGGGACTGTGGCTGCGCCGGCGTGGGCGGAAACGGAAGCGGCGTCCCCTCGGGGTCAGGCAGCAGGGCAGGCTGCCTCCCGGGGCATGCCGGGAGCTGTAGTTTTCGCGGACTCGGCGGCCGGGCAGCAGCGTGGCTCTCGGGCGCGGCGTAGTCCTCGCTGCCGCCGCGGCCCCCGGAGTCCGACCAGGTCAGACTCAGGAGCGTTACCGGTTTCGTGTGGTTTTCCGCGGGCTTCCCGCTGCGCCCGCTCCCCGACCAGCCGTGGGGACCGTTCGCTCGCCGGCTCTGATCCCTCCGGCGCATGCGCGGTCCCTGGGAGCAGCGTGGCGGCGCGCAGGGCGCGGGTCTCAGCGGCAGCGGGCGAGCGCCGGGACCGCGGGTGAGGCGAGCGATCCCCTCCGGCGGGGGCGGTGGCGGGGGGTGCCTCCTGCCCGCTGGCCGCCCGGGGCTGGCGGGACGGGAAGCTGCGAAGCGGCCGCCGCGGCAGGCTCCCGGTCCGCCGGAGGCGAGCCGGGCCAGGGCAGCGCCCGGCAGTTCCCCGAGAGCCGATAGAAGGGAAGAGGGGACGGAGGCGGGCACCCCCCAGGCGCGGCCAGCGGGCGCCTCCCCGAGTCGCCGGAGCTCCCCCGGCGCCTTCGTTCGGCCCTTGCGGCTGCCCCCAGCTCCAGCCCCTCCCCTGAAGCCTGTGCTGTAGCCGCAGGCAGCCCCCGAGCCCTGTCGTGAGGGCAGCAAGCTGGCCCTGCGATGTTCTCGAGTCTCCCTGAACGTGGGTGCCGTTAGCAGCGGCGCGGGGAACGAGCGGCGTCTGTGGAAGCCCCTGCGGAAGGAGGGGCTCCGGCCAGGGTCGAGCTACGGTAATAACGGTCTCTGCTGTCTCTTTCCCTCTCCCAGAGGCCATGCTGTGAGTGCAGTTGTCTGTTCGTCCCCGGGGATGCTGCTGACTGCAGCAGCCTCAGGCTTGTGTGGGCTGTCTCTGCCTGGCCTCCCTCTCCTCGCGGCGCGGGAGCACAGAGGGACAGGCAGAGCGCTTACTGGCTGTGGACGGGAGCTGCTGAAGCTGGAGAGGCCACAGAAAGGTAAAGAAGAAGAAACGGAAGGCCATCTGGCTGGCAGCTGCCTCCCGCTGCAGGCAAGAGAGAGCCTGCCTCTCTGGGTGTGGGAGGATCCCTCCTCATAGTCCACAGCAGGTCAGACCGCCAGGGTCTGTATGCATGACCAGCAGCGCGGTACGGCCACGTAGTGAGCGAGCGAGGCTCCGTGTCTAGGAGGCCTCATCTCGTGAGAGCTGCGAGACGCTCGCGTGTTCTGTTATGTGGAAGACAGCCAAGCAACTGGAGTTACAGAAGAGCAAGGGAGGAGAGAAGGAGAAAGGAGCGTCTGAACTGGCAAGGTCTCCTGGAAGCTCCAAGAGTGAGAGCTGTGGTGAGTCCTGGGCCCTCGGGGCCCTGTCACTCCTCTTGTTCGTCCTGGTCCCTCCCTCCCCCTCTCCTGGCCCCCTAGCTTTCTCATGCTGCTGTAACATTTGGGGGTTTTGTTTTTTGGTTTTTTTAATTTTGCTTCCCTGTACCTCTCCTCTTCTGTCTATTCTCTTGTCCTGCTCCCTCTTCCTCCCCCTGCTTTCTGTCTCTCTCATTCGACTGCCCCCCTTTCTTTTTCTCTCTGCGTTCTTGTCCTGCTCCCTCTCCCTCCCACCCCCCCACCTTTGTCCTGCAGCCAGTCACTGTTTTTTCCTTTTTCATCTCCTTGTCCTGATCTGCATCCGCCTCTTTCCCCGCCTCCCAGTTTCTGTGGCCTGTTCCCTGGCGTTCTTTTCCTCTCTGCGCCTGTACATGCCGCTCTGTGTCCCTGTCTTCCTATCTCTCTTCTTCCTACTTTCTGTTTCTCTCTCTATCCCTTTGTCTTGCTCGCTGTTGCTGGGTTTTTTTTGTCATTCTGGATCTCACTGTCCCCGTCCTCCTTCCTGTTCATCTCTTACTCTCTGTGATCCTTTGTGCTGCTTCCTGCCCCTTTTTTAGTCACCCTCCCTCTCTCTGCAGGGCTTCTGATACCTCTCTTTCTAAATTCCCCAACCCCCTGTGCTGCTCACAGTCTCTGTCTTTCTCTCTCTCTCTCGTTGTCATTGTTCTTGTCTGTTGCTCTGTCTTGCTTCCTGTCCCGTCGTTTCTCACTGTATCCCTTTGTCCCGCTCCCTGCTCGTATTCATATTCCTCTCTGTCCTGAGGACCGTCCCAGTTTTTTATCTCCGTCCTGCCGCTGTCCTGATTTTTCCCTCTGCCATGTTCCCTGTCCCTCTTTCTGTCTCTTTTCCTCTGTCCCTGCTGCTTATTTCTCCATCTGTGTCCAGACCCCTGTCCCTTCCCCCCACCCCGCCTTGCTGTCCCTCTGCCTTGCTTTCTTTCGCTACCTTTTCTGTCTGTCTTTCTCTGCCCTATTCCCTCTCCTGCCCTTTCTAACTGTGTCCCCCTGTCCAGCTAGCTGTCTCTTCTTTCTTTTTTCTCTTCCTCAGTACTTTTTCTTTTTCCATATCTCTCTCCCACTGCCCATCTCAGTTGGTTTTTTCCCCTCCAATGCTGGCCTGCTCTTTGTCCCTTTTGTCTGTCTCTGTCCTTCTGTCATGCACCCTGTGTCTATTTAATCCCTTCATCTCTGTCCTGCAGCCCGTCGCTAAATTTTTTTTCTCTTCTGTCCCTTTGTCCTGCTCCCCGTCCTTGTCTCTCTTTCCCTTGGTTCTGCCTCCCGTCCTTTTTTCCTTTCTTGCTCCATCTCTCTGTCCTGCTCCCTATCCCTCTCGCGCTCCCTCTGTTTCTGTGTCCTTCTCCTTGCCTTTCCCCACGTTCTCTGTCTTGTTCCCTCTTTGGTTTTCTTGTTTTCCGGGTGGCTGGGCCTGGCGACCCGTGGGGGTGCTTCAGCTGGGGGGTTTGGGGTGGGGGCCTGGCCGTGCCGGTGATGGCGGGGAAATAAAGCCTGAAACGGCAATCGTGAAGCGGCGCCCTGCCTGTGCTGGGGCTGCCCCGCAGAGGCGTGGGGCCGGGCCCTCCGCAGGTCCCGAGCACTCCCCGAAACTGCGTGTGGGGCTCCAGGGGTGCAAGGCTGTGGGGTGGCTATGCTCGGCATCACCCGTGGGCACTGCAGGGTCAGAAATGGAGAACAAGTTTTCTGTTCCTGGGGCTTGACAACAGGCTCATGTGGCTGATTTGGGGGCTCGGAAACAGACCAAGCTGCGCGGCTTTGGGCCCAGAAACAGAGGTCCGGCCCTGCGTGTTTGGGCCTTGAGAACGGGCTCAGCAGCCGGGTTTTTTGGCTCCCAAATGGGCCCCGAGTCAGCTGGTGTGGGGGCCAAAAGCGGGAGCCGGCTTGGCTGGTTTTGCAGGGGGGTGGGAGGGTGTTGGGGGCTGCGGGGGGCGGGCAGGTTGCGTGGAGATGGCGGTCTGATTGTGTCAGACGCCGAAGTTCGGGAGGCTGGCACGCAGCAGGCCGAACTCAACATCTGTGATGGTCTGTGGGGGGGAAGGGCGCTTTTCAGACCCCACGTGCCCTCTTTGAGTCCAGCTCTTCTTTCTGCGCTGCTCAGAATAGTTGTTAAGTAATTAATCGCCTAAACTAACGGATATTTATTGGGCGTGTAACTCTGATGTTTAATCCTAATGCTCCAGTTTTGACAGCAGTTGATATACAACCTTATGGAAAGCCCAGACCGTTGCACGTAGCTGGAGCTTGTAAGGAGAAGCAGCTGAAATCAGCCGGAGCTTCAGTGTGGAGCTGGGGCTTCAACGAGCCAGAACTGTAGCAAGCAGCAGCTGGAACGAGGCGGGGTGTCCGCTGTCTGGAGCGTGCATTAGCCAGAGGCAAAAGTACCTGCGGCTGTAACGAGCAGGAGGCACGATTAGCTGGAGCGTCTTTTCGCTGGAGCGTCCGTCGGCCGGACTGCGCTCCCAGCACGGCGGAAGAGCGGCCGGGCGCAGGCAGGGCTGTCCGCAGCAAGCAGCTCCGAGCAGCAGGGAGGTGAGTTGTCCTTCTGCCAGCAGGGAGCCCGGCCTCTTCCCTCGGGCATGCAATCCACGCCGCGCTCCTCTCTCTGCTTGGAGGGTCTCTCCCGGTCCGTTCCCGCGGGCAGAAGCGAGGTGGGGGTCCCCCGTCTCTCCTGGGGCAGCCCCCCCTGCGAGGGGGCGCGGGCGAGGTGTCGTCGTCCCCTCGGTACCGCGCAAAGGGGAGAGAAACCGGCCAGCGGGAGCTCCTGGGGTGCAGAGCCCTTCCGGCAGAATCCTCCCCTGTCTTTTCACCGTTGGCTGGGTGTGACAAGCAGGTTAATTTCTTTGTCTCCTCTTCTCCCAGTGTCACCTTCCGCGTCACACGGAGAAAATCCTGCATGGTTAATTCCGCTTGCTGCTCAGGTAATCGCACGTATCGGGCCAGGGGAGCGGAGAGAAACACTTGCAAGTTCGAGGGCACTACAGATGCTCCACGTTAAACCCACGGAAAAGGCAAATTTGCTGCTAGTGCGGAAAAGCTGATGGAAAAATTGCTGTTTAACAGATCGTGCCCTGTTCCTGAACTGGTCCCTTGATATGTTTTTGCTTCAGGTGAAAGAATGAAATTTCCTGTCTGGTAAATTCAGAGCTGCCTGTTAGCTTCTTCAGGGTCGAGTGTTTCTCTTCTCTGTGTTCATACTGATTTTATGGGCAAGTTGGAAATAGCCTTTTACTTTTTTATGTATAACTGAATTTTTAGGAATATGTGGTGTCCCTGTAGTCCATTTTTGAGCACCTAGATGCCAGCAGAAATGTAATGAGTGAAACATGATGGAAACTTGTACTTAAACTTTATTTTTATTTTATTTTTTTTTCCTTCCCCATTAAGAGTGTTGATGGCATGTTGTCCCGTGGCACGATCCCCATTCCGTTCAGTGGAGTCTTCAGTCTGGGACTTTTAAGTAAAAAAGTTTGTCCTTCCAAAAAAGGACTAGTCATTCATAGGACCAAGGCATAGACTTGGAGAGTCGCTTAAGTACGTGATCGGAATTAAAGCCAACTTTCAGTTGATGTTGCTGCTGTTGGTCTTTGCTTTCATTGATTTCTCCACCACTCCCTCATGGCTGGGAGCTCTGAATCGTAATGTTTTTCAGTCTCTAACACATTTCCACCCCCACCCCCCAAAAAAAGGAGAGGCAGTGTCTAAAAGTTAGTTTCCTCACAAATGCATGAGCAAATAAAATTTGAGTTATGATGATTAAAACCATAAAAATGACACCAGTCTTGCAGATCTGGACTATTTCTGAGCAGGCACTCATCACACGCAAAAGTCGTCAGATCACCTGCGCTTCATGCTCTGACAAGACAAAATGCTGAGGCAGGGATGAGCTCTGAAAGAAGCAAAAAAAAAAAAAAAAAAAAAAAAAAGAAGGATACAGGGTCACGGTTTTGTTTTGTTGTTGTTTGTTTTTTAGAGAGTGCAATATTGACTGGTGCCAGCCTGCAGAGCTCTTCTGCTGCCTGACCTCTCCTTCTCTTTTATGGCTGTAATTGTCATTTGGATAATTGTAGAAGAGCAATTAAGTTACTTGCTTCTGTGAATGTGCTGGTAATACCAGGAAGGCAAATGCTTGAACCAGTAGTGAATAACTTGGCTACAAGTAGAATTTCTGAAGGAAGAACAGCAGCAGCAACAGGAAGCAAATAGCAAGCGACCAAAAACTTGCGTGTGTCAAACACATCAAAGCTTTATTGCCGAATGTTGTTTGGCAATATGTTCCAAATGGCTTTTTTCTGTAAACGTAAATTTTCAGGAAGTTCAGGGTTGCGTGTGGCAAAACGTGTCCCTCTGCGTACACGTCCTGCTACGTAAATAGCATGGGTCAATGGCGAGTCCAGTGGCAGGGCTGCTGTGCCCTACTCTCGACGTTGCCGTAGTAGTGTTGCGGTATTTAGACCTTCACGGACGGGCTGAGGAGTGGAAGGAGAATGCCCATTTTCTGTAAGGGCTCAGAATGCTGACCCTTTTCTCTGCCTGCCGCTCCCCTGTGCGTGAGATGAAGCTGTTTTATTTTGCTCCCTTGTTCCAGGTCAAATATTTCTGGAGCTGTTGCTGCTGTGGGTTTGCAATTGGTATTACTGCGTTTTTGTAGCGTTCTAGCGATGGGTCGTTTCTACTGTGGCGAAGCGTCGAGATACGGTTTTCGGTTTAAAGCGTCAGAAACTACGTTCACCGAAACCGGTAACTCGCGGCGCAGGTGAAACCGATCTGGCGCGTGCAGCTGTGCTCGCAGGGCTGCTCGGTGGCTCCTCATCAAAACGGCAGGGTGCGTGTGTGGACATGCGTAGGGTTGCGCTCTGGGTCCAAGAGCGTTAACGTATTTTTGCTGTTGGAAGATGGAATGGAGCGTGTGCCTGTTAAATCTCAGAGCAGTCAAAAGCTAGGAGGGACCCTGAGCAGCGGGTTTGGTGGCACAACTGCGGTTTTAAAAGATCTTGACCGTTTGGAGCAACAGCCTGGAAAAAATCATTCCTTTTTTGCAACGAGGCAGTTCACAAGGAGAGATGTGTTGCTGTGCTCTCTAGCAAAAATACTCAACTTGGGACGTATAGGGTGATGAGGCCTCAGCTATACTAAGGCTTGAGAAAATGTATGTAGGTCTCTATGTCTGTCACCTGCGTGTATCTAGGAAAGTGAGTTCTAGTGAAAGTAAAGTTGCCAATGAGTCAAAAAAGAAAGGAAAAAAAAAGGCACGGCTGTCTGAAAAATGCAAAAGCTCTAGTGGCCTGTGTCAACAACTGTACCGAAGATGACGCAAAAATACTTTTTCCTCCGCTCAGTTGTACTGTCTTCACAAACCTTCACAAAAAAAAAGGCAGCTTTGGATTCCTACCCAGCTCTGTGCTAATGTTTTTTTTTTCTTCTCTCAGCTGGATGTCAGCTAGCACCGTTTCACAGTGGTTGCCATGGAAAGATTCCGTAGTGGCCTGCATTTGAAGAATGTTTTTTATTTGAAGAATAAAATAAAGAGGATCCAGCCAGCAGCTGCAGACAGGAGATAGCCTGCCTCTCCAGGTGAGGATGGACCCTTCTTAGTGTAGTCCTCAGCAGATCCGATCACCAGTGTGCACGGCAGGGTCTGTATGCATAACCAAAACCACAGTACAGTCATGTAGTGTGTGTGTGTGCATGTGAGGCTGTGTTTCTAGGAAGCCTCATATTGTAAGAGCTGTAAGGCACCAATCTATTCTCTTAGGTGGATGACAGTCAAGTGACTGCAGCTACAGAGGAGGAAGGGAGAGGGGGAGAGAGACAGACATGTCTGAATGGTCAAATTCTCTCAGCAGCTCCAAGAGCGGGAGGTACAGTGAGTCCTGGACCCCTGGGGCTGTGTCACCCCTCTTCTGCATCCCAGTCCCTCCCTGCCCCCACCTTCTCTTTCTCTCACTGCTTTAATTTTTTTGTTTTTTCTTCCTGTACCTCTCCCTCTCTTGTTCTCCAAGTCCCCCTCTTTCTCTGTTGTTCTGCCTCTCTGTTTTCTTTTTCTCTCTGCACTTCTGACCTGTCCCATCCCTCTTTTTTTATCCTCTGTCTCTGCCCTGCAGCCCATCACTACTTTGTCTTTCTCCATCTATCCGTCTGTCTTATGCCAATCTTGTTAATTCCTCCCTGTCTGCCCTTTAGCCCTTCACGATTCCCGCCGCTCTCAGCTGTCTGATGCTGTGTCTCTATTTTTAAATTCCTTTCTCTGCCCTGTATTCTGGATACACTTTTACTTTCTTAGATTCTCTTGTTCCAGGTCCCTGTCCCTATGTTTTAACTCCTTCCCTCACTGTCCCATAGCCCATTTTTGTCTTTATTATTCTCTCTCTGTCTGGTTCCCTGTCCCTGTTCTTTATTTCCCCTCTCTCTCCCCTTTAGATCATCAGTGTTTTTGGTATTTCTCAGTCTCCCTGTTGTCCACCTCACTGTCCCCTTTTTTAATTCTTCCTTCTGCCCTGTGGCTCATCACTAGTATTTGTTTTTCTCCATCTCTCTGTCTGGTACCCTCTCCCTTTTTATTAGTTCCTCCTCTCTGTCCTGTAGCCCATTGCTACCCCCCCCCCCCCATCTCTCTCTGTCTCCCTTTCCCTACTTTTCAATCCCCCCTCTCTGCCCTGTAGCCGATCACTGTTGTAGTGAGTTTGTGTGGCAAGCTGGGGCAGGGGAGTGGGCAGGGGCTGCAGGGGTGGGTTCTGTGAGAAGACACCAGGACTTGCCCCCATGTTGGGCACAGCCAGTTCCAGCTCCAAGATGGAGCTGCTACTGGTCAAAGCTGAGCCAACCAGCAACCCTGGTAGCACCTCTGTGATATTTAAGAAGGGCTAAAAAAATGCTGTGCAGAAGCTGTCAGCCCTGCAGACACCAAGGTCAGTGAAGAAGGAAAAGGAGGAGGTGATCCAGGTCCTAAAGCAGATTCCCCTGCAGCCTGCAGTGAAGACCATGGTGACACAGGCTGTCCCCCTGCAGCCCACGGAGGTCCATGGCAGAGCAGATATGCACCCTGCAGCCGATGGGGGACCCCTCGCCAGAGCAGGCGGATGCACCCAAAGGAGGCTGTGACGCTGTGGAGAGGAGCCCACATTGGAGCAGGTTTTCTGGCAGGACCTGTGGCCCCATGGGAGTGACACCACACTGGAACAGAAGAAGAACACGAAGAAGGAAGGAGCAGCAGAGACAACTTGTGATGAACTGACTGCAACCCCCCGCTCCCTCTCCCCCTGTGCTGCTCGGTAGGAGGAGGTAGAGAAGTCAGGAGTGAAGATGAGCCCAGGAAAAAAAGAGAGGGGTGGGGGGAAGGTGTTTTTCAGATTTGTTCATATTTCTCATTATTGTACTCTGATTTTGACTGACAATAAATTAATTTCCCCAAGTTGAGTCTGTTTTGCCTGTGACAGTAATTGGTGAGTGATCTCTTTGTCCTTATCTTGACCCACAAGCTTTTTTGTTGTATTTGCTACCCTCCTGTCTTGTTGAGGAGGAGGAAGGATAGAGTGGCTTGGTGGACACTCATCAGCCAGGCAAGGTCAACCCACCACAGTTTCCTTCTGTCAGGCTCCCTGTCCCTATTTTTAAAATCTTGCCTATATTTCTTGTATGTCATCACTTTTGAAACTTCCTACCTCTCCATCCCTATTTAAATTCTTGCATGTTTCTTCAACCCAGTTGCTTTTTAAATTTTCTTGCTACTTTTCCCTCTCTTTGTCTCCCTGACCTTAGTTTAATTTCTCACCTGTGTTTCTTGTACCCTGTTGCTTTTCAAATTTCATTCTTATGTCTCCCTCTATGCAGCTTCATGTACCTACTTTTCGATTTTTGTACCCTGTTGCTTTCAAAATTTTCTTTCTATGTTTCCTTCTATCCATCTCCCTGTCTCTAGTTCTTAACTCCTCCCTCTCTGTCCTGTACCCTGTCACTTCTTACATTTTCTATCTACCCCTCCCTCCGTCTACCTGTTAGTTCTTGCCTATGTTTCTTGTATGCTGTTGCTTTTTGAAAATTTTCTCTCTACCTGGCTCCCTGTTTCTTTTTTCTAGTTCTTGCTGTTTCTTCTCCTGTATCACCTGAGAATGTTTCCCTGTCCCTTGTCCTGTCTTTATCTTCTTGTCCTGCCAGTCTTCCCCTTCTCTCCCTTGCTTCCTATTATTTATTCCTCCATCTCCATCCCTGTTCTGCTCAGTCTCTCTGCTCTTCTCTCTCTACACCGTTTTCCTGCTTCTTGTCCCTCTCTTGTTCCCAGCATCCAATTTCCTGGCTCCCTGTCTTGCACATCTGCATCCCTCTGTCCTTCCTCTTGCTTTTCGCTTCCCTTTTATCCCCCCATCCTGCTGCCTTTGGGCACTGAGCCTTGTAGCCAACTCATTGCCAGGATTTCTTATATGCATTAATGAATAAATTTTTCCTGCCTCCTCTGTCTTCCTGGATGTGGGTAGGTGCAGGGGCAGGGATGAGGTGCTGTGGGGCTTTGGCAATGGCCCCTGTTCCTGATGGGCTCCAGCTGGGGCTGGGATGGCCCCAGGTGTGGCCAGTGAGGCTGACGATGGGGCTGGCCCTGCTGTGTGAAGGGGCTCCAGCTGTAAAGGGGGCTGCCTGGGCAGGGGAACTGGCTGAGGAGGGAGTGCACGGGGGTCTGGCTGGTAGGTGCCTGCAGCAAGGAATGGCCAGTCCTTGTGGCAAGGAAGGATCCCTCTGAGCTGTCCCTGGCCTTTGTTGGCTACATGCGTGAGCCACCATGTATCAAAGCAAGCCTTGTGGGTGAGGAGCATTGAGGCGTCCGCTGCGTGCTGCCGAGCAGGTGAGGATCACGCAGCCGGCACTGGGGAGGAGGAAGGGGCAGAGGCAGAGAGAGAAGCATCGGGGCGGTGAAGGTCTCCTGCCGGCACCAGGAGCTGTGGTGAGTCGCACGTCCTTTCCTCTACATCCTGGCCCACCTCTGCCTTCCTTCTTTAGACGTCTGCTTGCCTCCCTTCCTCTGTTTCCCTCTCTGCCTGCCTACCTATGTGTATGGCTCCTCAAAACTTGTTATTCTTCTGTCAACTCTGCCCAGTACCCTGTTGCCTTTTAAATTTTTAATATGCCTCTCTCTAACCAGCTGCTTCTCCCTGTTTTTTATTTTTTCTGCACCGCCTTGTACCCCATTACTTTTAAAATTTAATTTCTATGTCTTCCCCTCTCTGTCTCCCTGACCCGATATTTTAATTCCTCCCTCTCTGTCCTGTACCCAGTTGCTTGAGACTGGCTGGGCATCGGTCAGTTGGTGGTGAGCAATTGTTTTAATTTGCTGGGTTTTTTTTCCTCGTACAACTTTAAAAAAAAAAAAAAGTCTTTTTAATTATTAAACTTTTTATATCAACCCATGAGTTTCTCACATTTACCCTCCCGATTCTCCCCCTATCCCACTGTGGTGGAGTAAGTGAGCAGCTGTATGGTACTTAGTTGCCAGCCAGAGTTAAACCACGATGCTACATCCACTTTTATGAAGCTGCCTATTGCTATCTTTAAATTATTTTCTGTCTGTTGTGTACCCTGTTGCTTTGAAAATTTGCTTTCTATGTCTACTTTTATCCAGTTCACTGTCTTTATTTTTTCTTTTTTTCCTCTCTGTCCTGTGCCCCTGTGTCACTTTTAAATTTCCTTTATATTTCTCAGTTTTAGTTCACTGTGGTATTTAAATTTTTTTTTTTGTCCTGTACCCAATCACTTCTTAAATTTTCCCTCTATGTCTACTTGTATCGAGCTGTGTATCACTGTTTTTTAATTCTTTCCTCACTATTGTGTACCCCGTTGCTTTTTACTTTTTCTTTCTATGTCTACTTTAACCTATTCACTGTCTTAAAGTTATTCCTGTCTGTCATGTAGCCCATCACCTTTTAAATTTTCTTCCTATGTCTGTTTGTTTAATTAGCTGTCCCCATTTTTTAATTCTTTTGTCTCTGTCACATACCCTGTTGTGCAGGTTTTGGCTGGGATTGAGTTAATTTTCTTCCCAGTAGCTAGTATGGGGCTACATTTTGGATTTGTGCTGAAAACAGCATTGATAACACAGGGGTGTTTTTGTTATTGCTATCCAGAAGGTAGTTCTGGTAGAAGTTAGGTGGTATGCACAGTCTTGCTAGAAATGAAGCATAACCCCAGAGCGTTTTGGCTTTTTTATAGGAAACTAAAGCACATCAATTTTGATAACAACATTGTCATTGCATTTAATGAGCTAGTTTCTTACATAGTTTAGAAGGGCATCTATCGTTTTCTATCTACACCCCAGAAAAATTAAGTTTAATTCCCTACCCGGTCCCATTGCTGATGCAATAGTTGTAGCTGTAGTACAGGAGCAAGTAGTGTCATTTCCTGGGGGGGTTACTTTCTATGTTCAGGGCTTTGCTTGCTGTTAATTTAAGGCAGGTGAGAACAGTGCTGCTGCTCCTCCAGCTGACTTTATAACTTCTGGTGGTTTGCCCTTCCCCTTTCCCAGGTGATTGTGCTAAGGGTGGTGGGCGGAGGCTCGGGGTATTTGAGCCACAGCCTCTGCTGAGGGAGCTTATTGTGCTCCTGGGTTTCTCTGGTGTTGGTGCTCAGCTCTTCCTTGAGTCCTTTGCAGCTTTTGAGCTGTCTGCCTGAGGTAAGAGCTTCAGGACCAGTTAAGGTTCAGCAGCATGTGTGGTAGAAAGTAACACTTGTATGCAGCCTTTTTTTTTTTTGTTTTCCTTTCTTTTTTTCAGGTCAGTAATTTTGTTTTGAGTGTTTGGGGGTAGAAAGATGGTTTAATGGTATGCTTTGTTTGTTTGTTTGATTGAGGCTCCTGCGCCTTGGGAACCTCCCATTCCGCCTCAATCTAGTGCTTAGCTGCCGAGTTACCATTGTGTCTGCTGACCTCGCCGGTGACTGATGTGATTTTAATAACTACATTGTTATTGCATTTAATGAGCTAATTTCCTACCTAGTTTAGAGACACATGTATCTTTTTCTGTCTATGCCTCAGAAAAATTAAGTTGAACTTCTTACCTGGTCACATTGCTGATGCAATAGTTGTAGCTGTAGTACAGGAGCAGGTATTGTCTTTGCCAGTAAGTGTTGCTTTCTCTGTTCAGGGTCTCATTTGCTGTAAATTTAAGGCAGGTGGGAACAGTGCCGCTGCTCCTCCAGCTGACTTTATAACTGCTGGTGGTTTGCCCTTTCCCAGGTGATTGTGCTAAGGGTGGTGGGCGGAGCCTTGGGGTATTTGAGCCACAGCCTCTGCTGAGGGAGCTCGTTGTGCTCCTGGGTTTCTCTGGTGTTGGTGCTCAGCTCTTGCTTTTGAGTCCTTTGCAGCTTTTGAGCTGGCTCAGCCCTTTGGGAAGAGGTGTCTGCCTGAGGTAAGAGCTTCAGGACCAGTCAAGGTTCAGCAGCCTGTGTGGTAGAAAGTAACACTTGTATGCAGCCTTTTTTTTTTGTTTTCCTTTCTTTTTTTCAGGTCAGTAATTTTGTTTTGAGTGTTTGGGGGTAGAAAGATGGTTTAATAGCATGCTTTGTTTGTTTGTTTTAATTCTTCATGCATTGTGTTTTCCTGGAATTCCCAACTTTATTGAAAAAGGAGCCTTGTTTTTTTCACTAGTTCTGCTGTATGCTGTGTAAGTTGCTGATATCTCTCTTAACGGGACCGATGGTGACATTGTTTAGCAGGGGTTAGGGTGAGCGTCTTGTATGCATCTGTATATGGAGATTTAGTATTTCTGAAGAAAGCAGAAGGGCCGTGAAGCACAATGCCTTTCAGGGTCTGGGATGCCTCGTCGCCTTTCCTCATTGCCCACAGAATGCCCCGTTGTCCCTAGAATCTTTGCAGCTCGTGGCAGGCCCCTCGTAGATTACAAGCCTTGGGACTTGACTTTATTTTGTGGGCATGTAGCAGAGCTCAGGGTCTCTGTGAAACTGTAGGTTAGGAGGTGCCCCCAGAATTTGTCATGTTAGGGTAAGGGTTAGGGGTAAGGGGTAGGGGTTAGGGTGTCGTGTTAGGGGTAAGGGGTAGGGGTTAGGGTGTCGTGTTAGGGGTAAGGGGTAGGGGTTAGGGTGTCGTGTTAGGGGTAAGGGGTAGGGGTTAGGGTGTCGTGTTAGGGGTAAGGGATAGGGCCGTTAGGGCCAGGGTGTCGGGTTAGGGGTCAGGGGAGCCGTTAGGGGGTTAGGGCTGTTAGGGGGTTAGGGTTAGTCACCATTGGGGTCATTGGGGTTAGGGTCATTAGGGTTAGGGTTGGGGGTTAGGGCCATTAGGGTTAGGTTTAGGGTTAGGGGTTGGGGGTAGGGGTTAGGATTAGGGCCAGGATTAGGGCGGTTAGGGGGTTAGGGTTAAGGGTTTAGGGTTGGGTTGGGGGTCAGGGTCATTAGGGTTAGGGGGTTAGGGGTTAAGGTTAGGGGTTAGCAGATTAGGGTTAGGGCCATTAGGGTTGGGGTTAGGGGGTTAGGGTTGGGGTTAGGGGGTTAGGGTTGGGGTTAGGGGTTAGGGTTAAGAGATAGGGTTAGGGTGTTGTGTTAGGGTTAGGGGGTTAGGGGTAGGGGTTAGGGCAGTTAGGGTTTAGGGCTTAGGGTTGGGGGTTAGGGGTTAGGGTTGGGGTTAGGGTGTCTTGTTAGGGTTAGGGGTCATTAGGGTTAGGGGTTAGGGCTAGGGTTCTGGTTAGGGCTAGGATTAGGGTTAGGGTCGTTAGGGTCATTAGGGTCAGGGCCAGGGTTTAGGGCCGTTTGGGTTAGGGGGGTTTGGGTTAGGGGGGTTAGGGGTAGGGTTTAGGGTTGGGTTTAGGGGTAGGGGTTAGGGGGTTAAGGTTAGGTTGGAGGGTTAGGGCCGTTAGGTTTAGGGTTGGGGGTAGGGGTTAGGATTAGGGCCAGGATTAGGGCGGTTAGGGTTTAGGGTTAGGGGGTTGGGGTTAGGGTTAGGGGGTTGGGGTTAGGGTTTAGGGTTGGGTTGGGGGTCAGGGGGGTCAGGGTCATTAGGGTTAGGGGTTAGCAGATTAGGGTTAGGGTCCATTAGGGCTTAGGGTCCATTACGGTTAGGGGTTAGGGTTAAGGGATAGGGTTAGGGTGTCGTGTTAGGGTTAGGGGTTTGGGGGGTTAGGGGTAGGGGTTAGGGCCGTTAGGGTTAGGGCGGTTAGGGCTTAGGGTTAGGGGGCTTGGGGGGTTAGGGTTAGGGGGTTAGGGTTGGGGGTTGGGGTGTCATGTTAGGGTTAAGGGTTAGGGGTTAGCGTGTCGGGTTAGGGGTTAGGGTGTCGTGTTAGGGTGGTTAGGGGGTCAGGGGCTTAGGGGGTCAGGGGCTTAGGGGTTAGGCCGGTTAGGGGTTAGGTTTAGGGGTTCTGGTTAGGGCTAGGGGGTTAGGGGTTAGGGTTGGGTTAGGGTCATTAGGATCAGAGTTAGGGGTTTAGGGTTAGGGGGTTAGGGTTAAGGTCATTAGGGTTTAGGGTTAGGGCCGTTGGGGGTTGGCGTTAGGGCCGTTAGGGTTAGGTGTCAGGGGTTAGGGGTTTAGGGTTGGGGGGGTTAGGGGGTTAGGGTAGGGGTTAGGGGGTTAGGGTAGGGGTTAGGGGGTTAGGGTTAGGGGTTAGGGGAGCGGTTAGGGGTTGGGCTTAGGGTTAGGGGGGTTAGGGGTTAGGGTTAGGGGGTTGGGGTTAGGGCCGTTAGGGTTTAGGGTTGGGGTTTAGGGTTGGGGGAGCCATTAGGGTTAGGGGTTAGGGTTAGGGGAGCCGTTGGGGTTGGGGTTAGGGTTAGGGGGTTGGGGTTAGG